>NC_087092.1:11220000-12440000 GCF_963855985.1 Ostrinia nubilalis | reverse complement strand
TGTTTGAGATACTCGTCGAAACAAGTGCCACGTGGATGCTTTTCAGTTTTAATAACTATTTAAGGAAAAAAGATAAAATTAATTTTACACTTTTTTACTGTAGCATTATTACATTTTGGAGAGTCATTTCTTTCAGGCGCTGAATTTTATTTAGAGCTTTGCTCAGAGAAAGTAAAACGAGTAGTGAGTAAAATAAGGTATCAATGCGCATTTTTCTTAAATAAAGACATTGGTGGAATCTGGAATGAGTACCTATGATTTCACGCAGCCTCATTCACCATTAAACATAATAATATTATTATGCCAAAAAAAGTATGACAAAATATTAAATTATAAAATGTATGCTAAAAGATGTGTGATCTCCGCTCACCACTCCGCACTGCGGCGTGGAACCATCTCAATTACAATAATCGTAAATTGCCGCTCGAAAACCAATAATCGCGAAGGACAGGTATCTACTGTGCTCTCAGATGAGAGCGTTCCTGAAGACAGCGTTTTCATGAATACTCTGATATATTGTAATATTGATTGCTTTTGTCCGCCTACACGTTTTGCGTTTGCCTGAATACGTAGTACGCACCTAAGCCAACGAGTATAGTGAGTTATATTGGCAGAACTAGGTACGTACCTTCAAGAGTCGAACCGTTTCAATATAAAGTGACTATCATTGTAATATTCTTTCTTTAATTTCTTTTTAGAAACAGCCAGAAACCGTAACTCAATACCACAGTAGAGGCAAACCAAGTCAAGAAATTACTCTTACCAATTTTAATAGACGGAAGGGCGATTGAACCGCACTAAGTTACAACGAACGCCGAGAGGCGTGTGTAAGGAAACTAATTTAACCAACAATCAGCGTGGAGCAGAACTTGCCTTGCTTAATTTACCACTCCAAATAGATTGTGTTTGGGGAACAGGCAATTTGAACTTAACTGGACTGACTTACGAAGAATGTTCACTAATTTTGTTTTTTAGCTTTCTGTATTCTCTGTTAAAAATAAAAAATACTCGTGAAAGAATTATTTCGATACGTCAATTAGTTTCCAAGATATTGAATTTTAAAAGTGCGGGCGGCGGCCGGCTCGCCATTTTATTCGCGTGACGTCATATTACAGTGACTGGCTCATATTTGTATGGGTGGAATCTTGCAAGCTGAATTAAGACCCACTTCCGGGCAACCGATTAAGCTGAAATTTCGCATACACATGTGATTTGGATGACAATGCAATATTATGATGACATGGAGCTGATCTGATGATGGAGCTGGAAGGTGGCCATAGGAACTCTATAATAAAACGACTTAAATCCATCGAGTTTGGGCTCGTTCGTTTTGTATTGATGAGTACTTTAATTCTATATAGTAATCAGCGTCTAATGATGGAGCTGGAAGGTAATTCGCAATAAAACGACACAATCGCATCAAGTTTGGGTTTGGTTCAATTTTAATTTCTGTGATGGGTCTGGGTGTTAATATGTAAAATAAGTTTGTATTTACAAAACAAAATGTATTTAAGTATGTTTATATCCGTTTTCTAGTGAGCGGACACTGTGAATGTACGTCACGCGCGGTCACGTGACCGTCGGCGGGACTCAATATTTAAGCGAACTTTGAATGCCTATAAAATTATAACTACTGGGTATTTTTGAATGAAATAAAAACTAATGTATTTGTAAATGTAAAAGCCTAACTGTAACATAGGTTTCAAGTGATTTTGCATACCTAGTAACATTCTCAATTTACCTAGAACTTCCGGGTAGAAAATTGTATTTCAATTGTAGTGGCTAATTTCTCCTTCTGTGGACTGCAGTTTGTGTAATTTAGGTTATAAGTACCTAATTAAGCTTATGGAATCTTTTAGTAGTATTCGTAGCAATGACGCCTGTTATTATGACATAATTGTGTAACTGATATTTTGCAACAACTGTTACTTTTTAAAGTTGAAAAAAATCTTCTCAAATTACCCCCTACTTCTCCAGTGTAACTAGAGGATAAACTGTAGGTATTTTGATGATTTGGGGTTAAATTTAAACTGTATTGGAGACCATCGTTTTAATTAATTTTTTACTGAAACAAAACAAATAAACAAAACATTTGAAATTTTGCCGCTGCGTCTCAAATCTACGGCGCGGTAATTAGGTAACCTATTTAAGCATCAGCTTGTTTCGGCCTGTATTTATACAGGGTGTAAGGGAAACAGCGATGACATTTCAAGAAAATACCGCGTTATTAATTGCAAAGCGAGGCGGGCGGCTGCTATTAAACAATATTCCCCCAAACATGGTGCAGTGAGAAAAGTTTAACCACTCCCTAAAACGAGATCATCTTATTGCTGGCTTAACCGAGTTTTTTTATAGTCAAAGATAAGTAATTTTTTTGATTGTAGCTTCTTAAATATAAGGGAGAGTCCGCTAATTTGGACCAGTTTTTTTCAATCCCATTTTACACATAGTTTTCTTTTGTTTTTGCTAATGTCCATGGTATATAATAAAAGATACATTATTCAACTTACTATTTCATAAGTATTAATTAACATGATTGTTGTAAATTTAGCACAAATCAACAAAGTACGAGTTCAGAGCTTCGGTCCAATTTAGCCAACCGGTTCGATAATTTGTACCACAGGGTTACTAAATTGGATTTCAATAAATATCAAGCCTATAAAAAAACTATGGCAAAATATTATACGATACATTCTTAACAAATTAGGAAACGAAAAGGAACAGTAGTTAATAACATAGACAATCGATATTGTTTTACACGTTATCACGATTTTGAGTAAAAGTTTTGTAATTCCAATTATCGTAACGCACACTTGTATCTAATCTACTTTGCCAGTCTTTTGCTTTCATTTGTTGTTAGTCAAACATAATTACGCTATTATAACTTCAAAATATTATTTAATAAAAAAAATTTCAAAATCCTTTGGTAAAGTTCCATACAACTTGATGTGGTACAATTTAGCCGACTAGGTGATAGTGCTTTTAAAAAATCGGTAAAAAATATAGCTTATAAATACCGAAAAATGTTTCAAATAATTGTAATCCACACTAATTTACGCTTCTAAATAATATATTAGAAACACCCTGTTATTAAATTTAACAAAATTACAAACTAGACATGTATTGTCAAAAGTTACTTGAAAACAATGAAAAAATACTTTTCAAAATAAAACACACGTGTTTGTTGTCATGGCAAAAACCACATGACCGATATTAATTGATTTTAGTTGTGTATCGCTGAGTGTTGCAATTACAGACATTCAATAAATACTTTACGAAATATGAGGGTGGTACAATTTACCCGGCGGTACAATATACCGAACTCTCCCCTATAACTCAAAGGTGACTGACTGACTGACATAGTGATCTATCAACGCACAGCCCAAACCACTGGACGAATCGGGCTGAAATTTGGCATGCAGGTAGATGTTATGACGTACGCATCCGCTAAGAAAGGATTTTACGAAACTCCACCTCTAAGGGGGTAAAACGGGATCCTCGCGTACGAAGTCGCGGGCGGCCGCTAGTTAAATATAAATGTGTCAACTATAAGCACTTACCTAATTTCCATAGAAATTGGATGTTCACTTGTTTATCTTGTTTTGTAAACAGTTAATTTACATTTAGGTACTAAACTAGCCTTGAAAGCCAGTTGTACTTGCTGGTACCTTTTTACCTAACTGAAAACGGGCTTAAATCGATGGAATCAAAGTTATTATCAAATATTTTTTTGTGAGCAACGTCATTGATGTTTTCATCCGGCTTTGTGTACTATTTGGCCTACGCTCCAGATGTTTTTCAATGCACTAGTAGGTCGACTCGCAATTTCCTTTCCGTTCGCTTTTTTATTTTCACAAGCTCATTGTTTTTGTTGCGCCGTTGATTATTTTCATTTTGCTATTAATATAAGTAAATAAATGGTTTGTTAACAAATTGGTACTGTAAAACACGTTCGGCTGAAGTTCCTACCTAAACACACAAACCTACATTTCATACGTTTAATATTATCCAATATCATTCGTGAATAGTAAAACAATTAACATTGTGTAATTAGTAAAGCGTATAGACTTAGAACAATACAAACAGTGGCACAATGAAACCCGACAAGCTTATTGTTACACTAACCTTATAATCTGAGGAGATAGACGCACGAGTGTTACCTACACTGAGGTACATAATGTACTACTATCTAGGAGTACATAGGTACTATTACAACTACAATAGGAAAGAATCCACACCAAGAGCTTATTGTATATTTTAATACGTATTTTTCGCTCATAATCGCTTTCACATGTCAAACTTTTTTTGATAAAAGAGCGACACTTTCTTTATATATTTTTATTTAGTGTTTGAAATAAGTTTAATGTGTTACGGTAAATGTGATAAATGTGAAAAATATGAATAATCGCCGGTTATTATGAATAATTACCACATGATTTGGTAAATGTGATTAATGTGAGATCATTTATGTGTGTATAAAACTAAATAGGCGGCTTAAGGGTGGCCCAAGGGCCACCCCCGCCGCACCTTAACCTATTTTTCACTTTAAATCAAAACCATGTGTTATAGGCATTATGGCAAAGTAATGTTACGCAAGAAACATTCCAAACTCATTTTGCCAAATTATATTAATATATGATATCAAAACGTTCAAAATGTGAGGCTGTACATGGGCGCTGTACACGAGCCGGTGTTTTCTTTTATGATATTCGTTAGTATTAAGGTTACCTACATTATGAAATAATCACTGATAAATGTGATTAATTTATCACTTTTACCTCGCCTGTCGGTAATTATTCATAATAACCGGCGATTATTCATAATTTTGAATTGATCACTTTAACCGTAACATATAATAACGTAATTTCTTGCCAAATAAGTAAAACAAAATTATTTCTTTCTTTCCATAAAGTAGGTACTTAAATGAAATACTTACCTGATCAGAGGTCGCGGGAAGTACCTGGATGCCAGCAGCGTGGTCCAGTGGTGGATGTCCTTTGGCTGAAACAAACGAACCTGAATTCAAATGTTTACATTATTCCATATGATAAAAAATATTTTGGCCGCAAACCACAGCGCCTCATTTAAATACAAATCGTCTTCTTTGTTTTTCAGTCGTATTAAACGACATCGTGCCTCGAACTGACGAATTCATAACAAATTATATTTCCATGACTGCGTGGATACCCACTGATCCAACTATAATTATAAAAATCTTTTACTCACCTTAAGTCTTTTCTTTGGAATATATTGTAAATGGTTTTCACCATCTCTTTCGAGATGATCCATATCAGTGAGAATACACCTTTAGGACCTATTTGGCCTATAATATCTCACTATTGGATTTCACCACAATGCGTGCGTGATTTGTGGCGAACAGGTTATTTCCAGGTATGTATCTATTAAGCTAATTAACACATTGTAATCGTACACCTGATTCCCATGAACTCATGTGACTTTTCATGGAACTAGAAGTATGGGTATAAAACAGGGAATCTCTACTATGTGGGTTTTATGACTATAATTTATTACTATTTTCCTTTCAAACAAATAAGTTTGGAACTTTTGACCAAATTATTGGTCACGCACGCACTAACCACTAACCAACCAAATTGTTTCTTTTTTCACGGATTTTTTCACGCAGTACTATTTTTTTGCTTTTGTAATTATCTTATTTTTTTTTCAGTAACTAATCGAATAATGGGTAATCACATACAGACTTATTTTTGAATCTTTAAAAAAGCAAAACAGTCACCTTTGACATTATTATTACTGACCATCAATGGCGATTATACAGGGTGTGTGCATGTCAGCGGCGGCCGTGCGGTCAGCAGAGACATAAGTGGCATCGTTATTAATACCACGCTTGTTGCCATCGGCCGCAATCGATACTCGTTGCAAGTAGACCCTATTCTGACAGATACCTAGTACATATATTTGAAGATCGAAATCTCTACCCCTCTCTCACTCACACTGATCTGATGTCTCTATAACAGTGATAGAGGCAGATAGAGTTATGTGATATTATTAAGAACTTGTTTAGTAGGAAAGATGTATGTACCCATGAGACGGTGTGACCGTGTGACATACCGTTACCAGAATATATTTAGGAGTGGAGGACAATCGTCTGGTTTTTAGTGGGAAGGTCTTAAAGTTCTGGTCACAATGATTTTCCTTGCATACAGTATTTTCCAGCATTAAAAAAAGCGACAGGACACGCTCCGCTCTTAAATACTGTTCCCAACTGTATAATGGTTTAAGTTGACAATGGCTCTGAAATTTTTATGCTAAATTACCTTTCTGAATGTGTAATGTCCGTTTTTAACGGCTCCAAATAAATAACACAATTAGAATGAAGATAACGAGTTTAACATTGGAGCGGTGATCTCGGCTTTTTAATTTATGCATCCCGTGCGAGGCGGAGATAAAGGAAAGCCAGACGGTTTAATAGGTCTATTCACATTTAGAAGCAAACAACCTTATCTGTGTGCTATGCATCTTTAGAATGGAATATAATAGTTTAATTGGTTTAAATATTTTCATAATTAATAGTGAATGGACAGTGGTAAAAAGACTACAGATTACGGACAATTATCTCGAGTAAGTAGAAAGAAATCAAAAATATTTTGTCAAATGAGCAAGTACACCCTGTATTTAGTAATATTAGGTACGAGTACATCAAAACATCTTGTCATCACACCACAAATGTAATTAACATACTAAGCGACATATGAACTTCTCGGATATGCCATTATGTACAACGTATGGATTACTTGTATGGCTTTCCACGAACTTCGGAACAAACTTTGACGATATCGTAACTACGTAGTTTTACTACTTTAATTAGCTACCAGGGTCTCATTGTATGGGGAAACTTATTTCAACAAACATTAATTGGTTGTAGATAGACGTTGTTGCTTTTAGGTTAAAATCACCCAATTAGATTATTTTCGAAGTTATTTTTGCAGAAGTTAAATACAGTAAACTCAACTGAATAATATCACAAAATGACAGCTCTTCCTTGAACTCAGAATTTTGTTTATCTTTCATTTTCCACCTTCAAAAAATTATAACGCTGGAGACACGAAAGAAGTAAGTAATTAACATTTCGTCTCAAATATCCTCCTGCTATACAAGCTTATTTCAACTAATGATAAAATATATTTCGTGTCGTTTTCTTTTACAATTTTAGGTATTCGGTAATGGAAGCCTCTGGGCAATTTGTCGCAAGCGCCGGCTGACCGTTGCGAGCGGAATGCGCTAAACGACATCAGACTGTAATTACCTCCGTGCGTCCGGTAGGGCCTAAGTAAATACATTGCAGGCGGGATTATTTCATTTGCCTGGCAAATGAGGTCCGCTTAAGGTTTTTAAATATTTTTAGGTGCGTAGGTCACTCATTGCAGGTATAGAATTAAAAGGTAATAATAATTTTTGAATAATGAAATCCGCGTGACCATTATCGGCCGTTATAAGTAGTTAACGATTTATTTTTTACGTCTGCGCTCTAGAACTAATGTCTGCGACTGAAGCAAAAGGAAGTAGCAAAAATACGTACGTACTATTTTCACTTACGTCACTTTTCGATTCTGTAGAACCCGTAGAAATCAACAATCTGGACCATTAACCTAGCCGTCAATCTAACGCATAGCACACTCATCTTTATTGCAAGAAAAGCATTGCGACGTCATACTCATTTTTAAAAACTTAAGTTATGTAAACGTCAATACCATTTAAAGTTTAAACTAATGTATTAAACGACTAATTCTGTCCACTATGCCACAGCCCTAACACGTGGGAGCTTCGGTTCGCGACACGACCGCTAATTTGCAGGCTTTGGCCACTGAGCGCGGCATTGATTTCATGCCGGCCCGTCGCCTACATGACAGCGATGCAAATGCCAGATAGTGATTGGAACTGAAGAGAACGCGTTCTATTTTGGACAGTCGGGTCTATATTTACTGGATAGTGGATATGCGCATACCTACTATTGAAAATGGCAAATAAAAAATAAATAATCAAAAGAACTTCAAATCTACTTCTAAGCTTAAACTTATACTTACTAAGAATGCCGTTCTGCTGATCAGCTCCAAGAAATTAACGAGGGCCTGTTCTGAGAAGAAGATGGAATAATGTCGGGAACGTAAATACCTTTTTACCTTTTTTAAAAGTGTTTGTGTCAAATCCCGTAGTAGTGAGAATTTAGAAGTTGGAATGCTTTTAAATGGAAGCATCAATTCCAACCTGACATTTTCTAGCATGTTTTGGAATAAACAACTTTGAAACAAGCTTTTTAGACTTAAAGCTAGTCTTCTTCGTACCGAGGTATGTAGGTACCGATTGAGTATGCTAGCTATCTAAGGGCCCTCGCCCACGGCGATTTTTAAACAGCATCGCTACTAACGCGTGTTAGTCGCATTTGCAACGCACTACAGAAGTGATGCCAATGCTACTAACGCGCTAAAGCAGCGCGACTGCGTCGGTAAAAAAAGTCACCGTGGGCGAGGGCCCTTAATGTGCCCGAGTGTCGCTAACCGCACGCTGCCAGTAATTTGCGAACCATGGTCACTGAACAGGGCAACATCGATCTCACGCTGACTATACTGACACTTGTTACGTAGTTGATAGACAAGATTACACAACCAGAAATGGATGGCTGTTAAAAATACTTAACATACGTTTAAAAAAACTCATAAAACTCATTTATTTATGCAAGTAGGCTTTTAAAAAGCACTTTTACACGTTTCAGTATTAACCATACCACAGCTTGTTTGGTTTTTTTATCCACATTAAAAAGCTCTTGGCCTGCATATCACCTGATGGAAAAAGATGATTAGGCCGAAGGTTGAAGCAAGTCCCATCCGAAATCCTCAACCACAGAGAAATTGGCTATTTTACCTCCTACAGGACAACGTTGTTGTTAACATTTTTTTATGACTATTGGTAAGATGGTACATGGAACACTCGTGTAAAATAGGAAAAAATATTTGTAGAGGAGTGATAACTCTTGAGATAACACCCATTTCGTAAATCAATTCAACTGAGCACTAATTTTTTTTAATACGTAAGCCCGTACTATGAAAATAAAAACATTAATTTGATAGCACGGCAAAAAGTTTTTTGCAATTTTCAGTAGCGCCCGCCATTAAGGTCATTAAACGTTGCTCGTGTTTTAATTTAAATTGCATTTGGCTTCATAATTATTAAACTAGTTGATTAACATCACCTGCTTAACATAATTATGATTACCTACGTGGATTAATAAGTGTAAATAATTACGATCTGAAAGGCTGATAAATATTTAAACCAATCAGTATACCAATTATCACAAGTTTTTTTTAAATCTGAAAACTTCATTTAATTTTACTTTTTTACCCGACTGCGCCAGAAGGAGGGTTATGTTTTTAAAATATGAAAACTATTTGAAGTATAAATTTAAGATTTTTTGCTCAATTCATTACATTTATTTTTGGTATTTTTCCTATAGCACAGTTGTATTCACCTTTAATTTGTTAAATGTGTGGCAGTTAGTGTGGCTAATTAGATCCCATAATAACTCATCATGTTTTCCAAGTTTATACTGTTATAAAATGTACGTAAATATCGTATAGCTAGAAGAACAATACTGGCAACATGAAACTTACAATGTACAGTTTCACACTAAGTAGTTACATCTAAAAAACTTGTTGCAAACTTTATACGCGTATAACACTTGAATATTCAGGCTGCGTCACAAATGCAACACTGTGGCAGCGTGTCTACTGGGACAGCAACAAAGCACGTCCTCGTCAGAGTTCGCAACGTAACACCAGCATGAGGTCAGAATCAGTAGGACCTCTGCGAGATTGAAATGGATACTTCTTCTCAGCACCAGCCTATATCGTCAGTTGCAGGTTCACTTGGGGTAACTGACAAAATACACTTTTTCAGTAGAGCCGTTTAAAGTTTTTTTTCGTCTTAAATCGGACATAACTTTTTTCCTATTTAACCTTTTTTGGATCTGTTTTTACATAAATGCTTAGAATTCTACGCGGTTTTAGATTACATAAAAAGAATTATCTAATATGTCTTAGTTAAGGAAATAAATTGCAGTTACACCAATGTATTTTTTTACTTTTGACAGTACACCAATTTTAAACCATACTTTTGGAAAAAAACATAGGTCGAATTGGTGTAAGTACTGCCCAAATTAAAATAATTTGATGTATTTGCTGGATTTTGTTTACTTAGTTGCTGTATAATTTATGTAAAAGTATAGTAGTATAGTAGTAGTATAGTAGTATAGTATTTTTTAAAAATAAGAGAATTTACGAAAAAAATAACATTTTGTCGTTTTCTTTATTTTTTTTTTAATTTTATTAGAAGTAACTTTTATTTTGTTAATCAAAAAATGTTAAAAAAGCCATGAAAATCAAGAAAATATGTGAATTTAATTTTTTTAAGACAGAAATATTGTAATAACTAAAGTATTACTGTGAAACTAAATAATTTCAATATTTTTTTAAGCTTTGACTTACCAATACCGTATTTAGCTCTACGGGGCAACTTAATCTGAAAACAATATGGATTTAATTTCCTACCTATTTATAGCAATGTTGAATTAAGTTCATGAGTACTACAACAGTAAAAGTAACAGAGTAACAACAGGTTAATGTTAGCAACACGCAGTGACGCCTGGTTGGCTGGATAGTTGCTCAATTTCAATATTTTTTTTGTTGAGCTAACTTTAACTTCTTTAACTGATACTGCTGGTATAATAATAATGTAATATGTTGTCCCAAAGTGGTTGTAGGGCAAGCTTGCCCTGGAAAGGGCCTATGTACTAATAAACTATTTCATTTCATTTCACTTAATGCTATTAAAGTCGCCTGGAGCTGATAATATTAGTATTCTTCTTTAACAGCCGATTATGATATTCTTTGCAAGTCTTCTACAAATTATACATCCTCCATATACCTAAGCATGAAACTGCTACCTGAGTCCTATTCTATTTTTAAATACTTTTCAGCCGTAAGTTAAAGTAAGATGGTGCATTGTATTTGTCTGAGGTGTTAAGTTGAATTGGGTCATGATGCTAAACGTCAGTTAAACTATTTCGACTTGACACATCACATCAGACAATTATTATGATCCCACTGTAAGTCATAAGTTTTAATTCCATGTTTTACTCCAGCATACTACATTCCAAAGACCTTATTCCTAGATCGTATTTTGTTTATCACCGTTTGTTTTTTAGAGCAAGATTTTATTGAATCATTATATTATACGATCGATGATCAATTGTATTCATTGTCCATCCATGAACAACTTTACACAATCGCACCTCTGTTCAATTGATTTCAAAAACAGTGTCGCGTCGTCCCAATTTTCATAAATTAAAATCAATAGAAACCTTAAAGAGAAACAATTTGAAAAGTTGATTGATGGTGTCAACATGCCTAGTGGCAGGACTTTGTTATTAATTGCTTCGTTGTTTGTAATTTAACTTTATTAAGGTATATTGCTCTGTGCTGAGAATAAACTTACTTCGACACGTCAAAAACACGTCAATACCTTGTGTTTAAATAATACTCGAATATTGAAGAGCGCGTTTAATGTGATTTCTTGTCAAAACAGTCTGTAAACTTCTACTCCTTCTTATCTTGTGGCAGAACTGTAATATTGCTGTGCCGACGTGAATTTATCATTCTTGGTTATTAAATGCATGATAATTTGAAATAATAATATGCATGAGGTATACGCAGTAACTAGTCTGTTGAGTTACTGAAATACATTCTCGGACTACTACAGAATTCCATATAAATTCACTAACGAGCTACTTTGATTTCATTCCGTCGCTTACACAATTTTCGAAAATGATTTCAAATGCTTTGCCTTATTTGCTTGGATAGCGCGCTAATACTAGCTTATCGCAGGTTCTTAGCGTATTGTTACCTAATAATTCATAAAATCTGTACAGAAGACGTGTCTTTAAATGTACAAGTTTATTATATTATATGTATTAAAAAATGTAGGAGCATAATATTATTATTCTGTAGGTATTTACTGACTTATTGACCGGTACCTGAAAAATCTGTTTCTACTCGTATATTAATAGGTACGCCTACTTTAATTTACATGTCTGATCACATAGAGTCATAGACAGCTCAATCTCAATGTTAGTTACTATTTTTATAGTTTCTTATTCACAACATTTCTGGATTATTTTGATGTCGGCTTTATAAAGAAGCTAAGTAATCCTTTTTTAAGCGAGGTTGTTTGCTGTCGCTAAATTAAAACATTTCATAAAATTTCGCAGGTCATATTCCGTTTAAGCGTCAATTTTTGGATGTTTATTAAGGTTTTCAGTAGATTAGATGCTGTCAGATTTTAGTCCCAAAAAGATCCGAGCCGAAGGATCCACCATTGAGTCATGAGGGCGTTAGGTACTTCGAAATATTATAATTAATTATTTCAGACTCTCATGTTTCAATTATTGAATCGCTTTGAAGGGTGGTTTGGGATCCTTTGTACGGTTTCTGTTTTCATAAAGTCCGAACGGTTAGTACCTATAATAAAAACTGGCATAAACCGAGAAAATGTTCCTAGCTTGATGTGTTCCGTATCAATAAAACCTCATTTATCGTCGTTTCAGCCAAATGAAGTCCATAGCTGGGTAAAGACCTCCCCCAAGGATTTCCACAACCACCAGTTCTGCGCTGCCCTCATCCAGGTACTTTTTGCGACTTACACACTTATTACCGCTAAGTATACAGTTATGTATAATTTTTATATTTTTTATTTGTGTGAAAATGGACGGTTCTAAAAGGGTTTTGCTTTTTTAATTACAGGATACGGAACCATAAAAATGAATAACGACCATCAATCGCCTATTGTCGCGTTGATAGCCGTCGATTATTTCAATGGAAATTCATCGCGTTAAAATGAAAATCATTATTTTGACATTAATCGGTTTCGCGTGACAAACGAATTTTATCGAATACGAACAATTCCTTTAAAGAGCATCGTTCATAATTGTTTGGAGTGTTTTATTGTTTTACACGAAAATCCAATTTTGTCAGATATCCCTTTTAGCCGGCAAATGTATTCAATGGAAAGAGAAAATTTTTTACTCTTTGGTTGTGTTTCGATGAAAGGCGTGGAATGTAATACACCCGAAGTCGAAGCGATTTTAAAACGGTCGGTTGTAATTACTTTCATACTTTCAACTCTTTTTTGGAGCCAATCTGAAATTTTCTATGTACCTAGTACCTACATTTTTCATTGATTATTATGTAGGTAAATGGTTTATGTATGAAAAGCTTTTTATATACCTTTCTTTATTTAATAATACAATTTACTTTTCTTTGTAGTAATATCCTTAGGCATAAGTAATCTGTTACCTATTTTATTTCTCTGAAACATAGGAAGCCTTGGTTTTGTTAATTAAGTAGAAGATTGGATTTTTATCATTTTCATTGAACTGCCAAATAAATAAAATCTGGAGACCCATTTCGCGGATGAGATCAAAGTGAATTATTGAGTTATTATATTATTCGTGGAAACGAAATTACTTGATTTTTGCTTAATGTTGGTAATATCAAGAATGAGTATAATATTCTCATGCGATTGACATCATTTATCATATACCTAAAATACAAGGGCGTATACTGTACTACTTCTGTAGTAATATTACTTACGAATACGTAATAAACAAGTACGAAGATGTTAAGTATTTTGTTTATGTGTTAGTGAGCGTATATTTTTTTTAATTTACCGCTCATTTGTTATTTATTCTCACGAAATAAGATTGTTTTAAAAATAATGCCAGGACAACATGTTCCAGACAAGAACGTTCGAACGGGTCGAAAGTTTTTTTCTTTATTGTACCTGATTATCTGATAAATATAATTAAATATTTTTTGCGAAAACAGAGTAAAATTATAATAGAGCCCGTTACTTGAAAAAAAAAACTTATGATTACGATTTATAAATATTTGCCATGAACTGCGTCTTTAATAAAAACTACATTTAATTAAGTATTAAATCATAAATTAGATTTTAAAACTCATAAATTATTCAAAATTATTTTCTTACAAGAGCACATTTTAAAAATGGTTTTTTAAACTTCATTTGCGTGTACATAAAATTGATCTATAGGCCATCAAGTATACAAGAGCCGACACGTTAAGTACCACCAAGTTCCCTAGGGTTTACGTAGTCAACAGGCGGCACAGAGGGCAATGCCTGAGGTGATTTACGGGAACAGTTACAGCCGAGATGAACAAGTTAGGTATCAAAAAGAATACGAAAACAAAATACAACTGAAGAAGAAATTGAACTGTCTGTAACATACATGAATTAGTGCTATACCTAAGTACCTATTAAGTTTCATGAAAATAAGTGTGATTTTGCTAAAAAAATAAAATTAAAGGTATGTATAAAATGGAAGGCAGTTGTGAACATGTTCAGCAGTGAACACTCTATTGCTGTAATGATGATAATGACGGTGCTATGCTGTCAACTGGACATAAGTATGTCATGCGTGGAGTGCACTAAATACCCACCAGTTTTAATTGAATCATACTAATGCCTTAGTTTGGGGTTAAAACTGTGGTATCTTTGTCACCCGCAAAAAACCACGTGGATTGATTTTTTAAATAAAAATGAATAAATAATTATAAAAGGCTGATGATACCTATCAAGTTCAAAACAGAATTAACTCTTGTTTTTGCCAAAGTCTAACATCGTGTGTTTTGTTTTGCCGTTATCAATGAGCAAGCGGGACGCCCACATTCGGAATGAAAATAAAGTGTGGGCATAGGCATGGGCGTCCATGAATATTCATAGCGAAATTTTTAACAATCTGTTTCGGGTAAATGTACCATTTTATCTTCGTACCCTTCATGCTTTGCCCAAAGGAATATCTCACTGGAACGCTTTTGTAGCTTCTTTTATTAATAAAAGCCCCCAAAGTCCTTATAAAATTGTAATTCATTAAGAAGTTGCAAACTCGAAGTCAAAAATGCCTTATTAGGAATATTTAACCATAGGTTCACCGACAAAAGTGCTTTTCTAATCTACAAACCTTGGGTTCAGAGTATTACCAAAGCGAATGGTATACTCACATTAACAGAGAACATGTGACGTCTCTAAATAAATTTGCTTCCTCATAGCTACGATAAAATCGTGGCATTTTGCTGTTGACGTCAATACAGCACAAAATAGGTACTAATGTTTGTCAAAGAAAAGTGTCTATCTATTGTTCAACTACCTACTGTTCAAGCTGTGAACAGCAGTGCGCCACATATGACGTCATTAACTTTCCTGAAGGGCAAAACTACGCTTAAAACATTAAGTAGTTTTACCGGGAAAGTCCAGACAAGACCGTTTCTTGTTCATTCGTTTTTATGTAACAGGTTAGGTGAAGTGCCGGGAAATATATTCCCAGAGGGCTTATGTCAGCAGCAGATGGTGTCTAGGGCAGCACTTGTAATATTCACGACTAGGCCGGTTATTGGGTCTGCCATGAAATCTACACATTACTTAGATAACAGCACTACATTACAGTTGGACCCTTTAGAAATGTGTTATTTAAATTGCCTTGGGTCAAGGTTTAGGACCGGTAGGGACTGCTGTGGTTGAAGTCTTCAACTCCTGAATCTCATAGTTCCTCCCACTGGAAGTGAGTGACGGAGCATCGGGACTATCTTATTGGATATTATGCCTCGTCTTTCAGATGAGGTGAGCCTCATAACTTGCCCTGCTCTCCGTACGACAGACAGGCAATTAGATGCATTTCTGCGTTATTAACACGCCGTGCTTGGGAGTCATCTTGGTGTGATCACATAGTATTCAGGCTACTGCATTTGCTTTTGGTCTATTATAATTTGATAGATCACTTTTTGTATGACTTCCAAACTCTTGTTTTTAAACTAAGTCGTAATCATCTTACTGGTCTTATGAGTGCACAGCTGTTGCCTTCAAAGATATTTACAAAACATATTTAAAATATTATGTAGGAGAAGAGGTAGGCTAAACATAAACAGTTTGCTAAATTAATAGCAGGTACTTGTAATTAATTAACCCAAGGGAATTTATTGTTGGCGTAGTGTGTAGGTGTGACATTCACGGGTCTACTTAATTGAGCCTCTCTCGTTTGGAGCCCGGTCCTACTTATTTAAAAGTTATTTTATTGACTTGTTATGAATGATAAAATTTTGACCTTTCAGGTTATTGGCTATTTTCTCATTCAAAAATAATCAACCAAAAATGTCTTTATTATGTGAAGTTATTAAATTAGTAGGTAAAACTGAAGTTTGAGTAGGTAAGTTGTTTTGCAAGGAAACTTCGACCTATAAGTACCTACTCTGGTAGTAATTCTGGTTTTGTACCGGATTACAACAACAGTTTGGGTTGTAGCAATGGGCAATTACGTTAGTGTGATAGGCAATTACGCGAGAGAGAGGTTCCTCTAGGTTTCGATGTTATCGTCGTTGACGAGTGAAAACCTCGTAAGTCATTTAAAAAAAAAAAAAAAAAAAACACTTTTTAATGCAATAAGTAAGAAAATCTCTCAACTCACAATTAGGGCTCACCGGTATACGAATGGGATGATTGTAGTGCCATCTATAGTTGAATGAAAACCTCGTAAAAATATTCAGGAGACGGTTTCTTACCTCCTGTTTTTTTTTTATTTTCGGTACTCCCGAGGTTTTCACTCGTCAACGATCTTATTTGACTACATCTACTTACTGAAAACCTTTTTCTTGTTCTTCTATCCTATCACGTTATCTCGGGTATTATTAATACACAAGCATAGGAATCAATATGCACAATCATCACCATAATTTCAGCCATAGGATGTCCACTGCTGAACATAGGCTTCTCCCAATGATTTCAAGCACTTACAGGGCAGATATGTACCATCCTAGACTGCATCCCACTTAACATCAGGTGCGATTGTGGTCAAATACCTGCCTTGTTATGCATAAAAAAAAAATGGTACAAAATAAAGTTTTAAACCTTTGTTTAGAAAAGTAAAAAGAAAACAAAAGGAAATGGAAGTGTAATTATTAAGGAGATGGATTCAAATAGTCCCCACAAATTAGAAACTAAATAAAAGCCCCCAGACACAGGACGCAAAAGTTTTACCTTGGGTGATTAATAACACTCGCTCCAGAACCTTTGGTATTAATTAAACTAGCAGTTCGTTCTTTATTAAGGTTAACTGAAATAAAGTGCGTACAAATGGCTTTGCGAACTAGCAAACTGAAATAAATTATGGGCGGAACTGCAATCTTAATTTTGACCGCGATTAACATAGTTTGGGTTGGTAATGTGTTTTAGTACCACGTGAATATTCAGCGCCGCAGCCTGAATAGAAAAACCAGCTAAGTTCGAGTGTTGGAGCAAAATTGTGCGAGGAAAACATTTACGACGCCGATAGTATTTTAAAATGAACTCGAAATGATATTCAACATAGTTATCATTAACCTTACCTTTGAACCCAAACCAATGCAGAGAAGAAGCAACGCCTAAAACTTCATTTCACACACGTAAGAAAGATCACTCTTGTCAGCAACAACAAAAACACACACCAGATAGAGTTTCAAATCCACTCTCTTTTTAACCGTACTTTTATAATACTTATCATTTAATTTTATGAACTAGCGAATAGTAAAAATATCAACTGAAATATGAAGTGGCATAATTTTTGACGTCTTTGTCCTTGTCACCACTATGTTATGAAATGAAATAGGTAGTCCATCCCAAAAAAACCTAGGATATCGATTACGTTAAGGCTTGGTATTTCTGCTAAAGTAGGTATTTCGCGCTGTCAAAATCTGCGCGCGCAATACTTCGCCGAAGACAGCGCGCCAAAGAGCTCTCGCGGCTACACAGTATAGAAATACGCAGTTTAGAAATACGCAGTTGGTTAGGTTAGGTTGACTTCCTTCCGTTCAAGCGTCACACTCACAGCACTTTCTAATACAAATCATATCCAAGTGATACAAATTAAAACAACTTTCAAAATTTTTGGGAATATATTTTAGACCTTTACCAGATCGTCGGTCCACCTAGTAGGAGGCCTGCCCACGCTACGTCTTCCAGCCCGTGGTCGCCACTCGAGAACTTTCCTGCCCCAACGGCCATCGTCTCTACGAGCTATGTGCCCCGCCCACTGCCACTTGATTTTAGCAATTCTGCGAGCTATGTCGGTTACTTTGGTTCTCCTGCGGATCTCCTCATTTCTGATTCGATCACGCAGGGAGACTCCGAGCATAGCCCGCTCCATCGCCCTTTGAGTGACCTTGAGCCTTCTTATGAGGCCCATAGTAAGCGACCACGTCTCAGATCCGTATACCATCACTGGCAACACGCATTGGTCAAATACTTTCGACTTGAGACACTGCGGTATTTCGGACGTGAGTATATGGCGAAGCTTCCCGAACGGTCGCGGGAAGAGCCTGGATGCGGGCAGCGCAGGACCGTTCATTGTGGAAAACCTTGGGGGAGGCCTTTGTCCAGCAGTGGACGTCATTTGGCTGAAACGAACGAACGAACGATATTTTAGAATCGAATAAATATAGAATATAACTGCCAAAGTAAACACGGTTCAAAGAGGCGTGGCGTCACCCGACCTTCCGGAAGTTCCGCGCCGGCTAAAAGAATTTCAAGATTACGTCACCCGACCTATCGGTAGATCCTCGGGAGCTTGAGCGATTGGAAAAACATTTTATGATCAGTTACTCGTAGTAGCGATTATTTAGAGCTTGGATAATAAATTATAGTTGTTGCAATTCACAAAGCTTTGCATGTGGTTAATTACATTAATCAGTACACGCATCAATTTTGTTCACTCTTTTTGTTTATTAATAAATAAAAATATCATACTAAAATTGCATACATATTTGTTTGTATTGGTCTGGGTGTTTTCTTTCCATAATTTATGTATAACGTATGTACGGGGCTCTGTATCGAAAATCACTATGAGCAATAAGCATCACACACTGTTACCTGGAGTGCATTACCGCAGCAAAATTTTTATAAATGTTGTGCTTTAGAGAGTCGAGAGTACAGCAGATAATTAGTCCATCGTAAGCAGAAAGTCCACTAATAGCAAAATTCGTTCAAATTATAGTTTTAAAGTTATTGGCTAGAAGATTCTTCCATCTTGCAGCTTAGACCTTTAGCTACAGACCTTAGACAGTATTTTTGAAACATTCTTACGCATGGTGGAGGAAGGGACGCTCTAGAGACTCAAGTCTACAAGGAGTCATATGAACTCCAGTTTTAAATCCGTTAACATCTGCTGCATCTGCCATCTTTTTGGCTAGAAGATTCTTCTATCTTACAGCTTAGACCTTTAGCTACAGACCTTAGACAGTATTTTTTATTATTTATTTGTGTCAGTGTGCTCTTCTAAAGAGTGTAAGACGATTGTATGTAGGTACTATTAAAATGTAATTTTAACTCATTGGTTTTGTCTCATATTTGAGGAATGTACTATGTATCATGAGAAGTTTTCGTTTAAAAGGATGCGAACGATTTAAATTTCAATAGGTAGACAAAATTGATAATTCTTAATTATCAAAAATTTAAGCTTTCTCCAGTAACACTGATATTATTATACTGTGACTCATCAAAGTCATCATTGTCAAAAATATTGACAAATCGCGAACTGTCACGGCCAAAAAACTGACACGCGTCCGTCCTCCGTAAGCGCCACCGCGCGACTGATTGAGATTGTCCAAGCCGTCATGGACGATTTTTTCCACATTTTTTAACATAGTAACTAAATAAGACGCAATATAAAAATTTCATCCGTTAAAAGCCCTCAAGTTATTTCTGAACTTTAGTTTAGTAAAAGATTTAGAATCTCAAATCGCTTATTTTAAAAATAAAACCATAAATAGAAAACGAATAGAGGTAACTTTGGGAATATATTCTATCGAGTCAACTTCATCAAATCGTGTTTCCATCCGTTAATAGCCCTAGAAAATATCCTCAACTATGCCCAATAAAAATCTTAGCCTTTAATTTTACTGTTTAGTACCTCAAAAATGAAAAATGAAAACCTCATTTTCGCCATTTTCTCTGCTACCCGGCCTTAAGCTAGCTGTTCTAAGCTAGCGAGTACAGGAGGCCTGTCCAAAAGCCATTATTGCATAACGAAGAGGCGGCGAGCCGTCTCGCTGACAAGGGCAATTTAATTAAAGGATAGGTAAACAAAATGGCGTTCGATATTTTGAAATATTTGCACAAAGTTTGCTATTATGGCAACCGGTAACTTATTTCTGTTGTTTGATCAAGTTCTCCCATCGCTTTAACGTAAATTCAATCTTGTTTTGTTTTCACCCACGGGTGTGAATGACAGGTTGGTAAATTAATATCAAAGTTTTCGTATTAATGACATTAAAATTAAAGGTTTTTAACTTACATGATCTTGGCAATTAAAAATGATATAGTTGTGTAAGAAATGACACAAAAAGTTCTAATAGGTACGTTCGATGCACTTAGGTAAAAGTATTTGTAAAGTGCACATTAGGTACTATTCATGAAACTCATATTCTCTCAATGGCCTTTTTTTAATCTTAACACCTTTGCTGCGGCAGCAACTTTCTAATACTTTCCATTCCTTCGGTACAAGGTCGGTAAACCTGGTATTAAAACTTACATTGTGGCGGCACAAGGCTTAAAGACCTTGTAATATTTAAGATATATTAATTTTATTTTTGGCTTCATGTTAATAGATATTGTGTTTTTTTTCTATGGATATTAATAATAATGCATTTATTGACATACACCTGAAGGCGTTCGTGAATAACTTGTTTAGTATAAAAATTATAGCTATATTCAAAATACAAGGCTTATGCACCCTGTGCCGCACTGAAGTAGGGAAGGCTGGTGGGTATTCTAGGGATGTGAAATACAAATATCGATAGTTTTAATTAAGTTTTAATAAAAATTTAAAAAAGTAACAAACAAAGATGTTTTAATAATTTAGTCTAAATATTTTACAAATAAGACATACGTGCATAAATACTTAAATAAGCTATATTTAAAGAAAACATTATTTAATAACATTTAGTTACAACTTCAAATATTTGTCACGAAAAACTATTTAAATTAGCAATAAATGGTGTAGCAAATTAAATAATAATCAATTTGCAGTTTTGATTTTGTTTGTTTCTCTTGACGCCATGTCGACATGTGCGTTTCTTACGAATGCGAGGCAACACTGGCTGCACGAAGCTAGCGTGGGGTGCGGTACCAGGTGCGCAGGGTACAAGGTGCTTCGACCTGGTTTCGCATTGTGAAGACATTTTATTACTTCCGTGCGGTACCAGGTCTAAAAACCTGGTATGAAGGTAGGTACATCATTGGATTCTATTTTAAGAATACATCATAGATATATATTCATCACTTTCCTACACCGGACCCAATTGAAGTTATGCCTTTCGCACGACAAGGAAGACTATAATTTTCTTAGCCGCACGGTAAGCGAAACGTACACAAGGTCTATAGACCTGGTTTCGCACTCAACGTGTTAATGTTTTATTTCAGGAAACTCATGTGTCTGCACTTTGTATTGAACTTTAAAATAAGCAACACATTCGCGATAACATCTGCTCTACGGAAACTAATAGAATTTTATATCACACACCCAGTCCAAAGATGCCATAGTAAATATTGATTCAGTAAGCATTTGCAGAGACACGCACAAGCACATTTATTGATATAGGTTTCTTAAAAAAATGTACCTACCTATGTACTTATCTATTTCTTACGTGAAAAATCGCCCTTGACAATTTGACAAGTTTTTTAAATACTTACTCTCTGTACTACTATTTTATTGGCATTTTCATGTAGGTACAGTCGACTCCGACTGTACCTACTCGTATTGGTGCCCGTTGACCTATGACAAATAACATATTCGTCGATCCAATTGGTGTTTAGTGAAGAGGAAAAGCATTGTCAGGACTTTAGCACGTTATACATAATACAGGGTGATCATAAAATCTTCCTCTTTCAGTTATTTACAAAAGTAATAAATACTTGCGAAAAAAAGAAATAGGTATAAGCATTCTGTACTTTGTTTATTGTATAATTATATATTATTGAATCTTGTTATAAATATGTTGACGGAATTATATAAGGTGTTATTTTTTATACTGATCATACTTTACCAACGCATCTAATAAAATCATACAAATACAACCCAAGTGTTTTTAAAAAAAAATTCAGGCTAGTTTTTGTTTTTACTTTTCCTAACAAAAAAAAGATATTATTTTTACAACCATCCTGTCTTCACTCACTGCCTCTCTCTCTTTCTTTACTCATTTCATTCATACGAGTACGAACAATGGGCGCGCGCGTTCATTCAACGTTCACACACATAAAGGTTAGATTACACTAAACCTACGTTACCAAAAATTATCACTCGTGAGTATGTACGATGTTACGTCATGTTAATAGGTACTACGCGCTGGGAGAAATAAAATCTAGCCACATAGGTAGGCAAATAAGTGTAGGTATTTTCATTAGTGTAATAGCGGGGGACTTTTCCAACGAACCGAGGCGAATCATCCGCGTTAAACTAGAAATTTAGAAAAGGATAGAAATTGGAATTCAATATCTACGGTTTCGTAATGCCTACGCAATTTATTTAGAGACGTAATAAAAAATTGATAGGTAGGTACATACCTATCACTACTTCGCTTCGCGTCAGTGGAAATGCACCCTAATATTGAATATGATTATGTGTTGTAAATAAAACTCACTGATCAATTTTCCTGGTTTTAATTCCTAAATTATGATTTGCCATCACACTTTAGATTCATTGATTTTACTTATTCACACATTTACCTATTTTGAATGTTGTTATTTAAAGTTCCTAGGTTATTATTACACTAATCACAATACATTTTGAATGTCAAGCCTTTGTTGAATGTTCACGTAAACACTGTCTTGCACTGTCTAATCTAGCCACGATCGAATTGAAATAATGCTTCCGGGCTGCACACTTGCTTGCTGTTCACTAGACACCACGTCGGATGTTGTATTCACAATTCGCGCACTAACTTTTTTACGGAAAAAGTCCCTTTCGCGTAAACAAGCACTCATCTGTCCAAATCACACTGTAGGTATGTACCTAGGTAGACTTCGCAATAACCATCGATAGAACTCGGTCCCGGTCGTAGCCCTCTGGCAACAACTCCTTGATAAGGCATTCCGTATTTTTACGCAAAAGCCGCCGTCTGCGGCGCTCGCATCTGGGTACCGCCAGCACTGTGCCGGTGATTGAAATTGAAATCCAGAACTTCGTCCTCGAAGCGCACGGGATCTCGTCAAGTCAGGATACGGCTGCGCTCCCTGAAGCGCTGCGCGGCTCCAAACAAGCAAGGTGTGAAGGTTTTCGACTCGTTAATGTTTCTCGTCGGCCAGTTAGTGTGCCCGAAACATAATTTCACCTGCGTTTTGTTATTTATCAAGCGCGGCATTGTAATAACTCGCACACACACACTGCAATACGTTTGGGCACAACATTGGACTGACTGGGACGATTGTTTATGTTGTGGCGCTCCCGCATGCCGATCGGCGACTCGGCGCGGGCTGTGGGCGCGGAGCGACTGGCTGGCATATCAATATGGCCGACTCACGCGGCGCGGCACGTGGCAGCGGTCGTTGCCCTCGGCCGGCTACTACGATAGTGCGTAAACGAATACTCTGCGCGCTCAAAGGATGATTTATTTTTTATTTTTTTCGAAACATTCTTTGTCGTTTTACTCGAAAACTAGCCTGAATTTTTTTTAAAAAACACTTGGGTTGTATTTGTATGATTTTATTAGATGCGTTGGTAAAGTATGATCAGTATAAAAAATAACACCTTATATATATTATATTGTATAAGTACCTATTGAATTGTATTTACGCACACATAATATTCCAAGGAAGAGCGATGTCTCCTGGCACAGGCTTCTTTAAGCTTAAAAGGAGGCATCGATCACTTTTAATTATAAGCAAACTTCTGGTAATGAAATAAAGATTTATTATTATTATTTATTTTTCGCATCTTTCCTCCACCTTTTTAAGATGGGTTATTACATCTGTTATTATTATTATTATTATCTCTTTATTCATTTTCCTTCTTATTTTTAATATTTTTTTTACAATGTAAATTATAAAAAAACTAAAAATACATTATAAAAAAAAACTTAAAAATAGTTAATCCGCTGGTAGCGGAGCAGGGCCCAAGCTACCGGTGGTCAGGGTCACAGGCTGAGGAACCTCCGGACAATGCGTGCCGTGCTGAGGATCACCGCCTTTTTAATCTGACCCTTGAGCCAACCATCTAGCGAGAGCTTCTTTAGATGTTGGTCGAAGCTCTTCGCTATTAGCCCGTTCGCCGAGACAACTATCGGGACAATGATCGTCGAGTCAACATCCCACATGGCGGTCACCTCGTGGGCCAAGTCAAGGTATTTGCTTTGTTTTTCCTTCTCGGCCTTCACGAGGTTTTCGTCATGCGGGATGGTGATGTCAACGAGCACTGCCCGACGTTGGGATCGATCAACCACCACAATATCAGGTTTATTACAGACAATAGTCCTGTCTGTGATGATAGACCGATCCCAATAGAGCAATGCATGACCATTTTCAAGAACTGGCACCGGCTGGTACTGGTAATATGGCGACTCAGATTCAAGAAGGCCGTACTGAAGAGCAAGTTGCTGGTGGATGATTCTGGCTACTAGGTTATGCCTGTGCAAATACTCACCGTTAGCAAGATGCGAACAACCAGAAATTATATGCCTGAGTGACTCTCCGGGACGGTGGCATGCTCGACAGATGTCGACCGTACCGTCCTTCAAGATATATTTTCGGTAGTTGTTCGTCATCATTACCTCGTCAGCAATTGCACAAGCAAAACCCTCGGTTTCCCCGAAAAGGTCACCGAAGCGTAGCCAGTTCACCGAGGCGAGGAGGTCCACATCGGGACCTGTTAGGGCCCGATAGAACCTCCCGTGCAGCTCCTTGCTCTTCCATACGTCCTTCCGATCCGCGACGCTCAGTACCTTTGGCTTGCGCCAGTTCTCGTTCGCCAAGGAGAGCGGCGTGAGGCCTTTGTCAACTGCCACAACATCGCGATGCATTCCGTACTCATTTGTAAGGAAATAATCCCTGAGACTGCACACTTCACGGTTGTGGAGGTTCTTGGCATTTAGAAAGCCTCGACCTCCCCACTTCCGTGGAATGTAAAGTCTCATTACAGATGAGCGCGGATGTAACATGCGATGTTGTGTAAGCTGCTGACGTACCTTCCTATCCAGGGCGTCAAGCTCGGTCTGAGTCCATCTTAGTATGCCGAAGGAGTATATTAGTAGAGGCATCACCCAACCGTTGAAAGCTCTTGCTTTGTTGCCGCCAGACAAAAGGCTATTAAGAACTTTTGTCAGTCGGCTACAAAAGCGTTCTTTCACCGATTTTTTGATGTCTTCTACCGATATACCTAACGATTCTGACATACCAAGATACTTATAGGTCTCAGTTTCGGAGAGAGATTTGAGTGTCATTGTCTCAGAAAGTTGTAAATTCGGAGAATTCACAACTTTTCCCCGCTCTACATGTAAGACCGCACACTTGTCTACACCGAACTCCATCCTGATGGCGTTGCTAAATACCTGTGTGGTTTTTAGCAACTTCACCAGGTCTTGTCGTTTTGGTGCGAACAACTTGAGATCATCCATGTAGAGCAGGTGACTAATGACCTCACCCCCTCTTCGAAGCCGATAACCAAGCCCTGAATCCTTTAACAGAGTGCTAAGAGGATTCAGTGCTAGGCAGAACCATAAGGGACTCAAACTGTCACCCTGGAAAATGCCTCGCTCAATCCTTATGAAGTTCAATGGATCAGGAGACCTCTCTCCACCACCTGGCTGCCGAAGGACTGTAGTCCACTGCCCCATGCATGAGCGTAAAAAGGATCTCAGAGTTGCATCAATCTTATACAACTCTAAAATCCTCTCCAGCCATGAATGAGGCACCGAATCATAGGCCTTCTTATAGTCAATCCAGGCAGCAGAGAGAGCTTTCCTGCTCCGCCGAACTTGTTGGCTAATGGTCATGTCTATGAGGAGGAGCTCTTTAGTACCACGAGACCCAACCTTACATCCATTCTGAGCAGGGGCCAAAATATTGTTCGCGACAATATGTGTGTTAATTTTTGTGGTCAGAATAGATGTAAGGAGCTTGTAGATGGTAGGCAAGCATGTGATTGGTCTGTAATTTTTTGGGTCCATGGTACTACCAGATTTGTAGAGTAAGGTGGTGACACCGGTAGTCATGAAGGCTGGAAGGGACCCGAGCTCGAGGGCTTCTTGAAATTGTGTTGCTAAGCGGTCATGTGAGCATCGAATCCATTTAATCCAAAAGTTGTGCAATCCGTCCGGTCCAGGGCTCTTCCAGTTCTGGGCCGTACTGATTGCACTACTAACGTCTTCGGGGTCTATAACAATAGACCCCATAGATTCGATGGACTCACATTCACGCTCAATTACACGCATCCAATCACCCTCCGTATGTTCAACGGGCATCGACCAAATGCCACGCCAGAAATCAATCATGGTATTGACATCTGGCAGCTGCCCGTCGCTCACACGTTGATCAGATCCCTCCCATCTCCGGTACACCCTCCTCTGGTCACTTTGGAAGACGCGATTTTGCCAGTATCTGTTCACGCGTTCTTTATAGCGACGAATACGGTTTGCCCATGCATAGACTTTTTGCTTTAGGTAGTCAATGCGTTCTGTGACACATGCCATGTAGTCCTGTGGTAGAACGCCAGTCCCAGCAAAGGCTTGTGCCACAAAACGCATGACTCGGGGGCGATTATTGCCCCGATTATTATTATTATTTCTTTATTCAATTTTCTTTCTTATTTTTAATTTTTTATTTTTACAATGTAATTATCAAAAAATAAAAATACATTATAAAAATATTATTATTATTATTATTCCTTTATTCATCTTACTTTCTTATTTTTAATTTTTTCTTTTTACAATGTAATTATTATCAAAAAATAAAAATACATCATAAAAACAAATATCTTAAAAATAGTTAACCCGCTGGCAGCGGAGCAGGGCCCAGGCTACCGGTGGTCAGGGTCACAGGCTGAGGAACCTCCGGACAATGCGTGCCGTGCTGAGGATCACCGCCTTTTGAATCTGACCCTTGAGCCAACCATCCAGCGAGAGCTTCTTTAGATGTTGGTCGAAGCTCTTCGCTATTAGCCCGTTTGCCGAGACAACTATCGGGACAATGATCGTCGAGTCAACATCCCACATGGCGGTCACCTCGTGGGCCAAGTCAAGGTATTTGCTTTGTTTTTCCTTTTCGGCCTTCACGAGGTTTTCGTCATGCGGGATGGTGATGTCAACGAGCACTGCCCGACGTTGGGATCGATCAACCACCACAATATCAGGTTTATTACAGACAATAGTCCTGTCTGTGATGATAGACCGATCCCAATAGAGCATTATTATTATTATGTTTGTACGCTTTGGAGCTCACGGGTCAAAAGTGGCCCGGTCCTTTATAAGGCTTGCGTGGGGATACAGATCCAACACGTAGAGGCCGTTTTAAGCGCAAAATAATCGACAAAAGTGAAAGTGGTGCACATGCTGGATCTAGTCTCTAACTATATCATGGGATATTATTATTATTATCTCTTTATTCATTTTCCTTCTTATTTTTAATATTTTTTTACAATGTAAATATTATTATTATTATTATAATTTTTACTTAATAAGAAATACTCGTACCAAAACAAAGAGACAACCTGTTTTTTACAAAATTAAATGCCTACCTACCGTAGAAAGCCTCTCTCATATCTCAAAAATTTTGTGTAATATTTTAGACGTGTACAAGCAACGTACATTGTGATATTACCCTTTGAAGTTCCAGTAGCACGATTTTCATTATTTTTTACACAATGTAGAGGATATTTAAATAAGTAGCATGTGTCAAAATGCTAAAACATAAATATGTCCCACCAAAAACATTTCATATAAAATGTTGCCAAGCTCGTATTGTAAAAAAGTTATTAGATCTTATAAGATCCAAGCTTGACTCTACATATAGAGCCAAGCTTCTGACTAGTCTACCTACACCTTAGTCAAAATATGTGGCATGTTTCTATGATCTGAGGGCATGACCGTTGAATATAAATTACCGGCATATAAATTATACGAAAACAATCAGGATTTCGAACCTGTCATTTTGCTCGTATTCGTCAAATCAGTATCATGCCCAAATCAATAGAACTTCGAACGTCTCATGTCGGCTCGTGAAGTTTGCCGATCGTGCTGTGAATCTTAATAATTGTATCGAGGCTAATTCCAAGTCGCGTCCGTGATAAATTGCTGTTTGTTTTCAATTTATCCCAGCAATATGTTAGTAGGATGCTGAAGCATGCATAACACTGCCGCTGTTTACCTAGTATAGCCCCCTTATTAATAAAAGTTACACCCTACTTTAACTCTGGCTTAAGTTGTTATTTAGTATGGAAATGTCATTTTAATCCAGTGTTCATCCTAGGTGTAACTTTTTATTAATAAGGGGGTAGTTATGCAGTACAGTGAAAGTGGTTGAAGGCAGGCTTAGTTTGACCCTTTTCTATCTTGTGTTTTGCAACAACTGAGGTGACAACCTAGGTGTCAGATTTTATGACTTGTCTGACATCGCTTAATCGGACTGTGGCTTAACGTGGTCAAGCACAAGGTCTCTTCATATTTCTTCTTACAATGTCCTAATTAAACTGGGGGCAAACAAATCAAGATTTCTTACCAAGTCTGCTCCACTTGCAAATCGAACCACGACCTCTAAGGCTGAGTTGCACCATCTTACTTTAACTTTGACAATTACATAAAAAATCTATCAAACTCCAATCAAAAAGCACCGGTTATTGTTATTGTTACGGTTAAAATAAGGCGGTGCAACTCAGCCTAAGAGTCATCAGTTCACTCTCTAGCCACTGGACTACAGTAGTGTAATAGTTATAGCTTCAAGATATGATTTCTCGCTTTATTCATTAAAGAGGAGTGAGCCTCGCTGAATGCTGCCTCTGAGCGATTTATGGCCTCATAAACTTGACAATGCCACTTAAAAGTCTGGAAATGTTCGCCTTTACTTTTTATCGTGCGTTTTTATGTTTGGAAGACAAAATGTAGTCTATTAGCACCTTAATGACCAGGGCACTGACGGATTGAGATTGATTTTTTGTTAGATGAGCTTTCAAAGAGAATGAGAAATATTCTCACAATTAGTCTAAACTAAGGTATGTTTATTTCGATATATCGGTTGGGTCGTGATACTCGCAGTAATCTAGGAAGGTATACACTAATTATTCAACTTACCTACTACTACTACTAGTTACTCATATTTATTAGCAAATTAAGTTATTTCGCTTTCGGCTTTTTCGTAGGGCCTGGTGTTAATCAGAAACAGAGCGGTCTTATCGCCTAATCACGTGACTTGTCGTCACCCTTCCAGCGGGCGTTATCGAGGATAGATAAGCGCCTTGCCCAGCCCCGTTGGACAGGAGTCGCCGCGCGCGGGAGCGTATCGATCGCGGCGCTGCGCAACAAGTGATGCTTCTAACGCAACACTCACTGGTGCCTGGTTCGACGAACTCGATTTATTAATCGGCTAGCTATTCACTTGTTTTTTTTTCTATTCGATTTCCGCGCGTTCTAAAGACGCTAGGCAGCTCGGGTGGATCGATATAAGACGAGAAAATAGTGGCACAATCCTGTTCTTACTTACTTAAACCTTTCTCTCCAATCACTTACCAGCTTGCAGTTTTTGAGACTGAGATTGTAAGACGTCTTACCTCCCCCTTCAAATATTCCAGAAACTTTTCCAGAGGCTGTGACACCAAAAAGTTGGGTATAAAATGATTTATGGTGCTTTTGAACCACCACTTGACCAAGCTGGTTGTTGGTACTGGCAGAATTATCCTTAGTAATATAAGTGGGTATTTTATGCATTACTATTTCAAAGGAATAAACTTTACTATTTCAAAGCAAGTATGCACTTTCACCGATAACTAAGCGTGCAAAAGCGAAAAGTGTCACCAGCAAAAATTGCTTTGGCAGAAAATCGTGTTTATCGACTGTGTCAAAATACTAAGCCCGTTGTATTTCTTCGGAAGGGATACGAAAAAATTCGCGAAGCCAGCATTTGTTCGTATAAAGTTTTACTGCCGAGACAGCGCGAACTTTCGGTGGCTCGTAAACTGACATATTTGATTTTATATGAACATGGCCCGTTGTTAGTAAGTCATGTAAACAGTGTTGTTACTTATTTCGATACTTTGGTTAAGTATGTGTTGCTTTAAAATTTTATTAGCAATACTTAGTTTACCGAACTATCTCAATAATGCATAGTCTTCCTGTTTCGTATCCATACTACTAGAAAAACTTAGCTGCTGCAAAATCGAAAAGTTGGGGCCTACTCGTATAAGCGTACAGGTAAACTTCAGTTCAATTTTTATCTGGTCTTGCGGGATTCGAACCCGTGGTTTCGTGAAATCAAGTCTATTACACTACAGCCAATGTAAGTACCTCTACTTACCCATAACATACCTACATCATTTTTGTTGAATACCACACAAAACTGATTAATTAGCTTGATACTTAATAATTTATTTATTTTGAATTTACCTTAATAATTACTTTATAAATTAATTTATTTTGAATCCTGACATTTGTTATGAAAAGAAACAATTAATTGAAATGTAATCTATTCTCAATATTTGCATGCTATGACTTATGGCTGAACAGGCACTGACACTTCGAAACATGAAAATGTAAAAAACCTATAATTTGTAACCCTGTTTTATGCAAATAAAATATATACTTGATTTTATTTGAATTTGTACCTAATTAATTCATTTACCGTCATGTTTCGTTCAAATAACAATACTTACAAAGGAGTAAGTAATCCTCAGTGTAAAATAAAAAGGAGAATGCTGAGGAATATCGAGTTGTGTATATGTTAAGATAATAAAAATAACACAGTGACATTCCCTAGCAAAGGGTTGAGTTATTTCTTGCCTTCACTTCATTGATCAAAATAGAACTCACTTGGCTACTTACCTAGAACACAGTAAGGCGATATGTCAAAGGTGAATTGCGGCAACCACATATTGAACCGCGCTGAAGTTTAGGTTGTCCCAAGAGTGAAACTTTCGGAATTCCGAGCGAAATGGAGGCGAAGTGAAATGTAAATACTTGTGCCTATTGATTTGTCAGCCAAACTATTTGTGCGTACGGTTACAAGCTGATATTACTATTTTGATGAATTTTGGCATAGAGGTTGGTGTTGGGAGTAAATACATATATGGCACCTGTAGTCGAAAAAAATGTATGGGCGAAATAAAGGGCACGGAGATCCTAAGAAGTTAGTATCAATTCTCTCGTTAGGTACCTATATGAAAAATGAAAACCAAAGTGTCGAATTTCTTACCCCTTTTTCTCGTGACAGAGGCAAGTATAGACACAGATTGTCGCAGAGTGAATGTTTGGCATGCTTTTTTAGGACATCTTGCTTGGGTCTGAAAAATAACATTTATTATGTATTCATGCAAAAACGGTTAAATTTCTGAAGTATGTTTATTGAAAGTCAAAGATGTTACACCAGTACAACGCACCAAACTGTTTAATTCAAATACTTGGCTCCATTGATAATTTAAATGAACAGGCGAACATACGAACATTATTTTTCTACGACATTAACATCACTATCTAGCAGGAAATTAATGCACTCTACATTTCTCAAATCCATCTGTGCTGAATTCAACAAATTCATAATGTTTGTTTTATTCGTATTATGTATATCCTTTACTATCATAACATTTTGATTACACCTTTAAGAAACATAGAACAACTATTTCCAAATCTCTATTTATAATCTGCCATATTTATTTCCCTGAAGGAAAATATAACCACATAAATCGATTAGTTGTATTTCAAAGAATCTTATTTTTGTTTTCTTATTAGAGAAATTCTACTCTCAAAAAACTATCACCATAATTATCATCTAATATATCACCTAAAATACTAACACACAGCCTATAAACTTATTTGACAGAGGCAAATTAAAATGGTTTCTGTTTTAATGATAACAAAACGAAGCAAACACCTAAAACAAATACACAGTACAAAAACTAAATCTATCTATTGTTTATTAAAACTAAGAGAACTACGTTTTGTTAAAAAAGGCACATCCATAAATTTGAAACGCCTAATAAATGTATTCATAAGAAAATAAATAAATTTCTCATCAATTTTTGAAATATTCTACATAAGATTTAGTAGGTAACTTTGATAGACAACAAATATTTTGACCACGAAGGAATCTATAGAGGTAGTTTACCGATCTAAATAATGGACATATTGATTTGCTTATAAAAATTTAAGGTATACTTTAGTATACAATACTTATGACTAAAAGTTAGAGTAGACTAGATAGTCTTAGTAATAAGATATATTTTGTAATAGTACCGGAGAAAGACCCAGAAATGATTAAGGACTGCATAAAAAGACACAAGGTATAATGCGATTTTAGAGAAATGTAGAATCTGTCAAAGACAGGGGTAATATAAACGTTCAACGTTCGTTTTCCACGTTAATTACGTTAGCATGTCTCCCGAACGCTAATTTACGACGTTATATTATCTCACAGTTTGCACGGAAAACAAAATTATTAATATTAACATCAAGAACAAGAATTAAAAGTGTCGTTGGCGTAGTACGATTGAAATAAATGAATTGATATAATACGATGTAAGTTACGCCTGCTTCTTTGACCCTCATTTCTTCACATTTTTTTCTGCGTTCTGCTTCCGCTGGTCCAAGACATACGTTTCATCATATTTAAGGTACATTATCTAGGTTTATTAATATACGAACATCTCCAGACTTGTGCTCTATGACAAATTGGTATTACCATTGATAGCGTATCTGTAATGTTTCCTTCGATAAAATAAAACTTATTTCATAAATATTTCTTCCAAATCATTACACTACGAATACTTACAGTAAACCAGTCACAAGGATACCCATCGTTCAACTATATCACGTTTCTTTTATACAACATCACCTAAAAATGTTCATTAAACTTTAATACTTCTAAACCTTATCCGTAAGTACATTTTTATGTTAGCATTGGCATCTTTAAAGGACATCTAAGAAGATTTTTCACCACTACAAATTGGTATACACATTAATGGATATAAATATTAAAAACCCTTCACGCTATATTACTTTTCAATGGCCAAAACCTCTTGAACAATACCACAAAGTTTTCACGAGGAATATAAAACTCAATTAAAGTTACATCAGAAATAGTTTAGTGCCTAGAATATTTATGTAAGTATCAGAAAAAATATTATTTAATTTGACATGATGCAAGCTTCATTTGCATCAAAAGTTTAAGTTTAGTTTTTGCATTATGCTATGAAACTGTCTTTTGAGTTTGATTTTGAAACTTTATTAATAAAAACAACATTGTTGGAGAGGTAAAAAGCTACGATAGTGAATTGGCTCTAGAATGATTTAGGTACAAAGTAAAGTGAAGCTTTTTATCGAAATAACAATTATGCTGAGGAGATATTTTTTTATCGGAAAAGCGAAATAAAAGCTTAAAACACTGGGTAAGAAGAAAGAGCTTCCAGGAAAAACGTTAATATAGAGAGACATAAGAGACATCTTTATACTTTAAAAACGAGTACAGGAATGATTGGTAAAAAACTTATCACTTAATCAATCTTAGATAAGTTATTTCCGTATAAAGTATTTCTATTAAGTAGATATTTGGTAGAACGATGAGACTGTAAAATGTTTTGGCGATATATTCGAGCTTCAATAACATTATCACCTCGACTCTTACTCATTGTTATATTATTCATCATCATCAGTTCATATCCTGTACCCACTGCAGAAAAACAACCCTCTCCAATTTGCCAGAGGCAAATGGAGGATTTGGCTTACACTCCACACACGCTACACGCTGGTTAGACGGTAAAGTGAAAGATAGGGTTTTGATTACATTGTATTAGAGGTGGGCGCCACGCCGGCGCGCCGCCGCCGCCGCGAATTTTTTCACGCCGCCGCCGCCGACGACCAGCTGTCGGCGCGCCGATACTGATACTGTACCAACTATTTGCAATTTATTCCTCTTCTATACTGTACTAATTTGTGTTTCGAACGCAGAAGAACTATTTTTTATTGAGTTGAGCGGCTATTCTAGTTCAATAAAGTCCTAGTATCACTGCGACCGGTACCGATCTATTGTGATCGGCGCTATTTTCCTTACAGTTCGCCTCCCAGTCCTGCATCCATTAGGAATTGCAGTATCTTTTGGGGGGCGATATGTTTTACATCTTGTGGGCTTAGGATGTGTTTGCCCCTGGGCAAACACATCCTAAGCCCACAAGATGCGCATACAATACATTTGATGCGCAAGCGGAGATTACACCTGTGTAAGCTCCGCTTGCGCATCAAAGGTCCGCAGTCCGTGAGAATGTGTAGTGGCGTTTCATCTGCCTCTTGGCACATCCTGCACGTTCTTGATTCGGACAGTCCCATAGTGGACAAGTGCTTGTTTAAGCTGCAGTGTCCAGTGAGGGCTCGAACTAAGATGCGCATTTTGATTCTACTCAGTCCTATGATCTGCTTAGAGCATTTTGGGTCATAGGCTTTTATGAGAGCTTTGGAATGAGTTAATCCTGGCGTGTCTGACCATGCCTTAAAGGATTTGTTTGATGTTCTTCAGGGTCATTCGAGCGAGATTTTGGGAATTCCACAAAAGGGTTCTGGACCATAATATTGTGTTCCCTCCGCTCCCGCTCTGGCCAGTTCGTCGGCATTTTCATTGCCTACGATTCCCACGTGACCTGGCCTGGAACCCATCTCAGCGTTACTCTGTTACGTTTTCCTAGGGTATTCAGGGTACCCATGCAGTTTTCTACCAACTTTGAGGTGATTAAGTTGGAGTTTAAGGCCATCAGCGCGGCCTGGCTGTCTGAGTTAATGTAAATTATGTGGTTGGCATAATTTTTTCGCAGTAGTAACAGTTAATCAAGTACATTATTCCAGTTGCTGCTTGGTCTAGTAAATAATTGATCGCGAAAGGCGCTGGTCCCTCTTGCTGTCAAGAAAAAAATCCCCGCCTTCGTCTGGCAGATAACCCACACTATTGGACTATACTTTAAGCGAATCACTCACACAGAGATTGGCAAATATGTCTCGGAATGCAAATGGGAACCACAACCTTTGCAAGGCAACAAAGTACCTCCCTCAAAGTGTTCTCCGCTTATAAGGTCCGGTAATACATGAGTGCGAACTGACAAGAAAAATCTCAGACCTTTGCTACATGACAAACCGGTTTATTTAAACAATGGGTTTATGGTACACGGATAATCCAAAAAATCCACAATTCAATAAAAAAAAAAGATCAAGCATTGGACTTGATCCGAGACTTGCAGCTATGCCTGCCTTTGATTCCTACTGATGATGATGATTCATCCGACCGATTTCGGTCATGGTGACTTAGCTATCTTAGCGGCGCTGGTGCGCCCGAAGATGGCTTACATAGCCGATCTTCGCGGCAATCTCCTCGCACATTAAAAGCAAAGCAAATAATTATATAGTGAATGGCAGCAGATGGACGGGATTTACATCATCGCGTTTTGCGTCGAGTTCAGTTGTGCGCTGCTGCTTGAATTCACGGACTCGCCTCTACACAACACAATCTCCCGCCATTCTAGGTGCTGTGCTGCCAAACCTTCCCATTGTGATTTGAGAGGGCCCATTTTGCATCTTTTCGTATGCTGCTTCTGGACATTTTTGTACTTGACTATCTGAGGAGTTGACCACCATGTTTCCGCTTACCCTCCTCAAGTTCAAAGTAGAAGACTGATTCCTACTACGCTAATTGAGGGCGAAAGACGCAGGAGGACAAAGTGACTGACATAGTGGCAGTGGGCGGGGCACATATCTCGTAGAGCTGATGGCCGCTCTGGCAGTAAAGTTCTTGAGTGGCGACTACGACCCGGAAGACGTAGCGTGGGCAGGCCTCCACTAGGTGGACCGACGATTTGGGGAAGGTCGCAGAAAGTGCCTGCCTGCAAGCGGCGCAGGACGTCTTTCGGCTGAAACGAAAGAACTAACGCTACGAGAGATGGCTTACCTAAAGAAATAGCCAAAATGGACCCTCGTAAAGCACTTGCATTTGATCTGATCACCATGAAGTCCATGGTCTTGACAATGACCACACTGAGTGAGAACCTCGCAAGTCTCTAAACTTTGGAAATGATCCATAAGGCTGGCAAGTCGCCTAACGAATTCTCTTATCGCTCAATTAATCTGACATTTGTATTGTTAAAATTATGGAAAAGGATCATTCTTGCTCGTTTATTCCCTTGCCTAAGTATGACCCATGTAATATAGTAAGCCCGAACATAAACATTGGCAGAAACCATACCAACCATAATCAGTACAATGTTTGGAAAAGAAAGAATCCTGTACGTCTGCTTTCGCTGCGGCTTCAGCTGGGTTTATCATATAGGACTATTCTATGAAATTAAAAAGTACCTTATAGCACACTTCTACTACCTGATGGATTCTTATCTCAGTGACAGACAGTTTTAAATCAAACTCGGTGACAAAATATTCTCCTTTTAGCTGCAGAGCTGGAGTACCCCAGGACTCTGTACTTGGTCTGTTACTCTATAACATCTACTAGTAAAGTAGCCCAGACACCAGAAAGCTGCGGCCTTCCTCAAATGTAACTGTGATCTTAAAGTGATTAGACTGTTGCAAACTCAGCTGCTTGGCTGACCAAGTGGCGCATGTAATTAAGCCCCGAAGTCTCACCATATTATCATTTAAGATGTGAAACTTATCCTCCGGCCAATCTAGACCTCGACACATTGCTGCAATCAACCTGCATTAAAATCCTGGACCGTAGGATGACATGGAAAGACCATAAATATAAATAAAACAGAACTGAATATAATATTCCACCGACAGTCAGCTAATCCAACATTAACTATGTGCCTCCAAAGAGCTCCAAAATACATGTTAAGGGTACTTTTATCGGCACACTGGTACGCTCGCCTTTAGGAAATACACGAGAACCTGATGTCAGCCAAACCCGCTATCCAAATATCAAAGTATCTATGATCAAGAGAGCTAATTTACTAGGGTTTACCACTGCTCTAGTGGCTCAAACCCCAACCAACTGCAAATCAGAGAGCTAATTTACTAGGGTTTACCACTGCTCTAGTGGCTCAAACCCCAACCAACTGCAAATCACCTGATTAGTCGTAATGACAGATACTAAAAAAGCAGATAAAAAAAAACCTAATGAACAAAGGTCAAACAAGGTCACGCCGCCGACGCCGCCGCCGCCGAGGTCAAAAAGTCGGCGCGCCGCCGCCGGCCAATTGTATATCGGCGCCCACCTCTACATTGTATATATACTAGGTAATCAAAACCCTATCTTTGACACTACCATCTTTACCGCTATTATAACCAAATATCACCAAAACAACTTTACACTCTCATCTCAATAATACTAAAACTTAAGAGATGACACACGAGTTGCGTTTGCTGTTGTGTCGTTCCCTGATCTGTTGGAGATGAGCAAGCTGTGCCGGCGACGGGACGTGGGGCGCGTGGGAAGACGCGGGCGGGGTCGGACTGGACCCGGGGGGGCCCTGGGGCCCCGTAGGCAGGGACTGTCGCCGCCGCCGCCGCAGCGCCGGGGACAGATTGTATTTCACCTTCGCTTGCACTAACAACTCCTTGAAGATTTGCGACACGTTGATGTTGTCTTTCGCTGAGGCCTCGACGAAGCCGTTCTCCCAATCCACTGTGACCACGGATTCTGTGGTGTGGAACTCTACCTGTAACAATAAGTTTTAAAGTGATTCAAAATAATAGATAACTAACTATAGGTACTATTCACACAGTTCCATAAACTTTGTATGAGTCATTGAAGTAATATTACTACGTATAGAACAGACATCGCGAACAAAATATGTACAGTGCGGGGTGCGGGGCGGGAATTTGACGGACAGCTGTCAGTCAAATCCATGACTATCAAGTTTCATAATTTATGGCGATAAAATCTGCACCAGAAAATGTCGTACTTCATTGATAGGATTGCACGAATAGTGACGTTCCTGCGGTCGCCTCATCATAGACATTGTGAATCGATTGTGAAAATAAACAAATCGGCTAAATTGTGTTAAATTTTCATGGTGCTCAGTAGCAAAAAGGTTCAGCTACTTACATTATTTTATTATATTGTGCGTTTCCTGTAATGTAATCTAAGCTCCCCTCCCTTAGACTAAAATTAGCCCTCCTAGACAAGTGACAAAACGTAGCAGTTGAAACATTCGAAATCACTTCGCTCTGCCGTTTTTTGGTGTTAGTTACTTCACTCTGTGATGCGATTTTAAAATTACAACTGGCGATTCCGAATTTACAACTGAGGGGACTGAGGCTAATCGTGTTACTTGTGCTACAAGTGCGTATGGGCTTCATACTGATGCTTAAGTCATTAATTATTTTTCTTCCCGATTAAAATCTAATGTAATCGATAATCGCCTTGAGAATCGTTAACTGGTATTTTCTAATTCGATAAAAAAATTACCCATCTCTAGTTTAAAACTGTCATCCAACAGCGCACGAAATATTATGAGTTATAGATAATGATACCATTACAGAGGCGACACTTCCTTTACGTTTAGTTTCTGCCTATGGAATTGTATACTGTAAGGAAACATCGTCATCATCATTTTAGCTACTGGACGTCCACTGCTGAACAAAGGCCTCCTCTAATGATTTCCACATCGCCCAGTTGATAGTGGCCTGCACCCAGCGTCTTCCTGCTATCTTCAGTCAGTCCATCTTGAGATTTTAGAAAAATTCCCACTCGTCACGGTAGGAACAAAGCTAGGGATGACCCACGCCTTCATTCCAGAACCAATAAAATAACTGAAAGTCAGAAACTTTGAGTTATTTTATTGTCTCTATTGTTAACTATCTCAGTGGTTGAGTACACGTATAATAGCTGTGAGGTAGAAGTTACGGGACTATTCCCACCTCTCCTTTTCACCGCTGCATCTTCTGTGTAGCTAGCTAGCACCTAGACTAGTTGATTTAAAGCCAAGTTATATCAGTTTTTAGGTAATGACTTAGTGCATCTAAAAATGTAAAACTTTCTAGTTTTTTGTAACATTGAAAAATCTAAAAAGAAGCATCATTTTTTTTACGTTCAAGTGTTTCTAAGAAATTTAAATGGAAGCTTTTGATGACAACGTATTGCTTACTTTTTCAGCTGTCGAACGAATCACTTTTATACTCATAGGTCCTGTACATCGGTAGATTTGGTAAATAAATGAAGCCATCCGGACTCAGAAACTAAAAAAATTAAAATAGCTGTAATTTTTTAATACTGGATTTGTCGATTAAGTTGATCATATTATTGCGCCCTAACGGGTCGGACACTGGTGATCAGACACACTGTACAATTATTATAATTTTAGCCTATCTCGTGAGCTAGGTGTCAATAATTAGGGTGATTTACTAACTAACCAGTCGCATACGAACAACAGCAGTGAGATTCAAACAAGTTTGATCCATGATGCCGCACGACTATTGTGTGAGCCCACCCGTAACCCAAGCTTATTTAGCTTAACACAAGGGGCTGGACGGGACTATTAGTAATTTGTGCAATACAAAGTGCTTATAATCTTTAAAAAAATCTTTTTATTGCTGTATTTAACCTTCCTTTCGTATACTAATTTATGCGTCAGTGTCAAGTCTGCGATTTTTATTCTTTGAAATTTTCGTAAAATGGCTGCCGCCGCGGTGACGCCTTGTAATTAACAAATTAAAATTAAATTAGTGTTTTAAAGTGCATAAATGTACAACTTAATGGTAAAAAGTCATTCCTTGATTTTTACTTAATATGTATCTGGAGTTATTTGAAAAGTATTTTCGTCTATAGGATGGCATATTTCAAAAAACAAAACTGCACTCAAGCGTGTTGTCACAGCAACCGCTGAGCACATACTAATTGAATTTCGGTCCATGGACCTGTTTGCGTGCCAGAAACAGTCTAGTTGACATGTCTTCTCTAGTACGTAGTACATTATAACTCAATGGTATGAGTGATGATTACGCACTGCAACCGATCCGAACACGGGAGTATCAACATACATATAAAAATAAATAGTACTATAATCTAAATATTTATAACTCAAAGGTTACTGACTAACTGACTGACTGACTGACTGACTGACTGACATAGTGATCTATCACAGCACAGCCCAAACCACTGGACGGATCGGGCTGAAATTTGGCATGCAGGTAGATGTTATGACGTAGGCATCCGCTAAGAAAGGATTTTACGAAACTCCACCCCTAAGGGGGTAAAACAGGATCCACGCGTACGAAGTCGCAGGCGGCCGCTAGTAGTCTATAAATTGCCTGGATGCCTCTAGTTTAACATTGTATAAGAACATTTTTGAGAACGTAAAAATATTTTCAGTACACGGGTTACTTTATTGCCTTCATTTCAGATAAAGTAGGGGTTGTTTTGCAAACAAACTTTACATACATAGTGGAAAGGGTTCATGCAAAGGAGCTCTCAAATCTGTTATTTAGATTCCGGTCCTATTTGTACAAACATGTCGGTATAATCAATAATGTTTATAACAAGATAATAAGGGTTGAAATTACACCGTAATTAAATGTCGAAAACAGGTAAGTAGCGACGTCAACAGACTTCTTTGAACAAACTTCCCGAATAAATTATTTAGCTTCGATTTCAGTTTATGATTGTTTATTAATATACCTACTATAGGTATATGATACCTATTACATATATTCATCCTTGCCCTTGTTAACAATGTCAAAGTCGAGTTAAAGCAAAAGCCAACAAGTTCAGGATCGAGAGTAAAATCGATTCCATTTACATCGATTTTAACTTTTAATTAATACAAGAGCTTTCGTATTTTTCAGTCAGGTAATTCTCATCAAAAAAGCAACTTGGTTCTTGGGTTAAACCTGCTAATAATGTGTCGTCATACCCAAATGAGTTATTTGTGAAGATTATCTTCTGTACTAAATAAATGACGTTAGCTAAAAAAAAAGTAGCCTAGCTATAAATAGAGATACGGCTGAGCTTTATATCTCATTATCTGTTTTCCTTATGCGTTTCGAGGAAGAAGCGCCGGAATAAACTTAGTCTTTCCTATGAATAGCTTGCATCTACCGAAGCATTGTTGCAATCCTAAAGTAATAGTTGTATCCTAGAGGTTTAAACACTTTTTTGTAGATACTTGAAAAAAGTGTTTCCGTGGCCTAAATAATGAATTTCTCTCAACTATTATTTTCCTAACTGTTTTTCAAACACGCCTCTGATTTACGACTATTATGACTCTTATTTTTATTGTACCATATAAAAGTCTCTCATAAATTACTAGTAGGCATTTTCCTTATAATAAAACGGTCGGTATAACCGTTCGAAGTGCATCAAGCCGGATATAGGCCCGAGCGCCTGTAAAGGAAAACAGGGGGGAAACCATGTCATCGATATAGGAAAGGCAACGCTAACTTTTGGCCTATTTTATAGTACGTGAATAGTGTAGTTTTATTACGGAAACGCGGTTGTAGTAACGACAGAGACGAGCAGATAAAAACTGCGTAAGTTATGGTAATATAAAATGTGTTTATGTGTCAATGTGATAATAACTTTGTTTGTTTGCTAGCTTTTTACTCAGACTTGCACCTAAACAGACGTATCATTTAATCTTCGATGAAAAAGAAATATAAGTAATAGAATATTATTGATTTTCAAAACACCATTAGGTAATTAATGTCGCAAAATACTTGAAGTGATGAAAGGACGAAGATATTGAAAACTTGCATATGAGTACTAACCTACTTTACCACTAATGATAACTACCCATATCAAAACTTCAAACTAACGTACCTACAGTTCACGTTCATGCAACAAAAGCACACGCCAAGTGTTGGTACTTGTGTTCTAGAACAGCGAATATTGGGCCATTGTCTATGGACGAAGTTACAGCTTAACACAATGTTGACCTCAGCTTAACAACATTGCCCCTTAGGGCCAAACTACAGTAACTACTTCTAGCTTCTACTAAAAGCGACCGGCAATTTCGATATAGAATCGACAACGTGGGATGAACTTGTAGGTATTGCACAAAATTGTTTCATTGTAGTCATAGTCATCATAAATTTCATAGTAATTTTCATACGACTATGCCTTTAAATATTTGCTCTAAAATAGGTACTATCAGTGGGTATTAGACGGAACAGACTCGTTGAATGCTACTTACATATTTATAATTTTATTCCAAGACAATTATAATCAACCTGTTAGTTGATACATAAACAGTGTAGGTACATTTACCAAAATCCAATTTCTTATTTTCATGATATTATTATTATTTGTCGGAAAAACATGAAATGCCTAATTAATATTCAGTCTTCAATTAAGCGTGAGTTTCAGGTAGCAACTTACGTGGGAAGCTTTTTAAGGTTCAGCACGAGCTTTGGAAAAACTGTACGTACATGTTTCCGGGAACTTGAATTTGAATTTGACTTGAAATTGTGTGGGCACATACTAAACCTAAAGGTAAATATTTGGTATAAAAACTAGATTGTCACAATGATTAATAAGCATTGCTGTGTCCTAACGCCCGTATTCACAAACATTACTATGAGCTCTCACAGTGCGCGTGGACGCACAGGATGACACACGAACCAATCACAGAGCTCTATTCCACGCTGTGCGTTCGATTTGCTGCTTCACTTAAGCAAGCATCGTTTGTGAATACGGGCGTATGTCTCGGTGAAACAAGAATGGTTTGTCACGAAAATAATAGAAGCCCATTTTTAAGTCTTGAAAACTCAGCAGCAAATCTTCATACAATATTTTCTACTGTTTATGAATCAGTGCTTCTATTTCGCTGCTTTTGCGCGCATTGCATACGCTGTCCGACGCAGCGAAGCGGATATTGGCTACTATTGTTTGAGAGGTGCCGACTATCGCCGCACTCGCTACATTGTTGACTCGTGCTCAAAGCACTACCGCTCAACTTTGCAGCTGGCCTCATGTGCTCGGAAATAAGCTATTGTTAACAAAATAGCGAGGATACTACCTCGCGATCGTAAAATGGCAGATGAAAATATTTCCGCGTGCGACAATGAAAATTCTTTGGCGTTTTTCAGAAAATTTTCTTGATAATAATGTGCATGCCGACAGCACACTATAATACTACTGTTGCAAAATCATTCCATACATTTAATGTACCTACTTAGATAATACAGTACAGTCAGTACTCTACTTCTAAAATATTTTTCCATAACATAATGATATAACATATAGATAGCTAAGTACCTAAACTATCGCCATTTCAATGTACGAAACTAATCATTATTGAAATAAGATATGTTGTTCTATTCAAGGTGCTATGCAACGAAAACGTCTGATATCTGTGTCTGTACTTACAAACTTTAACACAGGTTTTACCGATGTTGTACGAGTAACATTTCACGTGAAATATGTCAAGGAAAAGTATCTGCTGAATGCCAAACGCAATCCATACTCAGAACAAGTTAACATCAAGAAACAAAAGTTATGTTTCCCTTCAAAGCTCATAATTTAGTTGTGCACAGTTACTGGACAACATTTTACCTGTAAGCTTTGAAGGCATATTGTTTCTTTTCCTTGTGTTTTCAAGGCAAGATAGAAACCAAGCAGACTAGAAGATTATTCAACTGCACTTAAACAGTAAGGCTGGATTGCACCATCATACTTTAACTTTGACAAACGTCAAAAATCTGTCAAAATCCACACATAAAACACCGGCTATCGTCAAAGTTACGGTCAAAGTTGGGTGGTGCAACTCGGCCTAAATATATACCTAACGATACCGATGTTCAAGGAACTACGGACTTTTATTTATTTATCTTGATTTTACATACTTTCACCCTGCCGCGCGGTCTCAGGATTTCATAAAATAACGAAAAAGTTTAGAAAGTCATATTTTTTGCTCCATTAAGTTTTTTTATGAAAAATCAATAGACCAGGAAATTCCGGGACTACGCTATGGCGTCGGGAGTACATGATGACCCAAATAAACTATGTGGGTCGGGTCCTGCTGCAAGTATTTGTATACTCTGCAGGATTACCATTTTTCGTGGCGGAAGTGTGAACGGGAAATCTGACTAAGATACATAGACGAATATTTTATAGCGATCTCATCTCGTTGGTGCGATGAAACGCAAATAAAATGCAAAGCTCCGTCTTGATAGAATGCCAAATATTACCTATTTGAGATTTAACTTTGTATTGTTCTGAAAGTTTATATAGACGCAGACCTCTCATAAGCAGCGGTAGTATCATTTAGAGTTTAGCCTACAATTATAGAAAAGGAATACAATTATTTAAATTAATTTACTGTTATTTATAGGAATATAATTTAAATGTGAAACCTAGTTATGCTATCTTTGTAATTGCTTTGAATAGTATTCTGTGGTAGTGCCTTTTAGATAAATAAATATTGTAACAAAATATATTGTCACAGGCATACTTGTTATTAGTTTGTCATAAAGGTTTAGTATACCCAAAAAGCAACAAAACAGCAGCGCAATCAAATTAATGAAAGCGATAAATTAACGTTATTGTTATAACCGTTACAGACCAAATTAACGTTATAATAACGTAATGGCCTAGTAAGGATTCTCGTAAAAACCATTTTACTCCACATGTGGAACTAAAGTGGCGATCATATTAACAATATTGAAGGTAGTTTCATTATGAGCAGTCAGCTTTATCTAGGTACCCACTTACTTTGCAGTGGCAGTAGTGCGGGTATTACTTAGGGCGCTTTCAATTTAGACGTTGGACGTTAATTTGCCGTGCGTTTGCAAGTCCGGACTATTGGTAATTGTCGATTTCATTCCGATGCAATTGTCATACAATTTACCGTGTGCGGTCCTAAAAACGCACGACAAACGCACGGCAAACGTCCGACATGAAACGTCTAATTGAAATCGCCCTAAGCTTCGACCAAACGGCCGCGGCCCCGACCAATGACAGGACGCGTTGATGTGAATTCATCGCTACAAATTCATATACGACATATCGCCATCGCCATAGCCATCGTGCACGCAGGCTGCACGCGTTGGTTTGACCGAACCTTAATTGTTTACTAGTACTGCAGGAAAAACATGAAGAAGCTTTTACTGAATGACTTTTTACTTTATTTGATAAAACGAGTAAAAGAAGAAAAGCCTTTTTGCAGTTGCCCACACTCGTTTTAAATGCACGTCCATTTTCATAATGTCATAAATTTTTATTATCCTTTGTAGTCGTGTGAAATAGTTATTTGAAAGCGTTTTCAATATTGCATTTATTTTTAATTGAAAGTTTGATCCTATCAAATAATTTGATAGTAAGAGAAAATTGAATTTTCAATATCCTTTTAAATAAACTGTCCTTTATCAGATAATAAGTCAATCCCCACATAAAACCCTATCAAAAATTGGCTCCTATACTGCTCGGAATTGACTGATGCGACAATAGGAGAAAAGATGCCATCAATTAAAGATGTTAAGGCCCATAAAATTAACGTTGACAATAAAACAGCTATGGCGTAATCGAATAAGAAAGTAATATTAGATGCTACTCCACGTTACGATATACTAAAGACTGAAGCAATCCCTCCCAGCATCGTTTTATTGCATATTGGGACCGCAAAGATGGCTGCATTCAAGCCGCGAAGTGTTTGCTCTGTTGACCGAAGCATCCGATATTAATGTAATCGATTTTTTATTCGAGTTAATCAAAGCTCTTTTATTATTTCTTTATTTCTTTATTTTAGTAAAAGCACTTTCTGCGAAATAAAATGTATAATAAAGTAAACTATGGAAATAAAATCAGTCAATTTGGTTGTCCATTAGCCTAAATTTTGTACCTAACAATAGGAACCAATGATTTTGGTATTCATTGTTTGCATTTAAAGTAATAAAACGATATTTATGGATTTCAAAACCACTAAAATTCAATTGTTAAACGAGAACTGAAAAAATGAGTTTTCAGTATCATTCATGAAAATCAAGTTAAGATTCTTGGAATAGTCTGTTAAAGGTCTTTTACTACCCAACTTTTAGATATTAGTTTCAATACAAATATTAAATTATTTCGCGGTGTCCTTACCCCATTATTAATGTTTACAATCTAATAGAACCCGACTTTCATTTCAGTCCGCTGACCACGAGGCTCCGATTCTGTCGTATGTTTGGAAGATTTTCCGCCCCGCCACAGCCGTTGACAGGCGACAGGAAATTCGATTTTCCCACGCCAGTGGGCGCGACTCAGCTTAGCGGACTGTACTGTACCACAAATAGATGCATTTTTCACTGCACACCCACTGACGTGAACGAAGATTCAATTATAGAGCCGTGGAATTGTAACCTTTATAAATAGGGCGGTGGCGACATTGGCGGCTGGTTGAAGCTTATGACAGGTAATATTGGTGTGGTTAGATTAGACTTAACGTGCTATATGAAATGAAAGCAATTTAAAAAAACTTTTTCCAGATTTAGCACCAAGTTTCGCTAGACAATCTTCAATTGGCATCTCACTAGAGCAACATAGTAAGTAAGTAAATCGCCATAAAGAACTTTAATTTTAGGGAAGAACACTGTAGAACAACTTTTCAGGTACACGTTTTATACTAATAAGTTTTTCAACGCAAAAAGCACAAATTTTTACAAAAGGAAAAAAGTGAAACATTAAATACAAAAGCAACATTATTTAATATCTTAATGTAATAAGTTGGAGGATGATTCCAGATTGAACGGTTTGTGGAGATATTGCCTGTTTTTCCAATTTCCAATTCCGTCCGCATAGCCAGAGAAATACAATAAAAGTGATTGACGGAAGACTAATATTTGCTGGCGTTACGATATAGTACAAAACGTAGTACGTAATAACTTTTGCGTAACTTTGCTGCGCACAAACTAGGTAAGAACTTTACGCAACAAGTAATTCTTCTGCGAGGAAGATATTACAGCGAATAGATAAGTATACCTAAGCCTTACTGTTTGTTTTTCAGGAATGCTCTTTTATTCTTAGAAAGCAAGAACGAAGCGTGACTGTTGACGTAATTAAATTATCCGCATTGATATCCGGATCTTTATAAAAAGTGCTGGTATTGCAGATATTTTTAATTCAAAGAAAAATAAGACCGGCAAAATGTCATCGGTAAAGGTTATAAATAAATATCCCTGGATATTTTACACTACGCTCCTAGTCCCAAACTAAGTAAAGCTTGTACTATGGGTACTAACAATGGATAAAAACATACTTAAATACTTTTTTTATGGGTATTTAAATAGAAAATGAAACTTACTTGTCGCGCTCCTGTCTCTGCCAAGTCCACTTTGTTGCCGACTACGACTATCGGGACTGCTGTGCTTTCCTTCGTCTCGTGGATCTGATCCCTCAAGGTCCTGACTTCTGCGAAGCTGTCCGCGTCTGTTATGTCGTACACGAGTATGAAGGCATCCGCTGACTGCATAGACAGCGCCCTCATAGCTGGGAACTCGTACGCTCCTGATGTGTCGAGGATATCCAGCGTCAGTCTCACACCAGAAACATTGAAGTCTCCATGGTGCATCTCCTCGATCGTCCTTTTGTATTTAGGCGAGAAAGTGTTGTAGAGGAACTGTGAGATGAGCGAGGATTTGCCGACTTTGGCTGCTCCCATCACGACAATTTTGTGACGGACTGCATTATTGGTTAGGTTTCCGCTGCTTGATACGGTGTCTTCTGTTCTTTCAGTCCTGAAACAAAGATAGTCATGAGTGAACTAGAACATTCTTTTAAAAAGAGCTGTGTAACAGTTTTCCAAGGTAACGAAAGGTAATGAATACGACCTTGGCTGTCTACTAGGGTAACTACGAGAATGTCCCTGCCTTCAATGTTCCCTACAGAACTTCGTTAGTGCCCTTTGTAGGAGTTGAGGACAAAGGAGCCAAAACGACACGCGTAATGACTAATTAAGGTCACGGGCGTAACAAAAAAATAAAATTATATCATGTCGTTTCTATGTGAGTAAGAAAATGTCTCAAGTGACTGTTGTCGAACTCATGTATGAGTTCATTTTAACAAATTTTCTTACAATAGATAAAATTACATGTTACATTTATTTAAAAAAATAAAATGTTAGGCTGTGTGTATAGGCTTAAAAACATAAGACACAAGCACGCAGCCTAGCAGAGTAGGTACCTACTTACACAGTAAAATAATATTCTGTACTTATACTTAAATACATGTAGTTTAAATACGAGTACTTAGGTATTTACTAAATACATTCCAATTCCAATGAACCAGGAAAGTTCAGGATCGTAAGTATTCTACTTTATTGTTAATACTGGCAGAATAACAACAAATCCCATTAAAACGACAAACAACAAGTTTAGACCTAATTCACCGCGCAGCTGGATGGAACTCATTAATAAACTGTGTAATGTTCGCATGTCTGTTTATCTCCATGAATAATATGAGTTTTGAACACAACAATCGTTTGTTACGTAATTTTGATGCTACAAAATCAACTCGCTGAGCCGAAATGAAGCCTAAATAATCCATCCTAAAGTAAAAACCATGTTAAAATATAGGTACCTACAGAAATTCAATTAGATTTTTAATTAATATACTAGAGTAAAGGTATCTAAATTAATTAAAATAAAATTAGTAGCGAAGAAAATTTCGTTACGTATTATAGAGAAACTATTTTGATTAAACACATATTCCATATACCTACCTATTGAGATAGATCTAATCAAGTTTGTTACAATATTTATGTTCACAGTCTACAAGAATGATTAGGTTAACTTCTAATAGACAAGGACGTGTGGGACGAATTTCGCAAAGGGTTTGATAAATATGCAAATCGAATAACTTGTTGCGTTACTTGAAGCATACAATTCAGCAAATTGAGTCTATTTTGTATGAAAATGAAAGTTTGGCCAAATTGGAGTTTGAAACGAGGGGGAGTTTTCAATTTTTTTCATTAACCAAAAATAGCTACTGACACTATTATAGGGACTAAATTACAGTTTATCATAATGATTATTATTTGTACTAAGGAGTAATAGGTAGTAGTAGGAAAAGTTATATTAACTTATAGCAGTTTTCGCATGACAGTTAACGTACCTACTTAAATTGGGCAATCAATCATAACATTTGATACATAATAGATACAAGTAATGGCAACAAGAAATTTCTGATTAATTAGGCATCCACCATTCCAATTAAGTAGTTAGGTACAGTCGACGTCTCAGACTTTACATTTTTTTTTGCAAAATACTTAGCACTTATTAGCTACTACGGCTTTATACGCAGTGAATAGCGTGATGTGCTCTCATCAGTACTAAGATGAATGATACTGAAAAACTCTAGTTCACTTTCTTAGTTAATACGTGACCATGGATAAAACCATGCAACACGATAAGTAAGGTTACGTGTAATACACTAGTTAGAAATGGAAACTGTGCATAAATCACTTAAGTGCACCTCGAACATTCGGTGCCTAGATAATTATGTTAATCAGTTATGTGGCAACATTTTAGAAACCTTGTAAAAATAGATGCTCCTAATTTATTCGCCATAGATAGCGACAAGGTCGCTGTTATCGAAACGGGGGCGTATATTGGCTAATTGGCAAACAGTTCGTCAACAAACGTGGGATCGTGTTACTTTGAAGTTCGAGCTCTTTGCCATTTAAAATAAGAATGTTTGGCTTGTTAGCGTCAGAGTACGGACGTGTAGACAATAACTTGAGCTATTTAAGGCTTGGTATTTCTGCTAAAGTAGGTATTTCGCGCTGTCAAAATCTGCGCGCGCAACACTTTGCCGAAGACAGCGCGCCAAAGAGCTCTCGCGGCTACACAGTATAGAAATACGCAGTTTAGAAATACGCAGTTGGTTAGGTTAGGTTGACTTCCTTCCGTTCAAGCGTCACACTCACAGCACTTTCTAATACAAATCATATCCAAGTGATACAAATTAAAACAACTTTCAAAATTTTTGGGAATATATTTTAGAATCGAATAAATATAGAATATAACTGCCAAAGTAAACACGGTTCAAAGAGGCGTCGCGTCACCCGACCTTCCGGAAGTTCCGCGCCGGCTAAAAGAATTTCAAGATTACGTCACCCGACCTATCGGTAGATCCTCGGGAGCTTGAGCGATTGGAAAAACATTTTATGATCAGTTACTCGTAGTAGCGATTATTTAGAGCTTGGATAATAAATTATAGTTGTTGCAATTCACGAAACTTTGCGAGATGGTTAATTACATTAATCAGTACACGCATTAATTTTGTTCAGTCTTTTTGTTTATTAATAAATAAAAATATCATACTAAAATTGCATACATATTTGTTTGTATTGGTCTGGGTGTTTTCTTTCCATAATTTATGTATAACGTATGTACGGGGCTCTGTATCGAAAATCACTATGAGCAATGAGCATCACACACGGTTTTTAAATGTTGCAAAATTTTTATAAATGTTGTGCTTTAGAGAGTCGAGAGCATAGCAGATAATTAGTCCATCGTGAGCAGAAATTTGTCCACTAATAGCAAAATTCGTTCAAATTATAGTTTTAAAGTTATTAGGAAAAAACAGATTTTGCTGGGGTCACGTTTCAAACATTACCCTGGCAAAATTTTTTTTTGAAAGTCGTTCTATCCCGGAACCAAATACATGGATAGATAGCTCTTGTTGCGTAGTAATTTGTCCATGAATAGCAAAATTTGTTCGTGTTCCGGTTCTCAAGTTATTTAGAATTTTGCTGGGGTAATGTTTTGTGATGTCCCAGATCTCGTAAATGGCTCAACGCAGAAATTTAAAAAAAATACCAATGATAGACCTTGAATGTCCAAATTAGTTCAAACATTAGTCATTGGTTTGAATGATAAACACCAGTGTAATTCAAAGATTTCGAAAATCAGATAAAACGGATTTGTGAGTAAACCAGTACTCTTACAATCGAATAAAAAGGTGTAGCATGTACCTCTGGTACACCTTTATAACCACAGTAAATATAAATGATGTGGTTTTGCGCAAAAGAGAGATTTCAAGAAATCTAATTTATCTTAACAGTCTTACTTTCGTGGCCGAATACGCGATTCCCTTATAACAAGGGAACATGGCATACAATGGACAAATTAAAATGTTCCTTGAATAAGCTATCCTGTTAATTTCAGCTTTATACAGTGTGAGTCACGTTAAAGTGTACATATGAAAATAGATGAAACTAGACCTATTTTTATCGACAAAAAAGAGGTCAAAAAATTTTTGAGATTTTTTTTTAAATTTTTTATAGAATTTTTTTTCTTCCAACTACTTATTGTAAAGAAAACGTAATAACTTTTAAACTAAGCGGTATATCCTGACAAAATAAAAACAGTAATAATGCTAAATAACAGGCGATACTAAAAAAAGTACATAAAATACACAAAAAAGGCCAACAAATAATAAAAAATGATACATTTTGAAAAAAATCTGCTTTTAAATTCGTGTTTTTTTGGTTATTTGATAAATTTCTCCAAAAAATGCTCCTATAACAGGTGATTTTTATTACTTTGTATTATTCTCTATCGTATTATCTTTGTAAAACCAAAAATCGCACGTCTCTATCCCTATCACAACATTTGCTATGATCGTTTGAACAAAGGCCTGTCACCACATTATTCTCCGCTACAGGTAGAGACAATTTTAATTTTAACTAAAATGCTTATTTTACTTCGAAATCTTTTGTTTTTATTTGAAATCTAACTTGTCTTTATCAAAATTACAAATCTAGAGCCATTTTCAGTTTCGTTGTTAACGAAGCATTGAATGGCGCGCTCGGAGAGGCTTAGTTCAAACGATCATTGCAAACGTTGTGATAGGGATAGAGACATGCGATTTTTGGTTATACGAAGGTAATACGATAGAGAATAATACAAAGTAATAAAAACCACCTGTTATAGGGGCATTTTTTGGAGAAATTTATCAAATAACCAAAAAAACACGAATTTAAAAGCAGATTTTTTTCAAAAAGTATTATTTTTTAATATTTGTTGGTCTTTTTTGTGTACTTTATGTATTTTTTTAGTATCGCCTGTTATTTAGCATTATTACTGTTTTTATTTTATCAGGATATACCGCTTAGTTTAAAAGTTATTACGTTTTCTTTACAATAAGTAATTTGAGGAAAAAAAATTCTATAAGAAATTTAAAAAAAATCTCAAAAAAATTTTGACCTCTTTTTTGTCGATAAAAATAGGTCTAGTTTCGTTTATTTTTATATGTACACTTTAACGTGACTCACACTGTATTATGACTTATAAGAAAGTTATCGAACTGCAAAAAAATATCAGGAATTCTTCTATAAGCCGACCAAATTATAAAGTTGAGAGGTCAGATTATTGACATAATAAAACGAACATTTTATTTTTTAAATACATTTTAAAAATAATTTACATTACAGATAACAATGAGAGGATTTCATTGCAAGGTGATGCCAGTCCAGTCTTAAATCCGTTGATATATGCTGCATCTGCCATGTTTTTGGCTAAAAGATTCTTCTATCTTGCAGCTTAGACTTTTATTACAGACCTTAGACAGTATTTTTGGAAAACTTTTACGCATGGTGGAGGAAGGGACGCTCTAGAGACTCAAGTCTAGAAGCAGTCACATGAACTCCAAGTTTTAAATCCGTTGACATCTGCTGCATCTGCCATCTTTTTGGCTAGAAGATTCTTCTATCTTGCAGCTTAGACCTTTAGCTACAGACCTTAGACAGTATTTTTGAAACATTGTTACGCATGGTGGAGGAAGGGACGCTCTAGAGACTCAAGTCTACAAGGAGTCATATGAACTCCAGTTTTAAATCCGTTGACATCTGCTGCATCTGCCATCTTTTTGGCTAGAAGATTCTTCTATCTTACAGCTTAGACCTTTAGCTACAGACCTTAGACAGTATTTTTGTGAAAATTCTTACGCATGGTGGAAGAAGGGACGCTCTAGACACTCAAGTCTACAGGGAGTCACATGAACTCCAGTTTTAAATCCGTTGACATCTGCTGCATCTGCCATCTTTTTGGCTAGAAGATTCTTCTATCTTGCAGCTTAGAACTTTAGCTACAGACCTTAGACAGTATTTTTGAAACATTGTTACGCATGGTGGAGGAAGGGACGCTCTAGAGACTCAAGTCTACAAGGAGTCATATGAACTCCAGTTATAAATCCGTTGACATCTGCTGCATCTGCCATCTTTTTGGCTAGAAGATTCTTCTATCTTACAGCTTAGACCTTTAGCTACAGACCTTAGACAATATTTTTTATTATTTATTTGTGTCAGTGTGCTCTTCTAAAGAGTGTAAGACGATTGTATGTAGGTAGTAGTAGGTACTATTAAAATGTAATTTTAACTCATTGGTTTTGTCTCATATTTGAGGAATGTACTATGTATCATGAGTAGAGTCTTCGTTTAAAAGGATGCAAACGATTTAAATTTCAATAGTTAGACAAAATTGATAATTCTTAATTATCAAAAATTTAAGCTTTCTCCAGTAACACTGATATTATTATACTGTGACTCATCAAAGTCATCATTGTCAAAAATATTGACAAATCGCGAACTGTCACGGCCAAAAAACTGACACGCGTCCGTCCTCCGTAAGCGCCACCGCGCGACTGATTGAGATTGTCCAAGCCGTCATGGACGATTTTTTCCACATTTTTTAACATAGTAACTAAATAAGACGCAATATAAAAATTTCATCCGTTAAAAGCCCTCAAGTTATTTCTGAACTTTAGTTTAGTAAAAGATTTAGAATCTCAAATCGCTTATTTTAAAAATAAAACCATAAATAGAAAACGAATAGAGGTAACTTTGGGAATTTATTCTATCGAGTCAACTTCATCAAATCGTGTTTCCATCCGTTAATAGCCCTAGAAAATATCCTCAACTATGCCCAATATAAATCTTAGCCTTTAATTTTACTGTTTAGTACCTCAAAAATGAAAAATGAAAACCTCATTTTCGCCATTTTCTCTGCTACCCGGCCTTAAAAATATAAGTAACTTTTTTCAAACATGGAAAAATAATTTCGTTACTAAACTTTTCTATGTTCATATAACAATTCAACATCTAAGAAATTGTTTACAAAAATAAACGACTTTGCGGTTATTTGTAAATATTTCATTGTATAAAAATAATATAATACCTAATGGTAAACAATTTAAATAAACGATTCTACGTGCCATTATTGTGATGTCTCCACCTACAAATATTGTCTTTAGTCAAGCAAGACTGAACTGAATGAATCAAAATTCTTAAAATTTAACGAAAGTTTTTTACCATTCCGCAACTGCAAGCAATTATGAAATACAAAAATTCTGAACGCTGAAATAACACGAACAGAGTTTAAAATAACAAGTTAGTTAAATAAAACTTTTTTGTCTGTGTAAGCTGTATTTTAATTAAATAGAGAATTTTAATATTTTTTGCTTTGCAGTGTTAGGCATTTTTATGGAGATTTTGGCGTTCATTTTTATGAATTTACATAGACCATTTATTTTTTACCGCACTATACAAACATATAATATGACTAAATGATAATGTGAAATATTTAAATGTGCTTACACTACAGTCGATAAAACTGCCTAGAGACGTCAAAAGAACTCGACTAAAGAATCTTGAAATCTCTTCAGTGTCAACGAAGGATAAAACAAAAGAATGTCTAAATCCGATTAGGCTCTGTACTCATGAATGAGCATTGTATCGATCGGATAACCAGCATACTTCCACAAACTATTTCTCGTAAGTACACAATCGTATGTAAACAGAGAGATAAGGCATGCTATCACTGCGGTATCGTGTCCGCTGTGTCACCAGCGTTATCGGTCGGCAAATAAAATCAGATCGATAGACCCTCCAGCTCTCAGGCAGAAGAATGGAAACGTTCTAAAAAGATTCGTTTTTCGAATTCAATTAAAAAAAGTTCTAAGCGATGCTGATTCCTTTTTCAAACTCAACGTTTCGCACCCTTAATAATATAGGGGCACAACTCAAAATTTTTGGTTTTTTACTTTTTGTACTAGAGAGGCATATTTTCGTCAGTTCTACAAGATGGCTTTCACAGAAATCGAAAACAATGATCAGATTAAAGAGTTCTACATTTTGTGCCCCTTCCATACTTTCATTTATCTTCCCGCTAGAAGGGCTGAATCAGAGACATGCCGATATTTGTCGAATCCGGCCCCCGCGACTGTGGTCCAATTTGGAGTTGTGCCTTTGTGTGACAAACTTTTAAGTAAGTGTTAGTGAGCTAAGTCTAATTAATTCCATATATTTCTAATAATATGTTACATTTTCATTTTTATTACATTGATAAAGTCCCGTTAATCATAGAAAATTATAAAATATAACTTTAACTTTAGTTAGGCGGACCATGGATGGGTGTTTGTAGTTAAATTTATAACTCTCCTATAAAAGTAATTTGCTTCTTGGTATTAATTTTCATACCTATTGGTTGATTAGGAGCCTATAGAATGTTTTATCGCGATGCTAAGAAATAAAGCGGTGGTTATGAAATACTTCCCGACAAATAAACTAATGATTTATAAAATAAGAGACATACCTACGTGTTAAGGCTATTAACGTTCGCTCGGGGCTCGGGTTGGCTTTTTTCTTTGTTTATTTCATGAATAAACGCACTAGTCAGCCAAAAGGTGAATTACTTTAATATGTTAGTGTTATAATTTATAATTATATTCTTTAATTTATTACGGTCACATAAATTGATGACTGACTGACTGAGGATACATCGAATTTATTTTAAAATTATCTTTTCACGTATTAAGTTACTACAATTTTACTGATCAGCTATTAGACCTTGAAATTTTCAGTTTGTCTAAATTTAAGTTCTAAAGTGCTTTTTGTCTTAAAAATGTGAGTTCGTAATGCAATCTTGTGTTAACACCAGTTTTTATTAATATGTGGCAAATATTGTACACAAAAGCAAAGAAAAAAGATCACGGAGTTTGTGATAACAAACCAAGCATACTCTGGGATAAAAATTGTACAAAATAATAAATATTGGGTGTCCAATATCGTCGTAAACCTTGTGTACCTAGACTCTTTGCAATACTGAAGTCAAGCAGGACGTAAAGGGCTTCTATTTGGAGGGCCAAATATATGTATTGAGCTTTCTAATCACTAAAATGATCAAAAGCAAAATGATGATGAGTACGGAAAAATTAAAAGCAGCTATCTTCGATGGACTGCAAATCCGTGCTCTTATAAAAGACTGTATTTGTAAACCATATAACACAAATTGAATCTGAAGCATGGCTAAGGTGCTTTAGTAGTAAAATATTTTTTGGGGAATGTTAGAACACCAGAATAGATATTCTTGTGTTCAAAATTGGTTGCTAAAATCCTTCAAAAATTACACACGCCAATTTGAGTATTAAATTGTATTTTTTACAATAGCCATTTGAACTGATTCCCACATAATGTGGGTGATTATAGTAAGGGACAAGGAGAACGGTTCCTTCCACCAGGACAGCAGGATAGTGGAAAAAAGATACCAAGGTACTGGCTGTTGGACTTTAATAAGTGATTATCCTGAACAAATCCATAACAGAAAACCTTACAGAAAAAGTTTTTGTAGGTTTTTTCTTTATTTGATAAAAAGCATATTTTTTATAGGGTAAGAGTCCCTATCTATCTAAGTAAAAATATTTTGAATGCATAAAATTAGTATTTTCATGTCGGTTTTCTCAGAGAAATAGCTAATAGTCTTTATTTTAATCTAATTCGACATATCTAATAATTTTCTAGTATTCAGTACCCTACTCTTATACTGAATTGGTTATAAGCTACTATACCGCACAATAACTGTCCCCAATGTTATTGGGCGTAAATCAATATAAAAATCGAATAATACACTTATTTTTAAATATTAGAGAGCAATATTAGGGAATATGCCATATAAAACGATTCAGCCTAAGGATTAGATGGGCACAAGTACAAATAATACCCAAAATCACAACAACAGAAATAGTAAAATAAAGGCCTAACTTTGAAATATTTTTTTAAACAATTTTTTTACATACTCATAATCAATATTTTCAAAAATGTCTCATGTCAAATTATATAACAGATACCAGTGATGAAGTATGCTTAATTTGAAAGTTGTAGCTGATAAAATAAAGAATTTAGAGCCAATTATGTAAAAAACCGCGATCCGCCGATTGGTTTTTTGGCTTTTCCCAAAAAACTGAATTTTGGAGTTGTGCCCATTCATTATTAAGGGTGCGGTTTGCACAGTTTGCATCTTCATTGTGTATGAAATACTGAATTATTACTGGCGTGTACTTATTCTTTTTTAATTAAAAAAGCAATAGTTTTTTTTTCTTATATTCGTTCGTAGCGAGGCATAAGCTGCGCTCTTACAAGGACACCGCGGCGCCGCCGTTCCTTTACGAATTCGTTCTTCAAGAGAACAGCTAAAGACATTTTCAGCTTTAACGCTGAATTAAATACTTGTATTCGATTTCTAACGAAGGAGAATGCTTGTAATTCAACACTTTGCCCCGGGCAATATAATGTAACATGCCAATTGTTTTCTATCGTGTCTCGCTTAAAAGGATGTTTTCTCTGGATGTTTTAGATGCTGTTGACTGAAAACAATCCAATTTTTTGTGCCACTATTTTAGTTTGTATTGAAACTTGTCTCTGAGTAAATTAAAATAAATGCGAAATGTAGGTATTTGAAGAACACAAAAAATCCATTAGGTACTTTGTTCGTTTCAACCAAATGACGTCCACTGCTGGACAAAGAAAGGCCTCCCCCAAGGATTTCCACGACCCTTCGCCGTCCGCAATCTTCACCAAATCGTCGATCTACCTAGTGGGGGCCGTCTTCCGGCCCACTATGCAATAAGTACTCACATACATCATATAATTTGTACGAAAAAAACACTAAGAGCGCGAATGGTTTTGACGTGAGAGAAACCAAACCAAGCAAGCGTTTGTCTGACTAAGTAGATATTAGTTACATAATTAATAAGCATCTCAATTTTGAAGGTAAAGCCTGAAGCAGGATTTAATAGAACAAATTGGTGACAGAACATATCAATCATATCGTCCTACGAAGCTCTTGTATTATGTGAAGCAACAGGCGTTTTCCCGTAGGCCACATTAGCGGCACTAGCGGCCTCTGTTCTCGATTGTGGAACTATCTGACGTTGATTGCTCTTTGTAGGCCAGTTGATTGATGTTGGGAACAATAAAAATAGTTCGGTTTGATTGGGCCGCTACAAAAGTACTTTATGATAAAGGTTATTTTTGAATAATTAAAAATTAATGAAACTGAATCTATTTTAGAGTGAACTAAATACTTGTTAAAATAACGTTTACACTAACTTTAGTGACTGTACAGTAGTTTTGTTTTCCGATCCGGTCGAAATTACAACCAAGAAAACATGTAACTTACATAAGTACCTAAAAGAGAATTTGGTGGTACAGTCTGATGGGAAAAAATAAATTATAGAAAATCAAAGCACTCAAACAATTTTATAAAAATAATGGGGAGAAGCTAAAACAAAAATGACAATTTGATTGTAACGCCTAAATAAGTTATTTCTTCGAAAGTTTTTAGAAGCGCATTAGAAGTAATAAAAAAGTTAGATTGCAAATCCCAAAATAGCCGTCCAAGTTCCTCATGAATACCCCCATTCATTAATTTGGCTGGATTCAAACAAAGACAGAACGCAATCTTCGTTGTTTGATGATTAAAAATACGTCAACTGGAAGAATAAACAATTGCTAATAGATTTTATTGTGATTTTTTATTATCTTCCAGTTTAAAAAAAAATGAGCAGAGATTTTTTAACGAGTACAATTGAATGAACTTTAGTTATTATACTTAAAAAAAACTTTCTTACATCAGGATTGTACGACTCGTAAATGTATGACTCCTATAAAAACAATATTCATCATCATTTATGTTTACGACAAGATTGGCATAAAGAGATGCATGTTGTATGTTATATTGATTGACAATATGTCAGGAAATCTGTAGAAATAATAAATAAATATGTTCCAAAAAGTATAAATTAAATGTCTATTTGCGAACCTAATGAAGAAAAGTTTTCGTCGGTCTGTAAACTTCCAAAGAAATTCGCGGAGCACGAACCAGCAATAAATTGTGGAGGGATTTAGATGGAAATGAATGAACTCTGGTAGGTAATAGATTTTGGCGTTATAATATAATTTAAGCCCAGTCAAATCCTGAGACTTGATTTATTAAATGATAATTTCAGATTCGTTGGTAACTTATCTGAATCAAAATATAAATAAAATATGGTCTAGTTCGGACAGTCTTTGTAGTCTTTATTAAAGAAACAAAGTTCGTACCCAATTGAGACAATAATTTGAGATGTGCACTTTTTGTTTCCATCATAATACCTACTTCAATTGAAAGCAATTACCTAATTGACAAAAGATGCCAATATGATTTCCAGTTCCTAGATTTTATATTCTCAGTAGAGACTGAACTATTGAAGGAATGAATAGAAGAATAGCCAACTTCTAGTAAACGTTCCACTATCAACGCACACTACCCGTTCGCGCTAAGTTTGCCGGTCCGTGGAAGCGCGTCCCCTCCCCCAACCGCGATTAAACGCAATTAGTTAGTGATTAACGCAATTAATGTGTTTTATTTTTCGCAAATACACAATATTTATCAATATTAATAAATAAAAAATATTTTCAATATCTATAGGGAGAGTTCGGTATATTGTACCGCCGGGTAAATTGTACCACCCTCATATTTCGTAAAGTATTTATTGAATGTCTGTAATTGCAACACTCAGCGATACACAACTAAAATCAATTAATATCGGCCATGTGGTTTTTGCCATGACAACAAACACGTGTGTTTTATTTTGAAAAGTATTTTTTCATTGTTTTCAAGTAACTTTTGACAATACATGTTTAGATTGTAATTTTGTTAAATTAAATCACAGGATGTTTCTAATATATTATTTAGAAGCGTAAATTAGTGTGGATTACAATTATTTGAAACATTTTTCGGTATTTATAAGCAATATTTTTTACCGATTTTTTAAAAGCACTATCACCTAGTCGGCTAAATTGTACCACATCAAGTTGTATGGAACTTTACCAAAGGATTTTGAAATTTTTTATAGTAAATCATATTTTGAAGTTATAATAGCGTAGTTATGTTTGACTAACAATAAATGAAAGCAAAAGACTGGCAAAGTAGATTAGGTACAAGTGTGCGTTACGATAATTGGAATTACAAAACTTGTACTTAAAATCGTGATAACGTGTAAAACAATATCGATTGTCTATGTTATTAACTACTGTTCCTCTTCGTTTCCTAATTTGTTAAGAATGTATCATATAATATTTTGCCATAGTTTTTTTAAAGGCTTGAAATTTATTGAAATCCAATTTAGTAACCCTGTGGTACAAATTATCGAACCGGTTGGCTAAATTGGACCGAAGCTCTGAACTCGTACTTTGTTGATTTGTGCTAAATATACAACAATCATGTTAATTAATACTTATGAAATAGTAAGTTGAATAATGTATCTTTTATTATATACCATGGACATTAGCAAAAACAAAAGAAAACTATGTGTAAAATGGGATTGAAAAAAACTGGTCCAAATTAGCGGACTCTCCCTTATATATAAAAGAAAGTCGTGTTAGTTACACCACTTATAACTCAAGAACGGCTGAACCGATTTAGCTGAAAATTGACAGGGAGGTAGTTTAGAGCCAGGAGAAGGACATAGGATACTTTTTATCCCGTTCGAAATTAAAAAAAAAGTCTGCTTATTTATTGCCATTAAGGCGGAACAAAGTTCGCCGGGTCAGCTAGTAGTTTACTATAAGTTAAAGACATCTTTTCGAGTGACGTCATATCGCCAGCCGCAAACTTATCGCGAACGAATAGTACCTATCGTTTAATCATACCCAGTCAGCACTTTCTTGTGTCATTTGATTTTGTCATCACGTCAGCTGTCCGCACCCCAGTTATGTCATGACACGGTCACCTACAAAGCGGAACAAAAGAAAAACACAAAGGAGTAGCCGCCGACGCGTCCACTCCGCAGCCACAATGGCCCAATAAAATTAATACGAGCCCACCCGCTGGTAAATAAAGCGTTTTGCTCGTAAACTGGCGATAACCTAGACTAACACTTAGGCTGGGTTGCACCAGCTAACTTTAACAGTAACTATAACGATAACCGGTGGTTTTTGTATAGAGTTTGACAGACTTTTGACATTTGTCAAAGTTAAAGTATAAGATTGTGCAACCCAGCCTTAGCGGTGAAGTTTCTCCCGTTCGATTTCTAGCGAGACTATTCGAGACGATTAATGGAGAAAAGTAGTCGTTGATGGATATGGACTGCATTTTTATGGATTTAGGATTCCAATTCGCATATGAAAATGCATAAATCGTAGCACGTGCAACGTGGTCTACACACCAGCAGTGGACTTTAGTCTCAAAAGAGCTTCACTTCACTGCCACCTTTGAAAAATTGAAAATTTGTGAATTGCATTTTTCTGGAACATAATTCGGATGCGAAGATTTGTCTGTATCTATCTTCAATGACTAGTCTGCCTAGAAACATCTAAGTAAGCCATCCGTAGTAACATTCTACTGGGTTAGTGCTGGTTAGTGTTCTTTTAGTGCGTCACTTTTTACGGCTCGTGCCAAATTTTAAGATACCACGCAATTCATGAATCCGGCTAATACCATCAGACTACCTTTTTGATAAGATAATTTATTTATTTGAAGCAAAATCGTATCTTTCACAAATAACAACGTGCCACAGTTATATTGTTTATGTTGTCAGTCCTGAGATTTTTGTATTCCTTTCCTTAAAAATACTAACAAGAGATTTAGGAACCTTTGATGTCTCTCTAATGAACTGCTGGCAACACAATAAGAATATTTCATAGGTTTTGCTTGCCAATAAAGTATTACGAATGTCAAAAAGTGATTTGTTTGTGTAACGAGAAGTAAAAAACCAATTTATTTATGAATCCAATTCAAATTCCGATAATCCTCTTGAGATTTCACAGCGATTTCTTTGAATTGTGACTGTGTGAAAATATAAGGGCTATCTTTAAAAAAATCATTGTCATATTTTAATTTTTTAAAGATTTATTTTGTCACACCGTACTTTAAAAAAGTTATTTACAACGGCCAAGCTTCCAAACTCCAAGAACTATGACATCAGATAAAAGACGGATATTCCGATAATCCCCTTGAGATTTCATAGCGATTCCGTTGTGTGAGTGTACGTCAAAGACGATTTCTTTAAAAAATCATAGTCACATTTTCAAAACCTAAGTTAGGTATTTTCAAACTCCTTCTGCAAGAAGTAAGAACCATGACGTTAGATATAAGACGAATGTCCGATAACCTCGTAAGCCCGGATGTGCCTCAGAAGGAACTAAAACTTTGTAGTCAGTAACGCCGAGACATTTTCGGAGGTGAATTGTAAGTATCGCCGGATGTGCCTTCAGAGGAACTAAAACTTTGGCGATAATTTTAAGTTCAAAAATTCGCGCCTATCGAACAAAAAGAGTGACAGTCTTTGGCTTAAACTATTCAAAATCAGGTATCCGAACTTATTAATGTAAAAAAAACAAAATGTCACTGTCAAATTATCATTTTTCTTTGACAAGGTGGTTCTTCCGAGAGGACGTGATGTAAGATTAATTTTTTTTCTTCACGAAAGCGTTGTTTAATTGAAAAACTAACCAGTATAATTTAAGTTTAAATACTGCTAAACAAGCAAAAAAAATATTTTTACCAATTCGAAGAAGTTTTGTAAGATTTTTTTTCGTTTGAAAATAATAGTTCTTTGCAAGGAACATTCGGTCTTGATGGTGAAAGTTTTATTTTTGTACATTTTTTTCTATTGAGATGGATTAAGTATTGGACTTTTAAAATTATTATATGATTGAGAAAATTTACCATGAGAATGTTCTAATTTTAAATTTAGTAAATATTATAATTAACATGAATATTCACTTTACTTCTTGTACATTCTAAACTATCATTAGTGTATGTTATAAAACCGATAGTACTTTTTAAAGTACTAATTATGAAACATTAAATAAAATTAAAACCGTTGTTCCTTTTCAGTTACATTTATTAATATCATTATTGTATCCTTGTGTAGTATTAATTTAGTAAGAAGGTTACATTTATGTTTTACTTTAAAGTATAAAATACAATTTATTTACTTTTCCTTTTTATAGTCTGTAATACCGAATGTTCTTTTAAGAGAAAACATTTTTTTATTATTTTTCACCTAAAATAAGCTCTATGCACTATTATATAGGGCCCCTGAAAATATGAATGCAAAAGAAAATCTCTAACAGAAATTTTTTTACTCGAAGTGCTCGGCGTTTACTACTACAAATTATTCGTTCTTCTGAAAGCACATTCGGCGATACTTAGAAGTCGACAAAATTTACTCTTCGGTCTTACGAGGTTAATCCCCTTGAGGTTTCTTAGCGATTTGTTTGAATTGTGACTGTGTGACAATATAAGAGCACAGTAGATAAATCAAACAGTACGGAAGCTTCATACAAACGCTCGAAATCAGACTCACGCACACAGACGCACGCTTTACACGAGCTCTAAGCGAACCTCGCAGTCCATCCGTCGCGGGTGTCGCGCGCGTTGTGTTTTTAATAATAATTTTATTGCATGCGCTGTCGAGTGTATTGCCAGGCCTGGCTCCAATGATATTAAAGAACTATAGATATGTTACGTTCATAGAAATTACGATTTTAATCCGTGCCGAGCTATTCCAAATTGCACACATTGACAAATGTAACTGATAAGTGAAACAAAAGATACGAAATAGCACGCAAATGAAAGAGATAGCTATAGTTTTAACGATTCTGCACTAACTAATCTATCGTCGGCGTCGTCGAACAACGACGTATCTGCAAAATGTTAAGTTTCCAGGAGAGCGTTTTGAAGTTTTGGAACCGGTTTTTTGTGTCTACAAAAAAAACTACTTGGCTGATCGGTTTCAAATTTAGGGATGTTATAAACATAAAGATGTTATTTTATATAAACTATGTACCCATCTCCAAAAATACTTAGTTTTTTGTAAAAATCACATGCGTCATTGTTCTATGGACAATTTGAGGATGTATGTGATAAACCGTTGTTGTTCTACGAACTTTTTTAATCAAATATATGACGTATGTCACTTTTAGTCATTATTCTACGGAACTTCTGCCATGAGTACCCGTCGGATGATGAAGAAAGTTGGAGGAAATAAATAAAAAACATTGTTTATTAGGTTTCATTATTAATTAATTTATAAATAAAGACAATAGGTATCAAAGAAAATTAACAAAAATCAAGGATAGATAAACCACATCCATATACTGCGGCAGGTTATGCAGAAGATCGAAGAGTATAACTTGCCACAATGCTTGGAGTTCGTGGACTATGAGAAGGCCTTCGATTCGATCGAGATTTGGGCAGTGCTGCAATCTCTCCCTGCACCGCGGCCGTATCAACTCTCGTTACATCGAGGTACTGAAGTACTTGTACATGAACGCACCAATCCGGCCCGAATACAGAAGCAGAGCACGAGCGCGATTCCACTACAGCGAGGCGTAAGGCTGGGAGATGTTATACCTATTTCCAAAACTGTTCACCTGTCCAACTACTGGAACGAAAGGATTCGGCATAAATATCAACGACGAGTACAACACTCACCTTAGGTATCATCAACAGCCGTTTACAGTCCACTGCTGGACTATGAGCCTCCTCCACTATAGTGGAGGGTTTTGCCATAATCCCCACGCTTGGCAGGCGGGTTGGAGATCGCAGTTTAACCTTAGGTATGCCGACGATAATATTATGGTCATGGTAGAATCTTTGGAAGACCTCGACACAATATTAAAGACCTTAATCGAGTATCCCAACGGGGCCTTTGGATGAATATGGGAAAAATGAGCTTATGTCGAATGTCCATGTTGCACCCTACCCAACTTTGGTTGGGATCTCAATTCTTGAGATTGTTGACAAGTAGGATGTCTAGGTCTACCTTGGACAAAAGATTTAGCTAGGTAGGTCCAACTTCGAGAAAGAGGTCAATCGACGAATCTACCTCGACTGGGCAGTATCCGGAAAACTAGACATCTTTTCGTCCAAAATCCTAAAGTGCCTAAAGACGAGAGTCTACCATCAGTGTGTGTTACCCTATTATAGGTCCATAACGTTGGCTCTCAAAGAAGCTCAAAGTTGCACGGCGTGCTATAGCAAGGGTTATGTCAGTGTTTCTTTACGAGATCAAATCATAAATGAGGGAGGTCCGTAAACAAACTAAAGTCGATGACATATCCCGACAGATTAGCATGCTTAGTGACAATAGGCAGGACACATAGTACGCAAAACTTACGGCCAATGGGGCACCAAGGTTCTGGAGTAGGCTGCATACCGAAAAACGAAGCGTGCGACATCCACCCACAAACCAAGGCGGAACGATGATCTCATAAAGGTATCAGGAAGGCACCGGATGCAAAAACTATCATCTATAAGATCTTGCATTTTTTTTGAATAATGTTGGGATCTGCTTGAAAGGGTAAAGGGGGCATTGATTTGACGGTGTAAGTGCTACTTAGAAATGAATAAAATAAATAAGTATAAAATTTAACTCAGACGAAAAGCTTTCTAAGCATACCTATACTTACAGGGTGACGTGTAATAAGTGAACATCCTTGTAAGGGATAACAGGTCATTCTAACCAATTTATTTATGTAGGTATATGCCTAGGCAAAAGTCAAGCATTTCTCAGTTTTAATAGGGACATTCTAACATGGTGTTTCGATAAAAATTGAGCGGGCGCCCTTTTATCACCTTTTTTATTTTATTTTATTACTTTTATGTTTTACTGTGTGTTTAATAAAGTCTTTTATTATTTTTATTATTAATAGTTTGGGCTTTTTCTACCTTAGCTTAAAAGCAGGAAAATTTAAAATCAGCTACGGGATATTAATTATTATTATTTTGATTTTTTGTATGGAAAAATTACATTGTGTTTTGCGTAGGCAAATACTTGTCTCATTTGATTGCAAACGACATGCACTATAATCCTTTACAAGGATGTTCACTCATTATAAGATGTCATCCTGTATACGCAAAAAAAAACTTTATTTTTAACACAATGTTTATTTTGAGTAACAAATCGTCAAAAAGAAACACATTAAAATCAAATTATTGTAGTCTCAATTTCTTATTTTATTTTTTAAGCATTTTAAAAATAGAACAAAGACGCAATTGGAATAACCGTCCCTAGTACAAAGTCGGCTGTGTATATCCGACGTCAAAATTACCAAACTTTACCGAAGTACAACGATGGTTCTGATCAAACGTCAAACAAAAGTCCTTAGAACAATGTAAGTTCAGTACATCCGCCACCAAAAACAATTATTTTGTACCAAACATTCTTAATGTTTATACTTATCAATCTACCTACAAATACCATAAAATAAAAACAAAAGGACACTGTTTCTTTTATTTTCGAACTTCCTAGTACAACGACGGGTGTGTACGTACGTCACAGTTTTTTTTTCTCTGACTTCCCTAGTAAAGAGATGGTTGTGACTTTCAGTCATCAAAACGATAAAGTGTCCAAACTTATAGATATAAAGACGAAATTCTAGATACATTCAATATCAATACGAATACAAATGTATAAGCTATTCCAACAAACGATGTGCAGTCTTCCGAAGTACAATGACGCTTGCACAAACACGTCTCTGTACTACGTTAGAATAATCACATCCGTCGGTGTTCGATTCTGTATCTTCGATATTATTACGAATTTTGAAAAATTAAAAAATTAGTTTATAAAGGGGCTATTTTAGAGTAGTTTAATGCAAAAAAACAGATTTTGACGGTTGCGATCATACGACGTTGTTCGACGACGCCGACGCTATGTCCGCAGCGCACGCATCTTTATCGCTCTAACGTCAAACAAGATCGCTTTCTCTTTCTTAAGGCGATTAGAGTCCTCAATCCGCGCCAAATGGGCATTTTGTAAAGCCTACTCCTCTTTTACCGCTGGATAGAAATAGTTGAAAAAAATATATGTTATACAACAGTTCAAGGACTACATTTGTGACGTTTGAATTTTCGCTACGTCTCTTTGTTTTGGATTAAAAAAATAAATACGGGACATCGATTTTTTACTTTAATTCCCTACTCCTCCAAAACGGCTATGTTAATTTAAAAGATTTTTGCACGAATAGATTAGGAATTCTTTAATCTTTAAATGACACGTTGCGTTTTTCAATCGAACATTACTTTCATTCATAAATTTTACTTTTGATAAATTCCGAACGTTTTGCTGTTGAGGGGGCCTTCGCGGGGTGCGGGCGGCAGTCGGCCGCTGGCCTTCAGACGGGGAGGTTGTGTCACTCGCTGCAAACTGACATTAGCGATCAAAATGAATTTTTTCTTTGGCTGAGTTGCACCACCTGACGTGACCTAACTTTGACCGTAGCTTTGGCGATAACCGGTGTTTTTTGTATGGAGTTAGACAGACTTTTGACGCTTGTCAAAGTTGAAGTAAGATGGTGCAACCCAGCTTTTGTTCGACAATAGATTTTATGTCAGAATTGTTCATAGAGTACGTGCAGTCAGACGATACAATTGAATTATGACGCGCTCAGACGCTATTTTCTACCTGAATAGAATCTATTAGTGTAAAAAAACTATAATTGACTCCAAAACAACTGCACTAGATAAATACAAGTAGAAAAATTATTACGTTATTTATTTACTAGGCCTTTGCAATCAGTATCCAAATTAGGAGCTAGTCAGAATCTGTAACTTAATCGATTTACGTGAAGAAAACAATTTATATTTTTCATACTTATAGAATTAGATTTTCAATATGTTTCTTCGCGAAAATACCACAATTAAAAATAACACCTGTAACGCCCCTGGGTCTGCGGGTGTCTATGGGCGACGGTAATCATTTACCAACAGGTGATCCGTTTGCTCGTTTGCCTCCTGTCACATTAAAAAAAAATTAAGATAAGGTGGTATTGAATTTTTCTATAGAGCTTATTAAAAATTTTATATACTGATTACAAAATTAGCCATTTTCGGAGTCGGTGGCAGCCTACCTTTTGGTGAGTCGTTTTGGAGTTGGTTTTAATTTTAAGTGAAATTAATCTATTTCATGCCTTTAGTAGACTATAGGTACTCAGTAGACCTTGTTGTTGCCACTGAAGGTGCATAGGTACACAGTACATTGATACCATATTTTTCATGTTAAGTGCAAATAAACTTCCCTAAATTACCAAACCATGAAACGTACCTATATTATTAAAAAGTTTCGCAGATAAAAACTGAAATCCTCTTATAAGGTGATGAATTTTAGGAGCATGTCATGAAACCAAAATTATTAGCATACAAGAGCTTGTTTTAAAAAAAATCTTTTTATTTATGATGGGGAATTTACTGCGGCGTAGTAGCAGAGATTTTCCGTTTGTAGATCGTAATAATTTCGAAGAATAGGGATGTTTTGTGGATAAAGCAAGAAAGTAGCAAGAGTTTGAATTAGTCCGTCGGTGAACTTACCAAAAAAAAAAACTAAATGTATTTTTCACTTTTTTAAACTTATGAAAATTTAAAGAGATGAAGCGCACCAAAGTTCAGAAGATGAGGCACATGACGTCAAGGCATGCTTAAAAATGTGGCGATTTGTGTCGTCACGCGGAATTTCATCGCAACATATCTTCGTAATTACTTGTTTAATTGACAAATAAAAATATCCTGTGTCCAATATTTTTTGATAATGTAAAATTGACGGACCAAAAGTTTTTTTTAAGAAACTAGCCTATTCTTGGGTCCATATTCGGTTGCATAAAAAATATTGTCATAATTTAAGAGTGCATAAAGTTTTTTGGCATACTCATCATTTCGCATAACGTTCATACAGAATAATTCATAAGGCATATTTTATTTGCCATAACCACTTTTATTATAATAATATTTTAGTATATATTTTTTCTGTATACTTGTTTTTTTAATAACGATTTCTAGGCATAACATTTATTGGCATCTAAACCAATGCCATAAATAATATCATTCATAATATACAAAATACCATAATTTTAACAAATATGAAATATAAAAATGTTATAAGTTAACAAATATAAATAGACAAGCAAGCATGCAAACAAGCATGCAAGCAAGCAGCAAGCATGCAATCAAACAGCAAGCATGCAAGCAAGCTGCAAGGAAGCATGTAAGCATGCATGCAAGCAAGGATGCAAACAAGCAAGCCTGCAAGCAAGCCTGCAAGCAAGCAGCAAGCAAGCAAGCAGCAAGCAAGCATGCAAGCAAGCATGCAAGCAAGCATGCAAGCAAGCAGCAAGCACGCAAGCATGCAAGCAAGCAGCAAGCAAGCATGCAAGCAAGCAGCAAGGAAGCATGCATGCAAGCAAGCAAGCATGCAAGCAAGCATTAGGATTGCCTTATCTCCGGCGCTGCGGGAAGTGCGGTCCTTCCGCTCTGGCGTAACATATACCCGGCATGCCATGCTCGCTTCCGCAGCTTCGGCTTGCTGGTCGCCTTCGGCGACCAGCCTCAGCCGCTCCAGCTCGCACGGCTGCCGGATATATGTTACAGCGAGCGAGGACCGCACTCCCTCCGCGCCTCCGGCTTTTAAATTACACTCTCGTATAGGGCAGACTAGTACCACGTGGAAGAGACCACGGCCAGTCGGGATCAACATAATTTCAGACCAGGCAAGCTTAATGTTGTAAAAGAAATGTGGACTGTATAATATGTGCGTTATAATAGATAAGCGGGATTCAAGATCAAACAGAATGTAGTTTCACGAGCTTAAGTTTTCTAAGAAACAGGTCAAAAATTAAGAACAAAAATGACAATGATACAGAGAATTTAGTTTTTGCAAATCTATAGACCGAAATAGTATAAAGGTGGAAGGAGGATCGTTCGCAACATCACAAATACATAATTATTTACTCTTCAATGTTGGTTGCTCTTATAGACAATATTTATGACTTTAAATGTTATAAATAATTAAATTATGTTTATAGTATTTTATTAAAAACAAACTTTATGTATATAAAAATTATGTTCTTTACATTTATGATTATTTAAATTATGGTATTGAAAATTAGAGAAAGTTATTATTATGCCTAAGAAACCATTATGCATTTAGAAAACAATGCATATCAAAGTTTATGCGAAAAAACTTTATGCAAATACTGTTATACCAAACTAAATTATGATGAAAAATGTTATGCGTCTAAGAGGGCACCCCCTATTCTTATGGCCACATTCCAGCTCCATCATCAGACCCTGCAGTTTACCTTAGAGAATTGAAGACTCATGATTTTCAAAGTAGCGTACATACATAACATTAGGTACTTGCTTATACAGGGTGTCCCAAAAACAATGGATAACCCTTCAACCATCGATAGGCCTCGCCATGGTCTCCCTAACGTCCAATTTTGACCCCAGTAAAAATATCACCGTTTTCAAGATTTTTAAGTTTTTGTGCATTTTTAGAAAATTGTAATGAAATTATTTAGGTATAATAATAAATAAATACAAATCAAACGAGCCTAAACTCGATGGAATCGTTTAATCCCGGAGTTGCTATGGGGCCACTGGCATTCCAGCTCTACCATCAGATCAGCTCCATGTCATCACAATATTGCATTGTCACCCGAATTACATGTATATCCGAAATTTTAACTCAATCAATTGATGAAGGATTTCTAATAAAAATGTCTGACGGACAAATAATTGAAATTTTGATCTAGCCTAGTTGTCGTCAGGAAGTTGGTCTAACTAATTCAGCTTGTAAGATTCCACCCGAACAAAAATTTATGTAATTACCTACATACATCATAAATTGCAAGCTAAATAAAAGCTTGTAATAAAGTCGGGTTTGTTCAAATTTCGAGAACGACTAAACCGACAAAAGCATTAGAAAATTTACGAAAAATAAAATAAAATTTTATCCCGTACAAAATGTTCATGGATTTTTTTATTTTTATTAAATACCTTTACGCCTGAGTTAGATGACACCGACATCAAGGTTCATCAATTTAAGTTTAAAATAATAGGCAGTAATGTATGAAGAAAGAGCTTCTATTCTGTATCTACCTATGCCCGTGTATTTTTGATCGGTGTCAAATCGGAGTTTTTGGTGCGGGGTACGCGGGTGTTGCTCGCGGCGTGAAGGTCAAACGCCCAAGGTCATTGAGGACTCTAATCGCCTTAACTTGAACATGGCGCATGGCGTCTTGATTGTTTGCTTATACAGGGTGTTTGGCGCATCGTGTGCCAAAATGATTTGGCGGATAGAATGGGTCATTTCCTATATTTTCAGCCCCCATAACACGTTCCATGCCAGGCGGCTACTTTTATATTAATTTTTTTAGTAATTTCACCAAAATACCCAAATCGCATCATTTAATTTCGATTTAAAAAAAAACTACTAGGCGTAGCCTCAAAGTAAATATTTTGTTTTGACGTGCATTGATGTAGGGTTGCATCAAATCTAAATTTACTGGCAAATATCATCTAGTTTTTTTTTAATTCAGCTTTGAAGTTTTCCGAAAAGTTAAAAATGGACTGAACATTTAAGTTTACATGGCTATAAAAAAATAAATAAAAGAGATAGCGATCTTCGGATTTTATCAAAACTTCTCTAGTCTATCCCCATTCAAACGGTATACTAATCTTATTTAAATAATAACAATAACTTCACAAATTCCTTAAATTAGTGCATTGACTCTACTCGGACTGATTTGCGAAATTTGTGTTTATAGCCCCTTTTTGTGTGAATAGCACGTTATTAAACACCTAACAGGTAAAAATTATTTATCTTATGCAATGTAAAAACCTTTTCCCTATCGTTTTTCAATGTGGATTTCTTGAATTTAAAGACGAAAATAATTATTTTGATCGTTTATTAATTATTACAAATTTAGTTCAAAATGACCGCCTCGGCAACGTATACACTCACGACATCTTCTTCTAATTTCGACTGTTGTCGTATGCAGAAACATTTCTCTTTTTATTACTACAAAGACGTTCGGACGACTCGGACTGATTTGCGAAATTTGTGTTTATAGCCCATAAACACAAATTTCGCAAATCAGTCCGAGTAGAGTCAATGCACTAATTTAAGGAATTTGTGAAGTTATTGTTATTATTTAAATAAGATTAGTATACCGTTTGAATGGGGATAGACTAGAGAAGTTTTGATAAAATCCGAAGATCGCTATCTCTTTTATTTATTTTTTTATAGCCATGTAAACTTAAATGTTCAGTCCATTTTTAACTTTTCGGAAAACTTCAAAGCTGAATAAAAAAAAAACTAGATGATATTTGCCAGTAAATTTAGATTTGATGCAACCCTACATCAATGCACGTCAAAACAAAATATTTACTTTGAGGCTACGCCTAGTAGTTTTTTTTTAAATCGAAATTAAATGATGCGATTTGGGTATTTTGGTGAAATTACTAAAAAAATTAATATAAAAGTAGCCGCCTGGCATGGAACGTGTTATGGGGGCTGAAAATATAGGAAATGACCCATTCTATCTGCCAAATCATTTTGGCACACGATGCGCCAAACACCCTGTATAATTGAAAATATAAATACTAAATAATTTTGCATAATCACATGTGGTAAGAGATCCCTTGTATTTTGTTTACTTTAGAGTCATAATTGGTACACTTTCGAAACACACACGATGGCATTTTTTATTTATTTTGGTAAGAACACAGGAACTTACGGTGTGGTACGCACGCGATTGCGCACGACGCAGGCCACACGAAGACTAAACACAAGACGTCCCAATTGGGACATATTTGAGTAATCACAGCGCGAGCGCTTATAACATATCTGCTTTTGTTTTTATATAATATCATTGCCTGGCTCACTCCGCGCGGTACATCCGATAATTACCTACAGCGAAGCACCCCGCCGGCGGGTATTATATCAGTCGAGTGTCACGCGCGCGCTCGTCAGGACGCTGGCGCGCGTTGTAGTATGATTATAATTCTATGATCGAAGTATTATTTAAAAATGTACATAAAGAGAAAGAAATATTGTGCGGCGTTCGGGTGTTTAAATTCGAAAAGTAATCTACCGGATTTATCTTTTTTTTTCGCTTTCCAAAGATGCTGAAAGGTATGTTGGCCATGTAGGTAATCAATAATTATTAGGATAGTATAGGAACCTAACCTACTATGACTACTGCTCAGAATGCGTTTGTTCGTTTCAGCCAAATGACGTCCACTGCTGGACAAAGGCCTCTCCCAAGGTTTTCCATAATGAATGCATACTTACCTACATACGTACCTCATTACAAATAAGTAGATTAATTATTTTTTCACTAGACAGCAACCCTAACAGCGTAAGAAGAGTTCAGAGGCACGCGATAGAAAGAGACAAAACTTGTAGGTGAATAAAATTGTAGGTACGTAGTGCTGTGCGAGCTGAATTTCACTGTATCGCGTCGTAGCAAGACTCGCATTTATTTAAATCGTCTTGCGGAGTAATCCTTCTGTACCTGTACTATTACTTATTCTGTGGTATTGCGTAGTATACGGACAGCTGCTTGAACTCGGCATCTTTAAAACCAGAACTTTCATTTTTTAAACTTCGTAATAATTCTGAATTGTAAAAATGATTAAATACCTATTTACTTTTTTAATAAAGTGCTTACATTTGATTTTGTAATAGTTCTTTTTAAATTACATAATTACGCTTTTTAACAATTTATTGTGTTCTATTTGATAAAGTAATTTGCTCCGCGCGCTTTTGTACTAAGTGATGAACTGTATTTAAAATGAGGCAATAGTTATGTGAAAGTAAGTACCTATCCGGTATTTTATTTATGAGAATAGATCTTCTACCGGCCTTTAATAGTACTTAATCAATTTATTCGATTATGTATTCGATCATTATAGAACCTAATTAACGTTATATTTTGTTGTTAACTACTTAGTCAATTAATTTATTCCATTAAGTATTTGATAATTAAAAAACCTAAATAAACGTTTTAATAAATGAGTAAGTAAGAACCTTATTAATTTTATAAAGATTAAGAGTGCCAACCCTAACACTCAGTTGAAGTGTAGGTATTTAACTCGCCGAAAGGGCTAAGTTTCCGTACTGCTTTAGCTCATATATACAGGGTGGAAACGATAAGTGATCTCACTCGATTATTTTTAAACTATACAAGATATCCAAAAACAGGATAATGATCCTGAAAGTGCTTCCTTAGCTCTATCCAACGGTACCAATAATAGGTTACAAAATGAAGTGGTTCTATCCGAAAATTCAATGTTTCCAGCTTCCATACATTTAGTAAAACCACATAATATTAAAAACTATACAAGATATCCAAAAACTGGTTACTGATCCTGAAAGGGCTTTACGAGCTCTATCCAATGGTATCAATAATAAGTTACAAAATAAACTGGATCTATCTAAAAATTCAATGTTTTCAGCTTCCATACATTTAGTACCTACTGCCACAGTCATGGCACTCATTTCTTGATAATATTATAACAAGTAAAGCCAAAAGCCAATGTTTTCCATGAATAATTTTAAATAAGAATGCAGTTTACGAGTTCATTTTAAGTATTTATTATTTGATAAAAAAAAATTAACACTTCTAATATTGTGTGGCTGGCATACATTTAGTATGGAGGCTGAGAACATTACATTTTCCGATAGATCCAGTTAATTCTGTAACCTATTACTGATACCGTTTGAAAGAGCTCATGAAGCACTTTCAGGATCAGTAATCAGTTTTTCGATATCTTGTATAGTTTAGAAATAATCGAGTGAGATCACTTATCGTTTCCACCCTGTATACTGTGATAAGAGCGATTTCTTTAAAATTATATTTGAATCATTTTTAAAGATTTCTATTAATAAATTCACTGTCACACTATACTTTAAAAAAGTAATATTTCAAAGGCCAAGTTTCCAAACTCCTGCAAGAACCATGACGTTAGATAAAAGACGGATATTCCGATAATCCCTTTGAGATTTCATAGCGATTCCGCTGAGTGTGCGCTGCGGTTCCCTTCCCACACCGCGAATGTAGGATTATCCGAACTTCGGAACTGAAAGTCATCAGCATATTGTTAAAACTAAGTCGGGAAATGTTATTTCTAATGCATTCGACGTGCGGACATGAGTTTTCCTGAGGTAGTTTTGTGGAATGTCATATGAGTAACAGAAGGAAATCTGTATTAGATAAATACCGTGTAACATCTACGAGTTGGTAAGTTAAGGCGATTAGAGTCCTCAATGACCTTGGGCGTTTGACCTTCACGCCGCGAGCAACACCCGCGTACCCCGCACCAAAAACTCCGATTTGACACCGATCAAAAATACACGGGCATAGGTAGATACAGAATAGAAGCTCTTTCTTCATACATTACTGCCTATTATTTTAAACTTAAATTGATGAACCTTGATGTCGGTGTCATTTAACTCAGGCGTAAAGGTATTTAATAAAAATAACAAAATCCATGAACATTTTGTACGGGATAAAATTTTATTTTATTTTTCGTAAATTTTCTAATGCTTTTGTCGGTTCAGTCGTTCTCGAAATTTGAACAAACCCGACTTTATTACAAGCTTTTAAGTATTTAGCTTGCAATTTATGATGTATGTAGGTCGTAGGTGATTACATAAATGTTTGTTCGGGTGGAATCTTGCAAGCTGAATTAGTTAGACCAACTTCCTGACGACAACTAGGCTAGATGACAAAATTTCAATTATTTGTCCGCCAGATAGATAATTAGAAAATATTAGACTCATATTTTTTATTTTCTTTCACAATTAAATAATAACAGTGCTACATCGAGTTGAAATGGCGCGATACGCCACGCTTGAGTAGAATTTTTACTCAAATGTGACGTCACGCGACATTTCAACTCAATATAATACTGTAATTATTCGATTATGGAAAAAAATAAAAAATATGAGTCTAATATTTTTTAATTATCTGTCTGACGGACTAAATAGAATTTCGATTTCATTACCCAGTCATCATTCCTATTGGAACGCATTAGTACCTAGTATTGTCTATGGCCTAAAAAAGCAAATGTTTCTGCTTTTGTCTATTGTCATTCTCTCTGTGTCACTTATGAAGAATAAACTGAAAATGTATTTGTCTTTTTATTAGAAATCCTTCATCAATTGATTGAGTTAAAATTTCGGATGTACATGTAATTCGGGTGACAATGCAATATTGTGATGACATGGAGCTGATCTGATGGTAGAGCTGGAATGCCAGTGGCCCCATAGCAACTCCGGGATTAAACGATTCCATCGAGTTTAGGCTCGTTTGATTTGTATTTATTTATTATTATACCTAAATAATTTCATTACAATTTTCTAAAAATGCACAAAAACTTAAAAATCTTGAAAACGGTGATATTTTTACTGGGGTCAAAATTGGACGTTAGGGAGACCATGGCGAGGCCTATCGATGGTTGAAGGGTTATCCATTGTTTTTGGGACACCCTGTATAAGCAAGTACCTAATGTTATGTAAGTACGCTACTTTGAAAATCATGAGTCTTCAATTCTCTAAGGGAAACTGCAGGGTCTGATGATGGAGCTGGAATGTGGCCATAGGCATAGGAATTAGGAATAGGCTAGTTTCTTTAAAAAAGACTTTTGGTCCGTCAATTTTACATTATCAAAAAATATTGGACACAGGATATTTTTATTTGTCAATTAAACAAATACGATAATACGTACGATAATACGACACAAATCGCCACATTTTTAAGCATGCCTTGACGTCATGTGCCTCATCTTCTGAACTTTGGTGCGCTTCATCTCTTTAAATTTTCATAAGTTTAAAAAGTGAAAAATACATTAAGAGTTTTTTTTGGTAAGTTCACCGACGGACTAATTCAAACTCTTGCTACTTTCTTGCTTTATCCACGAAACATCCCTATTCTTCGAAATTATTACGATCTACAAACGGAAAATCTCTGCTACTACGCCGCAGTAAATTCCCCATCATAAATAAAAAGATTTTTTTTAAAACAAGCTCTTGTATGCTAATAATTTTGGTTTCATGACATGCTCCTAAAATTCATCACCTTATAAGAGGATTTCAGTTTTTATCTGCGAAACTTTTTAATAATATAGGTACGTTTCATGGTTTGGTAATTTAGGGAAGTTTATTTTCACTTAACATAAAAAATATGGTATCAATGTACTGAGTACCTATGCACCTTCAGTGGCAACAAGTGCAACAACAAGGTCTACTGAGTACCTATAGTCTACTAAAGGCATGAAATAGATTAATTTCACTAAAAATTAAAACCAACTCCAAAACGAATCACCAAAAGGTAGGCTGCCACCGACTCCGAAAATGGCTAATTTTGTAATCAGTATCCAAAATTTTTAATAAGCTCTATGTATAGAACAATTCAATACCACTTTATCTTAATTTTTTTTAATGTGACAGGAGGCAAACGAGCAAACGGTCACCTGTTGGTAAATGATTACCGTCGCCCATAGACACCCGCAGACCCAGGGGCGTTACAGGTGTTATTTTTAATTGTGGTATTTTCGCGAAGAAACATACATTGAAAATCTAATTCTAATAAGTATGAAAAATATAAATTGTTTTCTTCACGTAAATCGATTAAGTTACAGATTCTGACTAGCTCCTAATTTGGATACCGATTGCAAAGGCCTAGTAAATAAATAACGTAATAATTTTTCTACTTGTATTTATCTAGTGCAGTTGTTTTGGAGTCAATTATAGTTTTTTTACACTAATAGATTCTATTCAGGTAGAAAATAGCGTCTGAGCGCGTCATAATTCAATTGTATCGTCTGACTGCACGTACTCTATGAACAATTCTGACATAAAATCTATTGTCGAACAAAAGCTGGGTTGCACCATCTTACTTCAACTTTGACAAGCGTCAAAAGTCTGTCTAACTCCATACAAAAAACACCGGTTATCGCCAAAGCTACGGTCAAAGTTAGGTCACGTCAGGTGGTGCAACTCAGCCAAAGAAAAAATTCATTTTGATCGCTAATGTCAGTTTGCAGCGAGTGACACAACCTCCCCGTCTGAAGGCCAGCGGCCGACTGCCGCCCGCACCCCGCGAAGGCCCCCTCAACAGCAAAACGTTCGGAATTTATCAAAAGTAAAATTTATGAATGAAAGTAATGTTCGATTGAAAAACGCAACGTGTCATTTAAAGATTAAAGAATTCCCAATCTATTCGTGCAAAAATCTTTTAAATTAACATAGCCGTTTTGGAGGAGTAGGGAATTTAAGTAAAAAATCGATGTCCCGTATTTATTTTTTTAATCCAAAACAAAGAGACGTAGCGAAAATTCAAACGTCACAAATGTAGTCCTTGAACTGTTGTATAACATATATTTTTTTCAACTATTTCTGTCCAGCAGTAAAAGAGGAGTAGGCTTTACAAAATGCCCATTTGGCGCGGATTGAGGACTCTAATCGCCTTAATATGCATTGGTTAGCAACCCACATTATTAGATTAGGAATCAACCGTATCAAACTGTATTTAAAATACTTACCTAAGTAAATATTTAAACATAAAGAGACTCAAAAATACACTCAAATTTACAACACGTAGTAAAACGAAATGGACAATCCGTAAAAACATTTTATGAAACGCTGAAATGTAATTATTCTATTGTACAATTTCGTAAACGAATTACAAATCCGTACGGGAATCCATCAAGCAATTTGTTGTGTTAACAATTCAGAAACAGTTTTCACAATTTTCAACCCACGTTTCACTCAAAACGATTTCATTACGATTCAATTTGGCACCACCAATCTAACTACAAGTTACTATTCAAATCACTGTCCATTAATATGCTGGTCAGGGTTTAAGGTACAGACTAGAAAATCACGCTATAAACTCAGAGCTGCTGTTACTTTGCAATAAGAGCGATTTTTCAACAAAAATGTGTAGCCTAATGTGCTGTCGACAGTACCTACATTTAGGGAATATGGTTAAAGGACATTGTCAGAAACCGCCTAAAAAACCGCCCAAAAACATTAACCCATCATAATTATTTTCTATTTTTTTTAATACATTAAGCACCCTTTCATTCTAATGGACACTTAAGCATTGAAAAATTAAATAAATAAGTCTTTTAACGTTTATTCTATAATACTATTACAACTTCCGGACGTTTTGGTGCGTGGCATGGTCTAAAACCTATCAAGTTCCATAATTTTTGCCGATAAAATCTGTACGAGGCATTACCGTACTTTATTGCTGGGAGTCCATGTATAGTGATGTTCCTGCGGCCATCATAGACAATAAAATATCGATTTTGAAAATAAAATAAATCGATTAAACTGCTTTGAAGACTAGATTTGCGTTAAAAGCTAAAAAGATATTGACAGTTTGACACTATTACAAGAAGATATCTAAAGTGTCCAACTGGTCGAAGGTCGTAAATAAAATAAAAATAATTAGGACCATAAACTGATATTCATGGTATCATAACTGTAAAAGTGTCAGAATCCGATGTTGAATCCAATGCCAGTTGAAGTGTGAGAAACATACCTATATATTTTTTTTTATGTGACAGGAGGCAAATGAGCAGACGGATCACCTGATATCAACCTAGTATAGTTGCCAGTCTCTCATAATCTATGCCAATGAGGGTTTTCGCGATTGAAAAATCCGCCAGATGGCAATACGTAGACGTGAGGTCCAAATGCTGCATGATTGGTTATTTTTGACATGACATTGACAGATATCCACCAATCATGCAGCATTTGGACCTCGCGTCTACGTATTGCCATCTCGCGGATTTTTCAATCGCGAAAACCCTCATTCATAGCACATGTATAATAATAGACCAAATGAACTTTTATAGATTGTGAAAGAGAAGATAAAGATTTTATTATTTTATTAAAATCTTGCCACGAGGTAGTTTTTCAGTAGAAACCAGGATTGGATAATCGCTACAGGCAAGTATCAGAACATTTTATAAATATTTTTAATCGATTATATCCATGTGAATCGTTTTAATAAATTGTCATTTTACTTTTTCAATTAAAACTTTTTCAATCCCTAGTCTTGTCAAACTGTCATAATGTCAACAAATTATAAATGTCACGTCAGTTGACTCAATTTCAGTCTTCTGTGCGTTTATTGTATTTTTATTTCAATGAAATAGTGCTAAAGGGTTAGTACTAAAACTGAAAGCCTTTTTTCAGAAAGAAAACCAATGTGGTGCCCTCATTATTCATGCTGTTTGAAAGTTACAAGTCAGTGATACAGAGTTGCCGACATTATAACTCCGTAGTGATACCATACCAAAGAAGAAGTTTTCCTAAACACTTGTGTTGTTTTTATATGTGATCGAATAAAAAGGATTAATTCTACTGCTCAAATGGAATAACTTATCCCAAGAGACCGAATATAAAAAAACCTCTCCATAGAAATTATCACCATCACGAGGATGTGAATTTTTTTGAGAATTTGATATTGGTCCTGTAAGAAAAGTAGTTGTATTTCAGTAGTAGAATCAACCCTTCTTGTTTCATCAGCAAGAGTAACTATAAAAACGCCCTGTAGGTAGGTATTATTAAGCTGAAGAGTTTGTTTAGTGTCAAAGACTGTCACACAGTGTAACTTAAATTGGCATATTATGATAATGAACATAAAAACTTAAATAAATATTTATGTTAATATTTTTTCTATTTATTTATTTTCCCAAAGCTTCACAGTGACAGCTGAAACAGCAATACTGTTAACAAAACAGTAAAACTAAACTTGGAACAAACTGTTACAAATATGAGGGGTTTAATATTTTACAAATTAAAATAAAACCGCATGTTGCTTTACTTTCTCGTATAGGTAATAAATGTAATTAATGGCTAGATTATTAATGTTACTTTGTTACCCTCAATAGTGAGGAAATCTTATAAAATGGTAACCCTGATTTTTATTGTCATTCAAGTGCTCTTTCTTCGCATAGGCTTCTGTGATTTGGCCAAGGGCCACACACATTGCGATAACATTATGCGACATTGATTTGACAGCAGCGGAGTGAAGTCTTGCGACTATGCAAAATGATACCCTGTAATCGTAGCGCATACAGACATAGACGGGGCGGGGCACATAGCTCGTAGAGCTGATGGCCGCTGGGGCAGGAAAGTTCTTGAGTGGCGACCACGAGCCGAAAGACGTAGCGTGGGCAGGCCTCCCACTAGGTGGACCGACGATCTGGTGAAGGTCGCGGGAGGTGCCTGTATGCGAGCGGTGCAGGATCGGTCTTCGTGGAAATCCTTGGGGGAGGCCTTTGTCCAGCAGTGGACGTCTTTTCGGCTGAAACGAACGAACGAACGATACGTATTACCACTATTTACCAGACATTACTATTTATTGCATACTCGCCGGATTACACGTATGAGCACGCGCGTAACAGCTTCGGCCTTGCATTATTATAAGATCTTGTTCCGCCCTTTTACGAACTTCCTCCGTGAGGATATCCCCGCCGAATTCTATGATGAACCTATCAAAAGTCATATTCTGCAATGTCAACCCACCACAAGGTGGACCGACGACCTGATAAAGGTAGCGGGAAGGCGCTGGATGCAGGCCGCTACCAACCGTGCGATGTGGAAGTCATTGGGGGAGGCCTATGTTCAGTAGTGGACGTCCTGTGGCTGAAATGATGATGATGATGAAGAAATGAATGAAAATGACAAATCTTCGAACGTGTATAATACCGTGCCAAAGTAATCATATAATTTTGGCACCTTAATAACTATTGCCGTTTTTGTTGTAAAGATCATGCAGCGCTACTTGCGGATATTATTGGAAAGAAAACTATGTGGGCTCTAGATCTGAAGCCGCTTTAACGAACACGAAGTGCTCATACAATGCGGCGTATTTTCTTCCAGTCTTTAGTCAGGACTTTAGTCGAATTAAAACCCCGGTTGAACGTGATATAGCCGCACTAGAATACGATGCTTTTTTGCATAATCGCAAGACTTCGTTCCGGTGTCGACCGAATGTTATCATGATGTATGTGGCCCAGGGGTTACCGTAGCCGCTAAGGTTTGAAACTTCTTGCTTAAAATATTGTAGTCTTTGGCATAGACTACGATGGTAGTCATGGAGATAGGAGTTTGTTATCTCGTGTCAGATGTAAATGGTGAAAAGAAAACTCATGATTCGTGGTATTTTTATGTAATATGTAGGTATTTTATAAAAGTGGAACCCCGAGTGATCTCCAAAACCCATTCTATTATTATATACGATTCGGCTTCGATATCTATAATACAATAGGAGTTTATTTCATGTGTCAGATGACAAGGGTGGAAACAACCTACGATTCATGTTGTTTATTTACGTGCAATATGTGGGCATATTGTAAAAGTGGAATGCCGAGTTGTATTTCTGAAACTTGTTCTATTATTTTATACTATTTGGCTGCGACTCGGCGTGACGACAATACAAAACATTTTTCGCGAATCGGTGTTCATACATTCACACAATACATTAGACGCCATGTTGTCATAAACGACATATTATAAAATCGCTGTGATTTAATATTCTTAATCATTAATTTTATGGCAAGTGTCCATCAGGAATCATTGTTCTTACACACAGAATCGTATTATTTCGCTTTCGGGTAGTAATATGTCAAAATTGTTGGTTCTTTAGGCGAACAATGTATGGAGAACGAACATTGTCCTTTTTATGCGGTTTGCTCTATGGTAATGCCCTTCGACCTTTGCAAATCAAGAAAGTCGGCTCTAGTGAAAAGTGGATTATGCTTATTGTAGCTCGGGCAATAAAAGAAATAAACTTTAAGGGCCGTATTTACTCAGGAGGCAGTTAAGGGAAGGCTGTGTAAGTGCGGGACGTGGGCTCTCGAAAGATTTCTGACTCGCCGTATTGAGTGCACTCGTTAACATAATGAAATAATTGGCCGGAGCTCATAAAGGCCCGCGCTAAGTAAGTAGTTACATAAACATGTACTTAGTTACTTTACTTGCACGAGAGCATGCTAAAATACTTACTTATACTTATTTAGTAAATAAGTAAGTATGTTGCGAATTTAATAAATTATGTAGAATTTCTCTTTTCTCAGTATGATGGAAAATATCTAAACCTTAGTTTTCCTCTATGCTATTTTAACTAGGAGTCTTCTGGGAAGATTTATTTTTGGTAAAAGCTAATAACGTACCTAGTACCTACACACCACAAAGTAGGCCAACATAAAAAATACGTAATACTTTTTCACATGTGGTATGTGAAAAAGTATTAAGACTTAGAACTTAATACAAATAAACCGCATACACAATTTAATTCACAAACCTGGCTGGTAAAACGTGGACTTCAAAATAACACAAAATTTAAAATTAGAATGGCAGAAATGTCCGAACATCTATGAATTGTTTTCTTTGCAAACGGAACAAATGCTACACTTGAACTAGTGCCAGTGTTCAGTAAGTAATCCTTTAAATTTTTATGAGGTCAACAACCCCTGGCATTATCGAACGCACGCCTTTGCCAAATCTGGCCAAGTTTTTGATATTACTGTGTGCAATGTGCATCCTTGCACATTGTATTTCTTATTTTCTTAAAAACATTTTTATCAAGAGAGAACTTATAGAAATGTATTTTAATAATGAACGTCCACTGCCGCCTCCTTCAGTGATTTCCAGATTGGCCGAATGGTAGCGGCCGGCATACAGCCTACATTTAAAAAACGTGTCCAAAATATTCTTTTATTTTGAAAATAAGCGGCTTAACTTATTTTTACATCATTCCTTTGTATAGTTAAAGATTAGATTTTCTTTCATCTCTGCACATAACTACACAACATAGGTATGTGTAAAGGTATGGCACAGATTTGAGTCAAAAACTCGAATAGTTTTTAGAAAGGGGTTGCGTCCTGAAAGCTTTTAGCGATGTAGCGACGTGAAAAGAGGTTGAAAGGCTGATTGAAAACGCGATAATTCTATTTCAGTGAACTATGAAACGTTTCGTCAGTCAAAATTGTTTTGTTGAGTCATCGCGCATGGTTTTTGCTTTGTCTTCACAGTATTTAGTATTTATAAATTCTCGTCAAACGAACTCGATTGATTTTTCACACATAAGCACGTGCATGATTTTGATGAACGCACAAAAAGAATTTCTTTTATTCTTATCACCTGCTTAGCTTTTGTTTTGCTTTTTACACCAATATAATGAACGAAACTCAAGATTTTTAAGTGCCTAAATTGCATAAAAATGGTAAATAAAATCTACAATATATCTCTAGTATACTAGTTTTCGATATGCAGATGACATTAAACACGCTTGATTCCAAACCATTAAACTAATGCCATTAAATTATCAAGTCTAAAGTTATCCGTAACCCACGTTAATTGCCGAACAGTTAGATATATGAATAATGGCTATATTCCAAGTGAAGTTTGCGTTTGAAATATCTTTTACTGTCTAATGTTTCTGCACTTTGAAAATCATACTGCATTGCGACTGACTGCGGCCGCAAAAAATATACGACAAATGGCTAATAGAGCACTCTACTATTGGAAGACGCAGTGTAAACAATAGTCATGCTACTCTATTAACCGAAGATCTAGTGAAAATGCCTGGATAAAGATGGCAGCATATGACCAGAAGTTTTGTCCAGCAGTGGACGTCTTTTCATTGAAACGAACTATGGTTTAGCACAGTGCAGTTAAACTTGTGTACATAATTGTTTTGGAAACCGATCTCAAGCAAAGTTCATCGACTTAACAATGGACAATGACAATGGCCTAACATAAAATGCTCAGTACGTAACGGCATGCTGAAAGTATAGTCCGGAGACACATTTACAGTCACTGACAACGCATGACGTGTCCGCAGTCGAAGCTCTTACGATCTAAAAGACCCTTTTATTTTTACAGCCTGCCGTTTTATCGGCCATACTTCCTCATGCACTCCGCTCATCTGGCGAATGATCGCTCATGAACGTAATGATGGTTGGAGCTAATATGAGTGGCTACGGTTGAGTTTTTAGTACTTTATGTAGTAACAATATGAACGTAGGTAATAGATGGTTGGTTAAAGCCATTCACAATAGTAAACTAAGTTGCAGCCAAACCAATTGCATAATCAAACGAACATCATTTGATTTGATGAATCAACCGAAAAAGTAACATACTTATTAACATGAATTTCTTTTTATTATTCTACAAGATTTTAAATTACCAATACCCTTACAACTAAGTTATTACAGAACCTCTTACGATTCATTTCATTCGTAACTTCAAAAGATATTTTCCCGTCGAGTTGGGTCTTTTATTATTAGTCCTAGTGTATACTTACGAAGCTGTTGGATCTTAAGCTTCTTACTAAAATTAAATTGAGCTCGGTTTCGTTTACAGAGAAATATTGCTACTCTCCTATAATCTTATCGGGTTACAGATGGAAACGGAAAAGTATTGTACACCATTGTATAGTTGTGAATGAACTTGGTATTCTTTAACTTAAAAAAACATGATAGTGGTGATTAGGTGATTAATAGCGGCCTGCGGCTAGCGCCTTTACGATGTCGTCGGTCCACCTTGTGGGTGGAAATACCTCAGTGCCTGAAGACGAAAGTCTACAACCAACGTGTGTTACCATTGATGACTTATGATTTGGAAACTTGGCCTCCCACTTGAGGCCTTAAACAGAAATGATGATGTTAATATTCATGACTGAAAATTCTTGTAACATGTTTTAGAATCTTAGATCACTACTGCCCAGAAAGTTTTATCACAAGGGATATTGTTTCAAACCTTCTCAGAATTTGAAACCCCAAGTTTGTCTTAAACTATCAAAACTTTATGATGATGTGTACGATTTTTGCGTCGATTACCCTAGTTTTACTCGTAGTTAGTCACTTTTTACTAGCTTTTATTTCAGTTTGGCATACCTAAGTACTTCATAACTTATGTATTGTTCAGATCAGATACCCACTATGTTTCAATATTTTAATAGATTCCACAATAATTTTAAATCCTATAAGTTTCTGACGAGTTTTGTAGTTGAATTTTTAACAGAATTTAACAGAATATAAAATAATGTATTTTGTTTGGAATTCGTTTTGCTCGCTTTGGCCCATAAATAATATATTTATAAGGACTGACTCTCAAATATTTCTTGACTTTCTGGCCTCAAATTAGCGAAACGTGGGGCACGTGGTACGAATACTAAAATACTGAGTTATTTCAAAAGTGAATAACAAAACAAGAATGAAAAATTCAGTGCGTGGATGGCTGATAGATCCATTGATACGCTACATTTAGCGTGGGAAGTGGCTATTAATTTCATACAGTAAATGTGTGAATTTCACTAGAGCTGCCTGTGTGAACATCGCACATAGTATTTTAAAAGCGTAATTTATTTATAACGTTTCAAAGCTTATTTCAGTTTCGGATTAAACAGAAATAAAATATTGCAACTAGCTTTCATATTTCACGTTGCATAATTTTATACTACTAAAATCGTGCTCTAATTTGTGATGCAACCAGATTGAAACTTCAGAAAAACTGGTAAAATATAAAGTTGTGTTATGATTGCAATTTGTTTGCAGAAAAACTATGAGACTAAATATCTAAAACTTTGAAAGTAATAATAATTTCTTAACATGATTTGGATCGTCTTATGAAAATGCGCTTGTAATAACCCTCCTTCTGGTGCAGTCGGGTAAAAATTAAGTGTCGTGTTTCAATAAAATAAAGCAATTTAGCATTGCAATTTTAAATTTATGTTTCCCACCTACATCGCTTTAATACCAAAGATGTACATGATGATGTAGCGTATCCACTTTCGTAATAAAATACTTATCTTCATACGCCAAGAAACCCACGATTATGCGTATGCGAATTTTTTTAATGTCGTGTTTTCAATATTATTTCATACATGCCAGTTGTTTACATGGATTGTAACAAAATACGAGTATAATAGAAATCTGAGCGATGAAAAGTTTAATGGTGCATACAGAATCACATTAAACTCGCATGAAAGTACAAAAGTAGAAGCAAGTAAACAACTGCCGTTCAAATATACAGCTGACAGCACATTTAGCTACACAATGTGGCAGTTTATGTATAGATATGATATAAAAATGTCCCTACATTCTCCTACATTCTCATGTGTTATTTTATTACTTACTTCATAAAGTTGATTTTGAAAAGTTATGTAGGTACTTTTTACCTTCAAATATTATTTTTGGGAAAAATATGAAATGATTCTTGGAAGGTTTTAGGGTAGGGTACCCGTACCGTACGTGGGGGTAAGTACCCATACGACTAGTAACAAAAATATCAAGCACGCTTACGCTTGCCAGATTCAATAATAATATGCCTCAGATCATAGAAAGAGAATAGATATGAAGTCGCGCGTAACTACAACGAGAACCAGTGTCCCCACATTTCCCCCACCACAGCTCCCACACACACATTCAACTGTGTAAAAACAAAGCGACTGAGAGTCTACGACAACATGTGCAACCGGCTTAAAAGTGCTGTGATTGGCCAGAAGGCGTGCCTTATGGCCAATCAATGGCCGCGTGACGTGACGCACACTTTAAAAAAAGCAATTAGAGAGAAGAAAGATAAAATGGAGTCGATAAGATATCGATACTTTAAATCCTGGGGGCAAGGCTCGAAATTGGTTTAAAAAATGCTTGTATGAAAACCTTTTTATTATTATACGTTATTATTATGTTCTTTAACGATTTTTGCATAAAGGAGTCAGTTCCATTTTGTATGGACGAAAAACTCAGAATCAATTATTGGGACTATAGCCTGACCAGGAACATAAAAACCCTGGCATAGAGGCGCGTCAATTGCATTTGATAGTGCAACACTGAGTACAGTCGTACTTGGTGTTAAATTAATAGGCTAACTTTATGTATCAGGATTCAGGATTACGGGCTAATTTGATATTTTCATAAATTAACGAAAAAATATTATTATAGGTAACCTAGTTTTAATAAATTAAATGAAACCATCAATCGAGCTGGTAGGATTTATTTTATTATTCATCAATAATCAAATTCAGAACTTGAATATTCAACTGCAATGTCTGCTCATGAACGCTTCAAACTCGGTACTTCTTTCCCAATTCCATAAAATTCAACACTTAGAAAGTGACAAAGAACTTTAAAATAGGTAGTTGAAACAAACCACAGCTAATTTTCATAGTGGACTGTACTATACGATAAACATGTCAGTCAATTTGACAACCTTTGTCGGAAACATTATTCAATGAAAATATTATCCGAACCCTTAGTATTTCTCTTTGACAAATACTTTAACACATTGTGAACCACTTTTCTTTAACGACTATAAAAAGATTTTAGCAATTTAATTCACAAAATCAATTGCGCACATTTAAAATAAAGTTTGTTTACACTTTGACAGCAATAGACTGACATGCAAGGTGACATGTCAATGAAGTTTTCAGTTACTGTTGCCATTAAAAGAAATTAGTACCATTAGTTTTCCGCAACATGGCGAGGGTTTTTATGTTCCTGGTCGGGCTATAAATGAAGTTACCTTATATTAATTTACCCCAACCAAAGCTCAATGTCGTTATCGATGGAGTATAGAAGTTATAGACTGACAAAGTGTGTATGAAAAGTCATGGGTTAAGTAGGTACTTGCGATTTTTACCAGTATTTACAATATTGGTAATATATTATTATTTACTTTAATAATAATAACAGGATCACTGTAATTATTATTAACTACTATCGCGCATTAACTTTTTAATTATGGCGAAATTCGTACCGCCTATGTTTATCAAAAATAATGCCTATATTAGGCTTTCAACTAGCTCTTATAGTAATTACATAGTTGACAGTTACTAATCCCTTCTACTATTGTTATTGTTTTTGTAAAAACTTAAAAATCGCAAGCAACTCATGATTTTTTCATTCAAAATTAGAAAATAGAAAATAATAATTTACTTCTATTTATCGATAATAGGAAACCGTATTAGAACACGAGCCCTGCACTATGTTACGACCGGCACATGCGGCCGTACTGTGTATTTTCACGCGTCAGTGGATATCGGAAGAAATAAAATACATTGCGCAGTAGTTACGCATGACATAAAGTGGTTGCTAACTAAATCGTCAATGTACAACGTGTTTGAATTTTTATCACCACTAATTTCGATATCGCAGTAAATGTCACGGCACTGAATTCGTTCGTAAAAATGTTTAGTTTTTTTTATTTATAAGCAAAATACCAATGGATTTGCAATACTTACATGTGGTAAATGACTTCATTGTTCCTGTAGTTCTTCGTTTCACTTATGTTATTGCACGTTACGACGCATTATCCAACAATATCGGAGAACATTTCCTCAGTACGACTGAATCGCGACTAACCTGGCGCCGCGGGCGATGTTCGTTTCTGGGCATATCGCGGAGACACGCGCCACGCCCCCGTTTCACATCTATTCCCTTCTATGATCTGAGTAATATGCCGATCAAATTATTAAAGTTAATGGATCAAAACATTTTAATTCTCGTAGCGTTTACTAAAAACAAAGCATCGTAACGTGTTTTCTATTATGATGATTGGTTTGTATTAATTTAGTTAAACAATCAATTCAGGTCAATTTGATATTTTTATTGGTTAATTAGGAATTCTTGTTAGAGCATAATGAGATTGGTAAAAAATCATAGTAAATAAATAAAGTAAATAAGTAACTAACAAATAGAAGAGAACAATTATGTTTGACAAGGCGTTTAATTCATTTCTGAATGCAGACTTTTTGATTAGCGGTACTTGATTCTGCAATGCTCAGTGTCCAAACGACAGCGCATCAGGCTAATCACTATCTTATTATGTTATATTAAGTGTTATTTTGCAACAAAAATTTATAGCCAGAAGTGCTGCCGACTGTTACCATTCACCAATTTTGATTTGCGGTTTTCTTGCACGCGATAAAAAAAAAAGAAGAACAAAAGGGAGGCGCTATGGAGTAGTAAATTGCTTTCATTCGGAATGTTTTTCCTAACATTATTCCGAAATAACGCCATTAATGCTACAATTATAGCCTTGTAACGGGAAATTACATGCTCCCGAACAAGTTCTGAGTAGGACCGAGGAAAATGTGCACTTTGTAGCTAGTAATGGACCTGTTAATCGTTCTGGTGCTTATCAACGTATTTTTCCTTTGAGTATAATGACGACAAAAATGTAGTAATAACCAAAATTCATAAACATACCACTTTTGTAAATTATAGGGTTATGAACCTCTACAAATTGGCTGGGCGCTCTGAGCAGTCGATTAGGTACCTATTTAATTATATTACTAAACAATCAACTAATAGAAGGCCTGTAGGCCTAGGATGCGCGCCACGATAAGCGGGTTTTTATCGCGCCATTTTATAGATTTAACGCGATAAGCCCATACGTTTGTTGTATAAAATCATCGATAGGATTTTGTCACAGCGTTCATCCTAGCCCGGCTGGTGGTTTAAATACGTCAGCTAATTTTGCGGATTCAATTCCCACTGGGGTTAATTGTTAACCATTGATGTTTGTTGTACATGTGTTTATTTAAGCTAACGGTAAGTAAAATACTTATTGGTTCAACAATTAATTTTGAATTTATTGAATTAAACGTTAAGGACACTTCATACCTTAATGTCAAGTGATCATGAGACAGCAAATAAACAAACATAAATAGGGCAATACTATATTTAGAGCCATTGTTACGGTCTATAGAAAGAGACACGTTGATTGATGATGCTCGAAATACCAACAAAGCGGATATTACTATAGGGTTTTTTTACACAAAATGCTATTGACAAAGTTAAAATTAGAGGTATTTACCTCATCATCGTAATTCAGAGTGAATTAATTAATACTCAGTTGAAATAAGTACGAGTAATTAACCCACTTATTAACATAGCTGGTTTTCAACGTACCTACATTTCAGTTCAGAGATTTAAAATGTGGTTGGTTGTGTTGACAGATTAACACTCACTGTTTACGAAGGATTTGGTTATATTTCACACCATTGTAAATTAAATGTTTTCATTCATAACTTTGGAATACATTGTTGTGATATTAATCAAGTTACTTACACACGAGTCATTGTAGTTACTCATGTATCAATTAAAGCTCTCGTAACTTCACAGTGAGCAGGTATGCTACTATGCGAGTATTGACTCTACTATTTGCTGATCTGCTTCGACAATCACTGAAGCTTAGAATCTTTTAGTGAAATAAAACAAACATGTTTAATGTGTTCTCTAGTCTACAATTCTCTATGAATTCAATAAACCGCGAGAGCTAAAGATGTAGATTTGCGCATTGTGATATTTCAGCTTATTCCAGTCTCCAGCTACAGGCACAGTTTATCAACGTTATCATTTCAACTGATAACAATATTGACGATTTAAATGAACCAACGGGTAAAGTGTGGGTGTAATGAGAATTCTTTAAATAGCATACGTTTTATGCGCCACTTTTAGCAAATTGCTTTAAGCGACATTTAGTCGAAATCTCATTACTTTTCATGTCAGAGTTAGTTCGAAATTAGCGCGGCATACGGGGTAAATGCAAATAATGCTACTTTAATATTGTCTTTTTAATGTGAAAATGGAGCGTTTTATTGAACGATCGAAACAATTAGCCAAAAGTGTGACTTAAGTAGGTAGGTAACCATATCTAAACTGGTGAACATTTAAACTTTAGTCTAAAAAAGCATTTTTTTTAATTTGGTGAAAATGTTTCAGTGTTCTTGCTGTAAACATACGGTCTACATTATTATTTCAAGTTTTTACTCGATCATTGGAGAGATGGAGCTTGTGAAAAATGCACTGGCAATTCCCACCAGTCGATCATTGTTCGTCACAAGAGAACATCAATATCATTCAAAAGAGTGATACATCTATCACGGAAAATAAATTGGGGCAGCGCGCCTGCTGAGAGCTTTAAAAACATCAATTTGCATGGACGAGAGTCGATTAACTGCAAGTTATAAATACAGGGTGACATTGAAATCGTTGGCATCCTTTTAAACTAAGACTCTACTCATGATACTAGTACATTCCCTGAATATGAGACAAATCTGATGAGTTTTTTTTCTCCTAATTTTACTATTTATTTGTATTTAGTGTGCTCTTAAAAAGAGTTTCAAACGATTGTACAGTTAACAGCACATCAGCCTATACCTTTTGTTGCAAAATTACACTTACTACATCGAAATAAGATGCCACAGTGTTAAGTTTGATGTGCTATCGTCTGTACAAGGTTTTAATTTTTGGAATTTTATTTGGGGAATGTACCATGTACCATGAGTAGAGTCTTAGTTTAAAAGGATGCCAACGATTTAAGTCACCCTGTATAGCTACTTTAAAATACCGTGCAAATGTAGGCACTGAGTCTTTGTCCGTTTCAATACGACCGGGGGGGATCCACGTAGGCCGATAATAGCTGGTAGTTAAACGAGCCCTGTGAAAGGTGTACAGGAGTACGCCTTGACAAAAGGCAATTCTCAACTCCTAACGGTCCAGTGAGTAATGTTAGCATGTAAAATTACATGGCGCAATCGAATGAATCGCGACAAATAAATCAGTCGGTTGGAAACATAATACTCGTAAGTATACGAGACGAGACTTTTTCTAATATTGAACTTCGTATGTAAACGCTCGTACGAAATGCTCGAAGCTAAGTCGAAATGATTTTATTTGAACAATTGATTTAGATATTAGTTTTTCGGTCTGACTTGTTCTTCGCATAAATTGTAACATTGACGTTGGATTAATATAAAATTTCAAAATTCTAAAGTAATTATTTACTGTCCGAAATTGAGAGTGGAAATTAATTACTCCAACTTCAGATATTTTCTAGAAAGTAATCTGTCCTGAATGGGAACGAACCCGCAAAATAAACGGTCCTGCTAAGTATTCTGGCTGATTTATATCTCAAGTAAAACAAATCGGGCCGCAACTTTGAGCAGATAGCTTTATAACGAGACCGGATAGACGGATTACCCTGTCCGCAAACTGTATAAAATGTTAAATACAGTTAGTTAGGTACCTACTTAAAGAAACAGATACACATATAGCGACTTGTGCGATCCTTATCAAGTGGTACTTTGTTCAATTAGTCTAGTCATCTTTTTCCTAGTCAGTACACTCTGGCCAGAGTGAATCAGAGTGAATCATTGTGAATCACGATGAGTGATGATCTTTGCAATACGGAGCCATTCCTCACGGAAAGCAGCTTTCCAGATATTTAGTATTAGTCTAGTAGTTTTTAAAAACCAACTTCTCCATCGCTTCGGTTAGAAGAAATCCTATTGGTTTATGATCATTATAAATGTATAGATAGGCAATGTCACATCCAGTTAATCAGTATGATATTATACTATGTAGTGGTAACGTGTCATCTAAAAAAAGAGTCTGATGTGCTTTCGACTCTATGTAAACAATAAATATGTATATTTAGATTTTACGTATTAAGCACATTGAGAGGTTATCGTATTGAGCATATTGACAGCTTAGGTTAACGTATTACTTTAGTCTTTGACCAGAGATAAGTACACAAGCCACTGCAGATATTATGTCTCGACTCTATGCTTTAGTACCGAAACTCTAATAAAGTTTGTTTAGCAACAGACAACGAGCAACCGGACGGATGCCTGCAGTTTACGATAAAAGTTTTAGAGTGAAAACAAAACTAGTTTTGTCATGCATATAGGATCTGCTTTAGAAACAGTATTTGTGAGAGGTAAATAATATAACAATACACATTATATTTTAAAACAAAACACTTCATACAACAATAGATAGGCGAATGCTACCATGTATTTCCACATAGTCATACCGATGTGACTGACCATGGTTTTGTGTATGGTACGTGATTCATTATTAAAATGATAAATTACCAGGGAAACTTTCGGACTGTTATCGAATAAGGCCCGATTCGACCAAACTTTTATCCGAGAATAACTCCTGGTGTAACTAGCACATTAACAGTTTCAGTATAGGAAATATGTCGAATAACTGACGATTTATTTTGAGATTAATATTTACTCTTGTTTGGTTCGAATCCACTCTAAGTCATTTTAAGCCTTAGTTACAGTAAACTAATTTGAGGTCTTATAATTAGTTAATCATAGGATTAAGCCTCACGAGGCCTTTAAGTAATTAGTCGGGGTGTTTAATTAAGTAAATTGTTATCCTTTTTACTTCCGAGGCCCTCTAGTTAAGCGGTTTAGTACCCAAACCGTTTTGCGCCTTTGATCCTGAATCCTGATCTGTCAGGAATATACGAATAGACCTACAGTCGGAGAATTTACTTCAAAAAGGATCAATCCGAAGTAAACGATATATGTATTTGCGTAGGCACGACACAAGTGGTAATATGTTTATTTTAACCCAAATTTCATGGAATTCGTGTGTGAAATTTAGAGAAATGGCTATTCTTGTATTTCGCGAATCCTATTTTCAGTCGGTTTGTATTGTTGACACGAACGTTAGTTACGCATCCAAACGTTGTATAAAAATCACTATAAGTCATTACGGATAGGTAAGGAGGCACAATTGAATTTAATTAAGTAACCTTCAAGACGAATGATTGAACCATTTAATTTAATCACATTGTCCTAATAATATAATAAGAAGTATTTATCATCTACTTTTATATCTAAAACCAAAAACTCCCGGCAAAAACGTCGTAACAAAATGTAATTAATCATTAAACTTAGAAAGAATTGCTTCAAAACTTCTACAGAATTCAGGTGGACATTTATAACTTAGCACTTTAATTTTAAAGTTAGTATTTACCGTCCTTGAGTTAGAGCGAGAGACAGAACTAAGATAAGTACAATAACTTAAACTTAATTAGTAGCTCAAACTTAGAAGCACGTTTCAGTTAGAAATCCATCTGATCCTTTTATAATTGATTCGAAAGTCTTGTTCTAGACTAGGTCAGGCTTTTTAATAACCCGAAGTATCTTGTCTTGATTATAATTGTTCTCTTACTTACAAAATGCATACTCAAATTATTAAAATATTTTCCTTGGTGTTAAAACCAATTACGAGTAATAGCTTAGGGTCTGCCTGATTTTTGCTATTTTTTAACCAAAAATAGCAAAAAACCTGATAATTCTGATAAAAAAATGTGTTGGGTTTTGTCTAAGGATATGTTATGGTTGTTAATGCTTTTTATTCTTTTAAAAAACCATTGTCTGCTCTTGTAATTTGGCCCAAAATGTCTGAAGAACCACTAAAGAATTTGACTATTTCAAAACGAAATGACGTATACCATTTAGGTTTCTTTGTCAAATGCTCGTCGTTACATTTCTTTGTCTAAAAAATTGTCAGTCTTCCACAAATCCAGCTAAGGTACGTTTTAGATAAGAGAGCACCTCCACTTTTAGGAAAGGTGACTCTTTCATCGCCAAATTGCAGAAAATTGACTTCCAGTGTAGGGGATAACAAGTTGCCCGCAAAACGGTGTACGTTATACAGGGTAACGGTGAAAAGATAAATCTTAAAGTGGCCTGTTCTCTCCCAGCTCTAATTACCACTGACATGTGCTTTTCTTATAAACATGATGTAGTCATGTTAGAACTTGCGTGAAAATTCTGTTAACACCTCTTTTATTTTTGTTGTTTAACATATTTCTTGTACATACTTGTAGATGAAATGTATAAGTAAAATAACTTTTTATATCTAATAAATGGCAACATGACACCCTCTGAGCCTATAGATGGCTCGGTTATCATAAATTACATTACCACATTTTTTTAAACATTGTGTCTTGTTCTTTTAACGTACGTGGCTGCTTATGAATTTTGAAAGACAACTTTAGCGACATAAAGAAGCTACAAGCCGTTTCAAGGTTAACCTTTCTTTTCGGGACAGCCTGTATACTGTTGTATTCTATAACTGAAATATTGGCTGGCCTTTGAGATAAAGGGCGGCTTGTTTTTAGGATTAAACGGGTTACACAAGGGTCGCGGTTGGGGCCGACTATTCATTACTATCGGCGTCTGTTTTTATTAGATTACGAGAGGAACGGTGAGACCCACTTGACTGGATCCAATAAACCGGTTAGGAAAACCTTCTTGTCATTCAATTACAGTCTGGGGCCAATATTATTTAACCATAGAGACAAGAGGCGGGGCCAATCAGTGTAGTCTTTTGTTTCGAAACGATGTCCCATTTATTTTATTCGTACATTAGGCAGGTAAAGGCTGATTTACACGTAAGTTGTTGGAATTAAATTACATGTAAACACAACTAAATTTTAACTTGCAGCTTGCTACTGAATTCTGTGTTTACAGTAATTAATCACTTATAAAATTAAGTTACCAGCCATAAGTGACGAGATAAAAATTCTAATTCTGTAATGACGTACCAAAGACACGTTATTCACGTTACTCTACTTTATGGACTAATCAAGTAACAGCTAAAGCCTGTAGGTGTTACCGACGACGTATGAAGAAACATTTTCTGCAAACCATTTTTCAAGTCGATTACTCAGAAACAGAGCGCGCTTTTTCTCTGGAACAGCTTTAAAAAGTCTTACTGCTAAGCGTCTTTGTTTCATTTGTTATATGAAGCAGACTGGAGTAACATAAAAATAGATCTTCGCGCTATAAAGGGTTCTCTTAGTGTGCTATTTAATTAAAATGGTTGAATGAAAGTAACTCAGATGCTTTTCTAAACGATCTTTGTCCACCGCTTAACTGTTTTTGAAGGCCACTCTGAACACACAAACTCGTTATACAATTCATTTAAATTTTAATTAATCGCAAAATTGAACTTCATTTCATTTCATGGAAAATGATTGGCCTTTGTTCCGACCAAAATAGTTAAGCTCTATATTTTATGCTAAATTACGTTAGTTTATGCTAACAATTGTTTTGACACGCGGTTGATAGAGTTGATCTAAATGAAACTGTTATTTTGATCGTGTGGAAAATAATTGGAACTTAATTGCTGTAAATAAACTTTCCATATTAATTTGAAGTTAATTTGAAAGAGCTCTAAACATTATACACAATATTAATACCGTAATTTATCCAAAAACGAAATTGATAACGCAAATACTTAGAGCTTAGAGCAAATAACTTTCCCACACTAAATACATAATAACAAACTACATCATAGCCAATAATTGTTTACACAACACTTAACAAGTGTCTACGACGCGACCCAAACAAGCTAAGGACTACGGGACTCGTAGCTACGCGCTACGAAAAATCGCGTAGCGTAAAAAAATATTAAAAATCCCACCTGTGAGGTCTTCGCTCCTCCTCGTGTTCTTCTTTCATGAAAGACGGCTGGAGGCTGAACCGGCGTCGGAATTGGTGTCGGCCCTTCATGGTTGTTCACTGATCGTTCACCACTCACACATGACACTCCGCGGTCGCAGCGAGAGGCGTGCGCGTCGCGGCTCGCCCGGCTAACGAGTGAAGGCGGTGCGAACCGGGCCATAGCGGGTTGAGGCTCATCTCTCGGTTATGGTAAAGTTTTGGGACTTGTTGGACGGTTATGGTGTTGATAGTATTTGTTGGTGCAATTTGCTTATACAGAAAAATTAGGAGACTACCTGGTAAAAGTTACAAATACTTTAACCTACCCTTTTTTCGTCTGTATAGAGAAAATATTGAATTTGAAATATAGTATGTACTCGTATTCTACGATTTTCATTGTGTAAAGATGTTAAAATGATTTGGAATGCTGTTATAGCGATTCTTCATCATGAATTTTTGACGGTTGCATAAAGTTTAAAACTACCTACTTTACGAGAATGTGTAATGGTTATGACAATGAGAACTTTTTATTTTACGTCCTTAAGTAATTCTTCTTGAATAATTCCTTTCAGTAGTTTTACTAGTTACTAGTTATGAGGTGAATTGAGCACACACAACCTTATTTCGCTTTTTTTGTTTTAAGATCTTTATAGGAAATATTTTAATTGGTTAATCCATTGCATTGGGTATAATAAGGTAATCTATTTAATTTATTTTACTTAAGGAAAGCTAGGCTTTCTTTTACCCTAAAAATGAATACCTAAACGACTGTCTTGTTAACTTTTACATTAATTTCAAATTCTAGCATCTTTTTAAATATTTAACAATACAAAATGGCCATACAACTTATTAATAGCTAGCCCGTGTCAAAAAATATAGTAATTATAATAATTAAACTATCGGATCACGCATGATCTATGCGTAGAAGTGTACTGCAGCATGTCAGTGACCCCAATTGCTGTAATTAATACCCTACTTTATGTGTACCCTAACATTAGTGTCATGTTAGCATGCGTTTCATTAATTAACGCACGTCGGTTCTATGGCCTAAGTTAGAACCTATCTTGAGCTGAGTAATGATAAAAATTAATGGCGTTGTATAATACACCAGGGTTGTAACAATACACAGCAAATAACTAACGAGTTGTTTATTAACTACGGGAGGAGATATCTCATTAGCAGGAGACCTACAGGTTAATTTGAGGCTATGTAAAAAATAGATTACGCTTATCTTTCCAAAACCAATTCGAAGGAGTCAAAGATCGTTTAATAACTTTTTGATGAAACCATAACTACGGATATCAAAGTTCATCTTCCAAACACGTTTTACAATGTCCGTGACATTTCGGTCGTTATAGAGTAACATTGTCGTGTGCGATAAAAGCGTCTATAACTCAAGGATTGGTCCCCAGAACATATTTTACGTCATTTAGCTATTAGATGGGCTATGAAGTCATAATTACGGCGCTCCCATAAAAGGAGGTACGCCCGACTGATCTAAGCCCGTATTCTCAGCGAAATTGAAACAGAATTCAATGTTGTAGAGATTAAAATTGAATTGAACTTTTTAAATTAAAGTTAATGATACTAGTTAACGCTTGTGATTTTTATTGGTAGCTTGATTTCTAGAGGCCAATCATGTCACTTTTGTTTCCAACAAGGACTTTTTTAAAAGAGACAACATTTTTTTTTTTCACAATTAATGTTGGTATTATACATATTATCTAGTGTAAAAATTAAAATACAACACTGCAGGATGCTGAGTATTGAGTAAATAGTAACAAAACAATCTGGATAAATATGCATTTCGACATTGAATTCTTACATGAGGCGTGTATTATTTCTTGTTCAAATTACCAAAAGTGAAAAATTTAAAATTAGCTATTAATCAATTTAGTAATTCACTTTTGGATAGTCTATCAATACGAAAATACTCCTTCGGTTCGATTTTCCCTTTAGACCAGCTGAATAAATTCCTCTTAAAGATCCTTCTTTATAAACTCCTGTTTTTCTGTGGCAATTTAATTTCCCTTTTCAGTTTTGGTTCAAAAGGATGCTTTTATGGAGGTATTGGCTGTTTTTAATTTCAAATAGAAATAGATATTGCAAGTTTTACAAAGATAAAAATATCATCAAAGAGATTTTTGAATGTAAAGCACAAAATTGGTCAAGTCTGAAAATCGTGTTTGCGACGTTTTTAACGCTGACCTTGTTTTTTCTTTTTCCAATTTATCGGAACGGCATACAAAACTTTTTCGTGCCACAAAAAATCCAGAAAATTCCAGGATCGATCCTTTCCATAACCGATTTTATCAGAATTAGTTTAACGTACGCCGCCGAACAAAATTGCCAATGTGAAATATTAGGCAAAGATTTGTAATATAATAAATCACGCTATCGAGAATATTCTTTAATCTCTGAGAAAAAAATAGTAATCTAGTAATAATACCTAGACAGTGATTACGTAAAATAAAACTTCAGTTTTTTTTATGTACTTAGGGTGGATTCGACCAAACAAGAGTAAATAATAACCTCGGAATAAATCGTCAGTTATTCGACATCTAAATATACAGGGTGTTTGGCGTTAGGTTATGACGAAGGCATCCGCTAAGAAAGGATTTTACGAAACTCCACCCCTAAGGGAGTAAAACGGTATCCACGCGTACGAAGTCGCGGGCGGCCGCTAGTTTTGACATATTTCCCACACTGAAACCACAGCTGAAACTGTTAATGTGCCAGTTATACCACGAGTTATTCTCGGATAAAAGTTTTGTCGAATCGTGCTTTAGTTTACAAGGGTTTAGGTGGTCAAGAAAGGCATTGTTATAATATTTTTTTAAAGTTACATTATTATAACAATTTGAGCGTCACAGATTGAGCATATAAACAATTTAATAGATATAATGGAAATATTTGGGATATACTTACTCGTACGTATCAATTTTGTCACGTGGCGTGCTATAGTGGCGCTGCGGGCGGGTTTAATTATCGTAATTAATAACCAGCCATGTGCCGATGACTTCAGCCCACCGCACCCACTAAATGGGAAATTGATTCCGCAATGTTGTCACAGAACTTATTAGGTACAATCGCCAGCACAAAGGGTTAAATTTTTAACGCAAAATAACTTGTATAATAGCCACATACCTAATGTTTAAGATGACACAGTTTTTGGATTGTTGTACCGTCGTCCAAGCATTAAACAGCGTGGGTTGGACATAAGCTATTGTCTGTTTAGGGTTCTATACCCAAAGGATGCCAACGTAGTAGCTCTATTACGAGAAGGTACTTATTTCTCCGTTGTTTGTGTATCTATGTCATTGTAGAAGTTGAAATATTCACACCAAAATAATACTAAAAACTAAACACATTCTTTTACAAGTCTTTTAAACAAAACTGACGATTTCATGTAGTGCAACTTGTAAAAAATATTTATCACATGACCACCTCACCTAGTTATGCGCTATTATTCCATTATCATTTTTATCGTTCCAAAACCTAATCATCGTCACAACTCAAGTTAATATCGTCGTCATCAGTGTTTATTAAGAAAGAATATGTTCCATCTCTTTCGCTAATTAACGACAGCTAATTAGGCTTACTTACAAGTGTTCATTTTGAAAAGAATAATCATTCAGGGCGTTTTTGTTAATAACATAAATCTTTCAGCTCCCAGGCATGATTACGACTCCGCAACACCCAAAATATTTATTCTAAGGTAAGAAAGATGTTATTTTCTATGAACATAAACATGTTTTCTTAATTATTTCTCATCGCGTAACTAAAGCAGACAAAAAATATTTTTATTAAAATAGACCAAATAAAAATACGTCATATTCCCTTTGTTTATTTAGTGCCACTTTATGTTTCTACTCGTCCTTTAAACAAAACGCTTCGACCGGTTACAGGTAACAGTTTCGGCCGGTTACAGAAAGCCTGTCGCCGGAATATCAAATATTTTTGGGTCTTAAATTATTTATTATCTCTTTAAGTACCTATGTACCTTTCATAAAAATCCATTCCTATTGAATTTTTCCTTTCCCCTTTGCATGAAAGAATGATAAACATTCAACCATATTATTAACTAGCGGCCGCCCGCGACTTCGTACGCGTGGATCCCGTTTTACCCCCTTCATCTATCTTACGCGGTTTAGATTTTTTCATACAAATGTTTTTTCCCGCTAACTCCCGTTCCCGTGGGAATTTTGCAATATCCTGTTGCAACTCAGCTTTAAGTTTACTAAGATACCTGAATGCCAAATTTCAAGCGTCTAACTTAAGCGGTTTAGATTTTTCATACAAAAGGATTTTCCCGCTAATTCCCGTTCCCGTGGGAATTTTGCAATATCCTATTGTAACTAAGCTTTAAGTTTACTAAGATACCTGCATGCCAAATTTCAAGCGTCTAACTTAAGCGGTTTAGATTTTTCATACAAAAGGATTTTCCCGCTAATTCCCGAACCCGTGGGAATTTTGCAATATCCTGTTGTAACTAAGCTTTAAATTTACTAAGATATCTGCATGCCAAATTTCAAGCGTCTAACTTAAGCAGTTTAGATTTTTCATACAAAAGGACTTTCCCGCTAATTCCTGTTCACGTGGGAATTCCTAAGTATCCTATAACCTGCCCAGGAGTACGAAGAATAATTGTACCAAAATTCATTAAAATCCGCCGAGTAGTTTTTGTTTCTATAAGGAACATACAGACGGACAGACAGACAGACAGACAGACAGACAAAATTTTTACTGATTGCATTTTTGGCATCAGTATCGATCACCAATCACCCCCTGATAGTTATTTTGAAAATATATTTCATGTACAGAATTGACCTCTCTACAGATTTATTATAAGTATAGATAGGACTAAAGAAATGTACCTATATCCGCCACGTTTATAAACCATTTTATTATTACTAGGATTAAAGTGACATTCTGTGACATAGGTACACAGTTAGTAGTGAACTGACAGACAAGCAAAATCTAGGTAAGTCGACAAACAAAACATAAATCATTCATTCAACACATACAATAAAAATCCTTTTAACATGTTGTTCAAAGTTTTTTTCGACGCGTGTATCCAAGGGGGAAGTTCCTTGTTTCAGCATACACAAGGGAGGTGTACCGACTACAGCCCATCAGGCTACACATTTTTTGTTACAAAATAACACTTATCACAACTAGATAAGAACCCGCAGTGTTTAGCTTCATGTGCTATTGTATCCACAACAGATTTTATACTACAAGCCCATTTGCGCTCACAAAGCTCTTGAAAATGTAGTTTGGCACGAATGGCTTTATTACATTGACTATTTATTAGGCTCGGAAAGGGTTTGGAGATGATAAATATTAATATCCATATAAATCGACACGGATAAAAAAAAGCATAAAAATAGACAAGTAGATACGTACACTCGTACATGATGACTAAACGGCTAAGTCATTTGATAAGCGTCAAATGAGATCCATGGGCTGAAAATTAATTAAAACCCATCAATGCCTATAAAGCTGATGCTATCTTATAATTATTTTCTAACAAGTATGGCTATGACTTTCCACCTGGGCATGAAGTAACCAATCACTGATTTCTTTCAACAAAATCTTTAATGCTACACCATTAGCAAATCACATTAAGGCTTGGTATTTCTTCTAAAGTAGGTATTTCGCGCTGTCAAAATCTGCGCGCGCAATTCTTTGCCGAAGACAGCGCGCCAAAGAGCTCCCGCCACAATTTCCAGCTACACAGTATAGAAATACGCAGTTGGTTAGGTTAGGTTGACTTCCTTCCCTTCAAGCGTCACACTCATCACACTTTCTAATACAAATCATATCCAAGTGATACAAATTAAAACACCTTTCAGACTTTTTGGGAATATATTCTAGAATCGAATAAATATAAAATATAACTGCAGAAGTAAACACGGTTCAAAGTGGCCGTGGCGGCACCCGACCTGCTGGAAGTTCTGCGCCGGCTTAAAGAATTTCAAGATTACGTTACCCGACCTATCGGTAGGCCCTTGGGAGCTTGAGCGATTGGAAAATCATTTTATGATAAGTTACTCTTAGTAGCGATTACTTAGAGCTTGGATAATAAATTATAGTTGTTGCAATTCACGAAGCTTTGCATGTGGTTAATAACATTAATCAGTACACGCATAAATTTTGTTCAGTCTCTTTGTTTATTAATAAATAAAAATATCATACTAAAATTGCAGAAACATATTTGTTTGTATTGGTCTGGGTGTTTTCTTTCTATAAATGTATGACGTATGTACGGGGTTCTGTATCGAAAATTACTATGAGCATCACACGCGGTTACCTGCGTACCTCTGTGCACTCATGGGAGTTTAAGCAGAGGTCCCTAGAGTTTGACTTTGAGCTTTGTTTATAGTCATTACGAAGCAGACTGATGGGAAACTGCACTGTCTTGAATTCGAAAGGGTAATTTGACGGTGTTAGGGGAATTCTAGGAATAAATACTGTTTTATTAAAACCACTGTTGTATGATGCAAATAGTTTTAATAAGTGAGCTTGTAAACTGTTACAATTATTATTAATATTACTTTGTTAATCACTACAAATAATATGGAAATCGTCTCGTGTGCGCCGGAAGGGGAAGTGCCTCGCCTGTCATAAAAGCGACCTCTTAAAAACATAAAAAAGATAAGGCATTGGGTGTTCGCATGTTGAGACAACACCAATAAATACAGAGTCTCCTCATTGAGATTGAGACATTTCAATTTGAGATTTCACTTGACATTGAACACAATCTGACATGGAGTTTTCAAACACTTGTAAAAATAAAAAGTAATTAAATCAAAGGCACTAAGTAGTATTGATATCAACTTCGAAGAAAATGACTGCCAAAATTACTTTCTACCCGTTCCACACGTCTTTCATGAATTATATTAATGAATTATATTAAGCTAAATTTCAAGTAGATCGAACCAAGGAATCACTTTGTCCCATACAAACTTTGCCCCCTTTTTTCACCCCCTTCATTTTATGACCCCATTTCGGAAAATCTTTTCTTATGAGATGCCTACGTCATACAAAGAACACACCTTCCAACTTTCAGGTCTCTACGATATCCGTCAGTCATTTAGGACAAAGCATTTTTATTAGTTGTCCAATACTCTATCGTTCCAGGTATGTCATTGACAGGAGGGCGCTACTATCTTAATGGGTTATTCATTAGTCCCAACTTTATGCCACTTGACATTTCAGAATCGTTTGACTTTAGATAGGTACCTAAGCGATTTGATATTCGGAGTCTTTGAATGAAATCAAGTTCTGAAATAACTTGAGGTGTTGTACCCGATCAAGCTTTTCATTGCAGGACAGTAAATAGTTTTAGTATTAGTTTCTTCTCTAAGTCTTAATTTGTCAGATTAGGTAAAGGCTCCATGAGAGCAAAATTTAGCTTTATAATAGTTTTTAATTTTTTTCTTGAAATATTTGACGCCTTGTAATCTCTCGTTAATATAGGTCCACACAAATAAAGAATGTTTGACTTCGACTTTAATAATTATGCTCTTACATAATTATAAATAAACTAGCTTTCCGCCCGCCGCTTCGCCCGCGTGGAATTTTTCGGTTTTTATATACTAACCTATTAGATACACTCAGATATAATGTGGCTATCTATTGGTGAAATATTTTTTTAAATCGGTTCAGTAGATCCCGAGATTACCCCTTACAATTTAAAAAATATACAAACACACAAACTTTACCTCTTTATAATATTAGATATAGATAGGTAATTTGAAACCCTATTTTGTTTTATTCTTTTTTTATTTTAAATATTTCACAATCCAAACTGATATTTAATGTAAGTAAATGCTAAATAGTAAATATTAGTTTGGATTGTGAAATATCCTACTAATATTATAAAGGCGAAAGTTTGGATGTCTGGATGTCATGAACTCATGATGTCTGGATGTTTGTTACTCTTTCACGCAAAAACTGATTTCTGTTAAACATTTCATGTAAAATTTGTCCAGTTATAACTCTATTTACATCTGCATCTGTAAGCAAGGATGAAGGATGTTCTCCAGCCCAGATGCGTCTTTCAGTGACGTGCAGCTGCCCCTATATTTGACCCACTGACCTAATTTTTTATTATTTATTTGTGTAAGTGTGCTCTTCTAAAGAGTGTAAGTCGATTGTATGTAGGTAGGTACTATTAAAATGTAATTTTAACTCATTGATTTTGTCTCATATTTGAGGAATGTACTATGTATCATGAGTAGAGTCTTAGTTTAATAAAAGGATGCCAACGATTTAAATTTCAATAGGTAGACAAAATTCATAATTCTTAATTATCAAAAATTTTAGCTTTCTCCAGTAACACTGATATTATTATACTGTGACTCATCAAAGTCATCATTGTCAAAAATATTGACAAATTGCGAACTGTCACGTGCATAAAACTGACACGCGTCCGACCTCCGTAAGCGCCACCGCGCTACTGATTGAGATTGTCCAAGCCGTCATGGGCGATTTTTTCCACATTTTTTAACATAGTAACTAAATAAGACGCAATATAAAAATTTCATCCGTTAAAAGCCCTCAAGTTATTTCTGAACTTTAGTTTAGTAAAAGATTCAGAATCTCAAATCGCTTATTTTAAAAATAAAACCATAAATAGAAAACGAATAGAGGTAACTTTGGGAATTTATTCTATCGAGTCAACTTCATCAAATCGTGTTTCCATCCGTTAATAGCCCTAGAAAATATCCTCAACTTTGCCCAAAAAAAATCTTAGCCTTTAATTTTACTGTTTAGTACCTCAAAAATGAAAAATGAAAACCTCATTTTCGCCATTTTCTCTGCTACCCGGCCTTAAATCAATGTAACACTTAGTAACACACTTTAAAGTAACTGTTGCACATATGTTTGCACGCGTGGTCTAATAAATTGTCCGTATGGGTCGTGTCAGCTTTCTAGACTCAGTCATTCAGACCTTGTCTCGTATAAACCTGTGGTACTATCTGAAATCTTATTCAGAATTACGACTAACTTTCCTAAAATAGACCTAATAACTGTCTGTGGCCAACCAAGTAAGAAAAACGAAGTGTTTACCTTTGTTCATCCTCCCTCTTTTGTTGTTTTATCAGGTTATTAACGTCCCACTACAGCCTCCATATCTTCCACAATATACTCGTAATACGTTAGACCTTTTTTCCTCTTTGCTATCCGTTAACTGATATAGCGGGGACGTAATGTTATGAAACAACTATAAATAAAGTGGCAACAAAAATATGCTCTTGCACACAATATTGAAAAAATTGTGAAAGTATGAAATTATTTTTAACAAAAGTAATAGTTTACTACTAGGCTAGAAAGTTCACTCGGTAAAAATTTCTAAAGTTTTTTATAAACGAATTTTTTCACCCCTCATTGTTAACCACAGGCCTAAAAAAACGAGGTAGCTTTTTACCCATTCCAACGGATACAGCAAAACGAACCCATTTGCATATTTTTCCCCCAAATTGCTGTAAATAAGCGATTTTTACTAAACAGCGTTGCCACGCTCATGAACGTTCGATTTTTATATCTTCCTTCCTTGATTCGGATAAAATATTTATGAGAGGCAAAAAGGTTGTATTTCCATTCGTTAGTATTTTGCCGCCCCCGGTCTTCTGTTCCAATTTGCAGCTGGCTAATACTTTGGCCAAGCTTGTTTTGTAGATAAAAAATAAGATTATGCTGAACACTGATGTTGGAAATAACTATCTGTATTTTGTGTTATGATTTTCGTTTCGGGTCTTGGAGTTTGGAAGTTTCTTTCAAAGAAACATAAACGCACTGACCTCTTTTATAAATTGGGTCCAGCAATATTATTTTATAACTTATCTAACCTTCTAAAAGTGTATTTACCAAAATTGCATTTATCGTCTTCAGCTGACAGCATATGGATGGTCCAATTCTAGAAATCACTAAGTCCATTTTCATAGTTTTCGAACTGACAGCACTGAACAACGTAGCTTTTTTTTCTCTATGGACTGGCGCAATTAATTTTTAACTTAAAAATCCCTTTCCGTGTATTTTGTGAATTACTTTAACACTAAGTCCTCTCTTTCCAATTCAAGAAATCACTATGTCCTAATATCCCTTAGTCCTGTCGGCTCAAATTAACAAATCCCTAAGTCCATTATATTATCCCTCTGTTTTGACTATCAAAAAAATTTGCCACTACCCCGTAACAAATATTGGCGACGAATATTACCTTCGCCAATTATGGCTGCATAATTTTGATGTGCACAATTTACGAGAATACTGCAACAATGTACATATACACCGAACAATATGCATTAAAAGGACCTCATGAAGTTATTTCAGCTTTAAATGATTACATCCTAAATAATAAAAAAACCGGCCAAGTGCGTGTCGGACTCACGCACAAAGGGTTCCGTACCATTGATATATGAAATATATTTTTTTTTAATTTAAGTTATTTGTATGAAAGATTACGCGGTAATAAGCGGTTTACGATTTACGAGGTATTAAAAAAAACTACTTACTAGATCTCGTTCAAAACAATTTTCGTTGGTAGTTTTTATAGTAATGTACATCATAATATGTTTTTTTTTAGATTTTTCATTTTCTTATTTTAGAAGTTAGTGGGCGACTTTTTTCCACTTTGGAAGCGTCTGTCACGCAAACTATTCGGTTTAGAAAAAAAATGTAAATTAAAAGTACACATTATAAAGAAAAAAAAATTTAAAAAAATTCAAAATCAACTTTGTATGGATAATTTTTGTATTATTACTCCATTTTCTTCCATAAACTTTGAATTTTTGATAAATTTCAATATCCAATTACAACGTGTGATATATCATTGGAAAGAAGAGAAGCTGGAGATATTTTTAAGATTATTGGTAATCCATTATCACCATTAATTTTTGTTTCAATCGAATTTGAAGTAGAATTTTTTATCGTGGTTTGTACTTTTGTTGAACTTTGGCGGCTCGTAACTAGCTATTCAATCATTATCTAGATCAGAAATTTATTTTATTTGAATAAAGACATATTCGATATTAATATCAAATAAAAAAAACTGTTGAAATCACGCGAGAAAAAAAATTGAAGCAGTTTTTAGGTCAAATTTCGGAAAAATCTGAAAAAAGTATAAAAATTGACATATCTCCTAAACTATAAAACTTTAGCCATAGAAAGTAAGGTTCAATAATTAGCAAATGACCTCCTCTATACGCCTATTAGCTATGGCGGGTTCAGTTCCAGTCACCCTGTATATGTAAGTAATATTGATAAGTAAGTAAAAATGTGAACCTAAGTTATGAAAATTTTATGAATACATAATACTTGTACTTATCACATAATATTATTATGTGATAAGTACAAAATTAAAATAACTAAGTCCATAAACTATTGATTAAATATCCCTTAGTCCGTTCATTTAAAATAAGTCCAACGATTTAAAGTTTAAGGTTTATCGGAACTATTTAAGATATTGTTGATTTTGTTCCTAGAAATTAAAGAACTTTTATAAAAGTAAAACATACATTTTTATTTCATTTTAATTTCCATTAGTTTAGTTTCAGTATTAAAATTAATAATTCAATACGCCATTTCTCAAAAGTGGAAAAATGGACTTAGTGATTTATAGAATTGGAGCATCCATATACTTATTAGCCATTTTTTTTCGCAAACAGCTCTTTTGACTATTTAATACGCCACAATGTTAGAAAGTTTAGCTAAGAGATACCGAAACCAGAAGAAAAATGTCGACAATCTATTTCAATCTCCAATAACCAATCAACAATATGCAATGCAAAGTTTATCAAACGATTCGCGAGACAATCAAAAATCTCATTAGACTCTTGAAAAACAATAAATCAGTTCAAAACATTTACTGGATTCTGCCGAACGAAACGCGATGAAATAAGCCAGGAGCTGGAAGTGGGACTGAGCCGAAGCCGTCGCTGGGGCATTGCAAATTAGGGGGCAGGGGGGAGGATTGGGAGATTGGGGGGTTAGCCGTTCCGGGCGCAGATCAAAGAAAAGAGCCAGGCCAATTACAGGTGCGTTCATTCGGATGAATACCGCAACGCTAAATTGAGGGTTGTTTTGTGATGATGCTATCGCGCGGATGACCATCACAGCAATATAAACACTGCTACGTAATAATTTATCTTTTCATGAAATATATAAGGAGAATGTACTAACTTTACCTGACTCCTACAGTCAGAGGATACAAAAAAGTATCTTTAAATTCTTCCTTTTTTTTAAAATATACATTATCATTCATAATTTATAAAGCTTCGAAGTATCATGACTGAATAACTTTGAAGTTATTCTAACTAAACCGTCAAATAAAATTACGGTAAAATATTATTTGCTACGCCATCAAGAGAACTTATAATTAATTAACAATGTATCACACGTATCGCATGTACTACTTACTCCTTAGCATTTTCCCTGAGTATACTGTTCTCGACAGCATTCGCCGCCACGCAGCCTTAGAAGGTGTGAAAAATGGCGCTCAACAAGTGAAAGCCAACCTTCGTAAACCGAAAGCCGGTCTGCACAGGACACCGATGTAGCAAGGCGATACCTAATCGCAGGGTCGGACTGGGCCGGAAGGGCCCGGGTGGCTGATCGCAATCACGAGGCCCGAGACTAGATCATGGTGATGGGATACTATCGAAAAATACTGAGATACACAAATTGAGATAAACAAACTGTAAAAAATTTATTACAATACTAAAATAAAGTAAAATAATAAGTAGGTATTTACTAATAACAAATAATAATATAAAGCTAGCCAATCAACATTTTTATTAAAACAGGAGAACTTTCAGCTAAGCAGTTAATGACTCGATCGTTAAAGCTGCTGTTTTCGTAATCCTTGATTAGATCCGATTCTGTATTTAATACAGTGTGAGTTACGATAAAGTGCACATATGAAATTAGGTGAAACTAGATCTATTTTTATCGACAAAAAACAGGTCAAAAATTTTTTGAGATTTTTTTTTCATTTTTTGTAGATTTTTTTTCTTCCAATTACTTTTTAGGGTTCCGTACCTCAAAAGGAAAAAACGGAACCCTTATAGGATCACTTTGTTGTCCGTCTGTCCGTCCGTCCGTCTGTCAAGACCCTTTTTCTCAGGAACGCGTGGAGGTATGAAGCTGAAATTTATATCAATTACTCAGGTTTACTGTCCCTTGAAGCTGTGAAAAAATCAAACTTCTAAGCCAACGCAATCAAAAGATACAGCCGTTTATGCCGCAAATTTTCGACACTTGCAAGGGAATCAAAACCTACAGGGTGCTTCCCGTGAACTCAGAATCTTGAAATTTGGTACGAAGCAACGTCTTATAGCATAGATAAAGGAAAAATTACGAAAACCATAAATTTTTGGTTACATCACATAATATATATTTTTTTAATAATTTTAAACTTACTACCCATTTCCTCATAAACGCGTAGAGGTATTAAATTGAAATTCATACCAAATACTCAGGTCTATAATACCTTTAAGCTGTAACAAAATCAAACTTCTATGTCAACGCAATCAAAAGAAACAGCAATTTAAACTGCATATTTTGAAACTCGCAAGTACTCGCAAGGGAATCAAAACCTAAAGGGTACTTCCAGTCGACCTAGAATCTTGAAATTTGGCATGAAGCAACGTTTTATAGCACACATAAAGGAAAAATTCCGAAAACCTTAAATTTTTAGTTACATTACAAAATATATATTTTTTAATAAATATAAACTTATTACTTTTTTCCTCATGAACGCGTAGAGCTATCAAGTTGAAATTCATATCAAATACTTAGATTAATTGCCTTTAACCCGTGAAAACCAAACCAAACCAAACCTTGAACCAGATTTCTAAATAGTGACTAAAAAACTTAGTAAATAAATAACTTTAATAAAAGAACTTTCGCAAGTCTGCTGCAAGGCTAGTATAAGTGTTTCAGTTATATTATAGATAAATGATATGTGTTAATATAAAATAAAGGATTACTTAAACGATAAAGAGATCTTTGTCTTAAATTTATGCTCCTCCATCTTTCCCCATTGTAATGTTATGAATTTCATTTTGCAATAAAAATACCATAGTTATGACTCGATTGTCGTAATGAACGAACTTTGTAAACCTTGCAGGTTTGTACGGAACCCTCGGTGCGCGAGTCCGACTCGCACTTGGCCGGTTTTTTGTAAAGAAAACGTAATAACTTTTAAATTAAGAGGTACATATCCTGTAAAAACAGTAATAATGCTAAATAACAGACGATACAAAAAAAAATACATAAAATACTCAGAAAATGCCAACAAATAATAAAAAATGATACTTTTTGAAAAAAATCTGCTTTTAAATTCGTGTTTTTTTGGTTATTTGATAAATTTCTCCAAAAAATGCCCCTATAACAGGTGGTTTTTATTACTTTGTATTATTATCTATCGTATTACCTTTGTAAAACCAAAAATCGCATGTCTCTATCCCTATCACAACATTTGCTATGATCGTTTGAACTAAGCCTCTCCGGGCGCGCTATTCAACGCTTCGTTAACAACGAAACTGAAAATGGCTCTAGATTTGTAATTTTGATAAAGACAAGTTAGATTTCAAATAAAAACAAAAGATTTCGAAGTAAAATAAGCATTTTAGTTAAAATTAAAATTGTCCCTACCTGTAGCGTAGAATAATGTTGTGGTAGGCCTTTGTTCAAACTAAATAAAATAAATAATTTGCATTTTTTGGAGAAAACCAAAAAACACGAATTTATAAGCAGATTTTTTTCAAAAAGTATCATTTTTTATTATTTGTTGGCATTTTCTTAGTATTTTTCTAGTATCGTCTGTTATTTAGCATTATTACTGTTTTTATTTTATCAGGATATACCTCTTAGTTTAAAAGTTATTACGTTTTCTTTACAATAAGTAATTTTAAGAAAAAAAATTATATAAAAAATTAAATAAAAACCTCAAAAAAAATTTGACCTCTTTTTTGTCGATAAAAATAGATCTAGTTTCACCTAATTTCATATGTACACTTTATCGTGACTCACACTGTATAATTAACGAATCTAACAGTTCTTGCCCCAGTAGAGAACGAAGTCTCGTTTTAATGCGCTTTAATGCTGAAAATCGTCTCTCACAAGTCACTTGGGTGAATGAAATTGTGAGAATTAAACACTGTAATACATAAAAAAAGCAAAATAAAACTCCCATCATTTTCCGGCAATTTTCCGAGTATTGCATTTATTAGAGAACGCAATTTTATTTTTGGGACATGTGTGGGTCAATGTGGTCAATAGAAGCTTAACCTCAAGTTTTTGGGGTCGCCACCCTTGTCCCCCAACCGCCATCTTGAAAAAAGGGGTGAAAACACTTTTTTAAGCGTCTTACAAAAAATTCGCTATGTCATAATTTGTAGCAAATTGTTTTGCCTACAAATATGTTTACACAGGCCCCTCTTTCCCACTGGGCACTTTGGGCACGTGCCCAGGGCCCCACGACGGAAGGGGCCCCCGTCTGCTCAAAAGACCTTTTTCCAGATGATAAGACCCCCCTTGATCCTTAAGTGCCCAGGGCCCCTAGTAAGTTACTCTTTCAAGGTCACTAACATAATTATTATTACTGGACGGGATTATTACTGATGGAAGAAACATATTCCATAAACAACAACCACTCACCGATCACAGCGGGCATCAGCTCGTGATACACGATGTGCTGGTACCTACATAGCAATGTTCACGTCCCTGGCGACGTGGTAAAGCTTGTCGTCGCCCCATCAAGGGTTGAGCTCGTGCAGCTTGTCGGCCAAGTAATTGTGGTTGCGGAACAGCCAGAAGATCAGGTTGACCTGATCTCAACATCAATGCCGTGGAGAGCGTTGCGCTTAGCTAAATTATGTTTGTGTGACGAGTGGTTTCCCCACAATAGTCCAGCGGCGGCGGGGTTCAAACCAGTGTTCCTTGGATCCCGAGTCGGCCAGTCTGACATCTTCACCGTTCGGTATTGTAGCTTATTTGTTCTATAGTTCAGGATTCTATGTGAGTATCTACTGCTTGACTGCCAAAAATCCAACCAATGAAGGCCAGGGCATCATGAAAGAAACATAAATGGTCAAAGCCCTCTTTCCCACTGGGCACTTTAGCCACGTGCTCAGGGCCCCGCGACGGAGGGGGGCCCCGTCTGTCCGTCTCAAAATACCTTTTTCTAGATGACAAGGGCCCCCTTGATCCGTAAGTGCCCAGGGCCCCTAGTAGGTTAAAGACGGCCCTGTGTTTACATAACTTTTTGTCCTAAATTAAATTAGAGAAGTTATACATAAGCAAAAAGGATTTTTTTTGCTTATAACTTCTTTAATCTTTAATTTAAGGCAAAAAGTTATATTAACATATTTGTAGGCAAAGCAATTTTCTACAAATTATGACTGTACAATTTTTTTGTACGACGCAGTTTCCGAGACATGCACGCGGGCAACCGTAGCACAGGGCCCACGCTGCGCGGGCCCCCTGCGCTACGGTTGCCGCATGCCCCGCAACCCAGGCCCGTGGGGGGCCCGCGCAGGCTGGGGCCCGGCTGACAAATGCCACCCCGACTGTATGGCCAGTCCGACGCTGCCTAATCGTATTTACACAGCTGATAATACTGCCAGTTTCATTTGGCTCGTTTGTGAATCTATGGAAGACCATAGAGTCAAGCGTGCAGCGATAAAAATCGTTATATTAGGATATCGTAACTGAACAAATTAAGAATTTGTAATTATTAGACTACTAGCGGCCGCCCGCGACTTCGTACGCGTGGACCCCTTTTTTTTTCAATTTTTCAAATCTGACCGTAAAAACTATCCTTGGACTTCAACGAACATTATCAGGAAGTAACTAATTGGAACTTTACTCGGAGATGGTGAAAGAGGACCTAACCTTTTAGAAGTCGAACTAGCTAGGTATTACGAAACTTCATATCTCAGCGTTGCAGCAAGCGATATCAACGTAGTAACTGGCAACAAATCTTATTTATCCAGCCAGACCCGAAACTCATAGCACACTGGTCCGTTTCCTCGACGATTGGTTTTGGAATTCCGAATTTCCGATACATTCTTTTCCGAAACGTTCATCACTAGGTATTTGAGGAATGTTCCGTTTCCAATTTTGAAATTGGAATTCGAACTGATGCTTTTTTATTGCTTGACTCAATATGAGTTTAGTTTTTTTATTATTATGAAGACTGATATAGTGGCCAGTGTCATGTAAAATGATGCATGTTATAAAAAATGTTGTTTTTGTACTTACCTACTTTGAGATATAACGAAAAAAGACGACAAAAAGAATCTAAAGAACCAACCAAATATTTGGTGCAAAAATAGAAATACCGATGTCGGGATTAATGAAGTTATTTCCACACCTGTTTAGTGGGCACGTTATCCCAACTGTTACCATAAATATTTAAATCGCATGCGTAATGTTTATTTTCATCTTATTTATTATTATCTAGGGACTGCAATGCGAAGATAAGGCGCGAATTTATTACATTTTCAGTCTCTGCGGATGGCTGATAAGAGCTCTCGTTCGTTTTAATATCTACATGCCATGCAGTAGCTAATAAAATATTTCTTTTTTTTTTCTTTTTTTTTTTTTATGTGATAGGAGGCAAACGAGCAAACGGATCACCTGATGGTAAGTGATTACCGTCGCCCATAGACACCCGCAGACCCAGGGGCGTTACAGGTGCGTTGCCGGCCTTTAAGGTAAAGATACGCTCTCCTCTTGAAAGCTTGCAGGTCGTATCCGTCCGGAAACACCGCAGACGACAGTCCATTCCACAGTTTGGTTGTACGGGGCAGAAAGTTTCTAGAGAAACGTACTGTTGTGGACTGCCAACCATCTAAGTGATGGGGGTGGAAGTGCTGTCGGGTAGATCGGTGGCGAAAAGTGGCGGCAGGAATAAGTCCGGATAATTCTTCGGAGCACTCCCCGTGATACATGCGATAGAATATGCACAGTGAGGATACATCTCTACGCAGCGCCAAGGGGTCAAGCCGATCCGAAATGTCCTGGCAGTCAACGATTCGAGCTGCTCTCCGTTCAATGCGGTCCAGAGGGAGAAGCTGGTACTGGGGCGCACCTGCCCAAAGATGAGAACAGTATTCCATATGAGGCCGAACCTGCGCCTTGTAAAGTTGCAGACGATGGGCTGGAGTGAAATACCGTCTCGATCTATTGAGCACACCAAGCTTCTTCGAGGCTAATTTAGCCTTACCCTCTAAATGACCACGGAACTGGACTTCGCTCGATATGTCGACACCAAGGATTCCGATATTGGCTGAGGCAGTTAGGGGAGTGCTCTCGAAACAGCGGGATACGACAAACGGCAACTTTTTGGCGGTGAACGCGCAAACTTGTGTCTTTGTAGGGTTAAATTGGACCAAATTGCGTCGACCCCAGTCTGAGACCTCCTTCAAGGAGGTTTCAATGTCGGACACAAGTTTGTTACGGCTCTCAATGACGTTCTCCCGAGAGATATTTGCGCGGCCGGTATAAGCGGCATCAACCGTGCTGTCGTCCGCATAGCAATGAATGCCGCTAATTTGCAGCATATCATTGATATGCAGAAGGAAGAGCGTAGGCGATAGCACACAGCCTTGGGGGACACCAGCATTCACAGACATAGAGTCTGAGCATTTGCTGTCGACAACGACCTTAATGCTTCTGTCTGCTAAAAAGCTGGCGACCCATCCGCATAATTTCTCGGGAAGCCCATAGGAAGGGAGCTTCGAAAGAAGCGCTTTGTGCCAAACCCGATCGAAGGCCTTCGCCATATCCAAACTGACCGCCAATGCTTCCCCCTTAGTCTCGATCGCCTGTGCCCAACAATGTGTCAAGTAGACCAGAAGATCACCAGCCGAGCGACCTCCACGGAAACCGTACTGTCGGTCACTTAGCAACTGGTGGGCCTCTAGGTACCGAAGGAGCTGGCTGTTGATAATGGATTCCATTATCTTCGAGAACAAGGAGGTGATTGCTATCGGCCTATAGTTAGACGGATTTGAGCGGTCACCTTTTTTAGGGATCGGGTGCACCAAAGCTGTCCTCCATGAGGTCGGGACTATGCCAGAGAGGTAGGAGAGCCGAAAAAGGCGCGTTAAAACCGGTGCTAACTCTGGAGCGCACGTCCTCAGCACGATAGGAGGGATTCCATCGGGCCCACTCGACTTATGGATATCCAGGGAAAATAGAGCCAGGCGTACTGAGCTTTGGTGGAACCGGATATCCGGCATACAGCTCTCACACCTTGGTATAATCGGTGGCTCATGTCCCCCGTCATCCAGTGTCGAGTTGGACGCAAAGAGTTTGCCCAATTTCGTTTAGATACTTATGAATGACGCTTTTAAATTATAACAAACAGCGAAATATAGAAAGAAAGAAAGAAAGAAAGAAACATTTATTGCCATGGACATCACAAAAGACAAAAGAGGTAAAATAATAATAAAAAAAGCAAATAAGACAGAGGTGACATAAAACATACAATGAGTGAGCAAGTAAACTAAGCAGTGCCACCCTGTCGCACAGCGATGCCCATCGCAATGGGACCCCACTCAGCATATGCCGTGGCCCCCGGTGAGGGAAGCCACGACGCTGGTTTTCAGTGTGCCCCATGCCGAGTGAGAGTCACGGACACTAACCTATACTGCATAAAATATACATACATAAATAATAATAATAGTGCGCGTATAAATTTTAAGTGTAAATACAGACGTAGTAGAAAATAATAACATACGATATAGACGAAGTAGAAAAGATGTGATAAGATATTTATAAATAAAAAGATAATATTTAAAAAACAAAACTGTGTGTGTGTACATAATAATAATAATAAATTGTAATGTATTAAAGTGCGTTTGTGTATACTGTGATTGTGTGTGTCTCGACGTCCGCAAAACAGTCTCGATCGATCGAATCATTCTGCGTGGTTGCATATAAATACCTACTTAGTGCCGTTGACGAAGACGTGCCCCTCTCCTGAATCTTTTTCCTGCAGTTAGTATTTAATAAGAGTGCAGTCGTCCGCTAGTGGTTTAGTTTTTTTTATTTTTAGCATTACACCTAGGCATAATATTGTGTGATTTTAAAATCACGCTGATCTCCTCGTACGTGATCAGTTTTCTTTCGGAAATTACTACAGATTCTAATTCTTATTGCAATTTGAAAAACATACAGATTTATCTTCATCCAAGATCCTCCTACATTTACATTAAGAAGTCGGCTTGTAAAGAAAATTTTGATGTTCTGTAATCGGTGTCAACTTTACCTATATCGTCAACTTCCATTGTAAATTAAATAGCAATCCTCGAAAACTTCCAGCAAACTTTCTCATTTCCAAAGGTCACACGAAAGAAAGTTTCTTAATTACCATCGTTGTTTCACTTTAAAAATAGGTAAGATAAAATAAAGTCGACTGTCTCCAAGCCGGTATCTTCGCCGGGGGAACCGTGGAGTCTGGACGTTGTAAATGGCCAAGCGTGTATCAGGCCACTCGTAAACACGGTTCTAAAACAAAATAAAGTCACTGGACATTTTGCGCGGGAATTTTGACAAGAATATCTGGAAAGTTGCCCGCGGCTTCGCGTATTGGATTTAGTTTGACGCAGACTATCTCGCATCTTTTGAAACTTTATGTGGTTTGAAAATAGCTTGTCTTGAAGTAGAAAATTTTGAAATATAGTTTCGACTAGTTCCAAAATTAACCTACTTAATACAAAAACAGCGCTTTTATTGAACAGAAGCTCAAAGTGTAGGTAAATATAGTAAGTTTATATCATGAGTGAATAAACTTATCGGCTCTTCCTTAAATCCTACTGAAATTGTGTACAATTTGTAGTATAAGAATAATCAAATTTTAAGAAGCTGTCAATGTTAGACAACGTAAAAAGAGACAAAGACCCGTTTAACTGTTATAGAGCCCTAAAAACTGAGTCGCCTGTATAACAGGGTCGTTAAAGGTAATTTATATACATCAGCAAGACAGCACTCCTCCTTTATCCGATGGTCGGAACCCGTCATTCTCGTTTATGTCCACGATTGAACGTTTTGGAGATTTCCCAGGTTTATTTTTAGATGTGTACTCGTTAACCTTTTCAGGTGGTAGTATTTGAACCGTGGTTTGTTTACGTTTGCGAATGATTTTACGTATTGTCACTAGCTGCACAGCATCATAGCTTAGTTAAGAATAAAAATCGGCTCCCGAGCTCGGAAATAGAGGGCTAAATACAAACTGTCTCAATAATAGTCATACTAATCCTTAATAGCCTTTGCCAAAAGCATAAATATTTATACCCAATTAAAAGTATCCTATTACATTTCAACTTAAACGAACCTTAAGCACCTTATTAAGGGACTTGAACTCGCGACCTTTCGTTTGCCAGACGCCTACAATCATTACTGAGCTGCCAAGACATAGCTCATGTTGCCGAAATTTTCAAGTGTCTTACGCTGTGAGCTAGGATCATTTCACCGATGCAACAAGGTATATCTTACTAACTTAAAATCTCACAGAAATAGTACCTTATTATAATACACTTATAGTTCATAGGCGTACTTAGCTCAGGAACGTGGACAAGCACCTCAGAGCGGTAAATCAAGCCGACGAGGGTTGCAGGCTGGAGGTGGCAGATTTATGGTCATTATCCTTAATTTCTCCGGATTAACCGTAAACTGGGACGCGTAAATGACCTATTTTTCTTAGTTCTGGAGTTGAAAACCTTTAAAGATGAAGGTAATTCGCAGTTATTTGATAAAAAAAAAATAGTGACTCTTTTTGGTGTCTGTCTAAACTGCATAATTTTTATGTGTGGCTTTGGATTCGTTTTGGTGTTACGACTACGTAATTAGATAGGTCTTTTTATAACCTAATTTGGGATGTGGATTGTCAAGAACTCACGCGCAAGTAATGATCTACATTATGAACATAAAAACGGTGCAGTAAAACTCTCTTTAAAACTAAAAAGAAAAACATAATTTTAGATACAACAAAAATAAAGCCACCAAATAAGAATGTGTTTGCTAGCAGTCGACATAAAACCAACATTGTACGCTTCAAATTTAGTGTTATGTGACTGTAGCGCCACAAGGGAGCACGGAGACTGGAAACAACATGGCAACATTACATGTCTTCTAAAAAACTTATCGACTTTAACAACGTACAAAATTACTTTTGGCTATATTAAAATCATGAATTTTAGCCTCCCAGTGGAAAAGTATGGAAAGTTTAACAAATATAAAAGTTGGTTACATTGTTTAAAGAATATTTCATGACCCAATTAAGGTTTTATTCAGCAGTTTGTACCGAATCTTTAACATTTTCCAATGACATTTAATAAGTAGCTATTTTTTTTTAATAATAAAGCTTTACAGTGGAAAATTGAGCTGACCTCTTGTTCTGACTGCGTAACGAGCACGTTATCACAGCCTTTCAAATGAGAATTTAATATTTCATGAGATTTTAATATTATCATGAAATCAAGCAAATAATGGTTTTTATTCCAAAAACTTTCTTTCTTCTCAGCCCATTTATTGTCCCGAAGCAGTGGTAGGGTTAATACTGGGACATGTAAAAGTGCCTTTTTAAAGCCTATTTGCAATAATAAATGTGTTTTTCAATGGGTATGGAAATTACAAAGTATGACTTTAGCATAAAGTGGTCTAACTGTTTAATCTATTGAAATTGTTCTCAAGAGCAAAAACCATGGAAACTATCAATTCCGTGACATTAATCTCAAGCTTCACTTCAAAGAAAATGGCACAAAGGATCCCATCAATTAAAAGTCTCCACGATAGAGGCGGATCTTTAAACTGTTACGAATAACTTGTTACAAAGTAAAGTTCACTAACAATTTGTCTTTGACCGCGTAATCTAATATGGCGGCAACAGGCGGTAAGTTACGTTGTAATGGCGGCAGTGTTGCCAGCGAAAAAATTTTACATTATTTACTAACGAGCATTGTTCTCCCGCATTTGCATAAAACCCAAATATACATGTGTGTACTTAGTGATAAAAGTTTTTGTTTATTTACTTATAAAAAGTAGAGAACACGATAAAAAAGCGAACGCGTAAGGTAAATTCACCTAAAACCTAAGTACCTAATAAAAAAACTGTATGAGTTATTTAAATGTAGTCATTGTTACAATGTAATAAAATAAAACAACCTTTTGCCATTAATTACCTAAGCAATATACCTCCTTTCTTTGCTGCCTTTTTTGTTGAATAATACTTGTAATAAAGAAAACCATAACGTGGCAACCCAGACTTGAAGACTCTTGCTTGAGTAATACAAATGAACATTACAACACACGGGAGGACATAGCTCCGCTTTAAGACAGGGAACATCGTGTATCTAGGCGTGTAACTTAGCAAGATAGAACTGTGTGGGTTAATTCATGCCCACACACAGTCACGATGAGAAAAAAGAAGCTTGCACAGTGAATAATTTGTACAGAAAAAAGTAATTAAGTTTATGACCGATAAAGACTGTAGGATAATCTATTAAAATTAAAATAAGTCTTTTTTACAACGACCAACGAGTATACGTCCTGTTAAAGTAGACGTCCATTAGAGATTTATTAACTTTTTTCATCCATGCTACCTACCTTAACCTCTGAAAAAATGTGTCTAAAGCTAGAGGGCGAATTTGGTTACTATACAAGAATTTATTTTTATTATTATATTCACGAACAAAATACAGCTATATTTTCTAAACTAACCTACTTGTGTGTTTTTCGTAATAACCAGGATATTCCTAAACATAATTTACATAAGAATACAAATTCTACATAAATAAAAATAAGGCACGAGACTTACATAAGGATTTAATGGGCAAAATAGGTACTATGATAGTATTGCATGTTGCATAGCTATCAAGATCGTGTTTTACAAACGTAGGTCCCACTTGAGACAGACAATTGAGAACCATTTTATAATGCAATGAACCCTTTGGCCTTTTAATTTTGTTTCAACCTCTTTATATTTTTTGTCCTTTGCTAAGTTGCTACCCACCTAATTGTCTAGAAAAGAAAGTCCCAAGTCAATTATGAAATTAATAAGCGGGCCCGGGTTGCTAAGCTTTTGATGAACTTTATGTATTTTGCTGTAAAAGATGAAAATTAATTCTAGTTTTTAAAGAGAGGTTATTTCGACGGTCCCTACGTATAAAAACGTATCTGAAAACGGCCAATTTTACAGGAGAGCGGTTTGAAGGTTTAAACATGTGTAGCTCGCGTTCTATTTATCATACATTGATGAAATTTGGTATAATAGTTTTATATGAGGTATATTTTATAAAACATGAAGAATTATCGAAAAATAATCACAATAAGTGTATTATTTGTCATTTACTCACTTATACAACGGAAAGTTTCTAATTACAAATGACGTAAGTGGTACTTACTAACTTTTACGTCGGAGTAATATATTTGTTTAAATTATTAACTGCCACATCAGTAATTGTACACGGGAACAAACTTCAGCTACTACTGACCGTAACTCTCACTCTAGGCCCATAGTCCTGCTCGACGAGGCATAACAGCGTCCCGCCTCGTTTCCCAGATAGTTGCATTTTGGAGGCACTCAAGACCTTAAGATTCTTCCTTATCTAAGGGGTCTTTTGACTGAAGAATACTTGTAGAACCGGTAAATTTTCTTTGTTAATAGTGCCGGCCAGGTTTGACATAATGGCATCGAGTCCGAAGATCCACATGGCTCTTTTTTGAGTTCGATCTTGTGGAACATTGAATACAACTGGGTACTAAATGGAACCCTTTTCAAGGGCATGGATATTTCAAGGTATCATCTATCATGCAGATAGTTTCATCATTACAAGAATATCCTCATAAATAAATAAATAACTTTCACAGCGAGGCGGCTTGCTTGGGCGCCACAGGCGGCATTATGGTGGCCCTAGTCCAGAGACCACATAAATTTAAAGGCATCCCTGACACCTTCACCTGACGCCCACACCACTGTCAAAACTAAGGCCCAGATGGAATATCTAAGAGTTATCCTGTTAATCACCAGTGGCGCCAAGTAGTGAGTGCAAATACGGTGACCTTAACTGTATATAACCAGTGGCAGCTCGCACTTTTTCCAACCCGACGCCGTGCGAATGGAAGACAGCTTGCTTTTTCGTGGCTGCTTCCCTAATTTGGAGGTCCGAAAACTCTATGTCGGAAGGCTATGGAGAAAGGCCGGGAGCTCTATACTGGTACCCTCAAAAGCATGATTCTGTCCCATCTAAGGCATCACCCTCATAGGGAAGGGTAACGCTGCCCATCTTCTAAGACCTTAACAGGCCCAGAAAGTGTACAGGGCTACATCGTCGGCTTTAACGCAGTGTGAAGAACGAGGTGAAAGCTCCGCCATAGGAGGACAGAGAGGCCGTTTGACGTGAGACTCGCTAGACTGTGCTGTAGTCTAATAGTTGATAAACCACCTCGCCGTGGGCCGTGGCTAAGTTGGGTCGCCGAACCTTATTCGCACTCGTGCTGAAGTTTAAGGTTGCTCTAGCGATTGCACCATGACTGGGCACGGATCCTTCGAGCCCTACCTGTATTGCGGTGGCTAGGAGCATACGACACACCATATTCTTGCGGGATAGCATAGTCAAAGCTATGTGGACGGTAACAAAAGTTGGGTGGTAATGAAGCAAGCACTACCTCTATCTGAGAAGACAAGGTGCCGCAAGAAGCTGCAGTATGATAGCGCGACTACGAACCAAGTGCGGGTGCATTTGAATTCGCTCCAGGGAAGGTGACAGTATGATTGCCTCCTATCTTCCTTCCTCGGTAATGGCCAGCGTAACGGGGGCGTGAGGCCGCACGGGAGGCATTGCATAGATAGGCCACCACCACCGTCTGCTGATGGTGAGTGTGTGTACGGAAAAGCTGTGTACTTCCAGTTGCTCTCGTCCCAACTGTCGCCGTGTAGGTGGGAGATCTTTGTCCGGAATCTCAAAGTTAGCACTTATAGCGAGTGATGGGGCACCAGGGTATTTTTAGTGGGTATACCGCATCCTTCTGACGGGTATATGTTTGCAATATCATGTAAGCATTATCAAGGTAGTAGATTCTAAATGCAGTTAATTTAAACTTTTGTTTGTAAGTGTTACCTGCTTATCTTTATTTCTGAATGCTCTAATATGCTTAATAAATAAATAAAATAAATTTTACGATTTTTTACTTGTATCTTGTATTATAAAGTAGCATAGGAGAAGAACTTGGTTGCGTTGAGTCTAATAAATGACCCTAGATACTTCAGTCGTGTTGTATATCATATTTTATATTGTTTTGTCTTCACTTTTATGTCCACCAGATATTGCTAAAATACAATTTCTCAGCGTAAAACACCGTTACTGGCACTAACTTACAGACATAAAACAAACTTTTCCAAAGTAAAACATTTTTAGTGGCAGTTACGGCTAGAAGATACTTGAATTTTCCGACGTAAAAATAAGTAAGTGCCACCTACTTATAATAGTAACTTTAATTGTCCCGAGTAAAACAACGCAACTACCTTATGCCTACAGTTAACTGATTAATTTGCCGTTGGTATAATGTTGAGTGAAATAAATTAAGTCAGAAACCATAATAATACCTATTTCCTTCATAAATTACGTATCAATTTACTCGATCTGCGCGAATGAAAGTGGCAGTTGCGGGGCTGGGCGCGCGGAGTAAGGCGTGCGGTCCAACGTAAAATTTCTTAACTCCCAGTAATGCAATTTTACTGCGGAAATCGTTGTAATTTTGTAGTTGCGGGATTTGTTTTTTGACGTTTTAAGGTTCAATTTAAATAAAAACTGTATGTTTTTTTAACTGAGTCGAAACTGTTGGGTGCTCTGAAGGTTTTGCAAACAAAAACGGCAAATCACGGAACTGGTAGATACTGAATTATACGTAGGGACCGTCGATTTATAGAAGTAGGTTTGTCCTAGATAGCTACGTTATCATACCCTTCAGATATCCTGAAGACATCGGAAACGAAATGATTTCCATGCAAAATTTTAAATTCATTGTAGTGACACCACAAGGAACTGATAAATCACAATCACAAGTCAGCACATTAAAAAGGAATGTGCACTATTTACGCGGTCTCAGGGAAAGGAGCTAGCTAGGAAGTTATCTAATCCAGACAACACGGAGAGAGATAGCTTCCAAAGGAGGACATGGTGCTGAAGAATATCCAAATAAGAGTTATACTTTATCAATAAATGTAATAGACTCATAATTTCTGCTTACCTTATTAAAGTTTCATCATCAACATTTCAGCCATAGGACGTCCACCAATGATTTCCATAATGACCGGTTGGTAGCGGTGGTTTGTTTGATTTCTTTTCTGAATTGATAGCCATTATTATTATGCTCTAACTCTCAAACAACCCTTTCGAGTCTATAATCAGACCAAACATAGGAAACAAGTCATTGTCATTTCATAACACGAAAATCGATTGATTATCGCCGCCTCATCGATTCCTCAGAAGTATAATCCTCCAAGTTTGTTTTTATCCTAGTTATGGACCATAAACTCTTGGAGCAGACAAAGCCGGGTGCATCCATCAACCCTGACGCGGACAAGAGGGGAAGATCTTTATTACGTCGGTGCTTTGATAAACTACGTAATAAGTCTTCCTTGTATTGACGCCTTTATCTGACTTTGATGTAACAAGGATTAAGTAAACATTGCGGGAGTATCTTTATGCAGAGAATTGTGATTATAGGGATGTAAATATTGAAATGTTATTCTTTCTTTATAGGCTAATGTCAAATTATTGAAAAAGTAGGGAAGAGGTTTATTTGTATTTAGTCGATCATTGGTTAGTAAACACAATAGGTATACTTGACATTTCAATACATGAGATAGTAAGCCTCGCTCCAATAGCAAAAGAAAAGCTGAAAACGAACGATCAATATTGTGCCGTATTTCCACCACTCGTTCTGCTAGTAGGATTGAATGGACGAAAAAGTACTACTAATTTCTGTTCAAAATTCAATAAACGGACAATAAAGAAGTTTTTTTTATCACGCTAAAAATGAGTTGGTTGAACAAAATATTAAAACGGTAATACTTAAAACTTACAATAGCAGTTAAACTTTCTTCAAAGGCAAACAAGATGAAGATTTGGATAAGGTTATAACGAATACGTATTACGTTATTAAACCCACTGTTAACCTATGAGTAATTCCAATATTCGCTCCGTCATTTACTATCCCTCCAACATCTTTCCATTACCGCGCATTTTCTGTAGCCGACCTGTGGCGCCAAGGAGGTATTATCGTAATTATATGCACCGCGACACGGAAAACCTCTCCGCTCAGATTGCTTAGAATAAATGGCGGCAAAACCTATGAATTATTCAGGAAATTTCGGTATTACCAATATTTGCTTGTTGCTAACCTGTAGATCCAAGCGAATTAATAAAATCGGAGCGTTCTTTGTCTGTTCAGATTTGGCCATTTGGGCCAAGTATTTCACTAACATTCAACATCATTAGTCTTCACTGCAGGAGCGCATGCCCCTTTTTCTAATTTACCAGATCAGGACAGGCCTGCACTCCTTTGCTGGCCAAACCAGACAGGTTGGAAATGCCTAATGTTGTCATGTTTACCTACTCACTTAACGGAGCACTACTATTTATTATGCGAAAATTAAGGAGGAGAGTTACAACAATTTGTCTTTGACATCTTCAATATCAACCATCACATATTTTATACCTGTATTAAAATTTGATATATTAAATATTGGTCGGTAAGTAAGGTGTATTAGTATTCATAACGTGGTGACGTGCCGCAAAAGTCAAAGTAAATCATGCTTCAACATTTCGATCTAAATTAAATTAGGCGTCTGTTGACAACGTCGTTAAAATTCTAATTAAGAGCTCCAGAGTTGAAGGAATCGATATTATCTTCAGTGAGTTAGCAGCTTGTCAGAATCAGTTAAGTTCTCGCTAATTAACTTTGTCGATGAAATAAAATCTATTACCGTTGAGCTTAATTGAAGAAACCGACGCCCTTTTAAAACGATTCAGACATCTTTTCTCAAAAAAGAAAGAATTATGACGATACGCGAAACTGACAAATTTTGAAAAGTTAACTAGATTTGAAAATGTGCCGGGCATTGTAGGTAGGTAATTAAAGATGTCGGAAGAAACCATCGTTTGGTTTATTTCCTCTAAAAAAGGAAAAGTCGAAAGTTTATTAATAAAATGATAATTCCTGAAAATTCATAAGAATACTAAGATATTTCTAAGGCACTATGTAGGATCTAATATTGCCTTCGTTGTGTTGTGGTTTACTGAAAATTTATATTACCTACTGAAACTTTGTTCAAAGAATAAACTTCGAATTGTTTATACCCGACACAGACGTAGATCTAATTCAATTATTTGGAATCGAGGTAGTGGCTCCGCGGTTTGGTTTAGACCACATCGAAATTAGATCAGTATTCACACTTTTATTTTATTTGTTTAAGCAAAATAAATAAATAAATGTCCCAAACTAAGCAAAGCTTGTACTATGGGTGCTAAGTACAAAAAGACAGTTCAACTATCTGATACATGCACGCGTTGGTGTTGTTGAAGCTTTTTGTAAATCAATTCATTTAAATGGGTCATTTATAAATTAATATCCACTTCAGAGCCCGATGATTAAGTGATGATAGATAGGTATGTAGGTACAGAAAAAATCTGGCAAAACATCACCATTGATATTGAAACTTATGTCTCAAATAGAATGAGAATCTGAGTCAATTTTAGCTGTGTTTTGACTAGGCTGCAACTCTAGCCCCAATTAAATAACGTATTTAAATTGGAGCGAGACTTACCTTTCGTAGAATTGGTTTGCTGCAGCAGTTTTGAATAATAAGCTCTTTGTGGTGAGAACGGTAACACCTATTGAATTGTTATTTAAGAGAATAAGAATTATTAGTTTGAATACAACTACGTTATACTCAAAAGAAGTGGCAAATTCGATACCTAGCTCCTTTTAAAAAGAAAATAGTCAATTAGGTATTTTGTTAATTATTATTAAAAATAAAAAAAGAGTATTGTAGGCCTATTACTTTGCTTGCATGAACACATTATTTCTCACTTGTTGTAAATGATTACATACTTCAATTTATTCAAAGTCTTTCCAGTTCGTTACATAAGTATCTACCTACAAAGAATATTTTACTCATAAATAAATGTAGGTAAATATTCTTTCCAGCCATTATTTATCCCTAATATTCACACATTCCAGCTAGACTGCCAATTGAAAGTTTCCTCACAATCAAAGCTAGTTAGTCCGCACGTGTGAGCAGGTTTATCGTTCGCTTGTATAAAGGAAAAAACTTTTCGAACGTGCTCGTATTTTAGCGAGTTTGAAAAAGGAGGATCGAAATTACTCGTTGCACGGAAAATACGTTTGCTTAAAATAATAACTTTAAGTTGCTCTTTCGTCTTCTTAGTCCTAGCCATTTCCCATCATTTAAGGTCGCGACGAAAGTCAGTCCTTGATTGTCGAAATATTTGTTTGGGCAAACTCTAATTAAGCCCTTGGCCACCGTGGACCACCAAGTTGCTCTTTCTTCAATACCTCAATAAGTATCTACACCAATTACTTAAAGAAAGTCCGTACAGAGCTTTTACACGAAAAAAGGTAAAAGCAATCACATCGAAAGCTAATTTACAAAAATAAAAAGTACTAAATTACTTTTCCATTTACCGCTTTTACAAGAAAAAGAGAACCATGTTTCCTACGCTGAACATACATAAATTTTCATATCCCAAATTTGTGAAATAATGGGTTCCCTATAAAACATTTATCGCCTATTCCACCCTCTTCAAGTTTTTTCGACACAAGTAGCTCTGTCCTTTTTCAAGATCCAATCTATCAATATACAAAAATAAATCAAAATTGGTTCACTGGTGTGGGTGTGGAAACGTGACAAGCAGACAGATGGCGTTATAATATTAGATTAGTATAGATTCGTATGATTTTGACCTCTGCAACGTACCTACCTCGAAGATTTGATAATAGATTTCCAAGCGGCTGCATTTGTTCTCCTTGAAAATTAATAGAACTTTTTTCTAGGTAAGTATTTGTTATTTTTAAGAATACGACTTCTGAAACTTTGATATTTTCCGTGCAATATGTAGCAGTTTCAGGCGAACAAAAGTAAAGTGAGTGCTTACAAGTTGAAAGCGCCGGAAGTACAGTAGATGCATTGTTTTGTGAAGTAAGATGTTTCCGTACTCGTTTACTATTCAGATTTCGTTTTGCGACGACGTACTAGTACTTTACGATCTCCCTTTTCGGTATCTTCTTTTGTTTTTGGATCTTACACTTTAGTATAGGTAGAGTTATAGTTCCTTATTTCCAATCAGTAACGTAGCATTTTTTTATTGTAACTGCTGCTTATTTATTTTTAAAATTGGGTACTTTTATTGTAACTTCTACTAACTGTATTGTGTGCTGGATACGTCAAAATGACGGAGCGGAAGTTGCTCTTCTTTCCTTGAAGATAAAAGTGCCTTCACCTTTTTGGCTGTGGGTTATCAATTATTAATCAAACAATAGACCCCAGTGACAATAGGAACAAAAGAACACCGTGTCTTTACTCAACTAGGGCAGGTAGGTATCGTATCTGTGATTACGTTTGGTACTCTTTCTTATTAATTAGTCTAAACTGGTACGAGTATACACTCATCGACGATATTATTATACATTACCCATCTATGTATAACTAAAGTCAATCCTTACTACATACGTACCTAGTCCCATTCCTTTTACACCTTGGTTTGAGCCTACCTGCTGAAAATTACAATAGGTAAGTACTTATTTTTTTGCAAAAGTAGTTCTCGTATTATAAGATCCCTTGGAGTAGTTATTTACTGTAAAATTTCAGACTATCTCAAGGTTGCGTTGAAGTCTGAAATCCATTTTTAAGCCCATCAAATTGATTAAGTATGCGATATTTTTGTCATAATTTGTTAATGTTATTCTGCAGCCATATACAGCGTAGTTTGCACAGACACGATGTGTACGAGTATAACAAAACTAGAGGGAGGGCTAGCTGAAACCCATTAGCCTAGCATTGTTTACCGCGACAGGCCCATCTATGTGTGATATGACTTTACAAACACTCTATTTGCTTTTACCGACGTCTGTCCACACGAGTGCAACGAAAATCTAACTGGACGTTTTCGTTGATAGAAATACAAAAAGAACGGTTATATTATTATGTATATTCCTGTTTTTTAGACACTTTGGTCTAAGTAGACGTGTCGTGTTATATCGTTTTTTTAATTCATTTTGTTTCTACTCTCGTGCTATTTTGAATTTTTTTAATAAATTAAGTGCACTGTTTATTATACGTATTCGTAATAGGTAATTAGGTATTCTAGGCAACTATTACAATAAATTGGAATAAGTTAATTAAACCAATATTTTATTACAATTAGAGACACTGCAAAATACTTATCAGCAAGTCTAGTATAAGCCATTTCCAATTCAGCCAGGCTGTTAGAAGAGATCTACAAATTCCACGAATAAGTCGTTTTGCAAATACAATTTTGTGACTCATTTCTAGCAATTCGGTCGCAGTGTAAACTTACACGCTAAGGGATTTAACTACTTGGAGCTTGGTTTAAGTGTACAAGCAGACTTTTCCCTAAAATGTTAAGCAATTAAAAGTAATTACTCGCTTTAATATGTAAACTCCAGGGAAGCACGCAAGTAGAGGTCGCAAACCGGGATACCGAATTTCGAAAATACCGGAATACCGGGCCAAATTTAGGTCTAATTAATACCGGTATTCATTTCACAAAAACCGGGATTTTCGGTATTTTCGGTTTTAGTAAAATAAATATAAAACAAATACAAATAGAAAAATTAACGCGCCATTAAATTGAAAAAAACGCCCGCGCGAGTTCGTTTTGAGTTGATTGAGTGATAGTCGACGTAAACTCCGCCGCGCCGACGTCCTGACACCTCTCATCGAAAACATCTGGATGGAAGAGGAACTCCCAGTGACTGGAATAAGGGGCTTTTAATTACTGTGCCAAAGAAAGGGGACCTAAGCCAGTTTAGCAATTGGAGAGGTATCACTTTGATCTCAATACCGTCAAAGGTTTTCTGCAAGATTATCTTGGATAGGTTATCGGTGGCCTTTGAACCTCTTTTGCGTAGGGAACAGGCTGGTTTCCGCCCGAACCGCTCGTGCACCGACTAGATCAATACTTTGTGTATCATCTTGGAGTAGACATCAGAATGGCAAAGGGAAGTCTATCTTACCTTTGTAGACTTTGAAAAAGCCTTTGATACGGTAAAGTGGGCAAGCATAATTATATGGTCGCGACTCGCTGACATTGGTGTCCCGCCGAAAAATATTGATCTACTGAAGGCCATCTACAAGAAATATTCTTGTACTCTCACCCCCGACGCCTCATCTCCGAAGACATCGAGGTGCATGCGGGCGTCCGGCAAGGCTGCCTGCTTTCGCCGCTTCTCTTTCTGGTTGTCTTGGATGGAATCATGTGTCGTGCATATCAAAACCAACGGCATGGAATAGAGTGGGGTATAATTGGAGTCTTAGAAGACTTAGATTATACCGATGACCTCTGTTTGCTGAGCAACACGCATCACGATATGCAATCCAAAATTGATGACCTACATCGAGAGGCGGGCATCACGGGGCTCAAAATTAACTGCCGGAAGACCCAAGAGATGCGATCTGGATTGAGGAATTGCACACCATTACGGATTGGTGCAGAGCATGTGGAACGTGTCCACAATTTTACCTACCTCGGGAGCGTCGTGTCAGAGACTGGAGGTACCGAAGATGATATCACTTCGCGCATTGCCAAGGCTAGAGCTACCTTCGCACAACTTCGCCCCGTATGGCAGTCACGGAAACTGACCCGAAGGGTCAAGATCAAAATTTTCGGGTCCGACGTTAAATCCGTTCTGCTCTATGGGTGTGAAACGTGGAAGGTCACCAAGGTCATCTCGCACCAGCTGCAGGTCTTTGTCAACCGCTGCCTTCGCCGAATTCTCGGCATATACTGGCCTGAGAAAATCTCCAACGTCGAGCTATTGGAACGCTGCCACGAAATTCCGATCGACCAGCAGATCAAGCGCCGCAAGTGGAACTGGATTGGCCACACTCTCCGAAGAGATCCCGATCACATCCCCAAGCAGGCTCTGGATTGGAACCCCCAAGGAAAACGCAAACGTGGTCGCCCCAAGCAAACTTGGCGGCGCACTGTGGCAGACGAGGCGAAGAAGATCGGCAAGACTTGGAGTGAGATCAAACGCGAAGCGCAAGACCGAACGCGATGGAGGACTGTTGTTGACGCCCTCTGCCCCATCTAGGGGACATAGGACCTTAAGTCAAGTAAGTCAAGAGTGATAAAAGTTTAAATACTTTACTGTTTCTACGATCTCATTACAAGACCCAAAAATTTAATCTAGATTTAATAATATTTTGATTACCTCTTTATAACTCAATTTGATTTGGACTGAATTTTGTTTTATTTAGAAGATAAATTAATTTAGGTTAGGTACCTACTTACTATTCCTCCGCGAACTAACTTTATTATACTAAATTTGCTAACTTTAGCTTAATCCCGGAAATATCGAAAATACCGGATTATCGGTATTCGTCTAGAGCCAATACCGAAAATACCGGTTTTGCTGAAATGATTCGGTATTGCGACCCCTACACGCAAGTAATCCCGACGAGAGTGGTAATAAATCTTTGATCTCGCTCCGCCCGACTTTTATCAACAAATTGATTAAATCCCTACAACCATTCGATCTCCGAGACCGCATCGGCCTTTCCCTTAGCGGAGAGCCCTAGAAAAACATTTGCCATCCACATAAGCCCTTTGTACTTTTCAAGCAAAGGCCAAAGTTAGTCAAGTGCTCAGCACATACCTATCTCTTGCCCTTATCTCTAAGTTGGGTAAAATGTCAAGTATATCGCATAATATAAGTATTCATGTTCCCCTAAATATAGGGGACTACCCCTCTAGTTTTGGCTCATCTGTAAAGATTTATGCGTTTCCATTCCGTTCGGTACCTTTTTCTGTTACGCAAAAAGAATATTGTTTATTTCCTATCTCGCGTCGCTGTTTTTGTTCCACTAGTGTCATCATTTTATAGCAAATAAACTGTCGGGTTTTTATTTTCTTTCATAATATGTGGCCTAGTTTATGCCTCTATCATCTCTATATCTATAGTTACAGTTACAGTACCTACTCGTTTCTCAGTTTAATTACGAAAAGATTCCGTTCATAAAAGTTGGAGCGAGCAAAAGTTATGTCTCCAGACAGGCTGAAATGTGTCGTTTCTACGGTGATGGCGTGAATTATGTTTTTATAAGAAAACTTGTTTTCTTGGCAGGCGCGGCTGGAGGCACCGACGATGCAGGCCAAGACAAGTTGTGTAATTGGGTTGTCTGAGTTGTCTCTCACGCAACGCGGCGCCACTGCGAAGATGGTATCTCGACGCAATGTGATAAGAATCGATTAGACGTTATGGGTGGTTTAGATATTTTGTATTCGATTCTTTACGTCGTTAAAGGTACATAATCAAAAACGAAACAACAAAAATTGTCGCGAAATCTGGAAAATGTATTGAAACTGACGTAGTTAATTTTTCAGGTGAAGAATCATGTTCTAGTACACAAAAATAAAATATCTTTTGAAGCTAAAATCAAGTAACATAGGTTAGTTTGAGAATATTATTGTAATAATTATGATGGCGTATCGATGAAACATACAATTAACATTGTAATAACAACCATAATTATCTCTGTCTATACCTAAAATACATAACTATAACCCAATGATATGCAAACACACCCACAATCTGTCCCTCAGACGGCGCTCTGATTGACTAATGAATAAATTATTTGTCACGTGTACGTACTTACGCAGTAACGTAATTACCACAGCCATGTAAATAAGGAATTTAGCGAACCTTGATGAAGTGCCCTTTGACTCGTTATTCAATGGAAAATCAACGTAACTTATTAAGGAGAACTCGAGCAGTTGAAGTAACTGCTCATGTATAAAGTTGATGAATGTAAATTAGGGTATTTCAACGTACAACATACTTAGACAAGGTATGTTGAATAAAATATTTTGTAAGACATTTTTAAAAGAAAAACATTAATTAAAGCAAATCGTATTAAAAATGTACCTGTCACCTCCAGACAACTTTCAGGTAGAAATAACTAATTAAACTAAAGATTTCATCTAAAAGCTTTTTTTATAATGTAATGATTACTTATTTAATTTATGTACGGATTAATTAAAACTTTTGTAGTGCTTTGTTTTGGATTGTATTGCTTATTTTGTGACTTTTTGTTAATTTAAAATTTTAAACATCTTTTAGTCATATTGTTTCCAACAACAATGTACTTTTACATAGAGGGAAACCCGATATTAGCTATACTATCGTTCTGAATCTTATAACTAATTTTTTCAATGTATCGCTCTTGGTTTCTAGAAATAAATAGACTTTTTGTTAATTTAAAATTTTAAACATCTTTTAGTCATATTGTTTCCAACAACAATGTACTTTTACATAGAGGGAAACCCGATATTAGCTATACTATCGTTCTGAATCTTATAACTAATTTTTTCAATGTATCGCTCTTGGTTTCTAGAAATAAATAAATAAATAATATTTTCAAAAGAAACATCCACACTTAGGTTCATTAAAACAGTGTGCTTCACTTAAACGAATATTAAGTGGAGATACTGTAAATATTCTCGGGAAATTAAGCGAAAATATATGGCTGCATTAGAGTTGTCGCTATAAATCATCTCTAATTAACGTTTTCGTAGCGAAGAAGCGAAATTAGTCGCTTCTACTTCACTAAGTTTCTCTTTTCCTTATCTGACACTACTTCATCTAATGGTGCTTACACACTGGAAGCTATGAGTAAGTACGAGCTTAGACAGGTACCGTTAATCAAGTGCATGTTACACCTGCACGCGTTTTCAAACACATCACATCATAAGAATTGAAGATGAAGCCTGTTGTTTATAATTACAAGTTCCTCAATGTTTTCAATTTAATATATTTCTAATTTCGTAGCCCCTCGTGTGCTTAAGCTAAATATGCTTGTTGCTTGTGTGTTACGAGTGAGTTCACCACAATATGCCAGCACTAATAATAATTGTAGTGTAGAACTCTGTGAGCGTTCTAAACTTTAACTTTTTAGACGAAGTTGTGTTCCTAGAATTAACTTCTATTAACCTTTTTAAAGTCCCAGACGGCATACATTAATGCCATAACAATTGATTATCTATTGTGTCTAGATTCGCGGGCTTTGAAGGATTAATCAGATTAACTAGATTAGTGGGAAGGTACAACGCTCTACTAAGGTGAGTACTCACCTTAACATTTATTCAATAATGAATAATCGTCGTATATTTATGACGAGTAATTAAGCAGGAAATGTAGCATCATCTTAATATTGCTAATGAGTTTATTTGAACATAATTTAAGGATAAATTATACGTTGTCTTCATCCTCCTTACATAAACAAAATCATCATCATTACAGGATTACTGAAGATATACCTACTTCCTTTAATTTTACTTCATTTCTACCAGACAACCAAAGAAGGCTTAGTAACCGTCCCGATGGCATACTTTGGAAACAATACTTTAAAGGTTTCGACCAGACTTCACAAGTCCTTTATTTTGTAGAATTAAGCTCGTAAAAAGCCTTCACACGTTCCACCGTTAATAGACTAAGAGCTAGTGAACGTCCGACCTACGTCATTTTATAAAAGCTGAAAGTTTGTCAGCGTATGCTCCCAATACTTACAGGTTAGAATGTTGGTACATCATGAAGTGTGGGTCATCGTGGCTTTGGCAGCTACCCTGAAAAAATGTCTGACAAGGAGTTGGAACGATCATAACTATCTGGCTGATGAGGAAACAACTTCTAATCATTGCCCAAATATTATGATATGACATACAAATCAGATTTTATGGTCTGTCGTTCACTGGCTCTTAGTCTATTAATATTAACCCATCTTTTCCAAGCCTCATTTTCAAGGCCTACAATATTTATATAATGGGTGCTAGGCATTTAAACACTCCAGCTTCAAAGGGTTCCACACATTTTTGGTTTTATAATTACCCCTTTTCAGTAAAGTGATTTTAATATGATATTCAAAATTAATATAAAGGTCTTCCTACTAAAAGGCGTCATAACATTCTACTGATTCTACTTCCTAATATTATGGATAGATGTGAAAGTTGGGGATGGATATTTGTTACTTTTTCACGCAAAAACTACTGAACGGTATTTATGAAACTTTACAGTATTTTTGTTTATACATCAGAATAACATTTAATAACATAATGTAGATTATAGTCTACAACAAAAGGAACATTTCTGTGACATACTGAATTTATAATAAATCTGTAGAAAGGTCAATTCTGTACATGAAATATTATATTTATCAGGAGGTGATTAGTGATCGATACTGATGCCAAAAATGCAATCAGTAAAATTTTTGTCTGTCTGTCTGTCTGTATTATGTTCCTTATAGAAACAAAAACCACTCGACGGAATTTAACGAAACTTGGTACAATTATTCTTCATACTCCTGGGCAGGTTATAATATAGGTACTTAGGAGCAGAGTAGTGAAGGGAAATTTTGGGGAAAACGGGAGAAGTTACTCCATTTTTTAAGCTTCCGTCGCGTGTGCAGCCTTAATGGTTAAATTTACATAAAAATCATGTATGACGGAAATATATCTAAATATATAAAAGGAGAAACTGACTGACTGACTGACTTACTGACTGACTGACATTCAACGCACAGCCTAAACGGCTAAACATAGGCACTTGAAATTTGGAAGGGACGTAGCTTAGGTACCGTAGAGGTGCACTAAGAAAGGAATTCCCACGGGAACGGGAATTAGCGGGAAAATCCTTTTGTATGAAAAATCTAAACCGCGTAAGATAGATGAAGGGGGTAAAACGGGATTCACGTGTACAGGGTCGCGGGCGGCCGCAAGTATTCCATAAGTTTATATACTACAGTAGGTATACCATGAAGCTTTACCTTTTAAGCTCTTGACGGCTAAAGTGCCATCAGTGGAGGCCTGTAGTTTCTCTATGAGCTTGTCATTCGCAAACCACACAAGGAATATTAAAGGCTAAGTTGACAGGTTAATTCAGCGCAAACTGCGGGTAGTGGGGGGTTGAAGGGTGACCACATCATCGATATTTGCAAGGCTTTCGGATTTTAGACAAAACAAGAAATTTCATACTACTAATTATAGCCCATATTTATGCTATGTAGCAAGGTAAAAAGTTTGTGTATGCTAATGTAATAAAGTAATGTTTAACGTCAGTGACGTTAATAGTTAAAATACCTAAATAATAGTACATCGATTGTTTTCGAAACCATCGAGAAAAATATGATAATTTATTGAGGGGATTATTGTCGATTCACCACTCTTACACACATGCTTTTTTCGCGACGTATCGACTCTGGGGCAAATCGACAATAGCCCGTTGAGGGTTATCAGTTATAGAGCAAAAAATAAGTATTTTCTACTTCTACTTAATTGTGCTTATTTTAAAACCTATCCGAAAAACTAAAATCTTTGAAGAAGTGAAAAGTTACCGTGTGTTTTGATGTTTCTTTTTAATGGTAACCCTAGACACACAGATGCGCTCAAGTAATCAGCAGTGGATTCGGTAACCGGATTACGGGCGCTGATTCCGGATTCACCCGGGCTTACTGAATTCTGGAGTTTCAATTAATACTGAACTGATTTCGGGATAAATCGAAACCGTTAAAGTGTATAGATGAGTTTAAGATATCGCAGTTTTTTAAACGGTAACTACTTAACTACTTAGTTCAAAACAAAACAAAGCTTTTGCAATGACTTTGTTGCATCAGCATGTAGCATGAATCTAAATACTAGTAATTTGTGTAATCGTTCGTTCGTTTCAGCCGAAAAACGTCCACTGCTGGACAAAGGCCTCCCCTTAGGATTTCCACAAAGACCGGTCCTGCGCCGCTGGCATCCAGGCACCTCCTTCGACCTTCACCAGATCGTCGAACCACCTAGTAGAAGGCCTGCTCACGCTACGTCTTCCGGCTCGTGGTCGCCACTCAAGAATTTCCTGCCCCAGCGGCCATCAGCTCTACGAGCTATGTGCCCCGCCCACTACTGCACTGCCACTTGATTTTAACGATTCTGCGGGCTATGTCAGTCACTTTGGTTCTCCTACGGATCTCCTCATTTCTGATTCGATCACGCAGGATCACAGAGCCATCGCCCTTTGGGTGACCGTGTAATACAAATTACTAATATTCAAAAATAGTGTTATAATACCTACACTACAATATTCTCAAAACATGCTATTTCTACAGTAGTCTGGACTACAATCCTCATAAGCCTTCGATAAGCTGCAATCATTGTACGGTGACATCGCGCGAACTTGTAATAGACTTGCCAAACTGAGCGGACAACTTTTTTCACCTTCGCCGACCCGATTTTCCCCGGGGAACCTGTTGATTGTCCTGTGTGCTATACGGTGTACTTACGACATCCCAAGTAAGTTGTGTGGGCCCGGGCGACAGTTAGTAGAGGCACATTTTGTCGGGTTTTTTCATAAATCGTGTACAGGCAACGACAATATTGAATGGGATTTTGTTTGATAAATATAAACATTACACAAAAAAGGAGAGTTCGTATTTTACAAAAGTCTTTTTCTTGTAGTTTCTTCAGGTTTGCAATGTCGCACGTAATTGGTTTTTGATGCTTTTAACGAAGGAGGAATTGTGGTGAACTGCTCAGTAGGTATACTGTCTCAATTTTTCAAAAATAAGTACCATACACAATGGAATGGAATATAATATTATTTAAAAAAAGTTCATAAAAGACTAACGGGCCAATATCGTCATTTTCAAAGGCCCAAGTACTTTATGTACCTTCTGAAAATTACAGCAATTCGTTCAAAACAGAGAAAACACAACTGAATCGAAAGTCGAATATTTCGCTTTGTTTCTTTTGATAGGTACCTACTGAGAGCAATAAGTATTTATTGGCTGTCACTTCTCCCCGCGACTATCCCCGGAGCGGAATGAAAGCTATAGGGAAAAGTAATCCCGTTTTGATTTCCTCCAATCTTGTGGCAATTCAAACGAGTTTTTCAGCTAAATCGGAATATTTAAATTCGTTCCCACTTAAGGTAAGTGCCCCCTACTTCGGTATATTAAGGCTCTTACGACTTTAACATTTTATTTAAAAATAACCAAGCATGATATCAGTATGAAAGCTTTTGTATGCTAAACTTTGGTCTTTTGACAGTAAGTTAATACATAATTTATAGTTATATAGTTTGAACTTTTTTTTATATTAATTGTTCTGCGGACCTCTTGTTTGGATCCTGTTTCGTGACAAAATTTTGCTCTGTTTCTAAGTTCGTGAACTCATGTCCCCTATTTCGGGATAAGGTTTTATGCATACAGTTAGGATATTTTAATAATGAGTAAGGGTTTAATAAATTTAAAAACGATAATAAAAATTTACAATAAAATAATTATGTGAAATTGACGATATTACTTACCTGAAATATTCATAAGAAATAATGTGTCTAGTATAATATTTTGATTTGTTAATTCTAACAATATGTGAAAATATTTAAATAACCATTAGAAATATAGAGGGGGGGGGGGGACTTAACCCCCCCCCCCCCCCTCGTACCCATAAAATTTGTATTGTTATTTCTAGCGACATCTGAAAATATTTATATAACCATTAGAAATGTGGGGGGACTTACCCCCCCCCCCCCTTCGTACCCATAAAATTTTGATTTGTAACCCCCCCCCCCCCTTCTCCCCATAATCCCACCCCTGGAGCTGTTTCAAGTGAGGGTAGCGCCCCCCCCCCCCTGAAAATAACCCCAGATACGCCAATGACTCATAATAAAAGTAAGTAATTAATTAATTTCTTAGGTAGGTAAGCAGGGTTGCATGATTTAAATCAAGTTGATTTAAATCATGATTTAAATCACGATTTTTATTAAATGATTTTTTTTATAAAAATCACTGATTTAAATCAATATCCGAAAATGCAATTAATGCAACACTGGGAGTGCATATTAATCAACTATAATGTTCGAAAACAATGTTGATTTAGGTGTTCAAGTGTGAAATAGCCGTTTTGTATGAAAAATTGGTAAAAAAATATTTTTCCATAGATTTTCTTTTTGCGAAAAATAAAATAAAATTGATAATTGTATTAAGATATTCATGTTTTTGTAATGGAAACGGACACTACTTAAGACGAGCTGTTTTTGACGGAGAGTTTTTCTTGTTTCAGTAAAAATATGACATACCATCTTACACAATTTACTTTTTTTGGCTTGTTCCCAGTACTATACCTCAGTTGTACCTAAATAAACATGTTTTCCGCATGAAAAACTAAGGCAATGATTGCAAAATGTAATAAAAATCAAATAAATCAATATAAATAAAAAAAATCACGATTTTTTCAAAAAAATCTGATTTTTTTGATTAAAATAAAAAAATCATGATTTTTTTCCACCCTGTATTAAAAACTAAAAAATATGTCGATTTCTTTGATGGTGTGTGTCATAAAAGTACCTAACACCATACATTTATATATCACGAACTTGGAAAAAAGTAACAATAATACGGTTCCTTGTTTCGTGATACTGATTATTCCAAATTCCCCAGGTAAAATTCATGGATTATTGTCAAAATGTGTCAATTAACTTTTATCTATCCCATATACAATACAAATAAACAAAGATAAATAAAACAAATCGAAATAAAACCAAAATTATGCTGGTACTACTTATGCTAATTTATCTTAAAATTGGTCATATATGTGAACTTCAAACTCGTGTCATATAAATTCTAGTGAACGAAACATATACCGAATTTAGGTCACGAGAAACTTAAATAAATGCATTATTTGTTTCATAACTTACATTTAAATTATCATAAATAATTATTTAAAAACCAAGCATCAAAATGTTATCCATAATATCCTTGAATCGGTAGTGTCACGAAATAGGGGACACACGAAAAATAATATGTACGCTATTTCGTGAGCCAATTAATCGCAATTTTAAAGGAATTCTACGTTTTCATATAACTTTTTTCTAAGCCAAATCAATTGTCAAGGAACACATGAAACCACTATTACAAGTTTTATTTAAATGGACGTTCCTTCGCCTTTTTATAAGCTTAAGAAGTTGGAGCGCTAACCTTACGGTGAGAGCAACATTTGCAAGCCGCACGGCTGTTTTTGGCTCTCTGAGAGTTTGAAGCTTCGTATTACTCTCATTTTTGGCGCCACAATGCTGGTACTTGGTTTTTTAGATAGCTTAAATAATAGAGTTTTTGTAGTAATGAAGAATTTTTATAAATAATATTCCATTTGCCTATTATTTGAGCTAGAAAAAAAACTTACGAACTTACGTACTATCACGAACTAGTAGCCGTTTACCTTAAGCACCGTCTGAGGACACCGCGTGGTTTGGGGAAAAATGATACCGAAATTGCGATGTTTTGGTATTTATAACATGTTTTTGATGTGATGCGATTAGGGTTGCCAGGCGTCCGGCTTTAGCCGGACATGTTTGGCTTTTTAGGGACTTGTCCGGCCAAACATTGCCTTGTCCGGCCTGTCCGGCTTTTGTTAGGCTTTTTATTTGGTTGCCGCGACAGGGGAAAGTCGAGCCACAGAATCATATGAAGCGTCAGGATGTTGGTTAGCAACCGGTGATGATAGTACTCACTCATGAGCTGACACTAATTGCACCCCCCCGTCATATGTCCGGCTTTTAGGGTAAAATGTCCGGCCAAATGAAGTACAAAGTCCGGCTTTTGTGATTTTGGACCTGGCAACCCTAGATGCGATGCGATGAAGTGTAAGTAATTTTTATGATTTAATCTCTTTGTAGCAGTAATAACATTTGATCCGTACATTTTAAAACATATTAAGTATACTATGTTGAGAATACTTTTAAATACTTACCTATCATGGTTTAAAAAAATAAAGCCCTCCTCGAACTTTACTGTTGGCACTCCGCTGTATGATGTTATAACAGGTACTTACGTACGTTTGCTGTAAATAAACAATGAACATTTTTTAAATGTACATAGCTATTGCGCTTTGTATTGACAAATATTCTATAAGAGGACATAAAGGCTTGTTTCTATTGCTGGTTAAATACCTGAGCTTTAAATTTTGACAAATTCGCAGCTTATAACTAAGCTAAAGGTTCAAAAATCCACCCATGTTAATCATGGATTAAACACGACGAATTTGTTTAAGCGAAGTCAACATCCGTTGTTATCAATTCTGGTAACAGTCGCTGACAGGCACCAGTTGACGCAGGTCTAACGACCCGCGGGGCGTTGACGAAGGTCAACTGACCGGGACATGTGGAGTTGAGTAAATGTACCCGCGTGGACTCAGATGTGACAGTGTGGAACGTTATGTAAGTAATAGTCGCGACGTGCCGTTTTTGTTTGGTTGTTTTCTGTTGTTTTAGTTTTAAATGGGAATATCCAAAACTATCTATTCGTCATCCAAATGCACGGATAATTTGATCGTTATTTATTAACCGACTAAAAACTGGAGGCTCATTCGGCCTTATGTTTTTATACAGATTTATTTTATTCGCTAGCGTCTTATCAGACTCTTTTTTGTCTAAAAATCGCTTTTATTAGAACCTTCTTAAGATGGCAATGTTTATGGAGGTACGTAATTATCCATAAATATTCACCAGTCATTATATTTTAAGACTAGCTGTGCCCGCGACTTCGTCCGCGTGGAATAATGACTTTGGGTAGGCACTTTTAATAATTTAGTCTAATTATTTTACAAATAGCTTTTGCCCGCGACTTCGTCCGTGGAGAAGTCGAAAACGTTCTCATACGATTATTTTTAAATGTTTTAACGTTATTTTCTAAATGTTTGAATACTTTTAAAATATAAAAATCAGGTTAAATAAACATGAAAATATTTTTTTCTTATATTTTATGAATATGCAGCTCGGCCTTTGATCCGGTGAAAGTTACTCGGTGGTATTATTTTTTTACAACGAAATCGAAAACTACACCTACCGCAGTATTATTGGTAAACTTTTTTTTATATTTTCCTACGGGTGCTAGAATCACCAAGCTTCCAGCATGCCACTGGCCGTGGGAGAAGGAGCTTTTCCTCAAGACTACTCCCACTACCTCAAGGGCCTCCGCCAAAACTCTCGCGCGAAAATGAGTTTATGTACAGCCTTGGCCAAAAGTATTGAGCACCCCGTAAATACTGATTATACATGATAACTATAAAATAAACTCAAAGATATTTGATAAAAACCTTTCTTTGATAGGTTTCGAAACATAAACTCACGTCTCAACGTGCAATAAAACACGTTTCGAGATGTTTAGCTATGATATTGTAGTATTGTTAGTCTTTGAAAAATCACAAAAAAACTTCTTCTGACCTCGCTGCTGAGTTATCAGCTGAAATTAATACGCCAATTTCTGCAAGAACAACTCGCAGAAGACTCCAAGAAGCTGGGCTTAAGGGCTGTAAAGCCAGAAAGAAGCCATGGCTCTCAGAAAAGAACAAAAAAGCTCGTTACGAGTAGGCTTTAAAATACCAAACTTTTACCGAGGAAGATTGGAAAAATATTGTGTGGTCAGATGAATCAAACTTTGAGGTAAGTTAGCCAATATCATGTAATAACAATACGCGACAATAATATTATAAAATTATATTTGTAAAAATAAATATTGGACCGAAAAACACTTAACAAAATTTCTTTACTTTACAGATTGTTGCCACACCTGGTGTGATATTTGTCCGTCGTCGAGTAGGCGAAGAATTTACTCCGGAGTGTGTGGTACCTACCGTCAAACATGGCGGCGGCAGTATGATGGTCTGGGGGTGCATGAGCGCCGCAGGAGTTGGGGAAATGTTTGTGTGTGAAGGACGCATGGACTCTACAAAGTACATAAACGTTCTTGAATCCGCACTTCTGCCCTCGTTTACAACACTTTTTGGTGACACCAACATGGAGAGCGTCAAATTCCAGCAGGATAACGCACCTTGTCACAAACGATGGCTTGGTTTAGTGACAATAACATCGAGCTGCTTGAATGGCCTACCCAGTCACCAGACCTGAACCCCATCGAGCATTTGTGTGGTCTATTAAAGGGCAAGGTCCGGCGCCATTGAATAAAAACAAAAGAAGACCTAAAACGTCGCTTGCGGGAAGAGTGGAACGCTTTAACATGTGACGATTGTATTAAATTAGTACAATCTTTACCAAAAAGAATTTCTGCAGTAATTAAGGCAAAGGGTGGTCCAACAAAGTATTAATTTTTTGTTGTAAATAAACAATATAAAACTGTTAAAAACTGTTTTGATTCAGACACATGTATAATTCCTTAAAAATTTATAAATATCATGGGTGCTCAATACTTTTGGCCAAGGCTGTATATGTCGCAGTCAGATTGTATAATCCGCCGTTTTACATTACAGCTAGGCATTTTGCATTACAGCTCTGTTTTGTAATACGGCGGATTAACGTTTAGCCGGATTGAATACGGCTGAATGAAAATCCGCCGGAATGTATTCGGCGCCAAACGTTCTTCAATACGGCTAGCCGTAATGTAAAACAGCGTGTCATTACCCGCCGCTTTGACAGTTTTTAGTTCCTATTTTCAATACCGTGGCGCTGCCGGACAAAGTGGCTATGGATTCTGGTGTTCGGCGGAATCCTACACAATATTATTAGTGTAAAAATATGAAATCATGGCTGTGGCCGGTGAAGATAATTTTATCTTAAAGAAATATAATCCAGAAAAAATAACTAAAACTTTATTGTTTTGAGTTACCTGTTCCCTTTGATCATTTTTAATGTCTAAAAAAGACTAAAGCCAAATATCTAATTAATTCTTAAAATGTTTAGAAAAGTCTAATTGTTTTGAGTTACTTTTTTTTAGATGGCTATCCCTTGTGATTTATAAATAAGTAAAAAAAAATACTGAAGCCAAATATATTATTTAGTATACAGTGACGAAGGTAATAATTCTTAAAATCTGTCTTATTAAAATTTATTTTCATTAAACATTGTTTTATTTTGTAAGTATTATGGTCCCCCTACAATCTATAGTAGTACGATGCGGCTAAACGTGGGCCGCCGTATTGAAGAACGTATCGCAATGACAATCCGCCTAAACGTTGAACCGCCGTATTACAAAACAGAGCTGTAATGTAAAATGCCTAGTGGTAATGTAAAACGGCGGATTATACAATCCGACTGCGACATATACAGCGCAAGCAGGTGCCCGCGGCATGACTTTCATGCATTACTATGCATTGTTGGGCGAGCGCACGCAGCGGGCACCCACTCTAGAGTATGGTAGTCGTTAACATGACGTCATGATTGTAAAAAAATGCACTAATAAGTAATTAATATCAACTTTGAAGCAAATCACCACTAAAATAACTTTCTACCCCTTTTTAACATAGTTAGGGGGTGCATTTCACTAAAATACGAAACACGTCTTCCATTAATTCTGTTATAGAATGCTTATGCAAAATTTTAAGTAGATTGGACGAAGGAATCTCGTTATTTCATACAAACTTTGCCCCTCCTTTTTACCTCCTTAGGGGTAGAATTTTGGAAAATCCTTTCTTATCAGATGCTTACGTCACACAAAGAACACACCGTCCAAGTTTCAGGTCTTTACGATCAGCGGTTTAGGCTGTGCATTGATCCATCAGTAGCGCGCGTAGTACTTGATCATTATTTTGCTGCGATGTGATTTTAAAACTGCGATATCTCCTAAGATATTTATTGAAATCGAATGGTGTAAAGGGCAAGAATGTTTAAAATTAAATACTTGTGGTGAATAATTTATTTATTTGGATAAGGATTAATATCATGTTTATAAAAACACCTTCGCAAATAATGCATTATTTTAAAACAGATTTTTTTTGCATAAAAATGGTTACTATGAGCCAACCTTAAAAGATAGACATATGCTACCGCGGACTTTTTTAAAGAACTTTTAAAGGGGAACAATCCTGTCATACATGATTTTTGCGAAACTTTAACCGTTTACGCAGCGTCAGCTCTCAAAAGGAAAAAATTCACTGATTTGAAATCTGCCGCACAATTTATAAACGCAGTAAGTACCACTTACTGCATTTATGATTGTTTTGAATATTCTGAATCCTGACATCGCGATCTATAAGAATCAAAGACCCGTTTTTTTCTATCTATCTTAGAACGGAAGATACATGTTATCATAAACGCAGTAAAGAGCATATTTTAGGTTTCTTCACATACTATGTTAGCAGTAAGAGCACATAATAACTTAATATTACGTGAATACTCGCGCTTAATTAATTTGCTACACAGTAATAGTGCAGTATGTGCCAATTACATCATTCTTATTATGTTTCTACAATTGTTAAGTTCACCTTGCACATAGTATATGTGCAGTAATTCCACTTAAACACACACTGATATTATGTTTCCATAGGAAAAACAGATGACTTGCACTTAATATTAATGCAGTAATTACAATTATACTGCGTACATACTAAGGATTGTCAGAGTGCTGCCTAGGTGTTAACATGTTATGAACGCAGTGGCTGACTCTTACGTTATTGGAAGAAGTTGAAAACCTGTCCAAATGACAAATCTAGCCGAAGACCCAAGAGCTAGATTGACCCGACACTATACCGAAGATATCCCGGACGTGTCTGTACGAGATTAGAATGGCTCTCAAACAGCTGAAAAACAACAAGGCACCGGGCGATGATGGAATCACAGCTGAGCTTCTGAAATCAGGCGGAACGCCGGTACTAAAGGCTCTTTAGAAGCTATTCGATTCCGTCATCCTTGAGGGAAAAACGCCTACGGCATGGCACAGAAGTGTGGTGATAACTGTTAGGGTCTGACTAGACTTCAGATATATACATTAAAGGCGGACTGTATTTCATAGGTGTAATGATTATAAATATATCGCTAGTTCGCGCCTACGTGGGAGGGCCGCGTCTGACACCGGTGACGGTCGTGAGGCTGAGTGGGCGTCGGGCACGTACGGAGTGTGCCGGCGCCTCGCGCGGAGACGATGATGGCCGATCGATGTCGATGAAGCCCAAGGACCCGAGAAGCGCCAACATAACTCTTCTTCAAAAAAGGCAACAAAACCTTGTTGAAGAATTTATTTTATACCCATCTCACTTCTGATTCTGTTTTTGAGAGTCATCATGAATGGTTTCACGCGACATCTAGCCTCCCGAACAAATCGGTTTCCGATAAGGCTTTAGTACGATAGACCACATACTTATCTATGGCAGAAAACTGAGGAGAATAATCAGCAACTTTGTCTGGCATTTGTGGTCTATGAGAAAGACTTCTCTCTTCAAGCTACAGTCTCTCCAACGGTGCCAAATTTACTATAGATATAATCGTTGAAGGGCTTGTACGAATAGGCCACAATGTCAGTCCGTCTCCGGGATCAGGACTTCAGTTGCAGCGAGGGGTCAGACAGGGAGATGTCATATTTCTAAAACTGTTCACTACCACTCTGGAAGATGTTTTCAAGCTTCTGGACTGGAGCGGATTGGGCATAAATATCATCAGCGAGTACATCACCCATCTTTGATTCGCGGACGATATCGTAGTCATGGCTGAGAACGTGGAGGATCTAAGCTCAATCCTCGATTGCCTCAATAGAGCCTCTCAACAAATGGGTCTTTAATGGACTAGACAAAAATCATGTCAAATGCCGTGCTGTACCCACTCCTCTGAAGGTTGGAGACCCTATAAGTTGTCTGATGGCCGCTGGGGCAGGAAATTTCTTGAGTGGCGACCATGAGCTGGAAGACGCAGCTTGGGCAAGCCTCACACTAGGTGGACCGATGATCTGGTGAAGGTCGCGTCAGGTTCCTGTATGCGAGCGGCACAGGACCGGTCTTTGTGGAAATCCTTGGGGGAGGCCGTTGTCCAGCAGTGGACGTCTTTCGGCTGAAAAGAACGACCGAGTCTTTATTTTATTAGATTGGTATATTTAAGATCTAAAAGTGGGTGCCATATCTTAATTTTTGATTGAATAACAAGCGATCTCAGCAATTATTTTGTAATACTTGTTTCATTTACCCCTTGGTCATTTGGGAAAGTTCAACATGAAAGCGTTATTGGCTTATGATAAACGCAGTATAATTGTATAATTACTGCGCATTTAAAGTTTTGATAAATTATTTTGATTCACACTCCCACTCATAAATGCAGTAAGTTGTAAAGATACGGCGCATATATTACGTTGTAAGAACTAAAATTTAAATCAATCATTTAACACATGTACCGTAAGTAACGAAAACTACTGATAAACGCAGTAAGGAACAATCATACTGCATTCATGGGTAGTAAGTATCGAACGAAAACTTAGTTAATCCATAACATAAACAGTTTTTTAATAATTTTAAATACAAAATATTAATTAAAATACAAAAACCTCATATCAAAATAAACTTTGAGTTTAGCTCTATAAGCCCATATATTTTTTTTTACAAATATTTGCGTAACTAATTGTAGACACCCCAAAATAAAATTTCAACTTTGATCGCGTTTTTCTCGAAACTGTTCACGTGTTACTTACTGCGTTTATAAATTGTGCGGCAGAAATATTCTTGATTGGTGCTCCGCTCCTATTGGTCTTAGCGTGATGATAAATAGCCTAAAGCCTTCAGGAACTAACGGGCTATCCAACACAAAAATAATTTTTCAAATCGGTCCAGTAGTTCCTGAGATTAGCGCGTTCAACCAAACAAACAAACAAACAAACAAACAAACTCTTCAGCTTTATAATATTAGTATAGATATAAGATTAAATCATATAGAAAATCAAACTACTTGAATCTAATGCTAAGTACCTACTCGTGACTTATTAAAAGATCATCTTTGTAAAATAACGAATTTGTACAATTAATGGAAAGCCCTGTAGGTTTGTGGACCTTAACGGCAATTAATAACCTCTTAAAGTTAAATGGAAAAGAGATTACGGACTCAAAGGGAACTCAAGTACCTACCTACCTACATTTTAACGTAAAATTTTTACTAAAGAATAATTTAGTTTGAAATCATTTCGCCTCACCAGACTTTTCGTCCTTATTTGAAGATTTACGCAGATTTTATTAGATGGATACCTAAATATTATTTAAAAGAATTTCGAGCTTCAGTTTTAATAAAAGAATTACACCCGTATTCACAAACGATGCTTGCTTGTGAAACAGCAAATCTAACTCACAGCGTTGTATAGAGAGCTCTGTAATTGGTTCGCGTGTGACCCTACACTGTGAGACCTCATAGTAATGTTTGTGAATACGGGCGTTAAGTCTAGAAGAGTGAAATATACATCTATAGTAAAAAATCTATTTCAACATACGGTTAGTCTAACAAAAAGAGCGTCGAAGTTTCGGGAAAATCGAATATCCCGCACTTCCACGTGGAAAAAGAAAATGTGAATAAACATCCGTGTGCACTAGCTGCTCTAACCTTTTTGTTGTACAGTGAGACGCAGATATACATAAATTATTACTATCTAATAAAAAATAACACTTGATTATTTAGAGCGCGTCGAGCGTCATCAGCATAAACCAATAAATGGTTATACTTACTTACTTATCATATTTTGCAATATTTTTTTCTTAATAAATATAAAAAGATGAAGACCAAATAATTATTGACAACAAATCTAAGAACCCGAAAGAAAACTGCACAGATATTTTTTTTGTAACAGATTCTGTAATTAGCATTCTCGCAGTTTTGCCCGCGTTTAGTTGATAGATAGATACTTTCCTAGAATACAAGATCCGTATTAATGATACTCAAGTATGAATTTACGCAGAAGAATAAAAAGTTTGTAATTGGTTCAATTATTATTGAACTTCAACTAATGGCATTAACATGAATTCAGATTGAGGCGTCATTTTATGTGCCTTAAAAACTTGTAACATACAAACGGAAAGTAATTAACTTAAGTAGATTAAGGTTGCACCACCTTATTTTAACCGTAACAATAACATTAACCGGTGCTTTTTGTATGGAGTTTTACAGATTTTTGACGTTTGTCAAAGTTAATGTTAGATGGTGGAACTCGGCTAATTAAATATTTAAAGAGCCCTCAAATGAGCCCATATGCCCGTGTCCCAGTGTACAGTATTTGTGGAATACTCTGAGCCATTGCGGTGTTTGTTATTTCTCCAGTTTTACGAGCTTGTTATGAAGTCAGGTGCGCCAGTTCACATCCCGGGAACCCGTTGCTGTCCATCATTTGGGAACTGGAATTTCAGGAATGGGTTAGGAAGTTTTTGATGCGGTTTTCATGTCCTTCTTTATATTTAACTTAAAAAAATGACTGAAAAAGTAAAGGATATTTTAAAAATATGTATTACGAATAATTAGAGACGGAATATTGTAAAAAAATATATTTTAATAATTCTAATCAAAGCTAAATGATAGATTAATCATTTGAAATAAGTTATAGAAGCTACATTATTATAAGTTGCATGTTCATTACTCATACGCAATATTCGCACGAGATAAACGTACCGTTTACCGTCTATTGCAATATCACTTGTATCAAAACTACTTAAGGTATTTAGCTAGAAGTGCTGGCCTTTCATACCTATAAATTCGCTTACATCAGTGTTGTAGCCCAAAAAGTATGTAAGATGAATAACGATTTTCGGCTGCGGAATATGACAAGAGGCATTCTCTTAAAAGTGAGAGGGCCGCGTCAGCCTGTTGAACGGCCTGCCTCTCTGAAAGGGTTCCGAGAAGTATGAGTGTCGTTAGGCCCGTCGCCATTCGCCGCCGCAATCAAATGGAGTACCGGCTTTAAGTATAGTGTGAGGAGAAAAGTCAACTCACTCGAAGCTAAGCACTATTAAGTTTAAATATCACAACATATAAACTGTATTAAACTGAAAAACTTAAAAAATAGGGTTTCATCAAAAAGTGGATAAACACAAATTATTATCACTGATGTGTCATTCACTTTCGTATTTTCACGTGACTGTAACGATTTATTGAGGTAAACCTTGACTTGGATTCATCATATTCCTTATTTCATTCTACCACTTATTTTGACTAACCGCCTATTTTTTAACCGCCTCTGTGGTCTAGTGGTCTGACCACCTGCCTCAGACGCAGAGGTCCCGGGTTCGATTCCCAGTTGGGGCAGAATTTTCTGTTCGGTTTGGTTGGTGGTAGGGCTTGTTCCAAGTCCGCCAGGCGAGCTACCACCATCTTAACTAAGTCTGTCGCCACAGCAACAATTTTAACAGCATTGTTGTGTTCCGGCAGTGAGAAGTAAGATAGCCAGTTCCTCTGTGGTTGAGGATTCCGGATGAAGCTCGCTTCCACCTTCGGCCTGATCATCACTTACCATCAGGTGAGATACGGTCAAAGAGCTTCCTCGTTGTGGATAAAAAAAACTAAAAATATTGAAGTCCTAAAATAAAACACTTTAATATTATTTATTTTACTATGTTTCACCTAAGAATAAATTTGTGTATAAGTAGCCGTAGAGACGTTAATATTAGTTACTATGTTTATTTGGGAGTGTTAGTGGCATTTAATTGGCCCACTCTGCTCGAAGGCACCACTCGCGCTACGGTCGTAGCCTACAGACTACGCTAACTCGTAGCTTAACTACTTAGTTTGCTTACTTAGTTTAATGTTTAATGCTTAAAATGTGCTGGCTGTTTTGGCCCTGCTATATTCATATATTCACCAATTTAATATATTCGTTTAACAGTACGATTTAGGTGCTAAATAATAAATTGGCCGACTGAAATGAAACGTTAGCTGCGAATGGCTTTGTTTTGCGGTCAACGCAATTATTGTCATGGCCGTTTTAATATTTTGAATGCTAAAATTTAACGCCCTTTTCGGGGCACATTTACACGGATAAAAACATTTGCTACCCTCGTCATAACAAAACGCGTTTTGTTTTATTTGGGCGTTTTATGTTTTGTATAAAATATGGATGGTCTTTTTATGTCAAAGATAGAACATACTCTTAGGTACATATCCACCTGTGCAGAATTATTATAACCGCTGCAATAAGGAAAGCCAATAGACATTGCACTAATATTTTACACAGGGAGAGCAAATTACGTAAAGCGTGATTACCTACTGCTAAGCTACAAAATACAAAAATGTATGTAATATATTCATATTTTTCATAGCTAGAGTTTATGGTAGCGTGGGCTTGACCTTTGTTAAGTATGATCTATTCGTTGATATTAATTAGGTAATTCTAGACTTAGATTGATACGACACTGGATAGAATCATACTTAGGGCAAACACTTTTAGTTTAGTGTAGCTACTTGTAATTTTGAAAATACTAAATCATTCATACGGTAACTAAACTAGACTTTTAGCTTTTTTAGAAATTTAGGTGTGTACCATTACCATGCCGGTATTTCGTGTCCACCCACAAGGTGAACCGACGATCTCATAAAGGTAGCAGGAAGGCGCTGGATGCAGGGCCCTACCAACCGGTCATTATGGAAATCATTGGGGGAGGCCTATGTTCAACTGTGGACGTCTTAGGGCTGAAATGATGATAATGTTTTCGTGTGAATTCAGTGGCGTTTTAATTTTTTGACATATGTCTGTGTATTAGATTTTCAGATGGCAGCCCTATGCGGATCATAACAGCGGGAATCACAAATAAACCACTGTCATCTTTGCACGCACCCATTAGGCCCTTTGATGTTATCGACGTGTGCAATGCTGCAGCTAGACTAAAACAAAGGGATCGTACAAAACGTCTGGTTAGAGGAAAATAGCGTTTCAGTTAGCACGTTAACGTAAGTACAACAATAGTATTCATCTACCAATTTGATTATTTATTTTTCACATTGTTCACTATACAATGGACTAGTTTACATTATCTACTCGTAAATAACCAATTTTTAATTTTATGGCCTAATCTTTCTCACTGTACGCGCTATTTTCTATTTTATCCTGTTTTTATCTGAACTTTTGTAACCCTCAGGATTGGAGCCTAAAAATGCTTACATAAGTTCTTTTATTTACCTTTATGTCTTATTTGTGCAAAAATACAATATTTTTTGTCATACCTTTTTAATCCCAGTCGCTTTGATGGTTATGCCCAAATTTCCACATCATCTGAAACACAACTGCCCCAGTTGTTTCCGACGCAAAATTTTCTGATCCCAATTTATCTCGCCCTTGCTTTATTAGACGATATTGCAGGAAAATAGCTCTTCTAAATAGGACGCGAACATTCGATAAAAGTTTTATTATTTTTCCGAGGCTAACTCGATTTGTCGCTCGCGGCGACTTGTGATGCAAATCATTTTAAAGTGCCCAGTGGTTTTGTGCGAGCAATTCTGCGGGTAACGCAGTGCGGCAATTCACTCAATATTTCTTTATCGCTTCTAAACACTTTATTCAGAGCCAACGAATGTTTCGAAATATTGTTGATCGTAGATAAATAAATTAGTCTGCTCTTGAAGACAAATTCAAATTAGTTTATTTTGCAAATAGGCTTATAATAAGTAAAATTTTATAAAAAAAAAATAAAACCGACTCCAAAAAACCTACACTAAAACGTAGAAAAATAATTACTAATTACCTACTTATTTATTAGGACGAATTATTAATATTTATGTAGGTATACCATGATTGATACTTCTGGAGTCGGTGCCAAGATTATGAAACATGTAAAGTTTGCCTGCACCGACTCCAAAAGTATCAATCATGGTATACCTACATAAATATTAATAATTCGTCCTAATAAATAAGTAGGTAATTAGTAATTATTTTTCTACGTTTTAGTGTAGGTTTTTTGGAGTCGGTTTTATTTTTTTTTTATAAAATTTTACTTATTTCTTGCTTTTTAGTTAACTAATTATTACCTTGATGTTACCACTGAAGGTAGGCAGTACACTGAGACCAAAAAAAATTGGTTCATAATCGGCGGAGATATTGCGTATAAAAAAGTTCATCCCCAATTTTCTACCCTTGGGGGTGAAATATTTTCTTCAAATTCGCATGAAACCACCCTTTTGATAATACCTATTCAACAAAAAAATAATCGTTCAAATTGGTTTATAATCGGCGGAGATATTGCGTATAAAAAAGTTCATCCCCAATTTTCCACCCTTGGGGGTTGTTTTTTTTATTATTAAATTTAAATGGGACCACCCTTGAGGTATTACCTATACGCCGAAAAAAGATTTGTTCAAATCGGTTCATAATTGGCGGAGTTATCGCGTAACAAACATAGAAAAAAAAAAAAAAAAAAAACATACGGGTTGAATTGAGAACCTCCTCCTTTTTTGAAGTCGGTTGAAAAGCTCTTTTATCAATGCATCTCCTAATACCTACTTTGTTGTGGTGGAGACGGATTTTATTCACATGGACTAAGATGTGTGTAATGTGTATTAGATTACAATCAATAACGAAGCCCTAGTGTTAATTTAAAGGCAACTGTTTGTAAGTTTTCATACACATCAGACATTCATTTTCTGTGATACAAGCCAAAGTTAACAAAAAAAGAAGTCCGAAAAAGAATGTCTTTCATAATTTCATCCATTTTAGTAACACAATTAATTAATATAAGCATGTGTTTGGGCTTTTGTCTTAAAATAAGACATTGTTTAACAAATCAAGTTAATAACTTGGTAGAAACCAACTTTATCATGGCGCAAGTTAGGCTTTTATGTTGTTTAATTTATTTATAAGCCACCGAACTACTGCATTAAATTGACTCTTTATTTATGTAGCTTTCCTAACTACTAGACTGGGGAAGTAGGTTACCTAACTACTTAGTTTGTTTGTTCTTCATACGGGTTAATATAATAGGTACCTATAAGAGTCTTGCTATCAAAATTTCTAACCATTTGTTTTTGCTAGTTTGACATTCGTTTCAGCCGTTTGACGTCCACTCGCAAATAGCAGCACAGACCTTTAACGCTAACCAAAAAATAGCTTAATTAAATCATGAAAATACTCGATACAATATCACGGAACACCCTACGTATAAATAAATAAATCCTTATTAGTTTACAGTTGTTTTCACTCATTTGGTAATCAAGTCAACTAAAAGACGTTTATTAGCAAAACCCAAAACAATTTCTATTTACCGGAACAATGGCTCAATTGGTTCACAATACGGAAACTAATTCGCTTTGTTGTGGCTTGTTTAGTTAGGGCCGAAGACGGAGGCGGCAAATTAACAATGTGCCAAAAGCACACGTGTTGATGTATTGTTATTATTAGTTGGAAACATAGTAAAATACTTTAGCGACGTGTGGGCAGGCCCCCCACTAGATGAACCGATGATCTGGTGAAGATCGTGGGAAGTACCTGAATGCGATCAGCACAGGAACAATAGTTATGTAAATCCTTGGGGGAGGCCTTGGTCCAGCGGTGGACGTCATTTGGTTGAAACAAACGAATTTTAGCGAAGTAAGCACATTTCAAAGGCTCATACAAAAACTCAGTCAAAAAAGCTGTAGGTAAAGTCCTAAGTGGCGACAAAAAGGCAAGCGTGCCCCTGATATAACTTCAATCTTATCTAAAATGGCACTTTCTAACATCTCCCAACAGTCATTACTTCCCATAGAGAGCTTACTTTTACTTACGACGTTTAATATTAAAATTTGCAGACAAATAACATTTAATTGTAACAACGCAGGCGTTATTAAGCAGTTTACAGGCTCAGGCTGAACGTAATACTCGTTGGAAATTAAACACTCCGCGCTCACGCAAATTCGCGGTTCTCCTGAATATTCAACTAGGGTTAGAGACACGCACATTTATCGATAACGAAAGATACACGTGTTAGCGTTTATCGATAGTTTCAATCTTGCACTCGCGTGAAATCGGTTAGTTTCCTATTTTATAGTAACATACAGCTCAATATTCGAATCTTTCATCGAAACCTGATCTAGGTTTGCTCAGATAGAACATTCATTTTAGCCTGAAATGTTAGGTATACATCGTACATCGTACATCGATGTTTTTGTATAAAAATAAAGTACTTAGTAAAATTATTTTTCGGAAAGCACGTGGGAGTCACCTTAATGAGCCACGTGTAAATAATGTGTAGGAGGTTCATTAGTTTAACTTAATAGTAAAAGAGCAGTGTTAATAAAATGATTTCCGATGGTATCGATACAAATTGATATGGACCTCTCTAATAGGTGATAATACGCAACACCTTGCGACCTCGCCATTTGCAACTTGACGCTTCCTGATTAAATGATTAGGCGCTCCTATATGCCTGATGGAATTTGAGGATTTGATCTTGACACAATCATAACATGTGTCTTTTAATTCCTTTGTAAGTATTTTAAATACAAATTACTATATTATTTTAAAAAAATCTACACTCCTAAGCAAAGTAATCTTGTTCTTTAAATCTACAGGTAAATAGCCAAAGCTTTGTACATAGTCGTAGGTGAAATAATAAAAACGTGGACCAAAAATATAAAGCATTAACACAAAAAGCTTAGTTGTACTAACCTTAAGCCATTTCGGAATTTATGAAGTCATTAATAAACCGATAGAAAGCCAGAGGGAATTAAAAATGCCAAATCGCTTTTGTACGAAGATAAATGCTACCAAGTGGTAACTTGGCTGCCATCTGTTTCGGCTGCTTATCAGGGCCACTGGGATTTGGGCAAACTTATATTACTGAAATGCAGACAAAAGGAAAAATATTTGTTTTTACAGCTTTATAGGACCTCAATGCCAGCTGCGGTTGCGGATTTGAATCCCACAGGGATCATTCTCGTGTGATAAGTATTTACACTGGGAGTTAAGTACAGGTCATCATCATCATCATCATCATCATTTCAGCCACAGGACGTCCACTGCAGAACATAGGCCTCCCCCAATGACTTCCACATCACAAGTACAGGTATGTTTATATATTCTCATTACCTATCTATTTACGTATGATGGACGTCTCTAGACTCTAGGGGAAAAGCGCTGTTTACTTTGGGACTAGGTCACTCAGTAAAAAGTGCAATAGTTAGTGCAAATTAAGCATCTCCATGAGAACATAGGTCATATAATTCTAACATTCATACCTATGTAGTGGCTGTCCAGCAGTGGACGTTATTTGTCCAGCAGTGGACGTCATTTATTGTCCAGCAGTGGACGTCATTAAGTTAAAACAAATGAACGAACGTCCTATACCTGAAATGACAATGATCGTGATGGTGGAATATAACATTACCCCCGTTTCTTCTAAGATAGTTCTAGCCAAAGTACGTCACCAAAATTCTTCACTAGGGATTAAAACAATCCGCTGCGTGAGTGTGACCTTGCTCCCTCAGGACGCCCCCAAACAGGATAAGTGTGTGGTGCGAGCTATTGTAGTTTGATACAGGAAAATTTATCTTGTCTGACCTACATGTAGGCAGAAGGTTTTGTAACCAGACATTTCGAAATAGACTTATTAGCACTAAGGCTGGGTTGCACCATCTTGGTTTAACTTTGACAAACGTCAAAAATACGTCAAACTCTATACAAAAAACGCCGGTTATCGTTACCGTTACCGTTATACGTACCCAGCCTAAGTATAACTAGAAGTGACTAGACTAACATTATTATTTTATGAATAAAATCTTAAAATATAATCTATTAAGTAACCGATTGAGCGCTTTCACATATTTTAAAGGCATTTTTGTCGCGCGACTGTAGCGCTTCTAAGTCGCTTCTAAGACTCGTATACATATCTAAGTAGCGCTGCAGCAGCGCCTATATGTGAAAGCGCTCTTAGCTAATTTAAATTGTAATTAACTTCATGATGTAGGTCAATTGAATTGTAAAATGTATTTATAATTCATAATAATCCTTATTACCAGCACCTCTCGCATCACGTCGCTAATAAAACAGGTAATTAACACCGAAGTGTCCATCCTTGTCAATAATTAGGTTAAAGGGTAATTAATCTCTCACTTTATAACACTACAAACATCTCAAACAAACGGAAGAGGTCGAAAATTTTACGACTGCTATAAAATATCCAAATATAATGACACTAAAATCTATAAATACCTGCACAATGTGTACTTACAACCAAAATGACTGATTTTAAAGTTAGGTACCTACCTTAAATTCGGTCGCACGTTCTTTAACTACAACGTTATAATTATTATTACTGACGGGATTGCTCCCATGTACCTACCTTAATTTTGAGTTTCCAATATTTCGGCACCGTTGCAAGCGCCATATTACTCCGTGACCATGCAATCCCGTCAGTGATAATAATTTATTATGAAAATGACCATGAAGGTTTAATACAACGTAATAGAACTAAATGTACACAAAATCGTTACACAAACAATACGATGGCCCACTTCATTTGAAAGTTAATCAATTTCATTGTTCACTGAAAAAGGGATCGAACCTCCCGTGGGATAGAAGAGCTGGCAAACATATACCTACTAATAACGAAGAGACATGGCCAATAAAATTTAATTTAGGTTTCAGCTCTGAGGTATTAAAAGTTTGTTTTCAGTATAACACAGGATAACAAAGGGGTTAGGGTTAGTCTACATTTTTGTTTGTCAAAATGAGGCTATCCTTTCTCTCGGCTTTTTCAAATCCCCTAGTTCACTCCGTATCACCAGTGTGTCATATCATAAAGTATGTTGATTTAAAATTTACTACCGTTTCATTAATTTGTGTTTGGTGTGATGTGATTCACTAAATAATAATCTTTAAGAAAATAGCTAGTGGTCTATTCTTACGAAGATCATGGCAACATAAACACGACGAGCTAGTTTAAATACACCTTGCTTTCCGAACATAGGGAATATTAGAACCTTTACAGCACCTTACATCGCTGAGTTTGTAATCGCCTTAACCTAAGTCTATACAGTGTATGTTCTAGGCCGAATGCCTGTAGCAAGGATGCCCAAGTTGTAATTAGTTTGGGCGCCTAATCCTGGCCAATCCCTAACACGGCTTACCTGGAGCCTCAATGTTTCACCGCTACAACGGTGTTTAGGAAGAAATTACAATTAACTTAGTCTTTACAGAAAATTGACTCGGATTTTAGTTTTGAATTGGAATTTTTCTTATTAACATTTTTAAATATGGATACTAAAATCCACAGAGTAACAATGCAATAACATGTTTATTAATAAATTAGGTCTAAAATATTTGAGTATAAAAACTATAAAGCTTTGGTCACACTGTCAATGCGTTGCGTTTATGTTGCGTTGTACTATTGATAATAAATTACAATCTTTGCAGATAGCAGGGCAGACAATATTAATGTTACAGACAGATCCTTCTTTACAGATGATTCCGAAAAAAATCGGTTCTCCTTATTCGTACGGTCGTACCACATCACTACTATACTATCGCACTAAGTAATCGTCATTTGGTCGCAATATCAAAATAAATTAAAAGTACTAAAATGTTGGTCACGCAATAGAATAAGATCTTTTGAACACTGCGTGTTTTCTCCTGCAAAATTTTCTTTTATACCGTCTCCTTGTAGGAAACGCTTTGAATCTTTCACTGTTCGTGACTGTCTCCACGATCTGCAGCCATGTCTGTTCCAGATCTTCTGGTAGCTTATCGTTAATTAAAATTATCGGCATGGTTAGCCGATTTTCGGGTTCTACTTTTACTTTATCTTCTGTAATTGCTGGATTAACCTCTGCCCAGTGTTTTTGACGTGTTTCTTCAAGTGGATCAATATTGGGTTCCTTATCAGTTATGACAGCTATTTCGATTGGGTTTTGATTTGGTTCAGGCGTTTGAGCTTCGTTTTCTGACGCTTCCATCGCTTCTGCTCGTAGTGCTGCCTCTGCATCCAAGAGCATATGCTGAAACAAGAAGTAATACCAATTACGAAACGCAATTTCATCAAAGGATTAGTTGGGTTTCAAGTGCAATCATACTATAATCCGTGGATTAAACCATAAAATGTAAGGACTCAAGAATCTTACAAGCCATTGTCAACAAATGCAGAACATTTTAATTGCGGTTATCTACGCGTGGTGTGGAAAATACACTATTTCTAAGTTTGAGAAGTTTAACTATTTGGGAGACTAGAAGTTCTCTAAGTATTTTAATTTAGCTATGCCTCAACTTCTAAACAACTATGCATAAATTCAACCTCGACGGCTGCATCCCCGAGGACTTAGTGATGACGCACGCTAACTAAATCCAAATTAAATTGCTGTTCATCTGGGTATATGTACCTACTAGGATAAAGCACGGGAGATAAGAAAACTGTAGGTACATTACTTAACGTTTCGTCATCATACACTAAATTAGGCACTAATCTACACTTAAGAATAATTGAGGGAAGTGATTGGTCAATTTCAGGCTTAATCTTAAGTTTGAATGCACTTAAGAACGAGGAATAGCCTGCCATTTCGTATACACGTTCTTTCAAACTCCTTTGGTCATTAGTCAACATCCTTATGTATCTAGACTATCGTGATCTTTCTTGCACATTATTCCTATTATGTATCTACCTCAAGCTAGAAAAGTACTAACTTTAAAAGAACAAAGAATTTAAGTACTTATTTGAGTGCATGATGATGTATTTAAACTTTCACCGTTAATATTAATTTAACAAAACGTAGGTGGTATATTGTAACAAGAAAAATGTATTTTGAAAGCGCAGACATTTAAAACGTAGGTTGTAAACAAGTGGGATGAAGTCTTAAAATTATTGATTTAAATGAATAAAGTTTAAAAAATATTTTTCTAGAAAACTGTAATTAATGTTACTACAGAATGGGCTTTAACTCTCTCCTATTGTAAAAAGTAGGTACCTACAACTCGATAAATTTCAAATTCCCGATAAAAATGTTTCGGCCAAACTTCAACATTTCTTAGAACTCATTAACGCGAGCTTATAACCTTGAAAATTTCTGTAATTTTCAAACAAAGCTAGTTTATATTACATTGTTTTATCTTTAAAACAATCTTGTTAACTGACATAACTAAGGCTGAGTTGCACCACCTAACTTTGACCGTAACTATGAGGATAACCGGTGATTTTTGTATGAAGTTTGACAGATTTTTGACATTTGTCAAAGTTAAAGTAAGATGGTGCAACCCAGCCTTAGTAATTTCTTTGTGTACTTTTTATAACTAGGCCGAAATATTTTAGCTGAAAGTTCTTAAATAACGTAGGAATTATTTACTTCTCTTTATAATTTTCTAACGTAAAGGTATTATAGTTGTACCTATTGTGTTTATACTTACAAGATATTTTTTCTATAATATAGCCTATTTTTAGCTTTACCAATAAAATCTATACTTGTAATAAATCTGTAGAGAGGTCAATTCTGTACATGAAATATATTTTCAAAATAACTATCAGGGGGTGATTAGTGATCGATATTGATGCCAAAAATGCAATCAGTAAAATTTTGTCTGTCTGTCTGTCTGTCTGTAGGTATGTTCCTTATAGAAACAAAAACTACCCGACGGATTTTAACAAAACTTTTTACAATTATTCTTTATACTCCTGGGCAGGTTAAAGTATACTAAGGAATTCCCACAGGAATGGGAATTAGCGGGAAATCCTTTTGTATGAAAAATCTAAACCGCTTAAGTTAGACGCTTGAAATTTGGCATGCAGGTATCTTAGTAAACTTAAAGCTTAGTTACAACAGGATATTGCAAAATTCCCACGGGAACGGGAGTTAGCGGGAAAATACATTTGTATGAAAAAATCTAAACCGCGTAAGATAGATGAAGGGGGTAAAATGGGATCCACGCATACGAAGTCGCGGGCGGCCGCTAGTGTTAAATAAATGAGCTAGTAAATATTTTGATTTGGGCCAAAAGTTCAGCCCCGTGAAAAAGTTAGGCTGTTAAAATAAACGCCCTTGCGTACAAAATTGCGTAGTCACTTTCTTTTCCGAAGTTGTTATGGCGATGTTTAATTTCTGTAAAGAGGATCGTTAACTTTAATATAAAGTTGAATGTTTTGAGTTTTCTGCTGGGATTAAGGACTTCGTAGTTTATAATTTTCTTTAAGTAGTTTTACTTTGTATTGAAGCGTTGAATCATTAAGGACCCGTTTTAGAGTTTTATGTTTTTATGACTCGCTAAGACCCAAACTTCATCACTACCAAACATTACAAATGGCCGTAGACCACATTCATACTGCAGAAGCTTATACAGAAGACCAGAGTATGCTCCTTTTGAACAACATCTGTATACTACTTAGCCACAGTTTAAGTTAAGTTTTTTTAACGTTCCAATTTAGTCTACGCTAGGGTGCATTCACATGCAGGCAAATGAACCCATATCGCGACACATGTTTGGAAATTCCATATTCCAGACCTGGAACCGATTAGCTTGGAATAGTGCCAATGGATGATTCATCGCAGTTCCATAAACGTTCCAGTCACGTCCAAGCCTCGGATAACCGATTGTGATTCAACTTGCAATCGGAGAGTGATTCTGGAACCCGCAAAGGACCCGACATTTCAGTGTTAAATCGATTACCCTAGCTACTTTCCGATAAACGATTAGTTGTTGTTTCAATTATAGGTAGAGGTTGGTCTTTAATTGTGACTAGGGTTTCTGCTCGAGCTTTCTCGAACTCGAGAAAACTCGAGAAATTTGGCTTCATTCGAGACGAGAAAAAAATTACCGGAGCTCGAGAATTCTCGAGTCTCGAATTTGAAGCTTTAATATTCTTGAAAGCCTATTTTCTTTGATAAAAGTAAGATTTTAATTATTTAATAGGTTAACGTTGCTTTTAGACTGGTCTAGTCTTTCCTTTTTTACCCGACTGTGTGACGCAAAGGAGTGATAATGTGTTTAACAGCCTATATATGTATGTTTTTTAAAGCACTATAGAGACCAAACTCCTGGGTCGATTTTTATGATTCGCACGTCAATCGATTCCTCTCAGTCCGGCGAGTGTCACTAAAGACTATCGTTAGATTTGTTTTAACTGTAAATATATTAACATGGCCGATTTTTGGCACTATAATATGTATTAAAAAAATATCTCAAAACCTATCGAGTGGGGTATCAAAATAAAGGGTTTTTAAATAGCTTGCAAAATGTATGTTCTTTAACTAAAAGATTAAAATAAAAATATTATTGAAAAAAACAAACCCAACTGGGTTAAAATGAACTGAGAAGATAAAAACAAGACAGTGTTCACAAATGCAGTCGGAAGCATCAAACACTTATCATCATCATCATCAACAGCCCTTTACAGTCCACTGCTGGACTATGAGCCTCCTCCGCGGGAAGAGTAGGGGTTGGTGACAAATGTATTCTATTCTGCCGTCACCACACGGCTTATCACCCACTACTTATCACCAACAAAAAAAAAATAGTCATTGATGCCTCCGACTGCATTTGTGAACACTTTGTCTTGTTCCTATCATTTCAGTTCATTTTTACGTAGTTGGGTTTTTGTTTTTTTGTATATTAGATTTAAAAAAACCTGTGTTTTTAGCAAATTTCAATCGATTTCAACAATTTTAATTAAAAGACTCGAGACCCAAGAAAACTCGAGACTTTGGCCTCGAGAATTCCCGAAACTCGAGAAAAAAAATAAGTCGAGAAATCAGAAACCCTAATTGTGACGTTGTTGTAAAGACAAGAGTTAGACTTTGATAGGGTATTTTTCGATTAAAAGTTATATTATAATGAAATAGCCTTTGAGCTAATTAATTCTGTTGAATTCTTAAACTTTTTGACGTTAGGGAGTTATAATATCCATCTCTCCATCCTTACCAACTTAATTAAGTAGGTATGTACTCAGATAAACAGGAAATATGTAGACACAAGCATAATAAAAGTTGATGATGTTGTAATGTTGAAAAATTATGTGTCTTATTTGTTGCCTTTCCCTATGCAAATTCAATTTTTTTATAAATTCCTTAGTCCACCCTCGCACACTGAAAGTGAAGTATTCAAAAGGCCTCCCTTTATACGCTACATGTAAACGATTTTGCGTAATTTGATTGAATTCACGCTTAACCGCCTTCATGAAACCCGACCGTTTTTGCAAATGCCTTAATTTTATGCATTAGGTACGACGTAGTTAAATAATCAAAATGGCAATGCCAGATTTTGTATGGAAGGTGGCGTCTTTTTTTTTTCGCGCGGCCATCGACCAAATTTTGTTTTTTTATTACAAAATAGTGTAATAAACCAAACTTACTATGAAATTTATACCTCTAAAGATAGATAGATAGATAGATAGATAAAACGTTTATTTGCATAACAGAAACACACATTACAAACAGAAAGTACCAAAAGTAGGACAAAATAGTACCCTCAGGACAATATGACATGGTATGGTAAGACAGAAATAAAAAGAAAAAAAAAAATCATTATGACATACAATATAGGTACACACTTTATACAGAAATGTGTGTCGCAGCAATGCAAAACGGCAATAGCTCAGTAATTGGTTTACTTAAAAGCAAACCACTGATTTTCAGCTATAGCCTAAGGACGAAAGAACGCGCGTAACACGTCAACGTGACGGTTGGGGTGTGGTGAGTTTAAGTACATAAATATAACTAAATAGATTAAGATATTTATGATAAAGAGGAAAGGAGAAAATACACTGATAAAAATAATATAAAAATAAAAATTATGCAAATTATGCCAGGGTTCAACAAAACAACCACGCATGAAACCACTGGACCAGATCAGAAACCACTACCAAGGCGCAATCAGGTTACAGGTTTTTGCGACTCCAATAATGCAGATTTAAGCAGAGTCTTAAATGCATGCTTTGATTTGGCCGCTCTTATTGGAGGTGGTATATTGTTCCAACACTTAGTAGCCTGGTAGCGGAAACTGCCTGTGAAACCTACAGTTCTGTGCTTGTGCATCGCTAGGGGTACACGGGCAGATCTGGGCAGACCAGGCCCGTAACGCCTATGGAAATCAGAAAACCTCAGTTTAGCATGCAGGTACTCGGGACTTTCTAGCGAAACGAGATCGAACATAATGGTGGCCATATGTAGCCTTCTGCGGGATTCCATATTCAGCATGGACGCACTATTTAGAAACGGTGATACATGTGTTCGTGGAGGTATATTAAAGCAAAAACGGGCACATGCGTTTTGCACACGTTGTATCATGCGTTTCGTTTTACTCAAGAGGCGTGGCCCGTACACGAGGTCACCATAATTAAGTCGTGACAATACCAGCGATTCGCAGAGTACGATACGCGACTTTTCGGACAAAAGATTACGGACCTTGTATAAAATCTTCAGTCGATAGAAACAGCTTCTGACGAGACCCAGCACATGGCTCTCGAAGCGCAAACCAGCGTCAAAAACGATGCCCAGATTTCTCGTTTCCTTAACCATCTCAATAACTGTGTCCATAATTTTTACTACAGGATCAGCGTTCACAATCCTTTCAGTCAACTTTGACGAACCAAGAACCATAAGCTTAGACTTAGTCGGATTCAGTGACAGAGCGTTGTCATTTGACCAGATAGCAATAGCGTCCAAATCATCGTTCAGTGCGCGTGAGGCAGCATGTATCTCAGTTGGGTCACTGGCGATATAAAGTTGAACATCGTCTGCATAACAATGGTATTTGCAGTGTTTGATTACATGTACCAGGTCTGCACTATATAAAATAAACAAGAGTGGACCCAATATAGAACCCTGAGGAACCCCACGATTGACCACACTGGGCTCCGAAATCGAGTATGAACCGTCTTCCTTTCGAAGTTTGACCGATTGATGCCGGCCACTCAGATAGCTCGCAAACCATGTAACTGTATGAGTGTCGAAACCATAGTAAGACATCTTGGCAAGAAGCAATGGGATGCTTATACTATCGAATGCACGTGAGAAATCCAGCAGTGCCATCAAAGTGCCCCGTCCATCATCCTGATCGGCAAGTATATTATCGGTCACATCGAGAAGTGCCGTGACAGTACCACGGCCTTTTCGGAAACCAGATTGATGGGACGGAAGGAGCCTATTGCCTTCTATGTATTTAACCAGTTGCGCGTGTATTGCCTTTTCCAATATTTTTGATAGAAATGGAAGAATGCTTATCGGTCGAAGGTCCTTTAGTTCGGCGGGGTGATCGACTTTCGGCAATGGGGTTATCAGTGCACTTTTCCATTGATGAGGAAATACCCCTGTCGCTATTGAGCTATTGATAATACTGGTAATAACAGGTAACGATTGCTGTAGAGTAAGCACGATCATGTCCCTGCTGATGCCGTCACTACCAATTGCATTAGATTTAATGGCGCTAATATATTTTGCTACCTCAAACTCCCTAACAGGACACAGCGTGAATGGTGGCTTGGAATCGTCAAAGCGATGATGAACAAAATATGACAATTGAGAAATTGAAATGGTATTGGTCCCAGGTACATTTAAGAAATGAGAATTAATGTTGTTAGCGTTATCGAAACATTCCGGCAAGCAATCGCTTTCATCGGCGCTCAACAGTACCTTTTCCTTTACATTTCGCCAAAATGCTTTACCATTGCTGACATTTTTATTAACAAAATGATTAAAATAAGCGCGTTTTTCATTATAAATGCTAGTGGAAACAATGGCTTTAAGATCTTTATAGTATTTCTTATGTACTATAGATTTTGTGCGTCGATATTTTTCATATGCCTCATTACGAAGGTTCATCATAAATTTGATCATGTTCGTTATCCACGGCAGCGATTGAGCCGGTTTGATCTTTCTCGTAATTAGCGGCGCGTGAATATCGAAAAGAGAGAGAAGCCGGTCGTTAAATTCGCCAACCATATCTTCCACACTAGGGATACTTGACACCTCCTCCCAGTCTATCGCGGACAAATCAGTCTCAAACTGAGCCAAGTCAATATCCCTTATAGGTCTAAATGTTATCACCTTTGCGGGGAGCTTAAGTTTCTTCAGTGAAAGAATGACATTAACCATTTTGTGGCCGATGGACCCGGTAATGTTAGAAACAAAAACATCTCGTATTTTACAGTTTGTACAGACCAAATCTATAAGAGTGTCGGAGTTAGCGGATAGATGTGTTGGTTCCCGCACGACCTGCTTTAGGTCCAAATACTGAAGAAAACCCTCCAATTTGGAAACCCTACTATCGCGATTATCTAGTAAATTAATATTAAAGTCTCCCAACAGAACAAGGCAATCGTGGTTCGCGAGGGAAACCACTGATTCCGTCAGTGCATCAAGAAATGTATCCTCGTTAACCCATTGAGGTCTATATGCCGTCCCGATTACAACACGGAAGCCATTCACCTGTGTTGACAACCACAACTGTTCAATATCTGCGACGGGGTGCTTCAAAAAGCGCACGCGTAGATCCCGCTTGACATAAAACCCGACGCCACCGCCCCTACCGCCACGCATGTGTCGCGGGCGTGGGGCGTTGCGCAGCTTGTACCCTGGCACGACAGGCGCACGCGCCTCCTGGCCAGCCGGCAGCCAAGTCTCGTTTATAGCAACTACATCCGCGTCAAACCTTTTCATTGCCACGATAAAGTCATCATGACCGGTTCCCAAAGATCCAGCATTATACAGCGCCAATTTAAGATATTTTGTTTTAGAGATCATTTCTTAAAGTAAATTAATAAAAAGACTTCACAGTGTAAGCTTGTGTATTTCATGTTTGAATTATTAGATATAATAATATAAATAAAATATACTGTATAAAAATAAAAATATTTTTTAGTTAAATATGCAATACTTACAATAACTGTGGTCAACAATACATAAAATAAGTCTTTACCAAATAAAAATAAGTTAAAATTACATGAACGTATATAGTATAAACAGTAAAACAATGTGTAATAATAATTATAGAAAGTCATGATATCAGAGTGTTGACACAAAAGACGTTCATCGGAAAAACCAGCAGTATTGCCCTGCATCACCACGACACACACACCGTCATACAAATAATCTAGAGTAAAATCATGGTTAAGCTTTTCAGATACCAAAAAATATGCAAGTGACAATATAAAAAAAACAAACAAGAGTAAACATCCCATGGCCAATGTAAAATTTCCCACCCAAGTCTCTCCAGCAATAAAACACAAAAAGTAAAGTACATCACTCACACTATTTGAAAACAAAACTTTTAACAAGCCCATACAAATCAATAGTATTAAGACAGCAACCTGATAATAGAAGAGAAACAAACAGCAATTACAATCAAAATACACTTTTAAAATATTATGGATAATTGTAACAATTCCGTAAACTCTTATAAAGTAACAACTGATGTTAAACATTGTTAGAGTCGCTATCACAGGGCAGCCATCACTATTTACCATCAACAAACGAACCAATGGCATCAGCACCAAAAACCCGGACCAAATCGGCCTCAGTGTAGAGACGAATGCGCGGAGAGTCTTTGCCGGGATGCTGACGCACATATATCCGGCCATCTCGTGTCCACACAAAACGCCATCCAAGCCGCTTGCCCAGATCACGTGCACGCCTAAATAACTGTCTATTGGTTTTTGTTAGTCTTTCATTGAGATAAAAACGACACGACGCTCCAGGAAGTCCAGTTCCCTCCGTAGTAGCACCTCGACGCACCCTGGCGGCCTGAAGCAATTGGTCCCGCAGCGCGCGCCGCGCCATCCGTACGACAATGGGGCGCGGGCGCGCAGGCGGCTCGCCGGACTCAGACTTGCGACCCACACGCGTGGCACTTACGATGTCCTGGTTACACAAAGCAACACCCAGTTTGCTTGCCAGGACCGTGACCACATGCGACAGACTTTCCTCCTTCTGTTCAGGTATGCAGGAGATTTCAACGTCGTTCAGAAGAAGGTCTTGATCTCTATCGTTCAGTTCAGCCTTCAGATGCTCAATAGAGGCCGCAAGGGATTTTTGTGTCTGGTCGTTGGGCTGACTGTCCTCCAAAACCTGCATACGCTCTTCGAGCTTACTAATGCGACTTTCACTCTCAGTGACTCTCTTAGAAATCGATGCTATAGTTTCATTAAGCTGCTGTATTTGTACTCTGTTGGCCCTGAGCTCTTCCCGCATCTCTTCTTTAAATGAGCGCAACTCCATAGCAAATATTTGATAGTCAGACATCTCAACGGTAATATTATGAGCAGTGTCATTTAAGTTACCCATAAAGGTTAATGACTGCTCAGTGGCCGACATGTCCAATTGTACAGGACTTTTGGTTGCAGCTCCTCTCTGCAGTGTGACGCCCTCGGCTGCAGCACGGACAGGGGTGATGGTGTTGTCCAATTTCGGCTGGTTGCTCTTGCAGAGAGCGCATCGCCAGGCATCCTTGAAATCTTTTGGTAGTGTGTTGTTAAATCTCTTCTGCGAGACGTTAGCGCAAATCAAGTCGTAATACTGGCCGCAGCCATTACACAACAAAAATCTTTTGTCCTCAATAACAACACGGCACCCTCCACAGATAATTTTGTTCGGTGCCATTTTTCAAAAATATATTATTTAAAAGAGGAAATCCCAAAAAAAAAAAAAATACAAAAAATATGTCACTTCGAGATTTGAACCAGGGTCCCAAGACAAGTGAACTTTAATCGCACGCTACGCTCACAACACCACGGTGCTACGCAGTGAGCGGGCGAAATTGTCTATTATGTGTCTGCGGTGATTTTACGATCGCAGACGAAGATCAACGATCCGATCCGAGCGCAGTGAGTTCAATGACCGACCTCGCCTAGCAAGGACACACGACACTATCGGTCACCACCACACGTTCAAAATGTAACAGCTGATTTTATAAATTCGTTCACTGTTTTAAAACTAGTCCACTTTTTAACACTCAAGGTTCACAGTTAGATAGATTTAGCAATTAGCGATGTAACTTTAAATTCACCACACATCAATTGTTCGGATAAATCATTGTAAACATTAAGATACACGGGAGCAAAATAAACACGTCCGCCCCGCTTCCGCGCCCCGCGCGTCTCCTCAGTCTAAACTCAGTCTGAACTGAGTTACGAGCGTTAGAAGTTTGATGATTTTACATACTAAATTTGCTTTTTGCGCGCAAGTTTTGTAAGAAATTGCAACATTTGAAAAAGACGCCAATTTCCGGCATTGTCTTTTCTGAGTAACTTTACGACTCTCGAAAACATTTCTTTATAAACAATTCAAACATTATTAATGGCGCACTTGACTTTGTTCCTCCACGAACTCAGTGTTGTAATTTGATTTTCGTAAACAATAAGCTTACGTTGCGAAGAAAATAAACATCTGAGCGCCAGACAAAGTTCATATCGTTATAACAGATGCCGGATACTGGATACTTTAACAAATTAACCGTCAATAGGTTCAAAACATTACTGATATTAAAACTGTGCCAAGTCCAACCCAATCTCTAATTTTTGGTTTGATAAGAAGTTTTACAAGTGATCTGAAAGTTTTTTTTTCCGACGTATTGCGCCAATTCTTTTTTCAAATCTCAATGTGTTTTATTTCATTTTTTTACCCAAGAATTCATAAAAATTCCAACATTTTATTTACACTAATATTATAAAGAGGAAAACTTTGTTTGTTTGTTTTTTTGGTTGTAATGAATAGGCTCAAAAACTACTGGACCGTTTTTAAAAAATCTTTCACCATTCGAAAGCTACATTATCCACGAGTAACATAGGCTACATTTTATTTTGGAAAAAAATATGTAGTCCACGCGGGCGAAGCCGCGGGCGGAAAGCTAGTAATTTAATAAAATACGCTTAGGTACATCTACGAAAGCATTTCAAAAACATTTTTATTTCGATATTATTCCATTCCATCATTCGTCACATTCAAACATTTTATTAACCAAAATATTCAACATTTCACATTAATAAAAAAAGCTACCTATTTGAAAATTAAATTGATCTTTTGAAACGTTTAAGTAAGTACGCCAAATTAATGAGACTGTGATGAACGCAATTAATTTCTTGTCAGCCATAAAATGGGATCCTTTTAATTGTTGCTTTTGATACTGAATAAAGTTTGAAAAGCGATGGCGAGGTTTATTAATGACGGCCACACCACAGAATAAGTAATAGTACAGGTACAGAAGGATTACTCCGCAAGACGATTTAAATAAATGCGAGTCTTGCTACGACGCGATACAGTGAAATTCAGCTCGCACAGCACTACGTACCTACAATTTTATTCACCTACAAGTTTTGTCTCTTTCTATCGCGTGCCTCTGAACTCTTCTTACGCTGTTAGGGTTGCTGTCTAGTAGTGTCTAGTAAAAAAATAATTAATCTACTTATTTGTAATGACGTACGTATGCGTACTTACCTACAAGTACGCATTCATTATGGAAAACCTTGGGAGAGGCCTTTGTCCAGCAGTGGACGTCATTAATTGGCTGAAACGAACGAACGCATTCTGAGCAGTAGTTATGGTAGGTTAGGTTCCTATACTATCCTAAGAATTATTGATTACCTACATGGCCAACATACCTTTCAGCATCTTTTTGTAAGCGAAAAAAAAGATAAATCCGGTAGATTTCTTTTCGAATTTAAACACCCGAACGCCGCACAATAATATTTCTTTCTCTTTATGTCCATTTTTAAATAATACTTCGATCATAGAATTAGGTACCTACTACAACGCACGCCAGCGTCCTGACGGGCGCGCGCGTGACACTCGACTGATATAATACCCGCCGGCGGGGCGCTTCGTTGTAGGTAATTATCGGATGTACCGCGCGGAGTGAGCCAGGCCTGGCCACACTTCATCTGTTATACCATACGGCGGACATAGTATAAACAGAGGCAGTAAGTAAACTCACACTCAAACATTTTATGTATTTAGGTATGGCCCTACCTATTAGTTTTGAAGTGAATAAAAAGGCACTCCTAAACAAGCTAATCGGACAGCCCAGGACCGATCGTTATGGAAATCCTTGGAGGAGGCCTTTGTCCAGCGATGGAAGTCATTTGGTTGAAACGAACGCACGAAATTTAAGCTAATATTACTTGTGTCTTAGTAGGTACTTCAGTAACCTTACAAATTGTCTTTATCTTTAGTGACGTAAAGCTATACGTATATTAAAAGTATTCCAATCTTTAAAACAAGTAATTGATTCTAGATTTTGGAATAAATGTGCATTTCACTGTGTTTAATACTAAAAAGAAATAAAAAAGAAGAAAATTGTCATGTCATCAACAGTGTCAGTCACGGGAGAATTGTTTTTTTGTGAAACTAAAGCAAAATAAAGGATATTTTATTATCAAATACATTGTTGGACTTTATTCACACTGAATAAACGAAGGAAATTACTTACTGCCTTCATCTGCCGTGTTACCTAGCGAAAGTCCAGTTTGCTGCAATTCAAACAAAGTGCCTTCCTACACGCTTTTTGCAGACGCTGGAATTTCGTAGTAAACGTTAACAAGATAATAACATTTTTCTTTACGAAGACTCCGGCTGCTTACCTTGTTTTGCGTGGTACGGTCCTGTAACTTGATATTTTTTATAATGAAAGTTGAGTTAAGAATTTTTCTTGAACATTTAGGTATACATAAATCTTACGTCGGTGTTATTTTAGGACTTCCTGCTATGACACACTTAGGCGGAGTTGCACCACCTTACTTTGACTTTAACAAACGTCTAAAATCTGTCAAACTTCATACAAAATACACCGGTTATCGTTATAGTCACGATTAAAGTTAGGTGGTGCAACTCAGCCTTATTATCTTTCGTTTTATTAACTTTACGAGAAAGTAAGTAGGTATGATTGAATTGACCATTATGTAACGGGACTACTCCCACCTCTCGTTCCCACCACTGCAACTCCTGTGTAACCAGGATCTACAGCTTGACTGCCATAAAAACCCAACCAATGAAGGTCAAGTTTGACCATTATGTGCAACACTTTAAGCAAATAAGAATTTGAATACATTTCTCGATTCTAGTGCTATAGTACCTACAGCCTAGACTTTAGGGCATTCCAATTCAAGGCAATATTGAGTAGGTAACTAAGCATTTTTCAAATCTCTAAGGAAACGTAGACTTACTTAACTTACTTGTTTCACGTCTCCATGCGTCCCTGAAAAAAGGGTCTTAAACGACTAACAGACAGATGGATTTTGGGTTCATTTAACTTTTTAAGGTACGGAATCCTAATAAGTGAAAACCTTACAACGCTTTGGGCAGTTTGGTTAAATTTCCATACAGGTTTATTGACCGCTATGAATTGTTTTCGTTAAAAACAAAAACCCAAATGTGAAATATGAGCAAAATTTTACATGTAAACAAAAACAATAATATTTTAACATACAAAAATATGTTCTCAAGAGTTATTAAACGTTATTTAGATTTTAGAACGAGGTGATTTTGGTAGGTTAAAAATCTTTTTTTTTCATTTTTTTCATTTAGCTTAGAGCACGTTAAATGTATGGCTATTTAATATCTTGTGATAATTTTAATGTAATGGAATTATAGGATGATACATTTTTTTATGTGAAAATTGTTTTTTTTAACAAAATGCATAGTCTAAAATTCACTGTTGAAGTTTTTGCTAAACTGTACTTTAAATCCGGTATAATGTATAGTACCTATAGATAAAGTGGTGAAATTTTCTTAGTAACAAGTGTAAGTTACCGGACAGCCGGGAAACCTTGATTTATTGAAGCGATCAAACAACTTGAAACTTGAGAAAGTTCTCGAGTACCGTAGGTATTATAATATTGAAAATGGGACTTTTATTACACTAGCTAACAAATACTAAACTTAGTATGTTTTAAAAATTGAAAGTTATTTTATTTACTTACGTGTATAACTAGTACAAAATGCATGCGTAGAATGTATGCGACTTTATAAAACTAAATTAAAAAATCAACGATCGATGTTAAAGTATAGTATATTATAGTATGTATAGTAGAGTACCAATCGTTATTTTATAGTAGATTTAGGGTGGGTTGCACCATCTTACTTTAACTTTGACAAACGTCAAAAATCTGTCAAACTCCGTACAAAATACACCGGTTATCGTCAAAGTTACGGTCAAAGTTGTTGGATTTATGGACGCATAATAGAAACTCCTTACTAATATTGTCTATGGGCACTCTCGTCCTTGTCGCGTTGACAAAATGTTCTCATATACTTTACTATAAAATATAGTCTTCATATTAAGCTTTGTTTAATTTCATCAAAAGTTAGGTGGTGCAAAGGTGGTACCCTTAGTATTACCATTAGATACTTACCACGATTTAGTATTGTATTTATTTAGAACCTAAACCTGACCTTTAACTAACTACTTACTTAGGTGGTCCACAGTTTGAAACGAATGCGAGTGCGAAACGAGTGGGCAAATTAAAATTGATGCGCATGATAGAGTATTAGATAAATGTAAATACCTAATACATTTATCTATGGTAATACTCTATGGGATTCCTCTTTATCATTTCCTAACTTTACCTACCTACTAAAATATGTTACAGAAAGTGTTTTTATTTCTGTATAGCTTTCCGCCCGCGGCTTCGCCCGCGTGGAATTTTGTCTGTCACAGAAAAACTTTATCGCGCGCGTCCCTGTTTCAAAAACCGGGATAAAAACTATCCTATGTTCTTTCCCGGGACTCAAACTATCTCTATGCCAAATTTCATCAAAATCGGTTGCGAGGTTTAAGCGGGAAAGCGTAACAGACAGACAGACAGACAGACAGACAGACAGAGTTACTTTCGCATTTACACATATTATGTAGCCACTTAAGAGGGCATATTTTTGTAACTCCGGATACATTAAATAAATATTATTATTATTATTATTATTATTATTTATAATATTAGTTGGGATGACTCAAGTAACATAAATTAGCTCTTGATTGAACAGAACATCAACAAACTGTCGATTGGCATCAATGGCACTGCGTAGTATCGCTATTTTTGCTACAGATTGTAAACTGGATAGCAAACCAGCTGATTCCATTAAGTAAACACTGGTGGGTTACTACTGGCCATCAGTTAATTATACCTACTCAGTCAGTTTGCACTTATACATTTTTCAGTAATTTTACAACAAAATCGTTCGCAATCGCACGTTCTGACGATTAACCCCAAAATTGTCATGTATATCGGCCCATTTGCCATAGTCTACAAATATTTGGACATTCAGATTTTTGTCACCAATAACATTAATATCAACCAAACGACGTCCAATGCTGGACAAAGGACAAAGGTCCTCTGCGCTAATCCAAGTTTGGTTGAAACAAACCGTAAATAATTAATGTGTGATAGATACCTAAACCCCGCAGTATCGTAAATTTAAAAGTTTTAGCCATGCCAGCCATAGCCATAGAGTTTGCAGCACCGATAAAAAAGTTTGAATATCTGGTCTAGATATTATCCAGATAGACAGCTCGCCTTTTGTTCAAGTTAATTGTTAGTATTCAAATATTTCTACCGAGCAAATGCGGGATAAATTAATTAACAGAGCTATTAGATTTAGAGGAAAGGGCATAAGAGTACAAGATTTTTTTCGTCACCAGTCCTGGCGGTAAATAAGAGCACATGTTAAGATAATAATTTAATAATAACCTATATGGTTTGCCATTGCCTCCCATATTAAACACTGAAATTCAATAAGTAGTCTGAATAGTCTTATTTGTAGAAAGAATCAATTTTATCAAATAACACAAAACGACAAAGCATGTTACGATAGCATAAACGAACGAATTATGTTCATCTTCCATTCATTAATGATAGATCGCCCGGTGCTTTGTCCTGCTGGAAGCTCTTCTGGAAGGACTGGTCTTTTGTTCTAAACGTCCTGCCAGAAGATTATCGCAAGTCCTGCCCGCAGTACGCAATTTGTACGTGTTTGCTTGCTGGTCCTTCCAGCAGTACGGTGACCTTCAAATTTGAACTCATCCTCACCAGAAGTAGTAAACACTTGGTTAGTGTTTATTAAATAAAAAGTCATGTCGTAGAATCATTTTGTTTAACCAGTATTTTACTTTTCTTAATATATTATAAACTTGTTTATCTTCTTTCAACTTAACTAATAGGAACTATAATAAGGAACTTTAAATTAATTACTTTGGTACGTCACTTTGTATTAGAAATTACACCTATCACTTACAAATACACTACAAATTAAAAACAAAAACAAGAAATAAATTATAAATGTTTGATTAGGCTGGAATACTTCACATTCATTATAATATTATCGCCAAAATGTTGCCGACTCCACGCCCGGCGCGTCAAAATGTGTCGCGCGAGCGCGAACGCGCTGCCCCCGTGTATACTCGTGCGCCATCGGGCTCCGACTAACGGTTAGTCGCGTTTTTCGATCTTGGGCACTATTGGGTGAAAGAGAGAGAAACACTCTATTTTTTCGTGTAAATTTGAAATTTGTACAATGTATACTTACGAAACTGTGATCTTTTAATTTTGCGTCCTACCGGAAGTACTTTAAGTCCTGCTGGCAGGACTCCGGGCGATCTATCATTAAGGATTGGCGAAACAAAGCTTTGTTTGCAATCAGTGCGATCTACAAACGTGGATGTGCTCACGACAACAGTGAACGTAGTTTTGTTTCCTTTTGTTCAAAACATGATAAATAAATAAATAAAATAAAATAAATAAAAAAGTATTTTACTTAACAAAAATAGCTGCCTCTTTTCGCCATCACCTTAAAAATGGTGGTGGAGCTTTCTCAAAGCAAGCTTGCCCAAAACTTGTCTGCCCACTCGTGCCTTAAAGCCTTAAGGGTTCTATGAGTTCCTGAACATAAAAGCTGGCAAAATATCGAGAAATGTCGCTTTAATTCAATCAAAGACCTGACCTTCCTTTCAAATTACCATTTCAAGGGAAATACCATGTCCTAGAATGGAACTATTAGTTTGTTTATCGGAATTAACACGGAACCGTGTTGGACATGGAACCAACATGTCAGTAAACCGAATTCGCGTTAATATAGTTAACTCGCCGCCCCAACATACACGTGGAGTCGTGGAGGGTTAAACCGGGTTAAACTAAAACCCGTGTAATTATGTGCACCTTTCAGTGGGCTATTTATATGAAGACACCAAGGCTCTAAGGTTTACGGTAAGTAAACCGTTCAGTGAAGCGAGTTCTTATTCGCTTGAACGTGCCCTTCTTATGAATTTTATTTATCAATATTTTGTGTAACTCGTTTTCGTGATTGCTTTGTTATATTCCTAGTTACTTATATGCCTACAAATGAAACGGAACGAATGATATTGTCTACCTATATTCTGAAATATATGTATATTAAATTCATAGTACACTTCTCTTCACACACAATCGTTTAGAAGAAATATGGAGTAGGAAAGCCCTATAATAACGCAACGATCTTATGTGTGTGTGCGTTTAAACTTTAAATGAATGTATTTTATAAGCTCGTATTAGAAATGACGCTCTAAACTCGACTCCAAGTCGTAATATCATTTCACTGTTCTTTTTTCACTCAACAAATGATTCCATCTCACTCATCAATACCACAAATGCACAGTCTCGGACTTCCAAAAGGCCTCAGACGCTTTGATCATCCATCCCCATCATTATCTGGTTCATTCTCACTTTCAATTGTGTATTTTTGGCGTTTTAATTACGGGCGTTCGCTAAAGACTATCGTTTACTTTGATGTTATAATTAACACTTTGACTGAGCCGTGCGCTAATTTGTAAGTACCTAGGTGTAATTCGCGTTGAGGCATCGTAAACATAAATTGTCTGTTCGAATTGGGACAGTGAAATACAGCCACTAAAGCAATTGTGCCTGTTTCATTCCACAGAGTGAACCCTGTTAATGCTAATTTCATTAATTAGGTACCCACTTTTAGCCTAATTTTAATCCTGAGTGTTAAACAAATAAATCCAAATTAGGTACCAACATACAAAAGCGAAAGGTCACTGACTGACTGACTCACTCACTCATCACGAAATCTCAGAACCTACAAGTGCTGCAAACTACAATTTTGCTTTGTTCTTTTATTTTGTTCCTTTTAGAACATAGGTGCTCACTAAGACGGAATTTTACCAAATAGTGAGCAAATAGGGTAAAACGGGATCCACGCGTACGAAGTCGCGCGCGACCGCTAGTTTAAATAATAAAAGCATTCGATTTTGCGAGTGTCAATGTAGGACCAAAATATCATAATTATGCATGCCCAAAAAAGAGGGATTACTTAAAATCTGCCATGCATTAAGGATTACGGAATTTCAATGTGACGTCTACCCACAAAGTGGACTGACGACCTCATAAAGGTAGCAGGAAGGCGCTGGATGCAGGCCGCTCAACCGGGCGATGTGGAAATTATTGGGGGAGGACTATGTTCAGCTATGAACGTCCTGTGGTTAAAAAGACAATGATGATGAATGAAGGCTACACCACTCACACAAATTCCTTAAAATTCCTTATCACTCACTTTGTGTTTATCCCTCGCAGCGGTATACAGCACCCAGGCCACATAAACGAACATGATCAGCGCGGGCACCACCAGGCTGGCCACTATGGGGATCCTGCGCACCCATGCGTGGTACAGAGCCAGGAGAAAGAGAGAGATTCCCACGAGGATGGCGATGTAGCGACCGGTGCGGCGACGTTCTTCCTATGGGAAGAAGAATTAGGTACCTAAGCAAATAACATCTGAATGTATACAGGGTGTTCGGTAAATGAGTTTATAAGCCGACACTAGCCCATGTTAACATGTGCATATAAATGGTATGGTGAAGTCAGAAAATTGATATCATCATTTTAATTATTTTAATTTTCATACAATTCTGATTTTATAAATTTTATTTGGTATGAACATTTAAAAAAATGAAATGATGATACTCGTATCTGACTTGACCATACTATTTAAATGCATATTTTATGTTAACATGGGCTAGTGTCGGCTTATAAATCCATTTACCTAACACCCTGTAGACGAAAATTATTCTGTTTTAGATAAATCTAAGGTACACAAATAAGAGCTTGGCGTAGGTCGATCGGACCAATAGAATATTTTTTGTCAAAATATTTCAAATATCTTTTGCTCGTAAAAGACAAATTGTGCCAAAAATGTCCCCAACTCAGCAATTATAGTCGCGCGTGCGTGATGTCACGACGCTGATTTTCAACAGGTGACCTTTAGGACACTGGGGTTGGGATTTTACGATAAAAAAAAATCAAATAAAAAAGGTACGTATTCCAAATTTTTTCATCCATCACATTGTTATCTGTGTTTGTATAAATGCTTTTAAAAACATTCTAAAAATAGGAGAAAGATATTGAGACGTGTTGTCATCAACAAAGGATCCCAATTATGGTCTAATTGCTTTACCCCGCCTGTGTACACACGTTTTTACTTTGAGCTCTATCATGCCGCTTAACGTCATTACGGCCCGTGTGTATCGCATACAAAGTATACTGATGGATATTATTATCCGATATAGCGTTTTCGTTTATTACCCAATAGCCTACCGTAACCCAATCAATATAAAAGCCTCGAATAATGTTTGTACAAACAGGGAATACCCCGGTCAACAAACCAAACTACTCCAGGTAATAAGGTGAAGTAGTTGAACTGGAAACTATTGCTGTCTACTCGAACATAGCAAATTGCTATAATTTGTGTGTTTAATCAATCCGTAGCTTTGTTAGTTCAAGTGAAATTTGATAATTCAATAACAATAATCCTATTCCAAACTAGGGGCATAACGAAATTCTGAAATAGATTATTTACTATCTAAAAGCTGTATGGAAGCGATTATGCTGTCATCTACGAGTATTAACTTGATAGGCTCATTCAAGTCAATTATTATGGAGGATCTATCTTAAGCTTAGCTACTTGAAATTTGTCTCGTTATTAATGGACTATTGTAAGAGAGGAAAGTGAAGTGGACAAAATGCTTATGTAATTAAGTAACTAAACCTGAATAATCAACAAATAGAGATAGTAAATTATAAATTGAAATAACACGGCTAACGAATTCATTTGAAACTGTGTGTAAATGGATTATAGTGATAACGTGCACGTGTAATTCAATAACATTAATTGAAAGCATATAGACAGGTTCGTTAGGTACGTTCCGACCTGACGGTCGGTTTTGGTTTATGGTAATTGAATCACAGTATCAATCTGTATTAAATATTTAGTGCTGTACCTATCTACAGGATCCGATTCTATTACTTAGATCAAGGTTTTCTGAGAAATGTTAGAAAGAGGTGAGAAAACGTTCTAATGAATCAGCGTTAGCTACGCTGCCTATCGTTTACTAATGAACTTGCCTTCATCTTGCCTTCATCGAGATTATTTTTTCAGTGTACCTTTTTTATTTAACTATACGAATACTGATTGTACAGCTATTAGTGGGACTGCTTTGGTGGTTTTATTCTTCTTCTTCGTCGCTACACTCTTGCCAGAGTGATCGTGGTCGTCACACCAAGTCCGGTGGCAAGTCTCACAATCCGTCACCATTCCTCCCGCACTGCAGCCTTTCTTGTGCACTCGTAGAGTGGACCATTGTGTGCGGTTTTGACCTGGTCAGTCCAGTGCATGGGCGACCTGCCGCGCGCTCTTGTGCGCCCTCGTGGTGGTTTTATACGCACAATGAAATAACGGTTTAAAGCCTATTTATCTAACCTTTGCTCTAACCCCACGGCAACAAGCTGTTTTCTTTATGCTTCACGTCTTCCTTTTGGCTACTTTTCTTTTTGCAAAAGAAATTTTATCCTCATTAACTGGTGGCTGGCGATTAATTACTCAACTTACAGTGCTCTTATAGGCTCTAGGTACGTACATAGTCTTGATTGCTGCGAATGAAAAGAAAATTAAGCTTGAAACTTACCTACCTACATTTTCAATTAAGGTAAATACCTATATTGGACGTTCATCTATCAACATAGGTAATTAAAGCGTTACCTATTTTATAAATGAAAGTTGTGATTTCATCCGCAGCAACAAGCAGCTAATTCGCCACAGCTTCCAAATAAATCAATTTCGTAGTTTAACAAGTTGCCAAATAAATTAGTCCCTCTGACTTTGCGCATCTAACTTTAAAGTGCTCATTTCGGAATCAAAGTTTGCCGAGTATATTTAACTACTTTGTCGTGGATGAAATTGTGAGCTTCATTGGGCCAGAAGCTTGTTGTTTGGAATTGCCGATTGGAGCTTAAGAATTTAATAGGAAGGGAACAGTTTTCAAGGACAAGTTCGCACTACTAACTTAAATTCCGTTACGTTTTATGGAACAAACCGGGTCCATCCTTTTGCACAAAGAGTAACAAACATTCATCCTAGCATGTTACAACTTTCACAATTAAAATATTAGTAGGAAGGACAGAATTGGACAAAAAAATATCTCTATATGCCGAATTTCTCTAACGTAAACATATTTTTTATAAGGCAGCTCTCTCTACGTGTACATATTCTTATCTATGACTCTCTCCCAGTAGCCAGGGACTAAAAACCAATAAGCTTGTAGTACTACTCGTGTATTGCCCAATATGTTTCTGAGATGTCATTAATGCGTTATTGGATCGGCATCCCACGGGAGCTCCATCGGCCGTCAATCATGAACCGTGATTCAATCATCGGGCCAACCGCGGGATATTCCTGGATCCGATCATGAGGCAGGGGTGCTCAACTTTGGACTGAACACCAAAGTTATATCATGCAAAAACGTATCGTTCATCAGTAAACAAGATCAAGTAGGTGCTAATACATTTAGGGAACATAAAGATTTTCCTTGCGCTACTAAGGTAGTTTAGAGTTTGAGTCACATACTTAATAAGAAAACTAAACAACAGAAGGAAGGAACTACTAAGGAAGAACCTACCTACTCGAGGAAAATCTGAAAAATTTCCATTTCATGTGAGACGCCACCATATAGTGTGATAAAAGATAGAAAATACTGATATTTTTAAAGGCCAAAGAATAGTAGCACATTATTTAATGTTGTTTCAGTTTAATACAAGAAGTGATATCAAACTTCCAACGATCAAACAGTTTGACATCTCTGATCAAGGATACGCAATTTCAATAAGAAAATTAGCTACTGAATTTGTGACTTCAAAAGCGAGTCTGTAGATGACGTTTGTTTAAAGATAAGTAATATTAAGTATGTATATGTACAGTCATTCTCAAATAAAATCACAATTAATTATTATTTTAAGACTAAAATAATTCTTAAAAGTACGATGCATTAACAATGTGCCTTTAGATGTGGATACCAGGTAGGTGCTTGCTTGTTTATGGATCCAACCACACATAACAAAAATATCCAAATCACTAAAGATTGTGAAAGCTCTCAATTATTGCCAATATCCATATAAGAAAGCCATCCGAGTCCCAATTTCTTCTTCTTTCAAAGTAGAAGCGAGTTGCATCCGGTGAATATAAAGGATGGAACGACTGCACGTGCGAATATTATTATGTAGTAGGTATCATAAATAAGGAGGTTATTCGTAATATCTCACTGTAATGGTACCTACAGTAAGTACGCCGTTATTTTCCAAAACAATATCTTGTACTGGTTTATGGTGATAGCTGATGCTTTAAAATATTTTCTTAGGTAAGTAAGTAGGTGATCTAGTTCTATCTGGTAAAACGATTAACCTCATTGCATTTTAGATACAATAAACTTTTTGACGTTGGTTGGACGTGGTACAAGACATGTTTTTGAGATAACGGCCTAATGGACCGAAAACTAGCTGCTAAGCCCAGGGTCGCTGGCTCAACTATTACTAGGTTTTTTTCAATATCTATCTATATATATAAAAGAAAGTCGTGTTAGTTACTCCACTTATAATGGTTATAATCATCTTGTTGCATCACATCTTGCGAAATCTTGACTAACCCACATCACATCTCCCAACGACCAGAGTTACGACTACAACGCCATAACATTTGGACTGTTTTACTATCATTTACTACAGGCTACTATCGAGGTTAAGGAACTAACTGCCATACAGAAGCAACAAAACTGTGAAAGTGCTTCAATATTTGCGAATAATTATGTATCTTCAAAAATATTCAGGATCCACGCTTAGATTGAGTACCTAATATCAAAAAGATTTGTAAGCTTTATGAAAGATCTCTCAATAACTTTTGAAGTTAGGTAAATATTAGGTCCTGACTGTTAAATAAGTAGATTAAGTAGGTACGATGGGAACACACTTGAACTTAGCTTAATTAGGTAGGTAAGTACTACCTTTATAGGTAAGTAGGTACAGTAAACTTCTCATAATTATTTCTAAGATGTTTTGATAATAAAGAATTTTACATTCAGAATAACAAAGAGAAGATAAGAAGTAACATTTACGAGTAAATCAACCTGAAAGTTTTTATATTTTCTGTACTTACACTCGATAAATTTCCCTAGAATAGTTTTAAGTTAATTAACTTTCAAAAATACTTATGATAACAATTTACCTTTACGGAACTTTCCAACTTTTTGATTTGCGGGATTTGCTGCGATACTTGAATTTCATTATTCAGCTTCAAGTTCATTTCTTCAGGTTCCCTAAAAGACGTTTTATTCTTTTAATTATTTTTTACAGTAGCAACTAACATTCAATACTTTACTTAGAAAAAAATAAACCACAGATAATACACACCTATCGCTCATTAACACAAAACACTGGCCGAACGCGAAGTGATTAAAAAAAGAAAATCGTCAGTGCGAGTTCTCCCGGCAGAATCGCGCGCCGACTGCAGATTACTAACCTACACTGTTACTGCATAATGAATCTGTTTACACCATAAAAAAAAGCCCGTTATACCCTAAGCAGACTAGGGAACCATCGAGCCGAACAATGATGCTATCATTCTTTCGTCACATTAACTTCGACATGAAGTATCCCAGACAACGTTTTTACGGCTATCTGACGTTAACCAGCACACTATTATAAACGAATTAGCAAAAATCGGGAATTTGCGAGATTATTGGTTTACTCGTAAAATTGAATGTTTTCGTGAAACCCACATGGCCACGGTGTCTAGGAAGATAATCATGTCGGTGAATCACCAGCTGTTGGTACCGTCTGGAGGTATGTTCGGAAGTAAGTGATTGAGCTGAAAAATCAACTTTTCAGACGTAAAACGCTAATTTTAGAACGTTTTGTAATTCAGTTCGCACTTCATTCACATTCCGAAAACCACAATGTAGAGTTTCAATTCTTAAATAAAGTGTTTGCCCATGGCCCAAAGGACTGTATTATCTGACTAAAATCTTTCGGTAAAAAACGTTACTTCATGAAAAGTATTAATAAGAACACGTAGGTAATAATCATACCTTCAAGCTTTACTGTACTTGATCCCTGCGAGATTATGAAAATGTCCTGTACATTTCAGGCGGGTTCGGCTGGTTCACAGATCACGTATTAAAACACAACAAAGTTGAATATGCGCAACGCGCGTTATAATCGAAAGGAACAACGTTAACCACAATGGATGTGTGATTGAAACAGAGGTTCTTGACGTAAGTAAGATATTAAAGTCTGTGTCTATATTTCACAGACTTCTTATTATTCGTTTCGCTCTTGGCAGAGCGGTCGTGGTCACGTTGAGGCGTTGTTCAAATCGGTTGTGATCTCCCGCCATCTCTCTCTGTTAGCAGACTAGGTATCTGGTGCAGTCATCGCGTGGCAGGTCACCAATGCGCTAGACCAGGGTTTCCCAATTTTTTTTTGCCAAGGAACCCTAATTGATTATACTTTTCCTAGCGGAACCCCCGTACTACTCCGCCCGCACGCCCTGCCCCACCCTTGTGCGTAAACAAGTCGGTGCGCGCGAACAACGTCGGTCACGAAACGTGGGATAATATTCGTGGAACCCTTGCGGCCTTTCCACGGAACCCCAGGGTTCCGCGGACCACCTTTCGGGAACCGCTGCGCTAGACAGACCAAATGAAATCGGCAGTGGGAGCCTATGCTACGCCCATCTTAATAAATAGATTACTTGCGACCTCATCAACGTCATAATCATCATCGGCTCTCTACTCTAGCCCGACTTGTTGGGGAAGCATATTAATTGATGTTCACATAAATGTAGGTATGGTAATGTCTGTGCATGAGTCGACTTTTTCAACACCCACTAAGTACCTACACTACCTACCTTCACTGAAAGTCCCTGAAAGCTTTAAATAAAAGCTGTTCAAGGCTATCTTTACCCATACAAGTAAGTACATCCGTACATAAAGCAGGGGCTTTACGGTGGTTTTCATGCAACTTGCTATTTGAAGAAATGAACGCACTGAATTTCGTCTCTACTATTATACAGCGCTCCAGGCGACGCCGCGACGTGCTTACAATGAAATTATGTACTGAACACCGTAACTCTTTCAAAGCCAAGGCAAATAGGTGGAAGCTGTGTTTTACAGGGATAAAAGGATTTTAACGCGCTTTATTATTTCAGAACCAGGAAATGGGAACACGTCTCTAATACATAGGTAGGTACTAATACGGCGATATTGTAGGTACTCTATTTTTACTTATCTACTTACTATCTCTTCACGCTTTTATAAGTAAAAACCGGCTCTAAGACTAGGCGCAGACCATCGATTTTTAGTTGGCCGATAGTTGTGCCCGATTTTAAATTGTACGAAGAATCGGCCAAATCAAATCGGTGTAATGTGCGCACTTCCATACATGCCCATATTGATTAACTGCCCGACTAAACTATCGGCCGACGGAAAATCGATGGTCTGCGCCTAGGCTTAAACCCCTTAAAACCCCTTAAAAAAGTGATACGTAAGTAGGTAATTAACAAGTACCTACTATAGAAAGTGAATTTTCCGGAAAATATTAAAAAACCAAAACTTATCAACCCCACAGCGATGAAAAGCGTTTTTCATCTTCGCTGCTCGCAAATGAAAAGCAACAGAAAATTAACATTACGCACGCGATCTAATGAAATTCCTCAGTCGCTGTTAAAGTCAATGACGTGGAGTTAGACACGCCCGTTAAACAGGGGAGCTATTCGTAAGTTTTCCACTCGCCTATTATCGTTTATTACTATAGTATACAGAAACAGTAAGCTGTTTTAAAACTAACTTTAAAAGGGGCCTAATGTTAGTAATTTAGTTAGACCAGCGAATCGACACAATAGAAATCAATTGTTATTGTTACCGCGGTCTCATGCGACCACTTAGGGTTCCACAAGCTAGTTAGGTACATGTATAAAAGGCAAAAGCCACCTTGAAATACCTTAAACAAATCTATGAGTAGGTATGAATGAAGACAGTTAAATCTGAACGGATACTTACCTACCAACATACTTAGATATGAATGAAAATGTAAGCTGTTCTAAAGCTTAATTTATAACCACTTTAGATTTGTAAATTATTCACCACAAACTTCAGAAACTTGTCTAGTAGGTATTTAGAGTACCTACCTAGGTTTAGGGCAGATTTTTCAATCGTCAGATAACTTTTAAAAGGAATAAACTTGTCATTTTGACAGATTTCCCATACTGAAACTGTCAATGTGCCAAACTTATTTTTCAGTTAAAAGTTATTCGACGATTGAATAATCAGCCCTTAACTAAGTACCTACCTAATTATTAAGTTCAAGGCGTATCCCAATTGTAGGGGTGAGTGGACAAAGGTGTTATCTGACAAAACTGAAGAATCGACTTTTTTGCATGAACATAGGTTTTAAGTGATGATAAAATCGACTAATGAGCTCAAAACACGCAATTTTGTTAGGTACGTGTCAAACCTTAACAAAGGTGTTATCTGACAAGCATTCAATAAATTTCAGAATTCAGATGTATGAGCAGATTAACATTTTCAAACACTCATAACTCATTTTGTTAGTTAAGACCTTTGTCCACTCACCCCTTCAATTATTCCCAATCGAAAGCTCCAAATATGTTTGTAGTTGAATCTGGTTCAAACAAAAACAATGAGTCGCACTTCGATATCAATTGGTTTCGCAGTGAAGTTATAAATTAAGGAGGCGTGCACACCATGTATGTTATTGAGCCGGTGGCTGCCAAGTGCCGGCACCATTTATCAAGGAACCAGCACTGCCAACGATGTTCCCGGCAAACGGCCAAAGCTTCGATCGCTTTAGGTTTTGCTAGCCAGCCAAAAATTTTGTGTTGTCCTTTGGGGATTATGTAAAAATAAATATTACAAATTCAGTTTACGGCCCTAAACATAAGGTTTAATTTTGCAAAACGGACTAAATTGCCTACGTAAAAAATTTCAGCAGTTTTGGGCTGCTATTATTTCATGAAAAAAGTCTAGAACATATTAATGAAGTCAGATTTTTTAGGTTTACCTCCTAAGCGAATATTTCCAGAGGAGGCAGCTGCCCCCATAGGCCTGACTATATCTAGAATTAGTCATGCCTAGTTACCTACTGAATTACATATTAAATTCTTAATGAATATCATCCGCTTCCCATTACCTGTGTCCGTTTCAAATTTTCTTTGAAATAAGTCTTGGAACTTATGAAATGTAATGACTCAATTTACAACAGTGTGTTAATTTAACGACTCATAAAGCGACAGCTACAAAGCTTTCGCAAAATATTTTAATACGTTCATGGCCTGAATGCCAGCCGAATTTGTTACACCATTATTTCTGTTTACTTCTCACTCATGTTAATCCCTAGATACATGGGCTATTTACTTATTCATTGTGATTGTTATGTTTGCTTTGGTTTTGTTTTTATAACATCCTACCTAACCCCTAGGTACCTAATAGAAACCAGTTTTTATTTTTCCTTGCCAAAAGACGTGAATCAGTGACGCATGAATTAAAGTAGGTCTTTATACCGCATTAAGTAACTAAGTATAAATAGCTATGTTGTCGGCGTCCTCAGATACCGTCAATGTACGAGGGGGTGGGTTTGCAGCGGAGATCGGCTGCGTAAGCCATCTTTGGTCGCACCAGCGCCGCTAAGACAGAAATCGAAGTGGTCACCATGGCCGAAATCATCAGCTACAAAACTGAATTTTACACGGACGAAGCTGTAGTCGAAAGCCAGTTTTGTAATAAGTATTATTGAGCCAGGCAAGACCAAGAAAGTCGAAAGTTCGAGGCCAAATGCGCATCATTGTTGTTGAAACGTTGAAACTAAGCTCTTTCATCCCGGTATCTATTGCGGCTCAAAGTTGTACTTTCTCGGCGAAACCCACAATAAACTAACATTGTATGTAGTAGCAACTTCTTTGAACGAGACAATACAAGGTACAAACTTAGGTATGTACAAAGTAACCAACCTGTTGCAAGGACGTGACGTTGAGATGGATGGGGTCAGTTAGCCGAGCTCAAACCAAGTTAAGAGTTTTTGGCAATAAAGAAAGATCCAAAGATTCTCGTTAGTGAGATCACTAAACTTGTGAGGTTGAGTGACTATCCTCGTTTCAGCCAAATGACGTCCACTGCTGGACAAAGGCCTCCCCCAAGGTTTTCCACAATGAACGGTCCTGCGCTGCCCGCATCCAGGCTCTTCCCGCGACCTTTACCAGATCGTCGGTCCACCTAGTAGGAGGCCTGCCCACGCTACGTTTTCCAGCCCGTGGTCGCCACTCGAGAACTTTCCTGCCCCAACGGCCATCGTCTCTACGAGCTATGTGCCCCGCCCACTGCCACTTGATTTTAGCAATTCTGCGAGCTATGTCGGTTACTTTGGTTCTCCTACGGATCTCCTCATTTCTGATTCGATCACGCAGGGAAACTCCGAGCATAGCCCGCTCCATCGCCCTTTGGGTGATCTTGAGCCTTCTTATGAGGCCCATAGTAAGCGACCACGTTTCGGATCCATATGTCAACACTGGCAACACACACTGCTCGAAGACTTTCGTCTTGAGACACTGCGGTATTTCGGACATGAGTATATGGCGAAGCTTCCCGAACGCTGCCCATCCGAGTTGGATTCGACGATTGACCTCTTTCTCGAAGTTGGACCTACCTAACTGGACTGTTTGTCCCAGGTATACATAATTGTCGACAACTTCGAGTGTAGAGTCTCCAACCTTCAGAGGAGTGGGTGCAACACGGACATTAGACATGATTTTTGTCTTGTCCATGTTCATTCTGAGGCCCACTTGTTGAGAGGCTCTACTGAGGCCATCGAGCATTGTGCCTAGATCCTCCAAGGTCTCAGCCATGACTACGATATCGTCCGCGAATCGAAGGTGGGTGATGTACTCGCCGTTGATATTTATGCCAAATCCGTTCCAGTCCAAATATTAGGCCCCGTGACTATCCTATCGAGACTGACTATCCTATTGAGACTATCCTATACGAGTGACTATCCTATTCCACTAATATTTTAATTGCGACAATTTGTATGGATTTTTTTTTATGTGACAGGAGGCAAACGAGCAGACGGATCACCTGATGGTTCTATGTTTATAACTCTTACGCAACAACTATTGAACGGATTTTGACGAAACTTTACAATATTATTGTTTATACATCAGAATAACATATAGGCTATAAATTTCACGCGGGCGAAGCCATGGACAAAAGCTGTCTTAAATAAAAGAATCAGATTTAACATTAATACTTTTTATTGATTTCATGTCGCAGCTAACAACGCTCGTAAAAAATAATGCTTATCTATTAATTGACACGCAAATAAACTTTATACCGTTAAAAACTTCATTCTTGTGCAAGTTTAATTCATATTGCATTAAAGCTATTTTTTAACCTTCGATTTATTCTTTAGCAGATCTTACTTTATACATTGATCTCCAAACTCACAGTTCCTAAGTATACCTATCCCGTAAAGTGACATTGTAATCAGACTGCTCAACGAATTTACATAGCCAAAAGCATTAATTATTATGTTATTTACTTCATTTATAAGTATTTGGTTACAAATAAGTAACCTTAAAATAGCTTTTAAGTAGTCCTGTTTTTTTTTAGTGAATAAAATGGAATGCGTAAATTGAAGTTGTTGATGCTTATAAATTTAGTTATTATTACCTAATTGATAAGTATCAACAATTACTAGTCTTGTTTATATTGTTGATATGATTTTAAGTTCTTTTAAGCTTCGGCCAATCCAACACGTGCAGCTGTCATCGGCGATGGCGATCACTGCACGCACGTGCATAGATCGCCGCGACCAATGACAGCCTGACAGGACATGTTGATGTGAACTCATCGCTACAAATTATTATTCATACATGATATCTGATCGCTATCGCCATCGCGCACGCAGGCTGCACGCGTTGGTTAGGCCGAAGCTTTACGCAAGCCTGCACTATGGCACAATCTTTTAACGTCTTTTATTAAGAGCGTTGTCACATTTTTCATGCAGAAATCGAGAATTTGGCAGATTTCGAAATGATTTTAGTCATATAATTTATTGTAATAGCTTCTTTTGACTTATATCATCGTAATTATCATACGTTTTTACGGAATGTCTATTGACAAAATCTCGTTCAAATTGGATTTTTGCCTACGAAAACAGCGAATTTCGAAAGCCCGATTTCCAGGTAACTCGCGAAGGCACAACTTTGAACTAATATTACAACAAATTTATTTCTAAGTAAGAAGATAGAATGTATTCATTAGATTAAGCATACCCTGAAGAAGAAAGTGTATTGAGAAAATTTTGATGTTTAATTCATTAAAATGCATTTTTATCATGTCTAAGATAGTCAAAATTCGAGAAAATTACTGCAAGAAAACAGGTCACATCTCATAATCTAAAAGTCATTTGGCAACATAAACTACTTTATACTTAAGAAGAAACATAGTACTATTATTGTGTGAAAAAGAAAAAATATCTATCTTCAATCTTCAAATGAAAAATTAATTTGAAAATACTATAAAATCGGGTGCATCAAATGGCATAAATCAGTCGTGCTTTGGCACTCGTAGACGCCGGGTCTGTGTCAGTTGACTTCCCACTGACGTATATGCGTCACGCGTGATTTTTTCGTAAATTGTAGTATGATTGAGTACTTTTGATCTGCAAGTATTTTTAATTTATTTGTTTAGGTAAATGGGACTTGTAATTTCTTTCTTTTCAAACTTTTTATTATTTTACTTACAGAATATGGGTAGAATAGACAAAAGATATTATTATGGTATCTGTTTGGTCAGGAAAAAATTAATGACTAATAAAAATTTTAACAGGGTGTCAATACATTAGTCTATGCTATAGTGTTTCTACCAACATAAAATATACTCTTCCTTACTAATAAAAGTTGAATAGCGTCTGTATGGTCACACAATGCTTCATCATGTTTTTCCGAAAGTTCAATTACTGACGACTGAATGAAAGAAATTGGTGCGTAACTATTCATCTGATATTAAACGTTTAGTAATAAAGGGGTAGGTCAGGTAAATGGCAAATCCACCAGCGGTCGCTCGATGACACTTAGACAAATAGTTTTATAAAACTTCAACTAAGTTGGTTAGGTATTTGTATTGTAGATACTTATACAAATAAACGTATAAAATGAGTTTATTTTTAAAAGTATAGGTACAGGGTGGAAACGATAAGTGATTTCACTTGATTTTTAATTATACAAGATATCGAGAAACTGTTTACTGTTCCTGTAAGTGCTTCATGAGCTCTTTAAAACATTAACAATAAATAGGTCAAAGAATAAACTGGATCTATGCGAAAATTCAATGTTTCCGAATTTCATACTAAATGTATGCCGCCAGCCATACCTACCATATTAGAAGTGTTAATTTTTTAAATTTAAATTTTTAATTGAGTAATATACAGGGTGTTGATTTCAATACCCGCCATATTTAGGGAGTAGATTAAGTAGCTTATTCTGATCACGAATCAGCAAAAAAACTGACTTCCAAATTTTTTATTATTATTTTTTAAATATCTACGATTTCCATAATCGACCACTACAGTGCAGAATAGTCCCCCAACGCAAACGGCGCGCGGCGCTCACCCGGTGACCCGGGCAAACGCTGCGCCCCCCGTCCCGCGCCCCACTACCCGCGCTCGCCCATGAGTCAGTCAACTATCAGCCACAATCAGCTGTGAGTTCACAGACGACTACTGGACAGAGCTTAATCCAAATCTACCCTAAAAATGTAATGAGTAAATTAGTTACTTACACCTTATCATGTTACGAGTTTATTTGTTGTTCTAAAAACTAATTAATTAAGTACTCTTTAATTAATAAAAAAAACCTTTTACACGAATTTGCTTCCTTCCGCAAAATAATTTTTTTTACAGAACCTACATTATTATTATTTTTTAATTAAACCATGCTTTTATGTGTGTGATAAGCTTGTACCTACTTATCATTCAAAAGTACTGTAAACAGATGACAATAATGCTCTTTCATACAGGTTCGTTATTCCTTACATTTCCAGCTCTCTACCTTAATAACTTTTACGTCTTTACGATAGTAATTAGTAAAATAAAACTTAACTTACTTAATACCGCAAACTGAACACCTAGAAATAACACACTGGCAAACTCTTGTTCCTTCACTTTCGATAGGAGATAAGACAAGATTTTGTTTTTAAACTCGATTGATTTCAGTACCTAAACAAAATTTCATATCTTAAAAGAAAATTTCATATCTTTCATTTGGAGCGGTGACTTGTAATTGAATACAATAATACCACCGCCTCGCACGCGGCACGGACATCGGGCTCGCACGGAATAGGTACTTCCCCATCTTCGTGTTTCGGGCGTCATCGGGCGGCCGGCGCTCAATCGTGGATCATCGATTTTCTCTGTTCATCAGTCCGATTTTGCTTTCCACGCAGAGAGGCCGCGCGCACGCTCCGCGAAATCTAGCTCGTATTTAGAATACCTAGTACTCAATCGCTATTTTCTTATTTCTTGCCTTGTAACTTCAACTTTTCTCTTCCTCTCTGCTTGATAACTGTTTTCTAGTACTTATTACTTCCTACTACCGTAATAACGTAATTTCATTTCTATCGGCGTTTAATTTAAATACCCTGAACGAATGTTAGTTAGGTTCAGGTTAGACTTCCATTCTTCATAACTTACATAAAATAATTCATCATCATGTTCGGGATTAGTTTAAATGAATGTAATTTCATTACACGAAATAACTACCAAAATTTATTGATATTCTTATCGTTTTAATAATAACGATTAGTAATTAAAGATCTACAAATCATTTGCATTTGAGTGTTTTGAAAGCTTGCTTTAAGAGCATTAATGATAGGACGAATCTTTAGTTCACAAAGATTAAACAAAGTATTTTTCCCGCCGCTTTTACATTCTCATTCGTTGATAGATTTCCTGTACTAAACTGACGAAATGAAACTTTTCTGATGTTAAAAATTACGTAAACTAGTTGAAAATGAAGAATAACGATAACTACCGATTCACGACGACATTCGATGGACGTATTTCATCGAATGCACTTTTCTAATTGCAAATTTGCGATTTTTGATTGTTTTCTCGTGCGGTTTTGAGTATTTAGTGTGTGAAAGTGTGATAGTGAGTGTAATAATAGTGAGTGAGTGTTAGGAAGATGCCAAACCATACGTACAGTGCTCGTGAGTACGTAAACATGGTTTACTGTTACGGGAGGGCACGTGGAAACGCATCTGAAGTCGCATCGGTGAGTAGGTACCTAGTTCTAAACTTAAAGGAATGTGTTTTTTTTAATGTAGGGAGTAAATAATCTGGTAATTTTGTGTACAAAATACTCCCGCGATTGCGGTAGGTAGTGGCGGAAAGCGCGTAGGTACGCTCCAATACACACACACACACACATAGGAAACAGCAAACTAATTTAAAACGAACTTTAACTTTAGTTAGTCAAACAAAAATACCTATTTACACTACCTATTTTACGTGGCTTCCTTCAGTAGACTATCAGACATGATATTAAGCGAGCGATCCGCGTAGCTCGATGGGTGCCGCAGTTGAAGCGTATTGCAGTATTAAGAGCCACAGTACAGTTGATGTCGCACGGAAAATATTCGCTAAAAATTCTACTTTAGTTTGTAATTTTTTTTTTGGTGGATAATGCGTTTATATAAGTCATAATAGATCACCTAAATAAATATGGCGAGGATTGAAATCAACACCCTGTATAATAATTAGAGATGAAACGGATAGTGGTTTGGCCGGATACCGGATACCGGATATCCGGCCAGCTGCTAGGCCGGATAGCCGGATATACGGCGGCCGGATAGTTGGCCAATTGTCTCGTTGCATGTCGTAACGAGTTTAGCGCCGCACAGGTGCTTCAAACGCGATCAGTGGGTCAATTAGTAGACTAGACTAGTCACACTTTTCGAAAATCGAATCCGTCCGAATACAGTGTGAGTCACGAATTCACGATAAAGTGTACATATGAATTAAGGTGAAACTAGACCTATTTTTATCGACAAAAAAGAGGTCAAAAATTTTTTGAGATTTAAAAAAAAAAATATAGCCTAGCAGCCTAGCAGCTGGCCGGATACCGGATACCGGATATCCGGCCAGCTGCTAGGCCGGATAGCCGGATATACGGCGGCCGGATAGTTGGCCAATTGTCTCGTTGCACGTTAGCGCCGCACAGGTGCTTCAAACGCGATCAGTGGGTCAATTAGTAGACTAGACTAGTCACACTTTTCGAAAATCGAATCCGTCCGAATACAGTGTGAGTCACGAATTCACGATAAAGTGTACATATGAATTAAGGTGAAACTAGACCTATTTTTATCGACAAAAAAGAGGTCAAAAATTTTTTGAGATTTAAAAAAAAAAATATAGATTTTTTTTTCTTCCAATTACTTATTGTAATGAAAACGTAATAACTTTTAAACTAAGAGGTATATCCTGATAAAATAAAAACAGTAATGATGCTAAATAACAGGCAATACTAAACACATAAAATACCCAGATAGTACAAATTTCCAGGCCAGGAAGGGATTGAAAAAAAAAAAAATACCCAGAAAATGCCAACAAATAATAAAAAAAACTTTGAAAAAAATCTGCTTTTAAATTCGTGTTTTTAATTAATTTAAAACGATCATTGCAAACGTTGTGATAGGGATAGAGACATGCGATTTATGGTTTTACAAAAGTAATACGATAGAGAATATTATAAAGTAATAAAAACCACCTGTTATAGGGGGGCATTTTTTAGAGAAATTTATCAAATAATTGGTTATTATTAAAAACACGAATTTAAAAGCAGATTATTTTTCAAAAAGTATGTTTTTTTATTATTTGTTGGCATTTTCTGGGTATTTTATGTATTTAATTAGTATTGCCTGTTATTTAGCATTATTACTGTTTTTATTTTATCAGGACATACCTCTTAGTTTAAAAGTTATTACGTTTTCTTTACAATAAGTAATTGGCAGAAAAAAAATCTATAACAAAAATTAAAAAAAAAATCTCAAAAAATTTTTGACCTCTTTTTTGTCGATAAAAATAGGTCTAGTTTCACCTTAATTCATATGTGCACTTTATCGTGACTCACATTGTATAAAGTCAGATTTTGCCACTTGTCTAGGGGGTAGATCAATTCGGGCGATTTCGCTTGCCATCGTAAGTGTGTGATTGAATAGCAAAAATTTAATTAGTTTATTTGCTGCGTAATCTGACTAAACTGCATCATGTCATCAGATCATCAGTGAAAAAAAGATCGCCTATTTTATTTGGCAATATTTCGACATTAAAAGATATTTACTTTTTATGTATTCGTCATTAGAGTAAATAGCCCAGAAAAATATTTTAGTTTTTTGAAAGGCTTTAATATGGCTTTTTTGTAACATTTTGGACTTTAAATAAACGCCGTCATTATTATAAGCCATTTAATTGAAATTTACCTCAAAGATTAATGCATTTCATTTTATTAATAGGAAATTTTCGTAGTTTTTTAGTATCCGGTATCCGGCCGGATAGTGAGTTACTATCCGGTATCTGGCCGGATAGTAAATTTAGGCCGGATATCCGGCCTACCGGATAGTTACCGGATATCCGTTTCATCTCTAATAATAATCAAACAACAAACTCGTAAATTGCATTCTTATTTAAATTATTTACGGAAAACATGATTTTAGGTTTAACTTGCTACAATATCATCAAGAGATACTAATTAATAAATACTAAATAAACAGATAAAGGGGACGGCATTAAGGAACTCAGAATTCTCAGAAACCATTGATTTCGTGTTTGTTTGTAACTGTATGAAATGTATGAAAGCTGGAAATATAGGTTTTTTGAATAGATTCAGTTCGTTCTTAAACATATTATTGATGCCGTTTGCTAGGTCTCATGAAGCACTTTTTCAGTAAGTAACCATTTGTTCGACATCTTGTATACCTACTATAAGAAATATTCGAGTGAGATCACTTATCGATTATTTTCGTCATCCTTATTTGTATTAAATTTAATTAAAATACACTGAGGCTGAGATGCACCACCTAACTTTAACCCTAACTGACAATAACCGGTGTTTTATGTTAGACAGATTTTTGACATCCAAAATTTTGATGTCAATGTTAAAGTAAGACGGTGCAACACGGCCTAACAAATGTATCGTAGATAGTACTATTTATTTTCTTCATAAATCTTTCTTTTCTTTGTAAAGCTATCTACAAGCTTTTATTTTCTTTGACATCTGGAGTTGTAAAATCTTGCAACTTAAAATTTACTTACTTCCCGTTTTCCCATTGAGCTGAAATTTTGCATGTCTACACAGGCATGCAAAATTTCGTTTCATTTCGCACTAAATAATTTAATTTACACGTGTTTTCATGCGATGGCCAAGTCAATATATTTATGTAAAACGTTAATGATTTCCTGGACTGGACTTGGTATTACATGGATCTCACAACTTTTTACCGTAGGACAACTGAGTAGTGAGACTTGGTTTTTTGACAAGTATTGTTTTTGATGGGTTTGTATTACAGAACGCATGTGTACCTAATGGGATAACTGTTTAAAAACACGATTAGATAAATTTTGCTCTATGGATAAAAATCTTAAAGTTACCTCTGATTTTTTAGCATTATACGACCGTGGTTTATAATAATAAATTCTATAAAATCACAATGATATCAGTATTTACCTCTTTGATTTCCTGACTTGTTTAGATTTACAAAAACTAAATATTTATTATTAACTTTTAGATAACAATGTGAATGGCGCTTACGATGTTTAGTTACGAGCTCTTTGATGGACACAGATATTATAGATAACGTTTAAAAAATGGCACGCTCGTTTTCATACATTTCATTCTATTTATTTAACCTATCCATATTTATGTGCGGAAACGTCACAAAATCAGAATAAATTTTAATTTTTCCATCCCGCATCATAAAAACTAAAAAGTCAAAAGTAAAATTTAAATAGTAAATATTTTTCATAAACAAGCTTTTGATGCTGTAAAAAGAATAAAATAAAACATAAATTCTTTCAAACCCATCAACTTATTACTTTACTCAATTTAAAGATTAAAAACTTGTCGCGGGATTTATTAGTGTAAAAAATACATCAATTACGTAACTTGATTTTGCTAAAAGTCTGATCTGAGAAAAAATCAAATAGGTAAATTATACATTATTTCTTTATTATTACCTATGCATGATGTACTGTCTTAGGTACGATACAACTACGGATTAAGATCGTTTAGTCGACGCAGCGTTGAAATTGTACAGATAAATGCAGTTTGCGCACTCACTACGCGACGTCAAGCAATAAAAACCTAAAATTCGAACGCCAACTTTTTGCTACAACGCTCTTAAGAACTATTATCTTTATCAAGGCTGCACATGTCGGAATAATCACAGTTGTAAATGGAATCGTGGAAGTATTCTTTCAGGTGCTCCAGGGGACACAACTCGCTCTCACACATCGGCAGCTTTATTATTCTCTCTTGGTGCAACGTCAAAACGCGGTCGCCATCTTTGCACCTGGAAAAAAACATGAGTTAGATTAAAATGTAAAAAATACTGCCATTTAAAATATGAATGTACTGATCTGAGGCATATAGAAAGGGTGACCTCTAAATAGTGGAAGACTTTGGGGGATTCTTTTGCCCAGCAGTGGGATAGTATAGCCATAATTACAAGTGGCACCACATGAAAATCGATTCTAATTTAGTTTAATTTAATTCAATTCTGAATCGTTTGTTATGGATTCCTTGGAAGAGGCCTTTGTTCAGCATTGGGCGTCATTTGGCTGAAACGAACGAACGTACGACAATTTCGAAATTCTTCTAACTTCGAAAAACTTCGCTCCGTGAAGGAATTTCAAAATCGAATCAGCAACCGGCGCCGGCTACCGAATCAGCGGCCGACGCCGGCAGCGGAGGCACTCCCTATAGATTAAGCTTACATTATAAATAACTTACTTGTACAATACAAAAGCTAAGTTAGAAGCGAAGCAGTCAATATTGGTAGCTCGCCACGGCCTCTTCCTGTCGATGGCGTCGCCTCGTAGAGGAGACTCCGGTTTATACAGATGCATGTGTGTGAGGATCTTTAGTAGAGTCCCCGAGTGTGCGAACAGGAATATAGCATGAGGGTCTCTTTTGTGGCTGGAATCATAAAATACATTCAGTTACCTAGTGTAGAAATCAAAGGGGTTCGAATGTTTACATAAGGAAGCTGGCATGTTTAAGTTTTCACACACGATTCAAGTGATTTAAATGGATAGATAGCCACACTATCCCCTTTTAGATCCCAATTTTAGGATACAGGAACAATGTTAAAAAATACATATTATATTCAAACAGTGACCAGAACTAAGAGGTAACTAACGGTTTGATATTCTTGTGTGTCTTCTTCTTGTTAATCATGACATCACTCAATGTGTATGCTATCACCATAACTAATTTTCTGGTCAAAAAGAGTCAGGTATTATATTTATGCTGAAAATATTGTTGATTTGTATTCACCTGAAATTATCAAACATGGTTTTGATCGCCATACATGCTTGTCTGTAAGTCAGATCATGGCCATAGCCATCCATCCAATAATGTTTCAAATCGTGATAATATTCCATCACCTAAAACAAAACTCAAAATTACCAAACTCCATGTATAAATCGAGATGTAAATGGTCATGCTTATTATACTAACGTTTAATACTTGTGGGATTTGAACCCAGAACTGCAATTGCTCTATACCTTAGTTCTTTAGAAATTTCCCTAAATGTAAACAAATATGGCCAACTGACATTGATAAATTTTTAGTCTATGTCAGTTGATGTACTAGTGATGCGACAAAATCTCTCGTTATTCGCAATTCTATAAATGTCATTTACGGACTGCAACAGACGATTATTAGATTTTCAAAGATCGTTTGTATAATTATTAAGGTCAATCCCTCTTCTGATTGATGTTGAGATTACACAACCCACCAGTCATTTCAGGCTAAAATTTCTGAATGCATACAAACCTCTGCACTCTCCTGATCAAAAGCACTGCACCATGGCGACAAATGATGCTTATTCCAAGACGTTTCAAATCCGCAGATCTTATACATTAAATTCACAGTTCCTGTAAATAGAAAAAGGCATTAAAAAAATACCTTATTTTAAATAATGTGTAGTCATGTTAGTGCTATTGTTTATTAATGGGCACTAATTTTAGAGCTACTTGTGATATCTAATATTTAACAAGTTTTGAGTTGAGTGACCATTAATTAATTTTATAGCAATTAAGAATGAGGAAAGATTAGTAGCTTTTAGAAAGCCAACCTAGAAATAATGTTTTTTTAGCAAGAGTATGAGTGCTGTTGATTATTATAAATACAAGATTATGAAGCCTCATTTCCTGTATGAGTTAGCCAACTCATACAGGAATTGGTTTAATTCTGGGCTAAATATTAGTTGATAGATGATGGCATTGATTGATTGACAGGTTTTTAAGTGAAAGAGATAGTAGCAAACAGCAAAGCAAGCTAAGCATTACAAACCTAAACTCAAGACTTTATCTAGACCCAACTTTTTGCTAACAGCGGCTATAGTCTTGTTCATTTCAGCACTTGTGCCGTACAATTTTTGCTCGACGTATGTGTCTGGATTTTTCTTAACTTGCTTTTGCCACTTGTCACAATGTTTGTAAAACTGAAAAATTGCAACTTAATGTAGGGTAAGCTTAGAAAGACAGTAAAATCAATATAAATAGGGATAATATCAAAAAAGTTGCATTTAACAATAATTTCAAAAATAATAATTAATACAGCTTACTCTTAATTCTGGATCTACTTTGTTTGCAGGTGAAAAAATCACTCCCTGAGACTCTTTCTTGTCAAATAAACCGATGGTGAAATATCTTGCACTTTGCTGCGCTCTCTGTGTAGCCGTATAACGGAACTGGAAATTAATAGATAATTTTACACTCATCAGCACTTTTTTATCAAAAGGATATTAGAGAAAGCTACTTTAGTAAACTAAAATAAAAGTATAAAGCAAATCAAACTTACCATGAATGTTTTATTATTGTACTTATTTTTTATAGCATTTGGGAATCTTTTATGCATTCTCTCAGCTAGCAGTATCATCTCATCTTGACCTTCCCGAGCCAAGAACTTCTCCTGCTCAACATCTATGTGTTTGGACCAGTCTTCTAACAGTTTCAACTGCTCTAGATTCAGTTCACCTTGAAGCATGAACAAAGTTTCGTTTATTCGTTGCAAACAAAACATTTTGCAGTTAATAAAACTATTACAACAATGATGTTATTACCTTTGCCTTTTTTGTGCATGAGCAGAATTTCATATTTCAAATCCCGAAGCGTACTGTTCATGCCCAAAATATCCTTAGCACTTGGCAGTCTTGTTCCATGGCGAATCATCATCCATATTTTAGAATCCTTGCAGTCTACAAAATTAATATGCTTTAGTAGCTAACGTATCATGTAATGATTGCAAAATACATAGAAATCATTATTTTTGCGACTTACTAGGATATTTTATCTTAGAATCATTTTTATTTGAAATAAATCTGTAAGGAGTGCGAGTTCCTAAATAATTGCGAACATCTTCACTATCTAAAGAAGCTATCACATCTGGCATATGAAATAACACTGAGAATATAATTGATACAGCTAAGATATTCATAATTATCTAGTGAATATATTTTTTCTAATTTATTTTAAAATTAAATTACAAAAAATTTGTAAACGTGATGTGTAAAATGTAAATATTTTTTTTTTGCAATATTATTTGAACGTACATCATCATAATGTCAAATTTGTCAAACTATCACTATTTTAACGTTTCGTTGCATTATCAATAACGTTTAACGTTACTTTTGTTCATGGAGCACTATTGTAACAATAACCGTTGCTCCGTGCTTGTGTCCTACCTACTACCTAAACATACCTAAAGCTCGGGTTCCACCAAGGCGGAGCGGAGCAGAGAAGTATTTTGAATTTTTGAAACAAATCAGATTTTATTTTTTCTGCTTCTCTTCTCCGCCATTACCATTAGAACATAAAACAATGAACAAGAACATTTTAGTTCAAAGATTATCAATATGAATGGTGTAGTTCTATGTGTACTCAGGGGTGTAGCTGCTACTAAGGGACTAAATTCAAATTCAAATTCAAATAATTTATTTGTGAAACACAGGTAAGCAGTATGATGTACAAACAAGATATGTGTTCAAGCCGTGATCAGCCTTGTCGGCATACAAATGTTAAAGCGTGATTTTAAGTATAATATTATGTTAAAGAAAAGTATTAATGAGCTAAAGTAATGAACTAGCCCCTACATTTTCAAAATAATGTAAATAGAGATAAATTCGAAAGTCATAACTGGGGAATTCCTCTAAATTCTTTCTGTGGGCAGTGCTGCCAGATTAGGCGAATTATCGCCATTTAGGCTACCTTCGGGGGTCAAATGGCGACCAAAAAATGCAAACGGCTACCGGTAGCCATTTAGGCTACCTAGAAAAAAAGATCGGGCTATTTAGGCTACTTCAGGATTACCTTGGAAAAAGAAATTTTGCTTGTAACAAAAGTAACGAAACGTAATAATGCACATCCACCTAACACTTAATCTGAGACATCCACCGTTCTTTCCATTCGCTCACTCTTCATAAGAGTAAGATAGAGCTATTGCGTACTGTGCGTACAATAAATAGTATAGATATAAGATACTAGCTTTTGCCCGCAGCTTCACCTGCGTGAAATTTAGTTTGTCACAGAATATGTTATTCTGAGTTATAAAGAATGATGCTGTAAAGTTTTATCAAAATCCGTTTAGCAGTTTTTGCGTGAAAGAGTAACAAACATGTTAACATCCAGACATCCATACACACTTTCGCATAATAATATTAGTATGATAGGTAATACTCGTATCTCATGGACTTGGCGTAACTTTAAAATAAACGTGCTCAGTACATACATTACGCACACACTTACACGCATTATAAATACACGATTTAAGAAAACAACATGGCCGCAATATAGGCAATCAGCTGACAGGTTTGTGTGTGTGTGTGTGTAGTTGTCAGCTGATTGCCATGTTGTTTTCTTAAATCTTGTATTTACTAGGCACAAGTCAGGTAGTGACGTCACATAAAAATGTTGCCAGAATGAGTACTGACCAAATAATATTATCTATCTCTTTTTTTATACGTCACCATGGGTAAGTTAGAAAGACATAAACAGTTGTTTATCATTAATGTGTCGATTTGATATGTATTTGTATAAGCAATTTTTGTATACTTAGCTCAAAATGTTAGGCGAATTAGGCTACTTTAAGAAAAAAAAAATATTAGGCGATTTAGGCTACTCGGTAGGAAAAATTAGGCGAATTGAGTTGGCTGATATCTGGCAACCCTGTCTGTGGGTTGCCAACTTGGCAGTCTTGTAAAGACGGTACATAAGTTTATATGTTACGGTCAAAGTGATAAATGTGAAAATTATGAATAATCGCCGGTTATTATGAATAATTACCGCATGATTTGGTAAATGTGATTAATATGTGCGTTTTAATATTCATCGATGTGCGTTTTACTTTTACTGTAAAGATTAAAAAAAAAATGCTGTATGAGGCAGGAAGTAAGCTTGATGTCAATAAGCTTGTTAAAATTTAGATTGCAGTGGGCCCCCATTTTTTATTTGCCCCAGGGCCTTAGATTATTAATCTAAGCCCAGGGCCCTTGGTTACCTAGCTACGCCCGCCACTGACTGTATGTAGTACCTACTGTAATCTAAGTGTACTGCTATGCTATCATGTCATGTTTTAATTTTATTGACTGCTATGTAGATAGGTAGTGTATCATTAAGATTATATTAAACTATGAAAATTCCACCTGATTAATATTGAAAGAAAAAGGGTGAAAAGAAAAACAAATAAAATATTAAGAAAATATTAATTTATTCAACTTGTAACAATATTTTGGAGTTCTGCAATGTGGCTTTCAATGTAAATGGTTTGGTCAAGCTTTCTACATTGAATGATTCTTTCGCAAACTCATCACCCTCAGGATTATCCAGTAAACTGAAGCTAATATCTTTGATATCTTTGCCAGCATCTATACTACAAGTATTCTGAGCAAATGGAGGTGTGCCTTCTTTAAATATTTGGACTGTTTGATCCAGGTATTTAAGATAAATATCTTTCCCTAAGAATTCTACTTCAGCACTCGTATCATGCAAATTAACATCAGGAATTTCAAATAACATGCCAGCTTGTTTAGCACATCCCATAGCAATAACTTCATCGGGATTGATTCCTGAAAGTACTTCAGCTTCAGGCAATAAATTGGCAATCGCAGATTGTAGTTTTGGAATCTTCATACTTCCTCCACTCAGAACAATTTTGTGGATTTTCCCATCAAAGTTTTCAATCAGTTTCTGAGCTGGCTCTATGTATGCAGATATTTTTGAAGAAATAATGTTTTCAAATCTAGCCCGAGAAATGTTTTGGCTCCAATCAACACCATCCATCAATGACTCAATAAAGACATGAGCTGAACTCAATGTGGACAAAACATGTTTGCAGTTGTCTGAATGGAGCATTAACTTTGCCATGGCTCTCTTACTTTCTTCAGGATCTAATTTCCACTTCTGCTTCACTTCTTGAGCAATATAATGTGCCAAGTCTTTTGTAAGGCACTGTCCACCTAGATCGGAGCGGAATATACTTTTTTCAACACTTATGAATCCCCTCGAAACTTTTAGGATGGAGACATCACACGATGACCCACCAAGGCGGTAAATTAAGACATTAATATCATCTTCAGTCTCTTCAACATTGTAAGCTAATAGTGCAGCTGCTGGCTCACTTATCACTTGTAATACATCAAAACCAGCCAATTCAGCTGATTTAACCAATCTGTCTCGGCTTTCATTTGACCAATGCAAAGGGGCTGCTAACACCAACTTCAAGTCTCCTTCACTCCTCATAGAGTGGCTGGCAATAGTGAACAATTTAGCATAAATCTTAGTTGCAATGTTATCTGGGTTAGAATACTGTGTAGTTTCACTTGTTTCAAACTCGTATGTCAGCTTATCTTCGTTCTGAATGCGGCAAGATGATGAAGTTTCGACGTAGGAAAGATCTTCTTCGTTGTAATCACAGTTCATCAGGCGCTTGTTATGTTTGATTATGACCTTTGTCAGAGCCTGACCAGATTTAGCGGTAAGTCCGATCTCCCATTCCGAACCATTGAGAGCGATGATTGCTGGGGTCACTCGGTCACCGGCATCGTTAGCGATCACGGTAGCAGCACCATTGGTAAACGAGGCAAGACAAGCAGAGTTGTTTCCCAGATGTATTCCATAAGCAGTCGTCATTGTTTATAATGATTAATGCAGTCTTAAATATTAACACGCAGTCTTAACTGAATTGGTGTCTTTTAATCACACGTTACAAATAATTTTCCACCTTTGCTGGTGAGGTTATGTTTTTTTTAGACAACAGACAGATTGACAAAGACAAATGACATAAAGTGACAGAATGACTTTTTTTGTGTTTGTTTATGGTTTTTACGGCCTTGGAACTACTAACGCGACATTCAGTTATATTTCGCTAATTAATCGTATGTATAGCCGTAGCATTACACATCGGTTTTCTTAAAACGTTATCTGGGCCTATTCAAAATTTAGAAAAAGTTATAATAAATCGTTTTATCATGTTGGCAGCATTGATTGGCGGGATAATGTAAACATAGTTTGCGTAACTTTCTAATTAATTCGTTTTCGTATTATTTCCTTGAGGTAAAGTATGGAAAATGGAAACAAAGCAAAGGGAAACCAATATTTCAAATTCTCGTTTGCAAGATTTACTTCAAAGTCTGTCGAAGTGTAAAATTGTAGGTAACGAAGTCGTGTCGATACAAATTAATATAAAATATCTCATTGTAATTTACAAATTATTTTTAGGAATTCACAAAGGAAAGGGAGGAACTTACAAAATTACGTAATGAAAATACAAAATTAGAAGTTGAAGTCAGAGAAGCTCGTGAATTAGAAAAATCACATCGCTACCATTTGCAAACCTCTCGAGAAATGATCGGCAACCTACAAGAAACTGTTTCCCAACTCATGTATCTGAAACGCGATATAAAAAAACTAAAAGATGAAAATTGCACTAAAGATACCTACATCAAAACGTTGCAGATTGTAAGCCTACTTCATACAAAAAGTGTAGTGGCTTAGAAAAAGTAAGTACATTGATCTATAGTAATTAAATGTCATTGCACTGCTTGTAGGAAAAAGAAGCACTTTCGCATCAACAAAACGAGAGTTTAAACGAATTAAGGAGTTCCCACGATAAAACGATCGAAGATCTAAAGCTTTCCTACGAGAAAAAAGGTAGATCGTCGTACTTTTATTGGATTTAAAAACAATTAACCATTTCTTCCGAGCTAATTTAATTAACATCATACATCTAAGCGCCTAATTAGTGTAACCTATAGTAACTTTTACAAAATGATGTAGTTCTTAGATTTCCAAATAAAATTAAGATAATGTTTGATTATTTTCAAAAAGTATCTAACGTCTGATATTTTTTTTATAAAACTTCTAATAAGGTCTAGAGACAGACGCATAAAAAGCGCACATAAACTTATTAATAGACTCTGTATGAATACTTGTGTTGTGAGAGATAGCTAATTGCACTCTCATCGCAGTGCTCAGCGAGACGGAACGATCGCATGAACCGTCTGGATCTTAAGGGCCCCAGCACACATTACTTTTTTTTTTCATTTATTTAACAACTAAAAAAGTCAATTACATCCGTTACATTTAGATACGAGCTTTAAAACCACTAGGGTTTGAAATAAAGCGAGGGCATAAGTTCACATACAATTTTATTATCATAATACAGCTGATTAATGAATGATGTTAATTAATTGTTACAGTAGCTTAAGGAATAATACTTACTTATTTAAGTATTTACTTGTTATCTTGATGGTATTATGATGTAACATTTGGCGGTTTGAACATAGTAATCATGTCTGGGCCTTGAACCATCCATGCGATGAGCTTGAATACTTAACCCATTAGAGGTCAAACACAAAGTACTAATATATTTTCAATTTTTTCTTTATTTTCATATTGAAATCAGAGCAAAAAAACACAAAATACAAGAAAATTCTGAAAAAGAGTTGTTTTCATGAAATTACAGGGGTGTACTCAATTGGGTACAATGACCTCCTAGGTATGCAAATTTTCAAAATGCGCCTTTTCGACAAAAAGTGTTTAAAGGGACTTCTTACACTGCCAACGCACTGTTAAATGACAGCGAACATACCCCAGCTCTTTTTCAGTTTTGATGGGATATTTTCCAACTCCATTTTGAAGAAAAGCCATCACAACTATTGGTACAGCCGGACGCATTTTTTTTTTTATTTAGCATATCTCTTCATCTAGCGACCAGTAAAGTATAGTACATAGTCTAGGTAGCTTGTGGTACTCAGATAGTACCAAAACCGCTAAATAGGGCTTTATAGGAATCCCAAGTATATTGTGTTGATTGGATACTGATATTATTGTAGTCAATACAAATATCATAATGATAATGATAATGAGAAGCATCGTAGTTATCTATTGGATATAATAATATTATTATAGTCAGTTTTTTTCAAATACTGTGCAAGTTTGAGGCCCTTCAGCTCTTCACAAAATATAGCAAACTTATCAGCACAGACTTCGGAAGTATCTACAGCGATTGAAGAATTATGACTTTTGATTGGGTGCGGATTTGTGGGAATCTATCGTCTTCTTTTTCACGCCAGCGGTTCATTATCACTGTCGTCCTATAAACTGCCTTTGCTTCCACTATCCCTTCAGTTCATAAATACCCTTTAGTACGTCTTTCGGTATGAAAAACGTCGCCATAATATCCTCTTTTTCAGTCAATGCACTTGTATCAGGTGGTATAATTATTAGCCAAAATACATTCATCGTCATAAATATCCTGTAAAACAGCTCCAAAAATGTCTTCAAGTCCCTTTTAGCTCTTTTGAGCTGTAAAATGTTACGAAAGAGCAAAAAATAAATACAGTTTTTTTACTTACGCATGTTGTCATTGTACCCAACCGAGTACAGTAACTTTTATATGACCCTAGTTTTATTTGAGACGTAAATATTATGTTATATTGTGCTTTATAACCTACCCTGATATGTATTTTAAAGTAATTAAATAAAAAAAAGAACTTGTGAGCAGTAATTGTTATGAAAAAATCAAAAAATAAACACCTACCCCCACTATGTTTCAGTGACACAACTTCAACTGATACTTTTTAGCAAAAAAAGTCCCACTACCCGCGTTATTGTTGTCAATATACTTTAATAGTGTTATGATGAAGTATAATAATAAGTCTACCCATGTTAATTTTGTGAGATTTGCAATTGACACGTAAAAATATAGCTGTACCCATTTGAGTACAGTGACCTCTAATGGGTTAAATTACTTACTTCCAATCCAACCCACACGATAGAGTAACCTTCCGTTAGTATTAGTTCGCTAAACTGTTTTATCACTTTGGTTAGCAAGCCGAAATCAAAATTTATTTAATATTAAAAATAATATTGGTGGCTACAACATACATAAAAATCCTTCTCAATCTGGGCACAAAATATAATCTGGGGCAATTGCTTAGTTACCAGTCCATTTTTTTCGTTCCCTAATTAGTCGCTGCTTTCAAAAAGCATTTAGTTGCCAATTCACAGTATTCAATGTGTTCGCACTCTTAGGTTTTCTTTTCATAATTGGTCTTATGCGCGCTGAACAAATGTGTATCCAGTCCAACAGGTGCAGAACGATTCGGACACCCAAATAGCGCAGTTTTCCTGCGTCATCGAAGAGCTTAGGAGCAAGATCAAGGAAATGGAGACTGAGCATAGTGATAAGGTATGGTTTACCATGTAGGTATGAGTATAATTGACTCCATGGGAGAATGAGACTAAATTATATCATGCTCATACCAGTCTCAGACGTATAGCGACCGAATTTTCGCTCACTCTTTGGCCCCACTGGCGATTGAGGACCTTGCTCCACGGTGACGCTACCTACAAATGAGTGCAAATGCAATGATGCTCTTATCGTATTTTTACCCTGTTAGTTAGCGACACTGTCTTTAGTCACTTCACTAGCAAATTAATGATTGGACGTACTCGATCAGTGGCGCCAACTGGTAAGTTCAATACCAGAGTAATTTTTTTCTACGTATGTCAATACGTTAGAAAAATTGTTTTTGTATTTTTATCTTCCGTAAACTCTAACACCTGTTTCTTAAGGATGTCGTAAATAGGTAGGTACTTGAAATAATAGTGATACATCACGCACAAACTGATTAGCTAGCTACCATAACTCGATTTCGGACTAGCGTAGGTGCAAGTCATACATAATTACTAAGTAAGTAGGCATCAGAATGGAATCTTAGCAGGGAAAAATCATTTTCAAACCAAATATTTATGTTATCTGTATATGGCACGCATCTGAGATGGATGCTCGTTTATAAATATTTATTCTGTGTCTACACCCAAAGAAGGATCACAAAACTAACTGTTACATGCCCATTATGATAATAGGAAAGGCGTAGGTAGTAGCATGTCTGTGGGCGATAGGAAGTTTCGGTCTGTAACCAAATGTGCGTGTCTGTAATGATGCGTCAGTATTTTTCACCATTACCATCTACGATGCCTGTTCCGAATGTGAGAATGTTAACGAACGTATATTTTTTCATTAATGAACGTTTGATTTAACGATTGGAGTTGGAGTTTATGTGTGTAAATGGAGAAATCATTCATTTTTGCATGCTTTAGCTACGGTCTTTTGTTTTATTGACTCCAAGTAGCAGGGAATCAATGGTTTGGATAACTAAAAGCTAAAAGTCTGTAAGTCTGCGGGGAGTCTTTAAATACTGTAGCATCTTTATAAAAGGGGTTTTTTTCTCAAAAATAGTCTGAAATTATAGCTGAAATAGAACTTAGGTACATTGGCTATTACTTACCTTCTTACCTAAGTATATTTCAATTCTCATGCAGATGAACGTGGTGGTTCTCGAGTACGAAGAGAAAATCCAGCGCAGTGCTGCTCAGATCGCCCAGTTGCAGGAGCAGTTAGCCCGGCAAGCGGCGCGAACGGACTCCAATATCGATGCCTACAGACGGGTAAGATGGACTCAGTACTCTCTTGCCCACTGTTGGGCATAGTGGGCTTTCCCAACTTGTTTGGTCAAATAGGATAGGAATAGGTACAAATAGATTACTCTTATTTAATAAAATTATAGTCTAAGTCGATAAATGTCAACGTCATACTACATCTTAATTATTATTCTAATCGTACGCAAATGAATGGACATCAACCGTCAAATAACTGTTAATTGATGAAATTAAATTAAATTAATTAGAAAATTAACAAAACGAAACACTTTATGAAGTGAACGCGAACCTATCAACATGTTCGTATATTGCGATTTTGTATAATTAAACAATGAACGTTTTGTGCTCGAACGGTTTTGCAGCTTACAAAAAAATAATTAATGTACTAACCCCATGTAACCTAATGAATAATCAAATGAATTAATTCGTTATGCATAACGATGATAGACAAAACATTCGAGCCATTGAAACCGCGCACTAATCAGCTGGAATAAAGGAATTCACACAATTATCATCGAAAAACTTAATTCCCAATGTTACAATTATGCATTCCCTCGTACTTACGCGAAATGAATGGCTAAACACAATACATGAGAGTATTAATGAGACCGCTCAGGCTTTAATTATAGTCCATTATGAGACAATCCACTTTCACTATAGTTAGTCCATTTTTTGTAGCGATTAGAAGAGCTTGAGGAGAAAATCAAGCAGAGTCAGTTTAAGCAGTACCTGGCGCAAAGTTCGTACCCTTCCCAGTATGAGAGCCAAGTGGAGCGGCCATATTCTATGAACCGAAGCCCGTATCCCGAAACCAGTTCGGTAGACTTGGAGCCTGTTTATGAGGGTAAATCGAAGTTTACGCCAGCTATGAGCCAGAAGGCACCAAAACCTGTACCTCTACAGGTCATGTACTACGGGCCTAAAACGCACTGCCCAGGCCCACCGAAGGTAGAGAAGAAAGGCTTCAACATAACGAAGAAACGGAAGCTGTACAACGAGAAAGATTTTCAAGATTTCTAAATTGACAATGACTTGTTTAACTTTTGTTCCTTATTGTTTTTGCTAAAGAGTTAATTACAGCATGATACTTTTTTACTATTGTCCGTGTCTGTTGTTAAATAAAATTCTACTTACGTTAATTGGGTGTCCTGTTATTAGTAGATAGTGATTAAAAAAGTATCAATAGTAACTAAGAGCATATCTGCCCTTCGTAGTGAGTTGAATCACATGGGTGTTGAAGTTCCGTTAGAGACAGTTGATTTACATTTGAAAAATCATGTTAAGTACACAAATGAAGTTACAGAAGATGTTATGTAAGTTTCTTCCGGCTATTTCAATATTTCACAAGAATTCCAAGCAACATGACCATTACAATCATTATTTCGAACGAAAAGTTAATTACTTAACTCTTATCTTTTGTCGGGAATCTAACTTTTGTTTGCTATGATGTTACTGAATAAGAATGCGGTTATGAAAATACATTATACTCACCATTACTATTCATAAGTTACATTATGGCCTAGATCTGAACGTACAAGTATAGTCGACAGCACTTCAGCACTATTAATTTTTGTTGTAAAATAGCCTTTATTGCAACTACATAAAGATGCCGCAGTGTACAGCTTGATGTACTTTCGTCCGTACATCCCTTGAAGCGTGAATTGCTTTTATTAATTTGGTTAATGATTTTGAGACTAATTATGCGCACGAATTTTAATCAGGCTGCATACTTAGACAAACGATTGTATGAAGCAACTCTAGGCGTGATAGTCCTTGGGTGGGTGACCGTTTTGTTTCAGAGTGGTTATGTGTTAGCCAATGAAATGCGTTGCGTTTAATTTAAACGTTGTGTCTCTAATGAGGGTCCAGTCCATTGGCAACTAAATGGGTGATGGGGACCTAGTTATTATAGGATCAGCATTGTAATAGTCTTCTCCTACTATAGACAAAGGCTAACAACCCAACTATGTCCATTAAAAGAACGGGTCAAGTGCGAGGCAGACTCACACCGAGGGTTTAGTACAAACTTTTATTTTGGTCGTCCGGAAAATTGAATGTCGAAAATTTGGCTTGTAGTAGAGTTATTAAAAAGATCTAAACTCAAAACATACTCGTAGAATCTGAAAGAATCTCAAAATCTACTTATTAGAAATATAGTTTTGTAAATCCGGTTTAACTTAAAGGTTTACTTATGTGTAAAATAGAACGCAATTAATACGATTTTCAATGGATTAAAAAAACTGAAAACTTACTAAGATGCTTCTTTTCGTTTGCCTTTGGTTGGTTTATATTTTATTTACTTCCTTCTCAACTTAAGTAAACATCATGTCATAGTAAACCACTAGAAAGCAAACGAGCTTGTATTCTGTAGAGTGTAGATGGAATAATAAATTGAAAAAGCTTGGCGGTCGTTCTGGTGGTTGGCCATCACCATTTCCTAGCACTTTATTATGGCAGCCTCAACTGTTATTTTACGACTTAATAAAATGTCTTTCAACGTAAACAAAAGACATTTCGTTTTTGCAATCTAATTGATTTGAAGGATTAGTACTTAAATGGTTTTTTAAAAATAATTACATAGGCATCTTGTTGTTTTAATATCAGCATAAATAATTAATTAACCAATGAACACAAGTTACGTATAACAGCACACGTTCCCTACATTTCCCGTGCACATGTCATAAAATATTCAATACCTTAAAATTACCTATTGTTTATGGATTGGCCACCCGTATGAATGAAGTGCTTTAAGGATGTGCTGCTATTTCTGACGCTGAATGGCTGTAGCAGTGTAGCCTAGGATAAATGGTTTTAAAATAGGAACTAATGAATTTGCAGCAGGCGACAACAATGTTGCGCTTTCTTGTATGTAAGTAACTCAACTATTCATAATGATAGCAGCACGGAATTGCGATACACTTTCATTGATATTATCTATACTTTTTACTGTCACGACCTCAGATCATAGAAAGAGAATAGATATGAAGTCGCGCGTAACTACAACGAGAACCAGTGTCCCCACATTTCCCCCACCACAGCTCCCACACACACATTCAACTGTGTAAAAACAAAGCGACTGAGAGTCTACGACAACATGTGCAACCGGCTTAAAAGTGCTGTGATTGGCCAGAAGGCGTGCCTTATGGCCAATCAATGGCCGCGTGACGTGACGCACACTTTGAAAAAAGCAATTAGAGAGAAGAAAGATAAAATGGAGTCGATAAGATATCGATACTTTAAATCCTGGGGGCAAGGCTCGAAATTGGTTTAAAAAATGCTTGTATGAAAACCTTTTTATTATTATACGTTATTATTATGTTCTTTAACGATTTTTGCATAAAGGAGTCAGTTCCATTTTGTATGGACGAAAAACTCAGAATCAATTATTGGGACTAAATGAAGTTACCTTATATTAATTTACCCCAACCAAAGCTCAATGTCGTTATCGATGGAGTATAGAAGTTATAGACTGACAAAGTTTGTATGAAAAGTCATGGGCTTAACCCATGACTTTTAGGTACTTGCGATTTTTACCAGTATTTACAATATTGGTAATATAATTATTATTTACTTTAATAATAATAACAGGATCACTGTAATTATTATTAACTACTATCGCGCATTAACTTTTTAATTATGGCGAAATTCTTACCGCCTATGTTTATCAAAAATAATGCCTATATTAGGCTTTCAACTAGCTCTTATAGTAATTACATAGTTGACAGTTACTAATCCCTTCTACTATTGTTATTGTTTTTGTAAAAACTTAAAAATCGCAAGCAACTCATGATTTTTTTTATTCAAAATTAGAAAATAGAAAATAATAATTTACTTCTATTTATCGATAATAGGAAACCGTATTAGAACACGAGCCCTGCACTATGTTACGACCGGCACATGCGGCCGTACTGTGTATTTTCACGCGTCAGTGGATATCGGAAGAAATAAAATACATTGCGCAGTAGTTACGCATGACATAAAGTGGTTGCTAACTAAATCGTCAATGTACAACGTGTTTGAATTTTTATCACCACTAATTTCGATATCGCAGTAAATGTCACGGCACTGAATTCGTTCGTAAAAATGTTTAGTTTTTTTTATTTATAAGCAAAATACCAATGGATTTGCAATACTTACATGTGGTAAATGACTTCATTGTTCCTGTAGTTCTTCGTTTCACTTATGTTATTGCACGTTACGACGCATTATCCAACAATATCGGAGAACATTTCCTCAGTACGACTGAATCGCGACTAACCTGGCGTCGCGGGTGATGTTCGTTTCTGGGCATATCGCGGAGACACGCGCCACGCCCCCGTTTCACATCTATTCCCTTCTATGATCTGAGGTCACGACATATCCACGCCACTTAGTTAAGTTGGGTGCTTTGTAATCATAAAGATTGAGTGAAAGTGTGGATTATGCTTCAAAGCATTAACGACTCTCGATAATCTGGAATGTCGAAAGCTAACCACACCATAAGATAATAAATAGAAATCTGAAGGTAATAATGCTAGAAACCGCGCTCTTGCGCCTGCGTAACGCCTGAGTCTGCATAACGCGCAGAAATCTTTCTAAGTAGCATGTGAGAACAACAGTTTTTTAAGAGTAGACAGGACTGTAATACATTCTCAATTTATTTGTTCTCTTGACTAATCGAGCTAACAGTTGCAGGCATAAAGGATTGTCATACTGGATCAAATAAATGCAGCCCCAATACTTATTGTGTGTATTTTAACCTGACCGCAGACCGCATGTCATAAATAAATTAATACCTAAAGGGGAAAGGATAAGTAATAACAAATTCTAGTTTTCTTTATCTTTGGCCTTTATTTTTTGCAATTAAAACAACGATTGGAGTAACTCAAATCAACTTATTTTTTACTTTACATTCTAAACGCCTGCGTTAATTAAAACGCATATAAATCAGAATAACAACCTGGCTTTATAAGTTCCTATATTAATTTATCATTTTGATTTACTGGTGTTTTAATTAATCGTACATACATGAACTAGGCTTATTCTAAAAAAAGTTACTTCAGAACATGCTTTCGTCCTATAAATAATTGAACCCTCAAAATAACTAGTTTGTGAAAGTTAACAATTTGTTTGTATTTAGTTATTATGTTAAGTTACAACACTAATAATATCTTATGTATAAAATTACATATTTACATTAACAAATGTAGGCTGAACTAAAACAATGAAATAAGATACCTATTTTAAAATCTAACATCATTATACTTTTAATAAAGTAAGGTACTCAAAAAAATCTAATCTAAGATGCTTTACTATTTTTATACAACTTCATGCTTGACCTTTCACAGGTACCGGCTTTGTATGCACCTATTGTATGCCATCTTAAATATTGCATACTTCTCATGGTGAGAGTTCATGGGAAGATATTAAGTTCACAGAAACACCGAGTTGATAACAAGGGCGGAATGTATCTTGATAAAATAATGTAGGTAGGTAGATCAAATTGTGTCACTACCTTCAAAAAAATTAACGGTACCTACTTTGGATTGTAGCAGGTGTATAATGCAGTTTGTGCCATTTTTGGTGCATAGGTACTTAGAAGTTCTAAATATTTAAATTTAACTTTAATAACGCTCTACCAGAGTAGAGTTTCATCAATTGTTCACAGCTTTCTTACATGCTTTCATATCCCTTAATAAATATAATTTGAAATCAAGTATCTGCCAATGCTGTAGACACTCAACATGAAAAATTAATTAATACTAGATGATTTTAAAATATATCTAAGCTCATTGACTCTCTTAAGTAACTTTCTAAAGGACAAAAGTATAAAAGAGATAAGATAGAGCATACTAAAGGTGAACCCACACCTACCATACCAATCGCGCCTTCCTTGCTCATTTCTTAGATCTGACGCCTATTGTAATTTAGGTGTGCGTTCAGCTTAAGCTTCGTTACCAACACTTGTCTCTAAGACATTCTTTGGCAGTCACCAAGAGTCACTAACATAAATACAACAGAACAGACAATAAATGTACAAGTTCCTAGCCGTATCCACGCAGCAGCAGCGTAATATTGCTCACACTACGTTACTTCGGATGGTCGGAAATCGAATCCGTTGTAACTCCATACAGAAAAGGCCTTTCGACCATCTTTTGACATTACAAAGTCACATTTTGCCACTTGTCTAAGAGCAGTAGTATTGCGTTGACAAGTCGCCTGCTGCTTTGTAGAGTCGACTACGATATCGTAGCTACTACTGGTTACGAATAAGTCTATCTAGAGAGTTCCAACTGCAGGAGTAGTCGATCTGAAGATGGCCGTACCTGGACAGATGGAAGTTGTCAGGGGCAGCCTTGGGCAGCGGCCGCGCCCAATCCTCGTACTCCGGAGACAGGCTCTCGTACGCGAAATGCTCGTACGCGTCTGTCAACCTTCGAAGGGAAATGGATTGTAAGTGAAAGCGAAGGATTCGAAAAGTGCTACCTTACTAAAATTTTTGACAATATTAGGTAACGGATTTATGAATTCAAAGCTCTATTATAATACACAGTTCTGGATTTGACTAGGTATAGGTACTCGTGGAACGCAAGATTTTCCATCAAATCTATGTAGGTACTTCAACGATGTAAAAGTTCACTGACCGGCAACCCCAATGAAAAGACAAATCCGATATAAAAGCAAAACGAATAAAAACGTAAATAAAACACCACGCGATTCACATTGATACAATTCCCAACGTAAAGTATTTTCCAAAGAAAAGAAAAACAGCTTTAGAAAGTAGGTATAACAACTACAAGGCTTAGAAAAACACGCATTAAAAATCCAAGCATGCATCAAGCAACAATAAAAACCATCTTCATTGTTACGACACACCGAGTAATCATAAGATCCATATTTCGTATGTTAATCTAACATCTTTTAATTCGTATGCTCCACTTTTGGGGCTATTACGTGGGGCTGACTTGCACTTCAGTGTGCTAAAAATTGCTGTCAAGTGTTGGTTTCATCTTCCCTATGACATGCATCGACAGTACTATTGTGCAATGGCTCATACATGTCAATAGACGATACCCTAGTTGGTATGGCGATTAGATAATCGAGTGATTTCCTATCCACTCCGATTCGCACTAATTCGCCAATGTTATAATTAATGACGGCTTTTAAACGATGTGTGGCTTGACTGACTTTCTAGTTATCCGCTGAATTCACAAAGTGTTTCACGTGACTCGAGCTAGAAAGTTGCGTGTTACCGAAATAATTGTATTGTACGCCGGTTTAGGAAAATATAGGTAATTGTGCATTTTTCTCGAGCAACGTTTATGTTGGGTAACACACAGAGCACTCTTTGCTTTATTTATTTAAAACTATATTAACTACGTGCAGACCTACCTATGTAGAGACAAAGAGGTAAAGACCTCATAAGGGGATTGGCTCCCAATCAATAGCCGAAGAAGTAAGTAGTTAAATTAGTAAGATACTAAGTAGACTAAACAAAAATAAGTATAAAATAAACCTTTTAAATAAATATAACATGATAACAAATTAGTTACTTGTTCAGTGAACGAAATCGCAACACGTTGGATGCATTTCTACTAAACTGCATACTTATTAGATTCCGTAATCGCAAGCTTTCTCCTGCAGTGGGCATTCGTAAACGTTTATTGATACAGAAGACCTTACATAATAACAATACACTGGATTTATGAACGTTACAGTACAAGTTATATCTTTTTGTCCATAACGAGGAAGCTCTTGGCCTGCATCTCACCTGGTGGAAAGTGATGATCAGGCTAAAGGAGGAAGCGAGCTTCACCCGGAATCCTTAACAACAGGGGAACTGGCTACCTTACCTCCAACTGTTATAGCGATTGACTTAGGTGAGATGGTGGTAGCTAGCCACGCGGACTTAAAACAATTAAGCCCTACCACCAACCAAACCGAACAGAAAAAGCTGCTACACCGGAAATCGAACCCGGGACATCTGGGTCTGAAGCAGGTGGTCTTACCACTAGACCCCAGTGGCGCTAATAGGTAGGTACTACACTTTTTGTGAGAACTTTCAATTTCTCTTGTACGTGTAACTTTACATAGTATACTTATACCAGACATTATAATATGCGATTAGGTCACCACAGATTATGCAGATTTTCTTAGATCAACGGTCAGGCTAACCCCGAGGTCAATGGTAGCAAGTTTCACTACAGAAGCTGGATTCTCACAAGTTCAACTTTCATTTATAGGAAGCAAAAAACTGGTGCGCGTTCACACGAGCTGTGTTATTATAATACAAATAACGCCCCTCGGTTGTTAACGTGAACGATGTAGAGACGAACAATCAGTTAAAATATTATATGTAAGAAGTCTTGCAAAAGTGCCTTTAATTATAATTATGTATATTTACAAGTAAAGCAACTGAGTTGGAAAAATCCAAAGTTTCAGCATGCTATGCATCAAGAGCGTTTTGAATTTGATTTGAAATGACTCAGATAATTTAAATCCTGTCATTTGGCACTAAAATAAATAAAGTAGTTTAACTAGTAGTTTATAAAGTACTGAATAACTTCATAATAAATAACTCCATATTTATGATAAATCCACCAACGGAAGATTCACCTACATTAAGGAAAACGATTGAGAGGAAGGCCTTTTACGTAACTTTAATCTCTACAATCTAACAATTCACCATCTTATTGTGCGATAATAACAATAAAATAATCATCATTGTCGAATTAACGAAACAAACTGCTTGCAATAAAATGCTGTCGGAATCAAATGACATAACAACGTACACTCTCGTCTTTAATACAACTTTATATGGGCATCTATTATGGTAAGTAGATTATACTAGACATCTAATGGCATTTCACTATCGAGCGAGAGAGTGTAGTATTTTATACCTAAATGAAGATTATGTTCGTCATTAACGGTGCAGTATAGAAATCGCGTTCACAATGTTTTCCGCGCAAGCTATCCATTTATTCGTCTCATTACGTTTAAAGAGCGCGCGCGCATACCTCGTCTCTTTAAAGTCAGAGGGTGTCGTGGGCAAGACGCGTAACGATGGATAATGCGTTCCACACTTCGTTACGACTATTTGCGCAGACATAAATTTTGTGGTTACTAACTCAGCATTTTTCACCGCAATTGTCAAGGTCAATGACATTACTGAAACTCATGCAGCCATCAATCGGCCTGTACTTATATGAGGAGAAGACACAAGGTTGTGATTTGCATTTTAGTTTGATGATTGCCTAATTATTTGCTTGCGTATGATTATTGCATGCTACCTACCTAGTTACCGCTACCGCGACCATATTAGCGTGTCTTTATTTGTAGTTAGTTGCGCGTGCGTGGGTTATGATTATGAAGAAGCTAGGCGGATCCATCAGAATTGAAGCCCCATCTTCAGCGAATGCATTGAGCGTGGATCGAATCCACGACCTCTGACATCAGAATAGATGCTGGTCCGCGAACCGCTAGGCCTGGCTACCATCTGGACTCTGGCCATTCTAATCTTTGGTCAGTTAAAATGGAAGATTAATGATTGATTGTAATCAACAACTCCATATGTTACACAATATTAACGACTAAGTAACTTGCATAAAGCTAATCTTTATAATAACTTCCCATTTTTACCCTTGATGCTTACTGTTTTCCTTATTTTAAGTACGGTAAGTAAATCGCTAGTGTTAGTTAGGGTAATCAAATATATTTTCTTTATGACGCGATAGATTTAAAACTGCAAAAGCATTAACGTAACGTTAAAAAACAAAACAGTTTCTAAATAAGAGGTAGAGTCAGTCTAAGATAATTGCTTACACATACTTATTTCGACCTTCGCAAAAACAATTTTAGAAGGTTCATTCTTTCATTTTCGTTTAGCTACCAAGTAGTTAGCCACGTTTAGGAAAAAATAAAATAACGGCATTTTGCAACAAAAATGCTGTTGTACCTACCTAATTTTTTTTTCGTTACTTTAGTTTCTCACCTGGAATGCCGTCTCTGCTTGCTGTAACCAAGGCTTGCCATAACATACTCAGGGTGGTGAGGCAAAGACATACGGGTTCTTGGGGGCGGAGGCATGTACCCGGGAGGAGGTGGTATGTGGCCGTATACAGGCTCGTAGAGTACGGGATGCGGCGCGTATATCGGCTCCTCTATGTACATGGATCTTCTTCTGTCCCCTGAAATTAAAATGACCTGCTTTAGGGTAGAGCAAGTACTGTTACCCAATGATATCAGCTGATTGGATATCATAAATAAATAAATTATTAAAGGACGTTTAATTGGACATTTTACATTGCAACATCTATCGAACCCTTGGTTCAACTAAGATCGAATCGAATCCGCGACCTCTTGCTTAGAATAGACCGTACGTACGCCAACCACTAAGCCAGAAGTTACTATATTATGTATTCTGTGGAAGTGCGCCAAATTAATGTTTCCATCTGTCCTATTTATGAGTCCTATAAGTACTTTACTTATGCATTGACGAACACTTTTAAGGTGTGTGAATTGGAAACAGTCACATTATGCAGTTTTCTCGTTGAAAATCGACATCCAGTTGCGTAAATAAACTGTGTTAATTTATTTAATGATCTTTTTGAAATGTGGATTAATAAGAATACCGGCTTTAAGTGTGATTTGAAAGTGGTTTTGCATTGAATTACAGCGCATCGTGTAATTTTTATCTTTTGAATGGTTTTTATGAATAAAGTTATAATATTTTAAGTAGCCATTAATTTCAACAGCGCGGTTGCGTAAAAATACAAACCGTACTCCGGTTTTTAAGTAAAATCTAATAATCGCCCAGACGAAAATTAACAGCTATAAAACACATTGTTGTTAGTTGTTAATCATGATCTAATAGTAACTATAGTTGTGGTATGGTGTAGGATCTTAAATCGTGTGGCCTGGTTGGGTATCTGGTTCTAAAATTTCTAAATCACTATGAAGTTAAATTGATAACTTCATGGTGATTTAGAAATTTTAGAATAGAATAGAATGATTGTCTTACTCCGAATGTCACTTCCAGCAAACATCATGTTCTTGTAACACGAGGAAGTGTTTTTAGTTTCTTGCATTCTCTAGCATTAGCTAGCTACATCTTCCTCGTTTTGTTTGACGTTTGAAAAACATATTAAGAACCTATACTTAATTTACGTTTCATTCAGATTTTACGGTTGACCTTTTATTATGCTGATAATACATATTTTATGCCATAGGATTAAGTCAATTACAAGACATAGGTAATTTGTAAATGACTTCTCTGTCGTATTAATTAAGTACTCTCATTTATATTATAATTCAACTAAGTATTGGAAAGTTACTCCTAAACTTGTTTCCTACTAGGTTTTTTTAAATGGAATTAAAATACGGAATACATTGAAGTTTTTAAACGTAATGTTGGTAATTTTTAAACGTAATGGTACAGATACAAAACCAGTTTTTAAAGAAATCTATCACTTTTATTACTATTTGTGGAATAGGTAAAAACATATCACTAAACGAATTTTAAATGCGTGTTGATAGGCAAGCCAGATAAGAAGTTGTTAATTCTGTAAAAAATCTAAGTTCTTAAATTAACTTAACCTATTACTGTTAATATACCTAACTTTCTGGTCTTAATACCTAATGCTTTAGATCTTTATCGAGCCTACTTACGTCTTTTAGTAGGTGTACCTTGAATAGGATTCTAAAGATTTCATATTAGGTCCGTATTCTTAAACGATTAAATTAAATAAGTAACTGTACCCTGAGCACGAATAATTCTCGTTATCTTATAAGACTAGTAGTAATCGTATTATCGTTTAATACTACCGTAAGTAACGCCGTTGTTTTGTTTTCAAACAATTTAGTTTAGCCTAAGTTTTAAGTATGTGATAGCGACATTAATTTATGTAAGTAGGAATTGAAGTTAGAGGGATATAGTTAAAATACCACAAGGATACTTACGGATGACTCTTTCCCCATAAATTGCCATATCAGGCTGAATGTCGGTTATCATGGATCTGGTTAACTTCCGTCCATACACTCCGTAGTCCGGCACTTCTTCGGGAGGAGTGATCCTCCGAGGCGGCGGCACAGGCGCTTCTTCCGACGAATCGTAATTCTTAGTCGGGACGTAATAAAAGCTGGCACTAACCGGCTCCCCAGCGAAAGAGTTAAAATTCTCCCCTTGACTTGACTCCGCTGTAGTCTCCCCCTGCATCATACCATACGCCTCCGTATCCCACGGGTCTAAGTACACCCGGTGGTTCGGAGGCGGCGACTGGTCATCGTCTCCTTCACTGTCGAAGTCCACAGCGGCCCAGTAAGGGCTTCCAGCGTTTCCCGGCATCACTACACTCAGAAAAGTCTACACTCCGCTAGGATATTTTGCACACTGACGCACCGTTTAGTTTGTTTGAACACCATTACCACAGGTCTGCACGTCCTATCCACATATGGAGTCGTATTTTATGTGCTACGTTCGAATCACCGATTGTTATTCTCGTCACGAGATGCGCGGAGGTTCGACAAGCGCGATGCAATCGCGGGAGGCGTATGAGCTAATGCGCTAGCTAGCGCGGCCGCACGCCCCAGCACTGGCAAGTGGCAGGCACCTGATTTGAAATAGCAGGCGCGTGTGTGCGCAACGATTCGAGAAGATGCTACCTACACGTACACAGGCAGACACATAGAATGTTTGTCAACAAGCAATTCGCACGCAAACTTGGAAAGCAATTTTTTACTGTCTAATGCAGCTGCATATTAACATTATTACTTACATTGCTTCGATCATGCTATTTATGGCTTAGTAGACTCAAGTTTATTGATAAGGCACTTATATTTTCTTTCTTATGTAAAAATTAGGAAAGTCAAAATAATAACTGGGTTTAGCAAACAACTCATATTTTTCCATATTTTCAATTCGCAGTTAACAATAAGCTACAAAACATAAAATTAAGTAACTAAAGTAATTTAAAAGTAAATAAGTAAGTAAGTAGAAGGTTTTCTACCCCTAAGCCATTTTAAAAGACCTATCCACGATACCCCACACGATAGGGTAGAAGACGTAAAAAAAATTCATCCCCACTTTACATGTAGGGGAACTAAAGTAAAAAAAAATTTTTTCTTCAAAATTGTATTTACCGTTTGGTCGGCGTGATTAAACATACCTCCACAAAATTACAGCTCCCTAGTGCCAATAGTTTCCAGGCAAAGACAGACAGACAGACGGACATAACGAAACTATAAGGGTTCCTTGTCATGACTACGGAACCCTAAAAAATCATAACCCCCCTTTTGCTTTGCCGTAGTCGGGTAAAAATGGCGCGCAGTTGACCAGTACCACAGACTATCTACAAATTCCATGGCCCAGCTGACAACTTCTTTACATTAAAATTTTCCCATGATTTTACAACATTTTATTCTATATACCTAACTAATTCGGTCAATAAAATATCATTGAAATCATGGTTAGTTTTTTGGATTTTTTTTTTTAATGTTTAGAATTTAGTAAAAGAAGTATAATATCAAACTCCTTTGACACTTGTTTTTATTATAACCACACATTCGCGCCATAAATGCATCAAACGTCAAAAAATCGTTCTTTGCCGTGCTCGTTCTTAAGTTTTGTGTCATGATTTTATCAGTTTTGCGATTAAATATCATAGGATTACATTAAAAAAACAGGTAACTACACGTGTATTACTCACTGTCGCTATATTTCTTCAAATTTTTATAGATTGTGCTTATACTTACATTGGCAATTTGTTCAATGATGGTACTTGTAGGACCGCTTCGTATGTTTTTTTCTTGATTTTTGTACGTTATTTGATAAGAATTATTTACGATTATCATAAAGAATGTTGTCTGCATTTTATAGTTTCATAATGTTTAAAATTTAAAGACAAAATCAAAGATTTGGTAGAGGGGTAGAGGTAACAACTACACAAGTAGAAGTAGATGTATTGACATATCAAGTGTCTTGCACTGTGGTCCTGCAAAATTAGCACAATGGCACACGGGAGTCGTTCATAACACGTTGGTTTATCGGTTTAATCGACTAATCGCGACATTTTCATGATTGAGAACCTTTCTATTTATCTTTAGATATGCCAGAAGAAACTGCAGTAGACATCCAGAGGACTCTGGAACTCTTAGAGGATCCGATAATGGAGGTTCCATTAGTCCGAAGTCAACATTACAAAGTGTTTATGAAAGCACTAGAAAATGGCACTGATGTTAGTTTGCCAGTGCTGAACAGAATACTGGCTCTCTGTGTGGTTGAGCTTCATGAGGACAAAAAGTGCTGCCTTGTTGCAATAAAAATCATTTATTTAATCCTCAAAAAAATCAAAGTAAGTCTATCTCTTGATTTGATTACCCAGTAGTGATTTATGTGATAGTATACAATTTTATGGAGCATCTCAGATAACAGCTTATCTAAAACTTTAATTAGCATGTAAATGTGATGTGTAAAAATTGATTTATTACAGGTAGAAGACCATCTCACCTTACCAAATTTAGTACCATCCATAACTGCCATTTTAAACACAATCAAAACAACAGCATTGCTGAATAACATGGAAAATCTACAAACATTGTGTTTTGAGACATTGGATTTATACCCAAACAAAACTCTTACGGAAGTGGCTTTGAATTCTACAGAAATAATAGAAGTTATTATCCTATATTGCCAACAACTGCTACCACTGGAAATACAACTATTGGTTTGTATTTTTATAATAGCTATTTAAGTGTTTTTTAAAATTCTTGGTAATATTAAAAACTTTGTAATCTTTCAGCCCTGTTCAATAATTCTGAAGTTGCTAAAGATATTGCCGCCAGAAAAGAAAGAAGCATTTGTGAAAGCCAACTTGAATGTCTGGTTTTCTAAACTTATACCCACTATATTTGCTGCAAACAGAGTTGACAATGATTTGCCAAATGCTACACCATTAGATACATTGGAGCTTCTAACTGATGCATTAGTAGCAGTAGATTACGATGATAATACTCAGTGGCAAATACTCATGGAATGCATATACAACCCTCAAAAGTAAGTATACTCTTGTTTTAACTCTTTGGATAATACCTCTTTTGCTGCTTGCTTAATAATTTACCACTACCTATTAAATACTTAGCAATTTATACATTTAATTACATATTTTAGTATGGATATCAATTTAAAAAGGCATTGAGTAGTAGTAGAATATTATTTAATTGTTTGAATACTGGTAGATTTCAGGTAAACAGGTTGCTTTAATAAAAATAATTTATTTCAGGTATCCAGCTACAATGAAGCAAATGCTTGTAAATGGTAGGAAAAATTGGCACAGATTATGGATAGTATGCATACGATTGCTGAAAAACCAAATCACACGGATCATGAGCAAAGTGGGTAGTCCCATTAATTCTATGCTCCCAGTTGTGGAAACAGCTTTCAAACTGGATGTTACTAACAGATGTCGAGCATTCCAGTGCTGGGATGTTTTAATAGATAATTTTCATACAGAAACCAATGAAAGTTATATAGTAAAAAGACTGAAATTACTCATAATACCCCTTCAATCAAATAATGCAAAAGTAGAAGCCACAGCGCTGGCTAAAATGAAAACATGGTGGCATTTAATACAAAAATTTGAATCAAGACTGGGCAATTTTGTTGAGACAATAATAATTTCATTTCTACACTTCTGCTTTGGCAAACAAAAACCTGGATTCGTTCCAGGATTGTTGACAGTAGAAACTAAAAAGCAGGCGCTGGAAATGTTAATTGCTCTAGCTGGCCATTCCTCTTGTACTGGATGTGTGAATGTCCCTAAATTAAATGGAAAAATCATTTCTACAAACATCTTGATAGATTTTTTGAATGATTGGATGTACTCTTTAAAAGTTGCAATTGTAAATTATAAAGAAAACATTGGAATAACAATCAAACAAATGACTTGTCTTTGGAGATCATTTATAGCAATTGTTGCTGAACTGCCTGATAACAATGTCAGGAATGATATTTTTAAAGAATTCCTGGCTATAGTTCAAACTTGCATAAAGGTATAATCTTTTACAGAACAATGTAATTGTTGCACAATTCTATTTATGATAATAATAATATTACAGTATAATTTATTTCAGGATATTAAATGTGCCGATGTTGGTGTCCACTGGATTGCTTCATTATTTGTTGACCAAAAAACCGAAGGACTCCTGAAACTTCAAGATAAACAAGGTCCTATTTTCAAAATGATCCTATTACTTCTGGATCAATCACTCAGCACCTATTACAGAACGTAAGTTTTTTTAGAACTACTTCGTCCTATAGCATAGACTTTAAAGCTAATAAAAATTCATTTATTGCTGATGTTCCTATGTTTTTCACCAATAATTCAGATGTTTGCATAATTTAACTTTAATATCTTCCAGATGTGATACAAAAGTTATTTCAAATACCTTGAAGCCTGTGGCAAGTTATATTTTGGACAAGGAAATTGAAAGTTCTTCTAAACTATTGTCCTGGTTGTTAAATTTGGATGACACAGTTTCACAGAGTAACATTTCTTTTCTCCTGACACCCCTTGCTGAGTGTGTTTATGAGCTGGAGTATGAAGATGTCAGCAATATTAATAGTTTAGTGTTGTGGCCTTTCGAAGCTAAAAACTTTTTTGTAGATGTAAGTAAATCGGTGCAGAATAATGTCACATTATGTACATAAAATCAACTTATCCTTACTTTAATGAAGTATTATTATATTTTCTAAACTTTACAGATTGTCTATTGTGGTCAAGTGTGGAGCAAATTGATTGACTATATCTATCCCAAAGCAGATGATAATGCTAAAGATGACATCGCTAATGCTTTGTGGAGCACTCAAATTACCACTAACCTTAACTTGAAGCTGCAGGCGTGTATGGTGATTCTCAAGCACGAATTGGAAAGTGTTTCAGGTGTGTTATTATTTATTCATTACATTACAGCTTTAAGGTTTTATTACCTTATGTAATCTAATAATTAAACAGTGACAAATGATTAGAAAAGGCATACATAATCATTTCGGTCGAAAGTAGCCAAGTCTGACTCAGCCCAAAGTCCCACTCAATGTAATCTTGGTGGTAATGGTAAACATCCAGTACCATTGTAAAAACATTGAGACAGTATCGATCGTTTTTGGAGCAAGCTATTGCATTAGTAATAATAAATTGAATTAGTTTTAAGTGCAACGAGTTTCAGTATTGATGTTATTAATAATTGAATTTAAAAAAAATATATTTAAAAAAAAATGCAAAAGCTTGGTCTTGATCAGCTATAAACCGTTGATTCTCATTTAAAGATCAAGTGTGGAAGTAACATTTATTTATTGCACATTCTACCTTCAATGTGGAAACTAGGGTGACTTGCTGCTTAGACCGATGCATGATGACGTCTTTAGTAATATGATGTCACTATCAATATAGCTGGTTGAGCAACCCTGGAGAAAAATGTGCAGTACAAACATATTATTTTTTCTATTACAGTTGTTGGGTACACGAAAACGGTGGAATTGTTGATGCTGATAACAAATGAAATTAAAAGTGACATCGAATATAGCATTCTGAATATGCTGATTAAAATAGAAAAATCTTTGTTGAAAGTAGCACAATATGAGAAAGACAAGATCCTTATGGATCATACTATACATGTTGCTGAGAACATATTTAAAATGTTGAATCTATTTAAAGAAAATGTAAGTTTGTTATCGTTTGAGACTAGAATACAAAGTATTCTCTTTAAATAAAACTACTATTATTAATTTACTATTCTAATATTGCAGGAAGAGGATAAAATGAAAATGACTGAAGATTTACTAAGTTCTATTGAACCTGTATTTTTGAGTAACCCATATCATTCAATTGCTACCTTGGTATTGGTAGACTCAGGGTTAGTACAGACAAACACTGCACTTCAAAAACGCGTGATGAGAGTTTTGGAAAAATACTCAACAAAAATAATGTCAACAGATCCTGCATTCAAAATAATTCAAGACGCTATTAGCAAATTAGAAACAACTACTAAAAAATCTGAGCAACCAGTTGAAGATGCTATTAGCAAATTAGAAACAAGTACTAAACAATCTGAGCAGTCAGCTGTGAAAGGTGAAAATGTAACTAACAAAAAATTTGCAGAGCCTGACGTTAAACTAATTGTAAAAAAAGGAAGGAAAAAAGAAACTAGCATTGTAAATACTGTAGTTGAAAATGGTGAAGAGTTTGTAGTCGTGAAATCTAATTGGAAGTTTAACCCCAGAAAATTAACTGAAAATCAAAAAGAAAAATTCCAAAAGAAGCGAGAGGATATACCAGCTTTGTATCAAGACTTATCTCAATCTCAGGATGAATTTAAGTTAGCCACTTGGAAAACTGATTCACAGGATTCATCCTCTACAAGTAGTAAGTCAACTTCGGCTAGCAAATCCACCGATTCTCACAATGTAAGAGAAATGCTCAAAAAGATGCCCAGTTCTGATGTTGTACCTAAGATAATAGAGAACATATTCTCAGAGAAACCTGTTACTGACGTTAATGTAGAAAAAAAATCAAGTGGCGATCTAAATAAAGTTAAACAAACCACTACTCCAAAAGATCCAAAATCACCTCGAATGGCTTTGAAAGACAGAGTATTTCGTAATGTGAGGAATTTAATAGAAAAATCTAATGGACAAAAGGATGGTAAAGATTTATCTGAAAGTCTTATTCAGATTGAAAATATTCCTAAAACTCCCACGTTGAAAGGTAGTAGTAATAACAGTAGTAATTTGGCTAACTCGGCGCCGCCTAAAATTAATGCGGAAAGACCATCTCGTGTCAAAAGAAAGCCTAAAAAATTTGATGATGTGCAGATATTTCCTCTAAAAAGAGGACGACGGTCTTCAAGTCAGAATGATTCCTCCTGTTCACCAACGCCGCCTATTGAGAATGAGCTTGAAAAAGATGATACTTCAAAGGCAGAAAATGATGTGCTGAAAAATCGTAAGACTGAAAATGAAAAGTCTTCACCAACTTCAAGTCAAGATTCCAGCGCAATACATACGGTTGCTGTAATTGAAAACGCTCCGTCTGAAGATAAAACGCCGCTACTTCAATGTGATACAACCCCGCATGTTGAAGAATTCAATAAATTAGACTCAGCTGCTATTATAACCGATAACAATGAACAAAATAAAAAAATGGATGCAGAAGACGAACGTCAGAAGGTGTCACCAGAACAGACGTCGAGCGTTGAAGTTCAAAACAATGAACCAGTCGAGAGGGAATCCGATGTTATCTTATTATCAGACAATAAAGAAGTTATTGAACTATCAGAGGCCAAAGATACCCCATCACCTCCGAAAGAAGAACCTGTCAAAGATGACTCTACTAATAAAGATGCACTTGTTGAACCCATTAGCGACCATAAAAAAGATTTAGCGATTATTAATAAAGAAGAAAATAAACCAAGTGAAGGCAGTTCAGCCAATGATAAAGCTAAAATAGATAAAACACCAAAAAGAAAACAAGAAACACTTGAGCCAAAATTGACTAGGAGGAGTACTGTCAAAAAATCGCGAATCGAAAAAGAGTTGGCTATAGATACAGTTGAAGGGCATCCTTTCCTGAAAATTCAAACAGAAAAACGTATGACAAGGAAAAATCTAAATAATTCAATGAAAGATACACTATTGAACAATACAAGAAGAAAAAGTTTGGCGGAAAAACTTAATAAATCGAAAGTAGATGCAAAAACGACTCCAAAAACATTAAAAAAGGATAAAACTAAAACTAGTCCTGACAACACTTCTGTTACAATTAGTGAGAGTCAGGAGAATTACTCGGAAATATCAGATGATCTTCCTTTATCTGAAGATGTCATAGAAAGTTCTCAAGACTCCTCAATCACTACCATTTCAGTGAAGCCTATAAAAAGTGTTCTGAAAAAGGTATCGGTGATGGTACATAAAGTACCCTTATCTCCGTCGGTAGGTCCTTTCGAAACTCAAGACTTATTAACCACCAATAATGATGAAGTTATGACCAACAAAACTTTAGATTCAGAAAGCAAGGATGACAGCATACTGCCTCAAAACAAAACCGCCGTAACTGATAAGACTGACTTAGAATTAACAGAAAACATGGATACACAGCCTATACACACTGAAGATATTGAAAGCAAAGATGATTCCAATGATGTTATTATTGTTAACGACGACGATGTTATTGTGATCAGTTCAGAAACTCAAGAAATCGCTGAAGCAGACACTCAGCCCATGAATCCCGCCGATTTAATAGAGACCAGCCCCACACTAAACAAAGTGAATTCCATTAAGGCTGTAGATACTACTGAAGTTAGTGACGTCCAAATGATGGGTTGTAACACCGCAGACGAAATCACGACGACCATAAACGAATCATCTGTTATTTGTAGCGTAAAAGCTGACGCAGCCAACACAGCTTCATCGCCGTTCAAAGACGAAGCGCAGAGAAAGAAAGATTTTCTCAATAACACCTTAGAAATATCGCCGATAAAAACTTTGAGCCCTGTCAGAGACAAAAAGTCTCCATCGCCAGAAACGAGTAGCGACTATGTAGTTATAAAATTATCATCTCCCGTTCAAAGTAATGGGGAGCCTTTCGAGAAGTGTAATTCGCCTGAGATATTCACTGAAGACAAAGTTTCGCCAGATAAGAGGGATTTATCTCCACCCAGAGAAGAAAATGCGAGCAATAATAACTCAAGTCCAAGTTCCTCTTTGTCTCTCAAAAAGAACAGACCTCAAGTTCGGTCGGGCGGCAGAGCGGCACAAATGTTGGGCCTGTGTGTGCCTGATAGACTTCAAACTATCATGAACACCGAAAGATCTGAAGCTGAAGAGCCTAAGAAGAGTCCGTCCACAACACCTGCGAGGAGAAACCTGAGGATTTTATACAACTCTGTTGGCGATACAAGCGAGAATAATGACGACAATGAAAACAGTGAAAACTTCTTGAAGTTCAAGAGGTCTTTACCGACCTCTGAATGCAGTCCGTCGGGTCCTATTTTGAAAAGAAAATTAGCTGAAATAACTGACGACGCTACGGTTTCATCAGCCAGCAAAGTAAGTAGCCTTAGCAAGTTTATCTTATTTTTTTTATTGTGGCCTTTTTGGAATGGTGTAAGTAACAACATTATTTTTTCAGAGGAAAAGAGTAAGCTTCCACGACCCACCGGTATCCACAACGATTGCTGTACAGAAGTACATAGAACCATGTGGGGTCAGATCTCCTTCGAACTCTGCATTGAAACGTCAGGAGAGACAAAACTTGCGCTCGCAAATTGTACCTAAATCGCCTAAAAGACTTGATATTGTGTTCAAACTCGATAACGCACTCACAAAGACTGTTGAAAGTTTTAATGATAGTGAAACGACGAGTGATGTTACTCAGTCTATGTCATTAGACGAGACGCCGGCTGTGGAGATTATAAAGCATAGTGATATGAATGATGTCGACCCAATTTGTCCTGATTTAGTTGACTGTAATGATCCCATTGATAATATTGCTGCCGAGCTCTCATCGGCGTCTATGAAGACCATGTTCTTGAAAGAATTTGAAGGTCAAATAGCGACTGTCGGTGATTTTGCAAAGAAGACTGAACTCGAAGTGAACCGATTGTGTATAAAAGCACCAAAGGTAAAAGTCGCTAAGAGAGTGCTCAATGATTATGCGAAAAAAGTCGCAGAAAGAATTGAACCTCCTGTTATGTCTATTGAACCTGTGGAAAAGAATATTTCCCCTGAAGTCGTAGCTGTTAATAAGATAGATATCGACACCCAGACCATTGGTACTGTATCAACTGATGTTGAAATACAAACTAATGAAGTACCTGTAGCGATAGGTTGTGTACAAACAGATGAGAAGATTATTGCTCATATCGGCGCACAAACTGACGAAAGTGGAGTCAAATCTACCAAGGATTTGGTAGCATCATGTATTGCTGAGGTAAGGTATTTTATTAATATTCGGTTATATTTTACAGATTTTGACAAATACTGTAATATTTCGTTACTTTTACAGAGACCTGACTTTGTGGAGACACTTGGAGAAAACTTAGAAGAATCTGCAAAACAACGAATTGCAGAGAGATTGTCATTTGAAACAGTAACAGATCTGTTTATGAAGAATGTTACGAATTCGAATACAAAATCGCTGATTACGCGAATATTGAGTAAGCAGAGCAATGCTGAAGCTTCAAGTGAGCAAATTAGACAGAAAAACTTGTCATTTCTACAAGACTACATAAGTGAGAGGTTTGACAACAAAGATCTGATTTTATTCTGTAGCCAAATGCTAGCAAAAATCCATAACAAATCATAAGCAATGATTTTATTGATTAGTAATTAGGTTTTGATTTATATGACACAAATTTTGCAACTGTGTGTAGAACACAAGTAAAAGTACGAACTATCAACTTTACAGTGAAGTTTTTATCGCGCGCGACAAGAATGCTCTTATTTGCTTCGTCATACGTCATAAGATTGCCTTTTCTTTTGTTTTACTCACAGTCGCAAAGATGATTACTCTTGTAATACATAAACCTACTTATCAAGTGTTTTTTTCTGTGATTGAATTGCCTTTGTAGTCTACTAGTACTTACCGTTTTGTTAGTAAGTACAAATTCATACATGTCGACCTTTTGAAAAAAAAAATCGGCATAAGCGATGGTTGTTGGACAAGCAAAGATGAATCTGTTATTTCCAAAGGTCGATGTGTATTATTTTATTATCCTGATGAAAATTATGTCTGTTTTTGTTGAATTTGTGGCGTATTCAAATATTAATTGAACATGTTAAAGTTCGCTGTGTGCCTATATTGATAATTGTATTATTATTCGTGCATCGAAAAAGCTGTTCTGATTAATCAAAACTGGTTATAAATATTTTATAATAAACAACATTCAATAAAACACGTTGCGTTTATCAAAACTAATTTTATTAATATAAAACAAATTATTTACAATATTCAGTCATAATAGTGTGACCAGATTGGTCACAAGTTTTCATTCATACTGCTCCAAAAATCACTTTTACCAGACAATGGCAAACAATATTGCGTATGAATGATTCTGTATGTATATAGTTTTATGTTAGTTGTAGTTATTGCTCGCTTTATAAATACTTTCTTAGTATCGTGTGTAGAGATGATTGTAGGAAGACAGGAGATTGTATACATGGCAGCAAGACATATTATCACAACTAATATTTACAGAAAGTTCTAGACACAGATTATGTTAAAGCTTCTCTTACACAGTAGAATCTTATTTGCTTATTTGTATTACACACTTATATATACACATTCCACTAAAGCTACCTTATCTACCCCAGATTGTTTAATATCACACTATTATGAAACTAAGCATAAAATAGAATGTTGTCATAAACAAATAGCCTACAGAACGTGTAAAACACAGACGAATTCGTATTTTTAGTATTATAGTCGTAGGAACTAGTGATGTTTTAAATAAATTATTTTTTAAAAAGCACTTTTGTTTCGCTTGTGTTTAAAACAAAATATCAAAATAAAGGATCGAAAATGATGATTCTGTAAACGATATTTACATGCATTTACTATCAAAGCTAAAGCCTTGACTCACTGTCTGCACCAAATAGCTTAATCGTAATAATTAAGCTTTCGACAATTAACACAGTCATATTCAATCATCAAAATAAATATACTGGTTTCTTAAATTCATGACTAACCCACAAAACGAATAAATAACTGATAACTCAGTTTATCTCACGCAATTACACCGCCAGCTTTGAAGTCTTTCATTCATATTTATAGCATAATCAACACTTCCTGGCATTCTTATAATATGTACCTTAAAATAACATTTATATTCAATGTACGAAGTATAAATACTTTGGTCCACAAATTGAGCACTTTATTTAAATTGTAACTTCGTAGAATCGTAGGTTATTGTCAAGGAAAGCGCATTTCGGCGACATAATCTAAATGTTCGAGGTTCTGGTGCGAGTTGGATCGCCGGGGCGCGCGGGGTCGGTGGAGATTGTGCTGCGACTGCGCTCGCATCACTCGGTAGGTGCCTTCCCGGCGGGGCATGCCCACATCGCTCGTTTTACGACCAGAAGTCACCCAGTCGTCATCCCTAGATCTAGGCACAGGAGCTTTTCGATAGTTGTCGAACACTCGACGGTTGTCTTCATAACGCTGACGTTGCCAATTCCTATCTAAATCATGCCCGTACAAGTCCAGTTCGCCAGATGGCTGGAACTGGCTCGGACTCTGGCAGTAGCTCGATCTCTTCCACCCTTCCTCGTATTTCTTCCTTCCACTATCGTCATCGAGTTGCCGACGTTGCGACTGGTTGGAACTGCTCTCGCTGGTATCCTCACCGGATGTTCCGATGCCTAAATCTTTGTCGTCTCCGTAAATCTTGTAAATTCCATTCGGATTCAAAGTTTTGCCGTTAAAAATTTGATCGTTCAGCATCAACTGGGGATGGGGTAGGCAGTAGGGGTGGGGATATTTTTCTATTTTCGACATTTTTATGTCCGGTTCGTGTCTAGTGCACGATCCAGGGCCGAATAAGGATAGAAGGACAGGTAGAAGGAAGAGACCATGCATGGCACCGAAGAATATTACCATAAATACCATCTTGAAGAAGACAGAGAAAATGTAGCTGTCAGCTAAGAGTAAGGCTACAACTCCAAGAATGGTGCTGAAGGATCCTTGGACTATTGGCAGGCCGAGAGAATATAAGCATTCACTGACTCTGTCGTTGGGGGATTTCGCTTTGGACGCCATATAAGCATAGCAGATGTGGGCAGTAAAATCGACGGAGAAACCTATACACATGATGAGATTGATCATGGATATGGAGTCAAGATTGATGTCCCATAAGGCCATGTAACCGACAACTCCAATTTCAATGGATATGATACTGAAGGCTACCCACAAAGAACAAAGGATATTAGGGATGAAAATGAATGACGTGAGCATCATCATGAGTGCACCGTAGCAGAGGTTTTGAATGGATGTTGGTCTGACGAGCTCGAACTGAAAAAAATAAAACGAAAAAAATTAGCACAAATACTTGAGTGTCATCTTACTTTGAAGGCATCATAAAAGAGATAACGGGACTCCCATTTCTCGTTACCAGTGCAACTCCTGTTTAGCCAGGATCTACAGTTTGGTTTCAAATGAAACCCAACCAGTGAAGGTTGGGTAATCCTGGGAGAGCCCGCACTGAATAAGTCAGATAAAAATTATATTCCGTAGTCATATGGAAAGTAAAAATAAAATGAATAATTACCTGATCGAAAAATACGAAGTACGGATGGAAAACAGAAGCATTCAGGGGCGATTGCGCTACAACGTCTCGCAGGACTTTAACCATTTCCTTCTCATGGTTGGTGCCGCTAATGTTGATTGCTTGGATCAGGAACCTCGATGCGATAATTTGGTCACCAGCTTCGTTAAACTTGACATCCAGAGAGAAAGGATTTGCGGGGAAGAGCCATAACTGTAAAAGATAACAGTGTTGAATGAGAGTTTGGATTTCGGAACATTCTTCTTTCATCAACTTACTTTTATTTAGGACTTCGATATACTTACTTCTTTGAGATTTTGTATGAAGTCAGGTTCGTTGTCGATTGTAACATTCAAGTAGTCGTTATTTCGCGAGACGTAATTGATGAACGTTCGCAGCCATGATTCGGTGTACAGCGAGTTGGATATGTACGACGTATTTTCTAACCTCTGCGTCAGTGTTTCTACTTCATCTTGTATTTCTGGATCCGAATAATTATAATTTCCGCTAATGACCACCTGAAAAGTACATCCATCATAATATTTTACGAAATACTTCGTTAAAAGGGTCATACTTGTAAATACATGAAATCTGTTTATGTACCTGAATCCTGTAAGGGAATTCTCTGTAGTAAAGATCTTCTCTATCGAAGAACTCCACAGAGTATGAATCCTCTTTAGAAAGCTTCCTTCTCTCCAGACCCTCGTTTAGGTTGGTGACTCCATATCCAGCGCCGGCCAAGTACGCGAGGAAAATTACGATGACCAGTGCCTTTACAGCCCCATTGTTGAGTAGATCAGCCATAGTGGTTCGGAAAAAGGCCATGATGCAGTGTTCCCGGTTGTCGATGGGGTTGTCTGGGTCGGCACGGTCGATACCTCCGCTGCAGAATGCTCTATACAGCCATGACTTTTTCTCTGTAAAATTGAAAAGTTCTCCATTAGATCGCTTTTAAGCTAATAAGTTGCACGGTATTGTTTTGTGCTACTGGGGTACAAATATTGCCTCAATAATTCTTTAACCCAGTATTACGTCTCAAGCCGCATTTACTGATTCCATAACGTTAGGTTAGGTTGGTTTGTAATTTGTATGCTCGCCGCCAAGCAAAATTGAGATATTGCCAAAAACACCAACATGTTCTTGACCTTTGCATTTCCAACTACAACAGTACCTACACTTAAAGAGCTAAATGACGTTTAAAATTCTTGTTCAGTCTAGCGTGACTGGATCGTCGGCTAGATTTCTTCTCTAAACACACTGCAGTCATGGACATAATTAAAAGAAATACTCTGAACTGTTTTATATTTACCTTTTCTTGCTCTGGATTCTGGAAGGACTTTCATCCAGGTGATGGTGTGTCGATTTTGTTTTTCTCGGTACCCTGAGATGGCTACGCAACCGGCGAAGAATGTCAGGTGCCACACAAACGTGAAGCAAACTGCTAAACCTGAAATGTAAAATAACATTTTTTAAATTTAAATCAAAATCGTAGAAAAAAAGCTACATCTCGATCAATATTATGGAAGGGATAGAGAAATTTTGATGTTATTTCTTACCCGAATACATGCAGAAGATCTGCACAGAAGGAAACGGTGAGAAGATGCCGATGAAAAATGACAGCATGTCTGTGACTGATGTGATGGTGATGGACACAGCTGCTTCCGACAACATGACCGCCATCCTCTCTGGAACGCCAAGCTTGGGAGAGGCTCGTCGCCAGGCTGCCAGCATTACGAAAGTGTCATCTATGCCGATACCTGGAAAAATAAGATATAAACACATTAGAAAAAGACAAGACAGAAAAAGAACAAAGGCGCCATGTGAAGAAAAGGCTCGTTATTGCTGATTCCTCATAAAATATGTAGAATAAAAGTTTACTCACCAATCATCAAAAAAGGAGCAGCAAGATTGATTCCAATGAACGAGATCCCCAAATAAATAGCACAACCAAAAGCAGCTGCAGTGGCCATAACAGCTGATATGTTCCCTAAGAGTCCTAGCCACGGTTTTGATCGCACCCAGTCTGCCATCATGCAGGTGACAATGGAGAATATGCCCATAAGAATGAAAGTAGAACTGAAGAAAGGGATGACAGTTCGCGTATTCTTCTCCAATTCATGATCGAGGGTCCGGGAGCCGAATCGTGCGACTGAGATGTGCTTGAAACGGCCGGTGTCTTCTGCGACCCCCACTGCGTCGAGGAAGGCGTCCTCCCACGCTGCACCCCTGTAAGTAAAAATTAAACAAACTGAATAATTCTTGAAGAAGTTGGGCAAGTACCTAGATACATTTGATCATATTATTATTATGTAAACATCCAAAGAGTCTCGAGTTATAAAGGGTTCTCATAACAGAAATGTATTAGATACTTACTTGTGAAAATAAATTATTATAAGCAAGCAGAATACTGCATAGAATGAAATGCAAGTGCAACCCGCGTAATTAGAGTTTGCTCACTCGCGGCGCATTGTTTGCAGGAAGCGCATTACAAAATCTTGACCCACAATTGTGATAGCAACCTTTCTATTCGTATTCTTGTCCAATACACCGTGCTTAGTATTCGAAACGATTTCTCGAACGGTGTCAAGATCGATGCCCATTATCTAAGTTATAGTTGGGCTGTTTACACAAAGTGCACTTGTATTGGAATTCTAAACAAGTCGTAAAAAGTCACTGGCGTAGAATGGGAAATAAACTGAGAAACTAGTGTCGTTCTAGTTAGGTGTTTCCTCTAGAAGGATTAACGTGCTCACAATCATGGCTTCCTGGTATTGCATGTAGAGGGGCGTAGGGCTATTACCAATTCATCTAATAGTATCTACCTATTGTAATTTGGAGGATACTGGCTATTAAATTCTGATAATAATACGCCGAATTGATTTGACTGATTCGTCGATGCGTCGAGAGCACTAAATAACGCAAACATTTTAGTTTTATGGGGGGTAACTTATAGGTTTTTTGAAAATCTATGACGTTTACCTTTGCTGTTGTATTTGGTTATCCGTCCGAACGAACCAGACCAGCTGTACCGCAGGCACTGATATTATGGTGTCGTCCACCACCTTCGACCCGCCGAAGAAGACGGGGAAAGCGTGAGCCTCCCACGTCACCGGGTTGAACATGATGGGAAACGTTAAGTTCAACTCGCCCCGTTCCACCTGGAAAAAAGGTTTGTAACTAATTAACTAACTTTACATACTTCCAGCTATGTTTACAAAACATATAGAAGAACATAGTGAATTAAGTGTTCTAAATTTAATTTGGGATGTGCCCATATTTGCCAAATTTTTCCTGAAATTGTGTGTAATAGATTTTTTTCCTTGTTCTAATTTCATTTAGGTCTAAATTAAAATAAGCTGCTTTTGAGGTTGTCTTCTTAAATTCTTTAATAGAGTAAGTATACTTAATGCAGATTTTATGTGATTCGCAGAGGATCGTGAGGATCATGCAGTTACTTTATGATGCTTTAAGGCAGCATACCTAGTACCTATTTGGTTAAATTATCACGTACAATCGATATGTTGGGAAACGGAATTCCAATGTACTTTACTAATAGGTTTCTTTATTTTTAATTACTTGCACTGATTGATACTAATCGTGCGTGGTATTGTATGTTCAAGTACAAACTAAGAATAATGATTGACGCATACAAGACGTGAAAATCGAAAACTTCTGCATTAAATTGGACAAAATATTCAAACAAGTTCAACTAGATGTGACCGGTGAAGCATTGAAATTAAAGTAGTAATCGATTAAATACTCGGAAATGTAAAACCAATTAATTACTAGGCTCTCCTTTGTTATGCTGCTAAGAATAATGTATGTAGGTAATTATGTACGATTTTATTGAAGTAATGAAAAGGTAAGTAATCAAAACATTCCAAGCATTATGTTCAGGTACATAACAGTTAAAGCCTCGTGCATACATAGGTAAAAATTAAACCAGTAAACTTCCTCAACAAAACAATATCAATAATAATCACACGGAATCATCTAGGGTGGCATTCAAAAATAAATAACTATTGTTAAATGTAATAAAATATTGTGGTTTGCGGTTTAGGGCAGTGTACTTAATCTTTGTGAGTAATAATTGTCTATTGTTTAAAAGGAATCGTGAATCAGACGATCGGTGATAATCGCCTTGGCGTTGACAATGTGACCGGAATTCGTCAAGATGGGGCTTTGCTACGTGGCAATGGACTACGACACGAGTTTCCTGTAAGGTAAGCAACGACCTTTAATTTTCAAATCCATGTAGAGAGGTAGGTAACCTGGGAAATGACATTCATGTTTTCAAGATGGTAAAAGAATTGATAGGATTACAAGGAAGTAGAAAGCGAACTAAACAATAAAACAGCACCAAAACGGTCACATCCACAGCTATTATTAAACAACTGTCACTCATAGGAAAGTGAAAAGAAAACGAAAGTAGAATTAACCGCTTAAATATGTAGTGCGTTTACTGGTTTACCTGACATAGAATAAATGCAAATTTTTCGAACGACCGCATTTACTTTTATATGCATGGTGAAGCCTTATGTTTTGTGAGTTTAACAATATAAAGGCAACGGTGTAGTTTGACCGCTTTCGAACTTTTATGTTCGGGGTTCTGTCTGCAAGGTAACTGTACTTAGCGAAGGTTCATTGGACGGGTATACCTACAGCGAGTGCTAATTTAAAGTTAATTGACAACTTTTCCTGATTCTTGTAAGTAAAGCATCGAGTTGGCAATTTCAGTTATTTAAATGTACCTACTTAATATTCCATTTTATTTAATGCTTAGTCCGTTTTCGGTATAAACTGTTCAATACCCAAACTTTTTATGTTAAACAGAAAGCAAAATTGGTAGGGAGGCCTAACCTATTAAGCTTGAAATGCATTTTTACCCCATAATATCATTGAGTCTATAACTCGTAGTAGGTATAATTACCTCTCGCGGGATTCGAACCCACAGTGACAGCATTGTTTAGCGGTCGTCTATAGGCTCTCATGACCAAATAAAGAACATAGGACAGGCTCGCCCCTTATGCCTGCCTTTTATCATTGTGATTCTTTGTTTAGTTCAATAATGGAGTAAAATTACAAGAAATCTAAACCAGCTTACCTCTCCAATAATCTTGTCCAAGTTCAGTATATCGTTGACGAAGCACTGGCCCTCCCAACGCGCGCACTCCTCCCGGTAGGTGAACGTCTCCCCATCAGGCAGGGTGACCGTGATGTTCTGCACCAGTTCGTCCAGTTCTCTCAGCTCTTTCCATATCTCCGTTCGAAGCATATTCGTATCGTTGTCTTTTGATACGACTATCACGCGGCCGAATCGCCCTGTAAAATAATATTTGGATCGTGAGCAGTTGCAAAGGTTTTGGTTTTAGGAGAGAAACGCTTAAAAGCAAAAAAAGGTTCGTGTAGTTGAGGCGCTTAAGATTAACATAATTTCGATAGTGCGACGAGAACTTTAGCAAATTGAAGTCATACTACATACTAAAACTAATTTTCCTAAATAATTATCCCGTTTACTCGTAATTAATGGGAAAAGTCATGAAAATTAAGAAGACTAGTAAAAAGTAACTAGTCAAAAATAATCCCACTCTACCTATTTGTTGCACTGCTAGGATATGTAGGTGAATTGTTTGCGCTTTTACTTGTCTTTGTTTTTTTGTAGTCAAACCAAATGCACAAGGTGAAGGTACCATACCTACATTTCTCAATAACTAGATTATAGCAGGAACATACCTACCTTAATTTATCTTGATTGCCTTCAAATAATAACATTGGATAGAACCACTTACTTATTATGAACTTAAGTTGTGAAACTTTAACTAACTTATTGGTGCAACATTGATGTTATCGCTACGGTTCGTTGATGTTAAAATATTCTTTTTGTTACATTTCGATTAATAATTTTACTGATTTTACACACATTGTTTAGAATTCAATTCATATTTAGTAGATTACTACTTAGAACTTGGATTGGGTTTGTCTTGTAGTTGACGCTTCATAGCTATGTTTATTATCCAGTTATCCTACTAAGTAACTAGGTAGTATTTAGGATTGTAAAGGTACTTAAGGATTAAATGACGATAAAACGTTTTGGCAAGGGTATAAGCGTGCATGAAAAAAGTAGAGATAGGTAGGGGATAGTAGCGCGCTACACGCGGGCGAAGCCACGGGCGTAAACTTATAATTAAATTAGTACGTAGTTAACATTAATCCTTATGTTAACAATAGATTTGTGTAGTACTAATTATGCGCTGATGCGCAGCCTAATCAATATGCAAACATCGTTTACGATTACAGCAAGCTATAATTACTTTATAGACGCGGGAGCAGAGGTTGCGAATTTACAAGTGTAGATTGACCACTGTGTTGTTTATTGCTGTTTTATTACATTATTCATTACAATGACCTAAACCGTAGGTAGGCATATCAATTTAAACTCTGTGGCATCTTATTTTACCTACTTCTAGTAGCTGCGATTTGAAATTTAAAAACTTAGTGCAGTCAACAAAGACAATACCTACTTACCAACGCAGAACCAGAAAATAATTAAAATGTCATTATTTTATAGTAAAGAAAGAATCGCTTCTTTCAAAGAATTGCTGAATATGCATCATCATTATCATCATCATCATCTCAGCCATAGGACGTCCACTGCTGAACATAGGCCTCCCCCAATGCTTTCCATGTTACCCGGTTGGTAGCGGCTTTCGTCAAGCGCTTTCCTGCTACCTTGCTGCTGAATATTCAATTGATTGAAAATACCAACCTGGTCTCGTAATCCTCCCCACGTTAAATCTGTGCGAATAGTTGACTTTGAAGTGTTCCTCCACTATCCTCCTTTCCAGCTTGCCCTGCCCACTGACTGGCGAGAACAGGTATTCAGGGTCCATTTCATAGTGCACTCTTTGGTAGCCCGTGATCATGAGCAGGGTGAGCAGGACTGGCACGATGATGAAATAGCCCGGCTGTCGGCCGACTATCAGGCCGAGTTTGTAGAACGATCTGTTGAGGACGTCATCTACGAAGGTCAGTTTGCAGCCCATCTGTAACAAATAGAAGTTACTGTTAGTTCTTCTGTTATTCTTCTGTAGTGAGGGTTCTGTTCTAACAACTAGTGGTATAAAGGGAGTATGGAGTATTGGAGTCAGTTCTTCTTGTATCGGGATTCTAACAACTGGGGTTGGATGTACCGTTTAAGAGTTTTATAGAGCCTAATCAAACCGACTAAAATATCATTTCTTACTAAACACTTTTCGGGGACGTAACGTACTCGTATAGGAAAAGGCAATGTTTGACTGTGTCAAACCCAATATAAATTGAAATTTCACAACAAAATACCGACAAAGGCAAGTTTCCATCTAAAAGTTTTCTTAAATCCGTTAATATTTACGCAGGAATAACTTAAACTAGTTTTTAGACAAATATTGGACTAAATCGCCCCAATATCCTCCGCAAACAGTTTGAAAGGAATCTCTAAAGAACATAACCGTTTTTTCGCATTTTTGTTATAATATTTGGCTAATGTGGATACAACTGGTTATATTTAAAAACTAAGTTATCTGGAGCACTCACAACGGTATATGAAGTACATAATAATGTTTTAGCCTTTTATCAAAGGTTTTAGCTTAAAAAGGAAATGTTGCGGAAACAAAGTGTTATCCGTGAACGACGATCATTATAAAAATGTTTCTCATTTTCCTGGTCGCGTGTTGATTTTTTTAATGCCGCAGTTCGCATGTCACTAATTTGCTTCGAACAATTTACAAGTTAGTAGGTAGTTGTCTGTAAATATACACGTGAGTTTGAAGTACATAGCATAAAAATCATGACAAATTATGTTATGGGATACACATAGAATGTTATTGCCTGTTTAACTCTAATATATTGCTAGAAGCGCTAAAATGTACTTAAGCGCTTCTATTCAGACTGAACGATAAAGTTATATGACCAATTGTGTATTTAAAAGCGTGAATCCGTCTCTTCAGAATAAAAACTATGAAATCGCGCCACGGGGGTCAACGGGCAGGTTTCTTTGATAGCAATTGCGACATAAATCGCAATCAGTGGCATGCAATTTTTGTGGTCTCTCTAACAATAATTTTGTGGATAAAAAAGGGTGCACCAGTCGAAAAATACTATCAGTGAGGCTATTTTATTTGTGGTCTATTATCTATCCCACCTTTTCAAAAACCTAAGTATTGTTATTTGTTTTCAGATACGATGAGAGAATCCAAAAAATGTTCATGAAACTGAAACACTTTTTATTCATAGGCCTACTTTTTCGCTGTCCGCTTTATAAAAACCGGTCGGTTTAATACTTTTTTATCGTTTTAAGAATGTAAACGAAGGTCCGAAATCGGGCAGCCTGTTATATGTATATTATTGTATATCAACTCGAAATGCACCAATGACCAGACCCCAAAAAACATCCAGCGTCATAACGCCTACACTGGAGGCAAATAAATCCAGGATGATCCTTTGATCATCAAAATGATCACTAAATCATTTTCATATGCACGTAACTTGAAAACAGTTTTCCTCAAGCTATCAATTATATTATCAAGCATTTATATCATGATAACCGCACTGGGCTCGGTAGCCAGCGTGGAACTCCTTGACCGACGTTCCTTTCACTAGGCCGGGTAGCAGAGAAAATGGCGAAAATGAGGTTTTCATTTTTCATTTTTGAGGTACTAAACAATAAAATTAAAGGCTAAGATTTTTATTGGGCATAGTTGAGGATATTTTCTAGGGCTATTAACGGATGGAAACACGATTTGATGAAGTTGACTCGATAGAATAAATTCCCAAAGTTACCTCTATTCGTTTTCTATTTATGGTTTTATTTTTAAAATAAGCGATTTGAGATTCTAAATCTTTTACTAAACTAAAGTTCAGAAATAACTTGAGGGCTTTTAACGGATGAAATTTTTATATTGCGTCTTATTTAGTTACTATGTTAAAAAATGTGGAAAAAATCGTCCATGACGGCTTGGACAATCTCAATCAGTCGCGCGGTGGCGCTTACGGAGGACGGACGCGTGTCAGTTTTTTGGCCGTGACAGTTCGCGATTTGTCAATATTTTTGACAATGATGACTTTGATGAGTCACAGTATAATAATATCAGTGTTACTGGAGAAAGCTTAAATTTTTGATAATTAAAAATTATCAATTTTGTCTACCTATTGAAATTTAAATCGTTCGCATCCTTTTAAACGAAGACTCTACTCATGATACACAGTGGCGGCGTAAGGCGTAGGTGACGTGGGCCACCGCCTACGGCCTCGCGGAACAAGGGGCCTCGCGCATCAAAAATTTTGCTCACATGTCAAATTCAACTTTTAAATACTATTAAATACTAGCTTTTGCCCGCGGTTTCACCCGCGTGAAATTTAGTAGGTATGTCACAGATCGTCATAAATTATAGCCTATATGTTAATCTGGGTTATAAACCGTAATACTGTAAAGTTTCAACAAAATCCGTTCAGTAGTTTTTGCGTGAAAAAGTAACAAACATCCAGACATCCAGACATCATGACATCCAAACTTTCGCATTTATAATATTAGTAGGATAAATTATTGATAGCTAAACAATGTAGTTAAATTTTTTTTTTCAAACAAATTCAGCCATAATCAGACACAAAATTAAGCAACAACACGGTTTTAAGTGACAAACATTATTCTTTGGCGCAAAATTCCTTTAAAAATAATCACTGAATCAAGAAATCAGAAACTGTCAATGAATAGACCATTGACCCGTTTTTTTTTATTATTTCATAAAATCCGTCTTCAGGTCGTCACAGAACAAGGCCTCGCGAAATCTGTCTTGCCCACATCAAATTTAGGTCTTGCCCCGCCACTGATGATACATAGTACATTCCTCAAATATGAGACAAAACCAATGAGTTAAAATTACATTTTAATAGTACCTACATACAATCGTCTTACACTCTTTAGAAGAGCACACTGACACAAATCTATATATATAAAAGAAAGTCGTGTTAGTTACTCCACTTATAACTCAAGAACGGCTGAACCGATTTAGCTGAAAATTGTCAGGGAGGTAGTTTAGAGCCAGGAGAAGGACATAGGATACTTTTTATCCCATTCGAAATTAAAAAAAAAAGTCTGCTTATTTATTGCCATTAAGGCGGAACAAAGTTCGCCGGGTCAGCTAGTAAATAATAAAAAATACTGTCTAAGGTCTGTAGCTAAAGGTCTAAGCTGTAAGATAGAAGAATCTTCTAGCCAAAAAGATGGCAGATGCAGCAGATGTCAACGGATTTAAAACTGGAGTTCATATGACTCCTTGTAGACTTGAGTCTCTAGAGCGTCCCTTCCTCCACCATGCGTAAGAATTTTCACAAAAATACTGTCTAAGGTCTGTAGCTAAAGGTCTAAGCTGCAAGACAGAAGAATCTTCTAGCCAAAAAGATGGCAGATGCAGCAGATGTCAACGGATTTAAAACTTGGAGTTCATGTGACTCCTTCTAGACTTGAGTCTCTAGAGCGTCCCTTCCTCCACCATGCGTAAAAGTTTTCCAAAAATACTGTCTGAGGTCTGTAATAAAAGTCTAAACTGCAAGATAGAAGAATCTTTTAGCCAAAAACATGGCAGATGCAGCATATATCAACGGATTTAAGACTGGACTGGCACCACCTTGCAATGTCATCCTCTCATTGTTATCTGTAATGTAAATTATTTTTAAAATGTATTTAAAAAATAAAATGTTCGTTTTATTATTTCAATAATCTGACCTCTCAACTCAACTACACTACACAAACACCTTTGTTCGCAACTGTACTGACGAAACCTCGATATTATACCGTTCATTTAAGATGACAAGCTTTTTGCTGCGGTAATGCACTCCAGGTAACCGTGTGTGGTGCTTATTGCTCATAGTGATTTTCGATACAGAGCCCCGTACATACGTTATACATAAATTATGGAAAGAAAACACCCAGACCAATACAAACAAATATGTATGCAATTTTAGTATGATATTTTTATTTATTAATAAACAAAAAGACTGAACAAAATTGATGCGTGTACTGATTAATGTAATTAACCACATGCAAAGCTTAGTGAATTGCAACAACTATAATTTATTATCCAAGCTCTAAATAATCGCTAGTACGAGTAACATAACTGATCATAAAATGTTTTTCCAATCGCTCAAGCTCCCGAGGATCTACCGATAGGTCGGGTGACGTAATCTTGAAATTCTTTTAGCCGGCGCGGAACTTCCGGAAGGTCGGGTGACGCCACGCCTCTTTGAACCGTGTTTACTTTGGCAGTTATATTCTATATTTATTCGATTCTAAAATATATTCCCAAAAATTTTGAAAGTTGTTTTAATTTGTATCACTTGGATATGATTTGTATTAGAAAGTGCTGTGAGTGTGACGCTTGAACGGAAGGAAGTCAACCTAACCTAACCAACTGCGTATTTCTATACTGTGTAGCCGCGAGAGCTCTTTGGCGCGCTGTCTTCGGCGAAGTATTGCGCGCGCAGATTTTGACAGCGCGAAATACCTACTTTAGCAGAAATACCAAGCCTTAACAGGTGTAAATAAAGCTTCAAACGTAAATTTTGTACAGAAAAATATGCTTGTATTCTGTCTAAAGTTTTGTGTGGCATCCAGTGAGGTTTATCCCTAATATGTAATCAAGGAGAACTGTTTGGTTTGTCTAACAGTAGTTTACCTGCTGTACTAATAAGAATTTCCTTGGTTGAATGCACTAATCTTAGGAACTCCAAGTCCGATTTGAAAAATCTTTATGTGTTGGATAGCTTATCGATTAAGACTTTAGCCTAATACCATCACGCTCCGTCCAATACTTAGGGGAAGAGCCTCAATGAAAACTATTGCGAAAACGGGAAAAAATATTCAAACTATTTTCACGCGCTCTATTGTTTTGTGATGTTTCAGCCCCATGTCGTTATGCGCATAACTATACACGCCTGCTTTAACTACTCGTATGTAAATCACTATGACGTCACTTAAAATGATTGGAGACATAATGGAACATGATCATTATTATTATACCTATGCCTACTTATTACCTCACTCGCAATCTAAGATGCATTGGTGAAAGGGGGTTACACTGATTTACATAACGCATTGAACTCAGATACATCAATGAGGAATTTATACCTAGTCCTGTATGCATTTATTATAAACCGTGCCGTGTGTGTATATTTATTTACTTACATAAATTGGTTTTTAAATAATAATTATAACGATCAAAAGTTTAGAGCACAAACAAGTGATGTACACAAATGAATTAGTGCAATCTGAGGATACAATGAGATTTCAGATAAGTTAGATTTTCCCGCTTTCTGAACTAAACGATAAAAGTTTATGCCTTGTTAGACAGAAACAATAACGCATGTGCTTTACTAATAACTGCTGTTATCGGTTGACGAGTCCTCAAAAATTACGGCTGTTTGTAGACAGCTGTAATCATCGCTATGACGTAACTGATCGCTACTTTCATCGGGTGAACCATAGGTCACAGTTATTTGTTTTCCACAAACTTGGGCATGCAGGTTACCCTGAGACAATGGGGTTTACTACATAACCGCGATGCACTCTGCGATGCTAAGTACATTAATGTAACACGAAACAAGTTTGCCAACGAAAAAAGATTCGGTAAAGTTGCACTCATTCATTTTCAATGAAAGCGAAGCGTTCAGGAAGAAATATTGCTTTGTCTGTAACTGACCTAATAATATTCACTTGACATAATATCTTTACAAAATAGCTTGATTAATATAAATTAGGTATCGTAAATATTATGAAAAAAAAAAACACATTTTGATTATTCTATTGTCAAGTTAGGACTTCAACTGAATACTTACTTACCTATTACTAAGTTTTTCGATGGATCTATTTAACATTCTAGATCTAGCCTATGCATCGGACACACCATGAATCTATAGATAGGTGTTAAGTTTGCAACAACAGGATTTCATTGCAATGTTGTATAACGTTACTTCTAATCGTGATGACTCCGTGATGACTCAATTCCTGGATAGATGCTGACGAAGCAATATGTCAGTTACATAACGTTCTAGGCTAAGCGCACGCGCAGGCTAGAAAGTAAACACTGCGGTCAATGCCATTTCGCTGCACCGTAGTGTACAATTGTTGCATTAATTAATATCGAGGAATTTGCGGAAGGTCGGCCAACTTTCGTGCACGATGGCTGTTTACGGGGCTTCACGTGATTGACAAGGAGTTATTGCTGTCGGCCGTTTGGTGTAGTGGTTCAGAACGGACTACTATGCCGAGAGGTCTCGGGTTCGATTCCCGGCCGGGCAGAAATTGAAATGGTGAATTTTAATTTCTGTGATGGGTCTGGGTGTTACTATGTATAATATGTATGTATTTAAAAAAAAAAGTATATAAGTACTATATCCGTTAAGCTAGCACCCATAACACAAGCATTAAGTTGCTTACTTTGGGGCTAGCTGGCGCTGTGTGAAAAGTGTCCAAAGATTTATTTATTATTTAGTTATTTATTGCTAATTAGTCACTGTTTTGCAACAATTCGTGAAGTTTTTTTTGTTTTAAAGTAATGTGCACTAGTTGTTGTTAGAAGAATTTGGTAGTGTACCTACCTAATTACTTACAAAACATTGATGTGTTATAAATGATATGACAATTTTGTTTTACCAATAAAAGTTAAGTGGAATCTTTTAGTCAAGTAGAATTAATGAGAGTGGATTACAGTACAATGGATTAGTGTGTGTGAGGTTTTTTTGTTATTTTATTATAAAAAAATTACCAACAATTTTGTTTACATGCATGTACATCGCATTTATCACGCACAAAACTTTACATAATATGTAACATAAAATCAAAATCAAAATCAAAAATATTTATTCAGTTTAGACCACAAGTGGCACTTATGAACGTCAATAGAAAATAATAAAAAAAGAAAAGGTAGTCCTTATGGGGCACTTTACATAACTAAAACGATTATTTTTTTGTTTATCTACGAGTAGGTATATTACTGCTTTCACGATACGAACTATACGATCTATTCTGCCAAAAAATTGTCAACTGTTTTAGAATAAGTAATCTATTAATTAAATATTTTTTTAACTATTCGTACTTAGTCGTGTAGATTTATGGACGTGAGAAAGCTCATTTAAAAAAGATAAAACAATCAAACTACAAATTTAAAATTCACAATACTCGTAATATTAATTGGCTTTTTACAAAGCCTCTTTGCATAACCGTGTTATCTCTTCAAATAATCCTGTCGAGTAACGGTAGATTCAGAACGTTGGAAAAAAACATTGGTTTGTTTTCTTTGCGGATTGGCCTACATTATATAAACAGCGTTGTATAATCTGTGGATTGTAACAGATTATATCAGTATTATTCACAGCTTATCTGTGAAACGGAGGCATCGGTGTGGATTATTAGAAACTAGCTTTTGCCCGCGGCTTCACCCGCGTGAAATTTGGTTTGTCACAGATCGTCATAAATTATAACCTATATGTTATTCTGGGTTATAAACAATAAAACTGTAAAGTTTCATCAAAATCCGTTCAGCAGTTTTGCGTGAAAGAGTAAAAAACATCCCGACATCCAAACTTTCGCATAATTATAATATTAGTAGGACTAAAGTAACGCTAACTTTGCGATTATTTAATAGCTTTATGCGTTTTCCTTGTAGCACTTGAATTAAACGTTTAAGTAAATAGGTAATAAAGATTAGTACTATTTACAAGTGTTTGTATTTTTCTCAAGTTTTATTGCATTACTTAGTAAATGTAAGCTTTTATAGGTTTTTAAGTCTTTTGTGCCTGAAAACGTTTTAACGTTATTATCTTCTTTAGATCTAAAATCTAAAATTATATGAGGTGATCGCTTATAAATCACGCCTAAAAATGTGTGATTTTAACGTAACAAAGTGGAAAATTTCAACGCAATAAAGTGGAACTTTTTAACTTTACCTACCTGTTAATTAGTTTTGATTTCGTAATTTAAGTAAGTACCTAGCTTAGTTTGAAAATCGTTAAGTCCATTACCTACATATAACTTAAAAAAATTACGAACAGTGGCTTCACATTTTTAAGTAGGTTCGAAATTAAACGAATGTCACTTTTTTAGGTAAATGCATAATAAAATAATCAGCTGAAATCATAGTCGATTACACAGCACCTTGACACGGCCGTGTGATTGAGATGAACTTGAACTGTTTCGTAATTTTATAAGTACCTAGCTGTTTTTTGGATTAAGTGGGCCTAATTGGGAGAACATTTTTTTATGGATCATAGCTACTTTGCTTGGTAAATAATGGTGGTGGTAGTAGGACAGCCATGTAATCGAGATATTTCATGGAATTCCGATATATTTTGAGGTTTATTTCTTGGCTTTCGCGGTTTGCGTTTGCATTTTTTGATGTTCAGTTTATTGTATTTTTAATTGAATTTTACCGTTCTTAAACTATCTACATTATACATCTACCTACTTCTCTCTAAAAAATTGTTTTGCCAAAGAACGCTCTCTTTGCCAAATTCCTATACTCGTAGATAGAAACAATACTCCAAAGGCGTCCGCTGAAATCAGTATATTTTTCTGTCCCTGACGCATCATGCAAATGTTAATTAACCTGCTAGTATTAATTATTCTAATTAAAGTAAAAACTAAAACCTAAGTTCTTACCTACATTAATATTCCCTTTTACAAAACAAAATATATATTTTTGCATGATGCATGTAAATATGATTGCACTGTCACACCTTTATTATGCTCATTGCTCACTTTCTACCTTATAACTAGTAAATCACAACATTTTTGCCGGTCAATTGTATAAATTGAAGTTCTAGAACATATTATCAATAATTACACGCATCGTTATAATGGTGGTTAAATACATAATAACCTACCAGTCATATGCTGTTAAAGTAAATTGCTCATAATCATAATATTTATGTTACATAATGTTTGTTGTGATAACTTAGATTATGATGCTATGAGATTGCTCTTCTTTGATTGTTTGATCATTATAGTAAGAACCTATAACAATTATTGTTAGTCGAAGGCTATTACTAATTTAGTTTGAGTAGAGTTCTAGATTTATTCGGGTATGTAGAACTTGTAACGTCATAAAATTAAGGATATTTCCCTGTATACTTATTGTAAATATTAAGACAACCTACTGCTGATAAGCTCAAGGCGTTTTCAGTGAGAGCGAGGTGTCAGGGCATTGTGGAAAAGGCCAATGGTAGGTCTTTCTATCTGTTAGCGGATAACTTAAGCGAGTAAATGCTTCAGTGTTTATGTATCCAGTTATTGGTCGCTGAAATACAGTGTGAGTCACGTTAAAGTGTACATATGAAAATAGATGAAACTAGACCTATTTTTATCGACAAAAAAGAGGTCAAAAATTTTTTGAGATTTTTTTTAAATTTTTTATAGAATTTTTTTTCTTCCAATTACTTACTGTAAAGAAAACGTAATAACTTTTAAACTAAGCGGTATATCCTGATAAAATAAAAACAGTAATAATGCTAAATAACAGGCAATACTAAAAAAATATATAGAATACACAAAAAAGGCCAACAAATAATAAAAAATGATACTTTTTGAAAAAAATCTGCTTTTAAATTCGTGTTTTTTTGGTTATTTGATAAATTTCTCCAAAAAATGCCCCTATAACAGGTGGTTTTTATTACTTTGTATTATTCTCTATCGTATTATCTTTGTAAAACCAAAAATCTCATGTCTCTATCCCTATCACAACATTTGCTATGAGCGTTTAGATTTTAGACTCTACATTCTCAAAATTGACGTTAAGAAAAGGCTTTAAGCTTGTATTTACTAAAAACTTAACAACAAACTAAAACTGTACTTTTAGATATTCTCGAAATATAACCAACTTTAGTGACGAACGATTTAGTGTACCTAATGTGACTTTATGAAATTTTATTCTAGTACGAGAACTAGATACTACACGAGAACAAAAGTAAATTATAGTGCACTTGTACTAAAAGGGTTAATGCTTTGTTTAACTGTTTAATAGGTCAAAACAAGTTTACCTTATAAGATAACTACATTTAGGGCATGCTTACCGATACGATGCGTTAACAACCACTTATCTTAGGGCATGCTCACGGATACCACATGCGTAAAGATTTACTCATATGCCGATATTATACTTATAATAAACAGCCATTATCTAAAACAAACAGGACTCGTATTCCATTGAAAAAGGCATAAAGTCTTAGTAATTAACGCTAATAGCTCATACGCCATAATCACCGAGTTGATAATAACTCGCCATTTTTATAATGCTCTCTAATGGAGTTATGCAATTGTGCGTTTCATGCCAGAGGTCGCAAGACGTTGGTAAGTAGGCCTAGTCTTCAAAGGCTTATAAAGGCTTGGCCACACTGTTCTTTCTTAATAATAAAAAGGTTTGCCATAGAGCGAATGCGAAGGTACTATTTGAAAACTTTTAAGCCTGTGAAAGATCATCATCAGGTGCGATTGTGGTCAAATGACTGCCTTGTAATGCATAAAAAAGAGGCGTATTGACGAAGGGAAAACCCTAACTGTGACATAGTTTTATGCTAAACAGCTTATCTAATGGTAGGTTAACTTAAAAAAGTCTCTGCTCCAAAAGACCTTTATGGTAAAGTACATATTATGTTTTCATAAAACTGAATTATTAATAGTTCCAAGAACCACAACTGCAGGCAAGGCCTTTGTTTCAACGGAAGCTATCTGAACGCGAGCCAATCAAACTTAATTGTTGTATTAGATGATTGTGCGCTAAATGTTCTTAATTCTATCAGACGTAATATATGAGGCAAATATGTATTTGTATAAGTTTAACTACGCAAAATAAAACTAAATAACTTAAAACGATCATAGCTTGATTAAGATTCCAATATTTTTTCAAAATTGAATTCAATTTATGGAATGATGAGCAAATAATTTTACATTAATGCTATAAGTAGTATACATGAATATACCTACATAATATACATGAATGAATATACATAGTTGGTCGAGTATTTTGTCGTTTAACATTTTCTCACGCAAGCTGTAAAAGACATCAACGATCTCAACGGTAAGTACTTATTAAAAATTAGCTTTCCGCATGCGGCCTCGCCCGCGTGGAATTTTGTCTGTCACAGAAAAAACTGTTCGCGCGCGTCCCTGTTTCAAAAGCCGGCCTGTTTCAAAATCAAAAACTATCTTAAGTCCTTTCCCGGGACTCCAAACTATCTCTATGCCAAATTTCAATCGGTTCAGTAGTTTAGGCGTGAAAGCAAGACAGACAGACAGACAGAGTTACTTTCGCATTTATCATATTAAGTATAGGTTATACAATAATTTATTTAATAAATCATAATATGATTTAAAATATTATTTAAAAATACACGTGCTTTGCTGTGTGACTACACCTTTACGTGTTTTCAAATGTTTTTAATATGTAGCATTAATTACTGACACGCAACCGCGTCGAGTGCGCCCGCGCCGCGGCCACCGCTTGGGTACTAAGTGCTAAACTTGACATGATGAATTTTGCTAATACTGGCCGGACTGACTGAGGTATAGGCAATGGCACATCAACTATGTAGTTTGTTATTAGATTTCTTTTTAAGTGACCCCTATGGTAACACATAATAAAAATTAGGAATGATGGTGAAAACGGGTATTAGATTAGCTAAATTTTGGATAAAAATTAGAAAAAAGCGTTAGATTTTTTTTGTGAAATTGAGTTTTTAATTGAAATTGTAGTTGCAGTTAAAATTACGTACTGTTTAAATTCAACTTTGTATAAAGCTTTAAAACAGCTCACTTAGTACGTATACTTATTGGTGCTAAATCAAGGTCTATGGATTGGCGACATGACATGAAATAACTAAAATTTCATTAGTAGGTACTTGCTTCTTGATCTCATAACGAGAATGTCGCGATTTAAATAAAATAGATATATGATTCTTAGTAAATGCACGTAAATAAAGACTTGATGGTCGAAAGTTGACCAGACTCGTGAAAGTTGAACTGATCACTATTGTGTAAGAACATCAACATTATATTGATCTTCAATATCATCATGACAATATTTTATTTATCAGATTGAATAGGTGTTAAAAAGCGAAACAATTTGTTGTGCAATTCGTTAAAAGCCCTATTAGTCCAGTCAATAAAGCATTATAGATGGAAAACTGTAGAACACAATTTCTGACCTCGGGACTTTATTTAGCCTAGTTAGGAGGTGAACATAGCAAAAGTCCCCGCCCTTAGCCCTTGAGCCGGCGGGGAGAGGGGGGTTTAAAGGTACCACTTTTCGGTTTTTCGCTTAATCCTCGGAAACTATGCGTCCTAGTGACATGACTACTATGAACCAAATAAAGCTTATTCAATTTGCTACAGGCGAGACCGTCAAGTTTTTCTATATCTTGTATAGTTTTTGCGGCATCTGCTCTAGAAGGTCTGTAAAATTGGAAATTTTATTTTTGTCTTATGTGTTTCTATCAGGAGAAAATCGACTAAATCAACATTGAGCAAACACTATAGACATGCGGGAGCATGTTAAGCCTAGTTCCAGGGAGGGGACTGCACCGTGCGTATATTTAGACGAACCAATTGTAGCCACTTTTGACTCCTCATCATTCAAAAACTACTGTGCATTAACACTTCAAATTTGGCTCATATGTTGAGACTTGCAAGATATACATCAGCTTCAAATTTCATAAATATGCCTTAAACGGTTCTTTAGGTATTGACGTCCAAAAATCTACATGTCTGACCTATAGACCAAATTCTAACCACTTCCAGATGACCTCGAAGGTTCAAATTTTGCATCCAGAAAGGTAGTTATGTAAATACAAAGGAACAAATTAAAAACCAGTAAATTTTAACATTTCACAGGTGATAGATTTAGTGTCCTAAATGTCGATTTTTGAACGTCAATACCTAAATAACCGTTTGAGGTATATTTATGAAATTTGAAGCTGATGTATATCTTGCAAGTCTCAATACATGAGCCAAATTTGAAGTGTTAATGCACAGTACTTTTTGAATGATGAGGAGTTAAAAGTGGCTACAATTGGTTCGTCTAAATATACGCACTGTGCAGTCCCCTCCCTGGAACTAGGCTTAACATGCTCCCGCATGTCTATAGTGTTTGCTCAATGTTGATTTAGTTGATTTTCTCCTGATAGGAACATATAAGGCAAAAATAAAATTTCCAATTTTACAGACCTTCGAGAGCAGATGCCGCAAAAACTATACAAGATATAGAAAAACTTGACGGTCTCGCCTGTAGCAAATTGAATAAGCTTTATTTGGTTCCTAGTAGTCATGTCACTAGGACGCATAGTTTCCGAGGATTAAGCGAAAAACCGAAAAGTGGTACCTTTAAACCTCCCTCCCCCCGCCGGCTCAAGGGCTAAGGGCGGGGACTTTTGCTATGTTCACCTCCTAACTAGGCTAAATAAAGTCCCGAGGTCAGAAATTGTGTTCCACGGATTTCTCTCTACACCGTCGTTAAGGCATTCATTGACTGGACTATATTTCACATTCACTAGCGTGATTATAAATTATTATGAATATTTTATTAAATATAGCCATAAGTTGTAATAAGGTAATTGTTACAATTTTAAATTAATTTACTGAACTCAATTGGAGTTTTGTATATAATTCAGCCAAAATATAATTAAACACAAAGAAGTTATCGGACTAGAAATTATTATAAGTACATAATAATAAATAAATAAATAATAAATATTTTATATGTATATAGATAGGTTAGGACCGATAGGTTTGTTACTGTATCCTGTTTTTGGTTCGTTTAATGTGTAGCAAATATATTTTTAATATGTAGCATTTTACTGTTTTAGAAATAAAGTGCGTAATAAATAAGTTATTTTAATAAAATACGAATATATCGAGTACCTATTTAAAGTAATGACAAACGTATTTTTTGCTGTATTTACAAATAAGTGACGCTTTTATTTACGCTAAAGTCAGTCACTGTAACAAAAGGAAGTGTGCTGTACTAAGGTTCTTGTCGTTTCGATATAATTTTGTAACGACACTTCTTCCTTATAACATGTAGCTTGGATAAAAATACCATGTTAAGTTTACATAATACAGATTATTCTTTGGAACGTTAAGCAGGCTTGAGGATAATTTTTGTTGTAGAATGAAGGTTGACCATTTTATACATACAAAATTATACTTTAGTCGTTTACATGGACGAGTAAGGACGCTAGTTATTGTGTTATTAGATTTAGATTGGTTTCAGAGTCAAAACAACCATACAACATGATGTGCGGTTTACTTAATTTTATTTTATTCTGGACAAAGGATAAGAACAGTAACAGCATCTCGACTTATTTTTGAAATAAGCCATTGTTCTACTTTTATGACTTTAGAATTATGTGGTTTTAGAATCTTAATTTACTTAAATAGGATTATCCATCGCTGTATTAGATACACAAATGAATCTACGTTAAGCCACGATAGCCGAACGGTGAAGGGGTCGGACTGGCCGACTCGAGATCCGAGGAACGCGAGCTCGAATCCTTCCGCCGCTCTACTATTGTGGTGAGCCCATTCGTAACACAAGCATATTAACGAGGGGCTAACGGGACTATTCGTTATTTGTGAAATACAAATTATTAATAATCTTTTTAAAATAAAAAAATAATAATAACAAGAAGGCGGCAATGTAGCCGTGAAAAAAATCGCATGCAGATAAATGCGAGGTCGTCTAAAAGATCTTTTACAACAAAAATAATAAAATATATGTCCATTACGTGACCGGGAAAAGGTCGGTCATGTAATGATACATGATAAAGTGGCAAACGTAATGGGTAATTCATTTTCTGTAGTTTATATTACAGTTTTGCACGCACAGTAAATTTGATTACGCTCACATATAGATACAACAGTCATGGCAGTTAACAACCATGAATTGAGACTACGAGTTCATTCATTTAGGGAAATATTATTTACAAACCGTCCATTTGACTGAAAAAAATATATTAACAACCCATCAGGTCAATACCAATTTATTGTAGTTAGTAAGTAGGTAGTTACTGCCACATTATTTCGAATTTCATTATTGTGTTAAGAGCCAAAAACAATGAATATTTTAAACTAGATTTGTTATTTTTTAAACAAAATCATTAAGCGGTCAGCATGTTGATTTCGGAGAAACAATTACAACGAGGGAAAAAAATAATAACATCGGAAACTAATAAAAATCTGTTAATTTTATTCGCTTAACATACCTACCAACCTATTATGTTACCTACTACAATATTTTCAGCATTGCTGTAATCTGTAAATATGTACTAACTATCATCATCAACAAACCCTTGCATTCACTTCAAAACAAACAGTCATTAAACAAAATTTGCCTCGTAAATCTTGTTGTGACACAAAACTGAATAACGTTGCCCAACAAGTCATAGACCTAGTAGTTTTTAGAGCTGTCACCTCTGAGGCCACGACCAAGGGCAGGTTGGTTAATAGAGGCAAACTGAGACCGAGGCTGGTTACAAGGCTGCAAGTCCAGGACTTTCCTCGTGGCTTCCGTTTGATGTGCATTGTTAATGTGACATATTAGGAACATTTTTGTGACCTTTTGCCTTATAGAGACCACCTGTGTTAATTGTAAAGGCATCGCACAGCCCATCGGTAATTATCTTAATTGGACTCATTTGAATGCGCGTGCGGTTCAATGAAGATTCACGTTTTTAAATGGGGAGGCATATATTTTGTGTTGGATAAATTCATGGCAGTTTTTTTAGTCAGGCGTGTATTACTAAGCGATGTTATACATTATGTTGGACATATTTTGCTTTGTATAATACGGTTTGAAAAAAAAAATGAAAAGTCATTAATGATTGTCAAGTAGAAGGACGTCAAGTATTGAGTAAAAAATCAATGGTAGAGTCATCACCACGACTTAATTTAAAAACGTGAGGAACTTAACAGGTTGATCAAAAACCCACCTTGATATTTTAAAGCTATTTTTACAGTTCGCAAAGTTTTTGAATCAGATCATTAATGAAGGTCCATTCTACGAGTTGTAAAGCTCTTCAAACCTGGTGAATTGGTTTAAAATACCTTGAATTAACAAGTCAAGTGAAATTCGGGCAAGGATTTTGTATCAATGTTATTTACTTTTGGTTGTAAGCAAGAAAGCAAAGCTGAATTTTAAGATGCTATAACTCCTACACTCAGATAACTAAGCCTACCTAAATCAGTGCTATAATCAGTGTTAGTAGCCACTAACCACATTATTCATTTGACAAAGACATAATAATAATGTTCTCACAATGTTAATGATAATATTGACATGTTATTAACGTATTATTTTGTAACACGAAACCTAATGAATTAAGTTAATAAATGATAAATTAGTCTTAGTAGCAGCTGATGAATATAGTGAAATACTACCTCATGTATTATTTGCAAAACTAAGTTAAATATTGGTAATAAATAGGTACAAAATAGTATTGCAATTCAAGTCGGCAGTACGTAGGTTTATTAATTAATTACTCGTTTTAAAGATTTCTATTTATTTCTGTAATTACATGTGTAATAAAAAACTCAACTATTGCAGTTGACAGTTAACATTTCATTCGTTACTAAAGTTATTAAAACCGAATGCAATAAATTTTAAAGAAGGAAAGTGAACCAATTTGTTTACCAATAAACACCCACCTACGCTGACTTCAGTTCTTCCGTGAATATGGCGTACTTGCTTCGTAATACAGAAATATAAACTCAACAATAAAACGCCTACGTAAGTAGGTAGTATAACATAGAGATTCCGATATAACTTATTCAAATGTTAAAGACCGTGAAAATTTGAAACAGAACAATGTCAAAATTGTACATTCCAGTATAAATTAAAATACTTTTCAAGTTTTCAGTAATTATTTTTAATTGCACCGACAGAGGGCACGTGTTTGCACCCACTCTGCTCGCGTTTCGTGCGCAATTGTCGCTTTCTACAGCGACTGACGATAAATTACAATCACGAGATGGAATAGCGTGTCTGTACCAATTAATTTTCATAGCTAATCACATCTATTACTCTAAATTGTTTAATGTTTTAGTGTTGAGCTATTCCTGATTGTCTGAAGAAGAATTCGATCTCGATCGATCTCGATCTCGATCTTCGATAAGATCCGTGCTTCGGAAGGAAAGTAATACCGTTGATAAAATAGAATAGAATGCTTCAGGCGATTCGTTAAAAAGTCTTTTAATTCTAGTTTTGGGACCCCAATTCTACCTATCCACTGCTAATTATAGTGATGAAGGAGAATAATAATTTAAATGATTAATGTTATTTTGAACGGCTAGAAGTTCCAAGATATATCTCTAAATATTTCAAGTTTTAGGCCCTTTTCACACGTCCCGGTTGCCGGCTAACCGGCGCCGGGTATCCGGTGGTGAAGTGTATGGGCATGGTACGTAGCTTTCACATGTTCCGGCGTAATTAATCCGGCATGCCCATACACTTCACGACCGGGTACCCGGCGCCGGTTAGCCGGCAACCGGGACGTGTGAATAGGGCCTTACTGTCGATAAACCGGTAGATCGTGGTAATACAGGAGTCGTAGAGGTGTCCGTGAGGTCGGGAGTTTTCAGATTTTACGATGAAGTGTTAAAATTAACCTTTGGTGTGCAATGTGCATGCAACATTTAAAATTAAATTGAAAAACATATTTAAATAAATAATAAAACGTTTATTGCTTTTTAATCCTTCAAGGCCCGCGAATCTAGACACAATAGATAATCAATTGTTATGACATTAATGAATGCCGTCTGGGACTCAAGCGGTTAACACATGCTTGCATGATGTAAAAATTATAACCTAATACATTTAAATTCTTTGCAACATAATATCGGAATGTTATTATTCTTTTTTTTATTTCTATCAATAAAAATTACTTACGTACATAATTTCTTTCATAATTTATCAAATAATCATGAATAATGATTATTAACTGATTAAAATTATTTGTATTATTAAAATTCAAATTTTATTATTAATAATTAAGCTAAGAAATTGTAGTAGGTATGTTATTACCAAGTTTGCTATTTATTTCTTAACCTTACAATCGATTTCAATTAGGCAGAAAAGCGTAGAGTGTGCATTTTGTGAATCTTTTGTATCAAAACCTTCTTGTTACCTAATGGTTAACTGGAAAGCAAGTTCGAGTCAAATGCTAGAGCAGACAATGAGCAGGAAGCGTCCCATTGAATCCGTCGCGTCGTTTCTGGCGTGGGAACAATAAATAATTTGGAGACCATATTGTTTCTAAATGTTGCGCTCATAAGATGTATCTTTTTTACCTGTGAGCACGACTTTTATATTGTTGCTGTGAACAATACCAAAATTATAGCTCTAGCGCTTCTAGCCTGGGGAATGGGAGGGGTAACATTGACATATTATGACTTGACCGAGCATAAAATCTGAAGGAGATCTGGAAGTTTCAAAAACGTCTCAAAAACACCCTCCATGCCACTCTCATACCTCAGGCATTGGCTTAGTTAAGCGCTACACCTATAGATGGATATCTTTTAATATTGAAAAGAAAATACCTACTAATTGTATTTTTGTGATAGGAGTTCTAAATAAATATCTTTACAGACACAAACGTTTCAAATAAACAAGTATCTAACTAATAACTAATGAATAAGCAATAACATCACGTATAATTTCAAATAAAAAGAATCATCATCAATTAAGATCAATGTAATTTAAAGAACATGTCTAATAAAAATAAATGTTACTATAAATACGAGTATTTGTAGTAGAAAGTAATCGAATGTTCTCATGAAACTTAAATTGCTAACGATATCTTTAATAACTGTTAAGTGTTTTCTCCAATTGAACTCGTTATTTATCATCATTAGTCATTGATAGTTCTATATTTGGCTTCAGCTTTATGACATACCTATTCAAGAAACCTCCTTACTTAACATCTTGGAGCACTTTAGTGCTCTCAGATTGTGATTCCTTCTGAAGAAGGTAACTTAATGTCAGTGACTCAGTACATATGTATTCTAAGGTAGAATGGGTAAAGAAGCGGACTGTATTAACCAAATTATGAAGGTAAATACATTCAGGATGACAAATTGGTGCTACCCGTAGTTAAATTAGAGTGACCGCACGCTATGAAGGTGTGTTACTGCTCTTATTGCTTGCTCTAGCTGGTATCATTTGGAAAGAATTGGAATATTTCTGCTGTTGTTTAAGGCATTAAGGCAATCAACTTTCAGTCATTTTATCGGCCGTTTGGTGTAGTGGTTTGAAGCGGACTACTATTCCGGAGGCTACGGGTTCGATTCCCGCACAGTACAAACATTTGTGTGCATGAACATATTTGTTTGTATTGGACTGGGTGTGTTTCTATGTATAATATGTATGTGTTTACAAAAAAAAAGAAAGTATTTAAGTATGTTTATATCCGTTGTCTAGTACCCATAGTACAAGCTTTGCTTAGTTTGGAACTAGAAGCGCAGTGTAAAATGTCCAAGGATAGGTATTTTTTATATTTATTTATTTATATTGATAGGACTCTAAACCAGTAAAAATACACGAACACACTTACCCTCGACTTGCTTTGAGGATTACCAGCAGTGGTAAATATAATAAGCGACACGAAAATGGTACCCGCCTAAGTACCATCATCTTATCACTTCACGGGATTTATTGCAACAATATCTATTTTAACGGTAAATAATAATATTTACCGTTAAAATAGATAATTTTATAGTAAAAAATGCAACATAATAGTTTAAAATATTACCATCATCTTGTGATTAGGATTAGTAGGGTGTTGGAGGGATAATTTATATATTCATCAGAATTTATAGCGAACCCATTCAGCTTGATGCTTCATAATTGACTGGCAAATTACTTCTTTGATTCCAGTCTAGCCGAAGCCGATCGCTTCCTCTGCGCAGAGAAATCGCTGGCATAGTTTACGGCGTGCGTGCGCGCCGGTCTTTCCCTGCATTTAAGGCCGTAGGCACCGACTATTGATATTAAATCAAATTAACCACGTGCTTCTTGATATTAGCTATTTGCATTTCCTACAATGTATCCCTCGCTATTCGTTCCTTCGATTATTCGAACGTTGAGTACTGATACCGCAGTAGATAAGAGCACATATTTTGATTACGTTGTGTGTGTGTGAATTTCTAATGCGACACTGAGTTTCGAACCCAGCGCATTAGTTGGCATCATCTCTATATCCCTATGGTTTCAGCCATATGACGTCCACTGCTGGATAACGGTCTCCTCAAGGTTTTCCACAGCGACCAGTCCTGCGCTATTAATTCGATTTCAAATCAGTACTATCCTAGAATGTGTGGTGTTAATAAATTGTCAGTTTCGAATTACCATTTAGCCAAGTTTTACCTGTTAAGTTTGAACCAGGTTTTTCCAGCACGAAGTACTAATGAAGGCCAGCAATTTCTACGTACATGGCTAGTTTCTTCTCGTAGTATAGCAATGTGAGACAACACTATAAACGATTAAAATACCCATGTAGTCATTAAGTAATGCCTTCTTTGACATTTTTTTAATGTTAATATTTATTCATTTCAATTGATAATAAGTAGGAATATTATTTACTTGATTTTATGTTTGGGGATTAAGAAAACAATGAAGAAGCTTTTATCAAATCATCGGTGACGTCATAATCGCAGGCCCTACTTTCCAGTAGAGTGCACTTACATACAAGCTTGTTTTGGAGAGTGAACGATGTGTCCGCAGATTAAACAATAAGGCTGAGTTGCAACATCTTACTTAAACTTTGACAAACGTCAAATATCTGTCAAACACCATACAAAATGCACCGGTTATCGTCATTACCGTTAAAGGACAATGACCAAAAATGTATGGAGTGTGGTCCAACTGTCCACCACTAACGAGACCTATGTAGTAAAATAGTCTACTAAATACTGATTCATTATAACCAAACCGCAATCAAAAATATGTTGTCAGTAAAAAGTTATGACTGAAAGAAAACTCTGTTTTTTACCTTTTCATCCGAAAAATGTTCTTGATATCATTCTATCCATTGCACATTTTTGGACTAATCTACGCATGTTATGTCATGACGCATGTGGCGCGGGGTTATAGATGAATTTTATTCAATATCATACTAGCTGTGCCTAGGACTTTGTACGCGTGAAAATAGTTTGAATAATATTTCACATTTTTACGACATTTGTCTTTACTGCTCCGCCCCTATTGGTTGTAGGGTGATGTTATTTATCCTAAAACCATCCTTGATAAATGGGCTATCCATAACAAAAAGAATTTTTCAAATCGGACCAGTAGTTCCTGAGATTAGCGCGTAAACTACTACAATTTTTCAAACAGTCATAACTTTTTACTGACAACTTATTTTTTTTTGTCCCATACTGAAAGTTAATCTCTATTTAATGGACTATAAGCTATAAGCCAAGCGGCGCAGGACCGGTCTTTGTGGAAATCCTTGGGAGGCCTTTGTCCAGCAGTGGACGTCTTTCGGCTGAAACAACAAGCCAATATAGGTCTCATTAGTGGTGGACATTTGGACCACTTTTGGTCATTGTCCTTTAGGTGGTGCAACTCAGCCTAAGTGATATAAGGAATGCAGTTACGGCAGTTAATGCGGATGACAGATTACCTGATAACGTCCACGCGAGTGACAATTGAGACAGACCAATTACAGCATTGCAAAAAGTTTGACAAGTTTAAACTCTTCCATGAAATTGTCGACAATTTTGTAACGTATGTCACCATTATTTTATCCGGCTCTATTATTTGTTGTTGAGATAAAATTCCTTTGTGCTGAGATTGTTGCATTTTGTTACGAAAAGTTTATTCTCAGGTTTTGGTCGCTTAGAAACATTTGGCAATCTTTTCAAGTAATAGAGTAAACTGCCAGTCATTGGACACTTAAGAAAGTTATTGGACAGTTATTTACTGAATTAAAAATATCATTTCTATTTCAACAACTGAGAGATTCAGACTGATGGAGATAAAAGGGCGTTTTTTTGAAGGAATATTCATTGTATTTGAAGGAATATTAATTTTAAGAAAATTCAAGGGTTGTTTTGTCAAATGACTGGCAGCGTCCAATGACTGTCGGTTTACCCTATTTACTTGCCATTCAGTTTACTTGTATATTTAAGTATCTACTATCTACAGAGGCAGGATTGTATTTACAATTCGTTTTGTTCTCTCTAGTATTTACCGTGAATTATTTTCTTTTCATGCAGTGTTCTTAGTGAGGAAGAAGATGCAAATCATTGCATGTTTTCAAATTGCATATACCTACCTAGTCCTACCTAATATTTTTCATTATTCATAAAATACATTAACGTTTTAAGTGCTTAATTACAAGTTATGAAACTAAAATTCTCATTGCAAGTCTTCGATTTACATCCTTCTGCTTAGCACGAAGGAGTTTCTTCAAAAGCAAGGGTTACCAACCCTTTCTTCGCATGCCCTTTCAGTTCCAATGACATGCAAGCGAAATGCCAGTGAAGACATGCCATTGTAAATTGGTGGCATGTGCAACGGTACGGTGGCCGGTTATGTGTGCCGGCCGGTTGCGTACGAGTTGCGATAACCTGATGATTACAGCACTTCACCTGTACTCGCTGCACATTACTTGATTTGGGAGGTTCTCAACATTTTATGCTTAGGCGCCCACTACTGAGAGTGGTACTAATTGTAACTACATATTAATTTAAGGCTTTATGACGTAAAAACGTAGCGTGACAGTCGGTTTTTTTTATCCACAACGAGGAAGCTCTTGGCCTGTATCTCACCTGATCGTAAGTGACGATCAGGCCGAAGGTGGAAGCGAGTTTCACCCGGAATCCTCAACCACAGAGGAACTGGCTATCTTACCTCTAACTACCCGAACACGACAATGCTGTTAACGTTTATAGGGATTTTATGGGCCTTACCGTTTCTTTAAATTATGACAATATCATATTTAAACAAAACTAAACTATATGGAGGAGAGGATTTAACGGGACGTCCACTTCTGAAAAAAAAAAACAAAGATTTCCAGACTGATCCGTTGTTAGAGGCCTGCATCCAGCTTGCTTTTTTTGTCTGCATACTAAAACCTGTCATACCCTAATTACTTTCCTCATCACTTGAACCTGTCATTATTGTGACTACTGAAAATTTCTTCCCCACCTATTTAAATCCTCCTTACCCTGAGGGTGAGTATCTTATACTTGAGAACCAGTGGCCATTCTGTACTTAGTATTTCCGCCTGTTGTAACTGCCTGCCTTCCGTCGCCTTTGTCCAAATGATTCGGGACATCCCTTTTAATAGCGAAGACAAACACGCCTTTATGTAATGACATATTGTTATGTTTATTAAGTTCTTTTGTCCGCGGTTTCAACACTAAATACTTTGCAGGCATGTAATAGATTTTACATTGTTTTCCGCGTTGAGTTATGTGATGTTATATGATCTACATTCCTTATTTAAACTGAATACTTGGTAAACTTAGAAACTCATAAAATAAACCGGAGAAGAATGGCCAGAAATAAAATAAAGAAGGAATGAATTCGTTTAGAAGTAACTTTTATGAATATTGTAAGTAGTAACACGCCATACTGCTTATAAGCAAACCTCTATTTTATAATTTAGAGAGTTAAGAGAATACTTGCTAACGTTTCAGCCTATTTAGAGCCAAATCACACCACTTATCGCTACTACAAGCATTCGCAACAAGTGGATGTTTACCATAAATTTTCTTAGCGCCGCGCTCTATCTGAATTTCAAAATGCCCAAATTAAAAAAAAAGACCTGAACACTAACTCCGACTAACTCTAGCAGTCGGATGTTCCATATATTTTTGATTGTAGCTCAAACGCGACCATTCAGTCTCCGAACTCCGAAGTATCTAGTTAAGTGGCAGCGAGAAGCAACTGCAATGACCAAATGCGCAGTGGCTCTTACTTTTTGTCTGCAAGTTACGTAGTCTATTCGGATAATGAGCTGGTTTGCGTGTCCACAACTATGATATCTCTATCTAAATTATTGTGAATACATCTGATTATAACAGAGACAAGAACTGTATTCAAGCAAAGATTGAATACAGATAGGTATCCTATTACCATAATACTGAGGGATTGGATTTAAAGAAAGGCAAAAACTTAAATGTTTGAACATTTTTCAGAGTTGAAAACGAATGAAATAGCTATTATTCGCTTGTTCTCAACGAGTCTCACTGTAACCAGTAAACAGATGATGTTCGGTAGTACTACTACTACTACTACGGTTCGGTAGTAGGTACTACTACTAGTACTACTTCAGTAGGTGACTTGATGGGTTTTTTTTCAGTCACAGTGATTTTTGAATTAAACATTTTTTTTCATGGTTGTATTGTCCGAGAGCAAAGAGGGCTAGCTATTTTGTAGCAAATTATATTACTCGTTGTATTATTGTAGTAGCAAGGAGTTTAATAGCATGTCGCAAGCCGTTCAGGTGAGCGTGGCGTGATGTAACGCGGACACCTCTACCGGCCACTAATCGGTTAGGGCGTTGTGTACACAGGCGAATAAATTGTTTTTATGAACAATAAAAACACTGAACAATTTGTATATTGCGCGAAGGCATCTAAGGGGTTAGGGTCTTATGTACAGTCACAGAATGAAAAGGTTCGTCAGTTTTCAAATTGATTCCTTCAACGAATCGCGAGAACATATTACCTTTTGAAACTATGTTACAGAATAATCTCGAGTTAGAGAAAAAATATCTTTAACTGTTCGTCAGTAAAGTTCAAAATTATTCAGATCAAAGTTGTTTGACGATTTATCTTGTCAAGAAGATTATTATGATTGATAAACTAAAACCTTCTTGTTGGTTCAACCTGCCATTATTATTTCTATTAAATAAAAAAAACTATTGTCAATTTATTGGTCAATGTCATCATTGCATTGCACTGATGGGATAGAAAAATAAACAAGCAAAACCTTATTCGTTAACAAACGTCATATTTATTTAAATGTTAGCAGCACTGTTTCTTGCACGGTTATGTTGGCAGGTTTGACTCTTACAGTACCTAGTGCAAGCGAAAACCGACACTAAGGTGACGAACCTTTTCATTCCGCGACTGTACATAAGCGAGCACCTACATGGATTTTCCCTAAGTTTAATAATACTGTTATTATTGCGTAGAGCCGGTTTCTATGTTTATGAAAATGCCTATTTATGACTACGAATCTACTTTAAAATTACAATATTTTTGTTTCGATCTGTCACTTTCAGTGATAAATCATCCCAGAATGTTTAAACGTGATGAAGTCAGGTGATTAAATGGACATTGTCCCAGGGTAACTTATCCGGGAAAATGATATGCGTAGAACAGATTTTCCCGGTATTTATTTATCGACTATATCCAAATTAATAATAACGTGTCTGTTATATTTTTAAATAGTATTAACTGCATCGTCCTTAACAGTTCGTTGTTCAACATTGGCCTATCGCAATCTGTGCTACAACATCCGCCCTGCCTTTTGCAGTGTATTATCTGTTAAGTCCAATATTAGCAAAAAATATTCTCGAACGTCTTTACACACAGTATTTAATAATTGATTTTTTTATTCCTTTTTCACAAACTCTTGCGTCAATTCCTGATTGCTTAAAATATTTTAAAAATCATGTTTCGCAGTTGATGGTCGAACCGAATGAGGTTTAAATGATGAAAGCTTAACGGTAATTAATTAAAAGGTCAACTTTACCATTCTTACCGACTTCTGACATTCATTTTGTGACAACGACATGTTAAACAATAATTATACAGGCATACAGTATTCTGACACTTTAACACCTGGTTTCTCACATTTTGAATTTTTATTTTACATTTCACGGTTTGGTTTTATAATAATTTAATTACCTACTTAGTAAACACAGCTGTTTTCAGAGTATACCGAATATCTACTCTTACGAAGAACAACGGGCAATATTTTATGAAAAGTAGGTGAAACTTTGGCGTCAGTCCTATTTTAAATATTTCATTATAAATATTGGTCCTACGATATCGATCATGGCATTGATTAAAAAATAAATAAAAACAAAATATTTTTATCCTTGAGTCTGTGCTAGGCTTTACTTTCATTTTGCGCAGTCGTATACTATAAGCTTTGTGTCCGGGTCAATCTGATCCTTTCCTTAACAACAATATAACTGGCCATTCGTTTGTTGCAGAAAAATGTTATTTAACAATTTGTGGGAGACGAATCGAACGCCTCCTCACATTAATTTAGCAGAAGTAGAATTTATACAAATTATAAGCGGCTTTCAATAAACAAATATATTTACAACTGACTAAATTACAAAAACATAAAAGAAATAAAATTATCAATCTGAACAAAATCAAAAGAGCGAGAGAAAAGCTAGTGTCAAAGGTGACAATATAAAATCTTCTTTTTTATTGCCGGCCAGGAGCGCGCGGCACGGAGCGCCGCAGGCGGACCAATGAGTTCACATTGTGGCGCACATAGATCGCCACAGTACTCCCCCGCCAGACCGTAACTACGGTCGGTAGAAGTCTGGATACCTCACTATTCTGCCGCTGGAGGTCTGCCTGACATTTTCTTCATTGGCGTCTGGAATCTCGGCCTCTCTTGAATCTTGTGTTGCATATGCTGGCTTAAGTCTGTCTATAGAGACGTTCACCTCCTTTGTGTTGATGTCCAGAGTATAAAACTTGGGTTGTCTCTTGGTCACTCTGAATGGACCAGCATATGGAGGCTCCAATGACGTTCTAAGGCGATCTTGCCGGACGAAAACATGCGAACTGGACTGAAGATCTCGTGGAATGTAGAAAGATGAAGTGGCGTGCCATGAAGTTGGCCGAGGGGTGAGCTTGGCCATGTACGCGCGAAGCCGGGTTGCGTACTGCGTGACATCGGCAGTTTTGTAATCATCCCTCGGACTCAGGAACTGACCTGGAAGGCGAAGAGTTTCGCCATACACCAACTCAGCAGGGGATGATTGAAGATCCTCTTTAAAAGCGCTGCGCATGCCAAGTAAGACCAACGGAAGAGCTTCATGCCACTGCGAAGGAGTATGACGTGGGAAATGAAGAAAGTTTATCTTGCGTCTTCTTGTATACGGGCATGGACCTATAAAAAAAGTCGGACGGATTCTCATCAACAAAATACTGTGACATTAGGATACACCAGCTTGCCTGTACGTACAGGCTGGCACGCACACATTCACACCCTGATACACCACTTCGAGTGCAAACTTCACACAGTTGACACATTTAAGCAGCGAAAAATCAACACGAATACGACATGTCTTGTGTGATGAAATTGTATAAAAACCGTTCTGTTCGAACAAACAAAAATTAAGGAATCACATTTCACAGGCAAAATAATAATCCAATCACTTATTTCCCGACATTAAAATATTGAAATTAATTGAAATCAAACGTCATTCACTCGAAAAAATAATACGTCAAAGACCAGTGTTCTCAGTTATTTACGTGGGAAAATTACCCGAAATATGGGAAATTAATAATAATTTTAGGACTTTTTAGTTATTTATTACGCATACTATTGAAATAAAATAATTTATCATAATAATAATTGTGTTTTAATGGGATATATTTTCATAGGCAAATTTTATCCTTCCCAAAAATGTGGAACTGCAAAATTCAAATTTTCATACATTGATTGCAAGTCAGTGTCAGGTTGTATGTTAAAAAAAATCTATTAGAGATAATAATAATATATTGATGATGCATAAGATTATGATTATAATGTACACAAGATTCGTAATTTGTAACTGCGTGAATCATTTTTGATCAACATTATGTACATACCCTGACACACTGACTTGCAAACAATGTAAGAAAATTTGAACATTGAAAATTTCGCGCCTACCTCAACGCATTCACCTTTCATCCTTTTAAAATGGCACGGAATAATTCTGTCTACATTTCCAAGTAACATCTGCCGATCTATGTTTTTCTTAAAATAAATGGGTAAAATGTTTTGGCTAACATGGCATCCCTAAATTCACTCACACAATAGACAAACGCCAAAATTTTGCGTCACAGTTTTGTTGTAGCGCGAGTTCCGTCCGCCTTTTTTTATAGGTCCATGTATACGGGGTCACCAATATGTGGGAGACGAATCGAACGCCTCCTCACATTAATTTAGCAGAAGTAGAATTTATACAAATTATAAGCGGCTTTCAATAAACAAATATATTTACAACTGACTAAACTAAATTACAAAAACATAAAATAAATAAAATTATCAATCTGAACAAAATCAAAAGAGCGAGAGAAAAGCTAGTGTCAAAGGTGACAATATAAAATCTTCTTTTTTATTGCCGGCCAGGAGCGCGCGGCACGGAGCGCCGCGGGCGGACCAATGAGTTCACATTGTGGCGCACATAGATCGCCACAAATTAACAACATGACCCATGAACATGACAATCAAATCAAAACATTCACTAACTTATTAATAAAATTGAATCGTGACAACATTGTAATATAAATCAGATTACCTTGTACGATACAAAAAACAGCAAAAAAGCCACGTGGTTGCTAACATATAAATAACACTCTCATAGAGCTTAGGTTCATTTCAGATTACGAAATCTTAAACTGTTTTTTAAGTAGCACTGCATAAATTACGGTACCGATAATACGAGAGCTCTCTGTCAGTCTTATTATAAAGTAGATTTAGAACTGAATACTACTAACCCACAGGTACACCATGCCAATTACCTAGTGACCAAATGGTTAAAATCAAAGTACACCTTATAAGCAAATAAGATCCCGTATTCACAAACGATACTTGCTTAAGTGAAGAAGCAAATCGAACGCACAGCGTTGAATAGAGCTCAGTGATTGGTTCTATATCACCCTGTGCGTCCATGCGCACTATGAGACCTAATAGTAATGTTTATGAATACGGGCGTTAGAAATACGACAGAAATGGCAAAACTATTAACTTATTAGCAATGTTGAAGTCTCGTGACTGTTCTTTTGTTGTTGAATGACTGGGAACAATAGCTGAGACCTATTACGGGCTATTATGGTAATGTAAAGCAAACATTAAGCACAGCTCACTTCCACCACAAACGTTTTAAAGGTAGAAAGGGCTTAAAATGAATGATAAATGTCCTTTAAGAAGTTGGTATAAGTTCAAAAATGGGTTCTTTAGGTCAAGATAATGTAGATGTATTGGTCTTCAAGTTGGTCAGGATATAAGGTAGCCCTTAATTTAGTACATTATACATACCTGCTGCCATTAAGATGAACAGCAGCGGAGACCGAGGTTAAACAGAGGAGAGTTGTGACAGTGTCGACTTTTTGGAACTTATAAACTACTAGGAAGCTCGTAACAGTGCACGTTTTTTAGTTCAAGTCTGGACCTAGTAAGCGTTGTTGCGAGCTCGCTGATGGTGAATAGGTTTCGACAATGTTACAACTCTCCTGTGTTAAACTCACCTCGGTTTCCTCCACTGAGGGCTGAGTGTGAGTTTACATTTACAACAAACGTCCTTACTAGTGAGCGAGTTAAAAAAATATATGAAAATTTTAGTTCTTCAAAGTTTCCGCTAGGGGCGCTGTACAATCTGTCATACATTTAATGTAATTTCTTTACGCGCTCACTAGTGACGACTTTTGATGTAAATGTAAACTCACAATAAGCCCTCTGGTCATGTTACGAGTCGCTTCCATCGTCCGCGGTCTGTCATAATACTCGTAAGTAAGCCCACTAAAACAATTTGAATATTTTATACACTGTGTTACAGGTCAAAAATCGATTCGATTTCAAGTAAAGAGGCTTTTGATTGGCTGAATTTCAACATTTAGACCAATCACATGATATTATCACCGAGATTGAATCTAATTTTAAGCTTTATTTTGTAATTCAGACTTTCTGCCCATTTAGTCGACTCTATCCATTTTAAATTGTAGATAATCAACGAATGCAACAACTAAGCTCGAATAAAACGTAAGGTTGTAAATTTTAACAGCCAGGCTATGCAATTGGGACGCTGCAGAATATTAATAACTTGCATGTATAATAAATTTTAATCTGCGTATTAGAGGCAATTATGTAGACACTGCAAAACAAGTTGAGACTGAAGTTAACAGCGTAATATGTTACTCAATATTGAATATTATTTTGTAATTTGTATAATAATCATTTCCTCGCCTGAGTTTAAAAGTACCTACCCTATGTATTTTCAAGAGCGAGTATTTTTTCCTTTTTTTTTTATTATAAACTACTCGTTCGTTCGTTCGTTTCAGCCGAAAGACGTTCACTGCTGGACAAGGCCTCCCCCAAGGATTTCCACGAAGACTGATCCTGCGCCGCTCGGATCCAAGCACCTCCCGCGTCCTTCACCAGATCGTCGGTACACCTAGTGGGAGTAAACTACTCGTACTTAGCTTTTTCGTCTGAAAAATATCCTACTTATGAAATATGAATATTTCGAAATCTGTCACCTTTTCGTATTAACGTAATTCTATCAATTTATCCAGATAATGTAAATTGTACAGGTTCTATCGTCAAAATACAAACCACAGTTTTCCTCTAACCCGTATCAATAGCGCGACGTAACAAATATTACGGTCTGCCGCATTTTCTACGTATTATCCAGCAGATTGAACTATCATCATTAATTTTTTGTATTTATTTCTGTATCAAAACATATTTAGTGTCATTGTGTGTTTGCGGAAGGCACAGAATGGTATCTAAATTAGATCTGCCATTGAGTGTCGTCGCATGGCAATCGCGCCGATCGCCACCAAGCGAGCGTGTAATTGGGACACGTTTTTAGGAATATCATTGGCTGGTTGGAATAACGAAAATATTGTTATGATTATTGAAACAAAAGATGGAAAATTTACATTATTTCTTGTATAATTGCACCTATTACAGCTGCAGGATGCTACAGTGTCAGCTTTGTCAGTTAAAATAAAATTTTAAAGGAATTAATATTGAATATTAATTCAATAACTAAAATTATACTTTTCCTAATTTCAAGATTTTTCAAGTTTAGGTACCTACATGAAATATTGATCGCTAAAAATGCGATCCTGAAATCCGCTACAACTAAATAACGAGTTCGCATAATGTAATTGAGTAAAATGAAAAATTCATTTGCTAAAAAAAAAGATTGGAAAATTCGTACTGAATAATGCCTTCGCGAAATTCATCTAACAAATCGTACAATTAGGAAAGAATTTTCATATTGATCCAATCTAGTTATATTCAGGGGCATCCTGTTTGACTTTTCATTGAATGTGAACGTTCGTTCGTACGTTAAATTCGGACAGTCACATAGCTGCGAAGCGTGGTTAATAAATAAGTGGGTAGGTACGTGATTGACATCTAATTTATAGACTAGACTGGGGTCTACTACGGTCTACGTACCTAGACCGTATAGGTAACAACTCTTGCATTGGTTTTCTGCAGTCTGAGACTAGTAAGAGACACGATAGAGTCGAATTCATCAAAGTAGGCACCCAGAGTAGACCCCTAAACGTGAAGGGACTCATAAACGTATAGATAAGTTACTGCCTAAAGCTAAACAGTTTGCCAATCTATGAAGAATGTTAATGTCTGGTTGGCAAATTGTAGAATGGTGAAACTCTACATTACTCAAATAGATCTGTCCAAGAACTGTAGATAGGACTGTTATTATAAATGACATAACAAGAAGTAGACTTAAATTAACAAATATAGATTTATCGTTGTTTTAAAACTGTTAAAAGTGAATGATTTGTAAGATTAATTTTAACTTCTTTAATTGGTTGATTAAACTAATTGCATCGACTAACGTCAGCAGGAAACAATCGTTTGACAAGCTGTTTTGCTAAATTTAGGAACTGGGGTAGAATTCGAAAGGATTTTTAACCGACAACTAGGACTAAATCAAATGATATAACTGTAAGACTGAGTTGTACTACCTAGCTTTAACTTTGACCAACGTCAAAAATCTGTCAAACTCCATATAAAAACACCAGTTATCGTCAAAGTTAGGTGGTGCGATTCAGCCTAAGTATTCATAATATTTACCAAGCCTAACTTTGAGTAAATTCTTTAGCCTAATTTTACATGTAAAACATCCAATCTAATCCTTGGCAAGGTAGCAGTTCAACTATGTCAGCCCGAACAAATTGACTTGCCTAAAACGTCCTACAAATTAACAAATTAAAGTACATTTATCGTGAAAAATTGAAAGTTGATATCCTTGAATTTTACTTTATAGCTTATAGTGCAGCGGATGGAATAATTTACATTGTGCGTACATATTATAGTACGCTTCCTACTCGAAGCTTTGCTTCCGTACAGTTATGGCACAGAATAACTAGTAGTGGTGCCATGGAAGTCCTCAGGTAGTTCGCCTTCACAAGGCTTCTTCGGAAGTCATGACGTAGATTTAATACCTAAAAGGGTCATTTTATAAGACATACGTTTTTTTAAATGATCTCGTGTAACGTTCATTGTAGATTTTGATTCAATAATTTCGAACGGAACGAAGCGGTTACGATCTCGAATTTTACTTTTTCTACGCAGCATTTTACTCGTAATTTGGTTAACAAACGTTGATTACAATTTTTATTTTACTGGCTTGAAACTTACCTACCAAATTAAGTTACTAAAAAAATGGGGGCAATTTAAAAGTATTTTTTAAAAGATTTGTTAGATAATTTTGTACACGACATATTTATGTCTGAAAATTCGAGAACACTAATTTAGGCGTTCAATTTGCTGAAAGTCTAGTCTTGACCTTTTTTATTTAATTAGCTAGCTACAAAATTAGGAGTAGGTTGAAAAAATTAGCTCTATTGTGTTTTTAGAGATTCGTTAGACTTCAATTGTTTGTATACGATTTATTTTCTTAATGCTGAAAACACTATTTAATGAAATATTTTTTGTTTTACAAGTTTTACCGCACGGAACACATGTCGGTCTGTCACTGAGCACAGTAATTGGCACAGTCTAATTGTTACAAGCACTTGCAAAAAATTGCCAAGAAAAAATATGGTTCAACAAAGTGGTTACTTTCAAAATGCTTAGTTACATACAACCTTGGTATTTATGAGATAGTCTGTAATAACATAATAACTTCAATTTCGTTCGTTTGAGTTAAGTGAGAAATGTTAGTTGTAGGTTTGAGTTATAACCTTTTTCGCAGGCTGATTTTATTTTGTTTGTACTTAAGATAATGATTTATGAAATACGAGTAAATGAATCATAATCATATATTGATTTATGAAATAAATGAATCATAAATCATACTGAACAAACGAAGTACATGTTTTTTTTTATTATAATTACGTTTATGGTATATTAGACATATTTCAAGGTTGTTATTTCAGTAGTTATACAGTGTTACATAAATAAATAATATTTAATGTCTTAAGAAAAAAATATTTCAGACAAAAACATGAATTTCTATGCAACAAAAAGCAGGAAGTTAAAATAAACATAAGTATCAATAGGTAGTAACAAAACTAACTTGTATCTGTAAACTTATAATAATAGGTATATTTCAGGAAAATACTGAAGGTCAACGCAAATAAGAAGAGAGTTTAGTGGTATTAAAATGAAGCTACGTCATCACTTACTACATAGTACATAATAATGCTTTAAGGCTTTTCTCTGCTTCTTCGACTCTATCAAAAAGTCGCCTTCCATAACTACAACTGTTCCAAACTCTGTCAAACTCTTTTCATTTATGTAGGTACCTACTACTAGCGGCCGCCCGCAACTTCGTACGCGTGGACCCAGTTTTACCCCCATAAGGGTTGAATTTTGCAAAATCCCGTCCTACGTTCTAAAAGGAACCACCATGCAAAAGAGACTCCTAGCACTTGTAGTTTCTGAGATTTCGTAATAAGTAAGTGAGTCAGTCATTCAGTGACCTTTTATAGATATAGATGAAAATTGTGATCCAAGTCATCTAGGGCACAGTGACAAGTAGCAGTAACTCAAGCGATGTATTATTAATAATAAGTGTTATTGTGAAAAGGTTTTCGTCAGTCCGCCTTAAGGGGGCGCGTCATACGTTGGCGTTACGTAAAACTACGTAACCTGTACGCCAAGTGGTGCTGTAAATAATTCCATGGAGCCACCTGCTTGATCCACTGCCACTGAAGCGGATTGGCTTTAGATGACACATCTGGTTGCTAAAATCTGGGTTATTTAGGAGGTTTCTGATTCTATGGGGGTGTCACAAGTATTTTTGGGGTGTGGGGATGTCAAATAAATTAAGTATTTAAAATCGGACTCTATTTTAGGAATAAGTATGTAATATTTTAATTATTTGTGAAATTCACTTGACTTGTCATGCATAAAAAAAAATTCTTCCGTAACATTTTAATCCAGTCTAAATTACTTATTATTAGACCTTATTCAACATCCATCACTATAACAATATTATGACTCTACTTAAGTAATGTACGTTGTATACATGTATTTTAAACAGACGAGTAATTTATACGATAACTTACATCTTTATTAGTTTCGGTCGAAAAATTTAAAAGAAACTATCTATCTTTCGCTCAGGTAACACCACGTGTTACAACTGACTATAGTCAAAACGAAAAAGAGGACCTTTACAGTCTACCTGCCAATTACAATAGAGACATCTTAGATAAAGGGAATCCCCAAGGCTTAGATTTTTTATCAAAATGTAAAAAATCGAGGTTTGTTGCAGCAGGTGCCAAGTTGCCAACTGCTATTTAGGTTTGTGGTTTGATTTTCATTCCGTCTTAAATGAGAAATTTACTACATTTTGTTGCTAAGAATAAAATTGAAAAAATAAATCAAATATATCTGATAGATAAGGTGATTTATTGATGAAAGAAAGGCATTCTTGTGATAAATAGAACTAAAAAATATTGCAGTTGTATCTAATTGTAGTGTTCGTTGCTGCACTGCTGTGCCTTCTTAATATGTTAGTATGGACGTACGTTTCATATCTCAGTAGTCTATTACTAAAGGCTAACGTTTTGTTTATCATCATCATCATTATTTCAGCAACAGGACATCCACTGCTGAACTTAGGCTTCCCCCAATGATTTCCAGATTGTCCGGTTGGTAGCCGCTTAAATCCGTGCCTTCCCTTTGAAGGTCATCTGTCCTCCTTGAGGGTGTTTTTCAGTATTCAATGACATAGTACAAAGACAAACATATTTCTATTTTATAACATCTAACTGTAAGGAATCATAACAAATGCATTCCTTGGAGCTATTATTGAAAGTGACTTCACGGCACTAAATTTTTAACAGCACAGATTTATGGGCGGGCACAATGCGCGCTCGCAGACGTCACTGCGGGCATTACGGACCACCATTGTGGCGTACAAAGCGCCAATTTTATTTATGTCTTCGCTACGATTGTATGGTGGCCAGGATTTATGCCTAGAAAAAGGATATTCTGGTTTTTAACGCTGACGTGATTTTTGACTCGAATTCATATTTATGTGGGATCGATAAATGTGTGGGATGAAGAAAGATATAATTTCTTTTGGTAAAAGGGGTTTTAGCATTGGACTCAAGACACCCAGCCCACCCCCCGGCAGCGTTTAACCCTTACAAATAAAAATAGATACATTAAGGCTGGGTTACGTTAACTTTGACAAACGTCAAAAATCTGTCAAAATCCATACAAAAACACCGGTTATCGTCATAGTTACGGTCAAAGTTAGGTGGTGCAACTCAGCCTAAATAAAGCATAGCGTAGGCTTTATTATAGTAATGACTGTTAAATATTAGTTGGAAAGTCGAACTCTATTTTGTCTAGGATTTAAAGGTAGGTACCTAATATTAGATCAAATTATGAACTATAAAATCATCTTTTATTATCGGGAAAGTCTCAAAAATACAATCGCCTGGTGGTACGAAGATAACAGCAGGTTCAGTTGTGCCTACCTGTGGCGCTGCGGGGCTCATAGTTTTGTTTGAACTAACTCTTTTGAACGCTTTGTTGTTGTAAGCTTTATATATGCGTAGGAGTTGCTTTTGGTGATAAGGATTGTCTCACGTACAGGTTCAATCACACAGGTTGTGACTTATGATAAGAAAAAGTAAAGTTGTTTTCAAATTAGTAACCTAGTTTCTTCTAACTGCACATTTTTAGTTCATTATGACTCTGACTCTTCTATTATTTTAAGATTTCTTAACATGTTATGAGATTGTATGATATTTTTACGTCATGGTCCTTTTAATTTTTAAACCAGTTATTTCTAAATTAACATATCTATTATTTTAACAGTGACTTTTACAATTTAGTTTTTCCTGCATAAAAAGTTCTTTTAAATACGCATTGCACTTTAATCTACATATTTAGGCTACAACAATAATTTTCTTTAATAATTAAAATCTATTATGGCTATAACAATAACTTCAGTTAACTATTTTCCTTTCCTTATCATCCACTTAAAGTAACTTTCTCATCTCGAGGTTTAATTGCTTGCTTTTACCACAGAACAGATAATATTAAGAGAAGATTATTGAAAGCTAATAATTGTACTATATGAGTGGGGTGCACTCGTATACTCTCCCAGGGTTCGCACGTATCGCCTACTTTCTATGGAGACGCGTCATTCAGAGCAAAATGATACGTCATTACGTGAAGATTGCGTACTAACTAGGGTTGTCTACTAAAGATAAACATAGGTTTGGTTTTAATGGGACAGCATGGTTTAGTTTGGCTTATTTTTACTGTTACCGTTGGGAGTAATTCCTACATAACTTCATTCGTATGTGAAAAGTAGATTTCGTTCAAATCAAAAGTTTCTTAAGTAAATAACGCCTAAGATTTCAACCGATTTTCATTGTGCCTCTGGTAATAGATATGCGATAAAGCAGTGGTTGGCCTATGAATTTAACTGTAACCGTAGGCAGTAGATTTCATAATACCGATTGGTTTTGTTGAAACAGTGCTAGACAGCTAGGTACTGCTTTATTGCCTATACGCATATCAAGATATGTTATGCTAAGTACTCGTAAGAAAAACGGCAGATCAAGCTAAATATGCTGTGGGATCTATGCAGTTGTGTCTTGCAGGTTACTTGCTATTTTGCAACAAAAAAACTCTTACATGCAATACAATTATCAATGTAAGTACCTGGTGCTATTTCTTGGTTCCTGGTTTTACGGTGAATAAACATATTACATTCGAATGGAAAACCTCCTTTATTAAGTTAGTTAAAAATAAAACTTAGTCATCGTTTATTTGCACAAAAAGTTACTACATTTTTTTTATAAAATAAACGATAGTTAAGTTACGTCAATTTTTTTTAACAATCATCATGTATCAACCCTACCACGCAATAGCGATGCACTCGGAATGCAGCTGCTTTCGCTCTATGAAAATTTATAAACACGTGCATACAGAACGTTCTATCGCAAGTGCATACAAAAGCGTGGAAACACAATATTGTATCGTTTATAATAAACATCGATTGCTCATTATCTTAAACAAATTACCTAGTTACACATGTGTTTTGGAATAATTAATTAACTAAACTTATGACTTTGTGATGTATTTTCCCGATTGCTACAGTCTTTTGTTATTTAATTAGTACTAATCATTGGATTCCATATTCGATATTTCATATCTAATTACTGCATTACATGTTTCTAAATTGCTTAGAACTGTTTTACATATTTTTTATATGTATTTATATTTTATTTATTAAAGACGCAAAACAGATCACAATTAAAATTTCACAAATTGCATAGCATAAATTGTATATTGATATTCTTTTCATTATTTTCCATAGCTCTGGAATTTAGGTTTTTAAGTACGATCACGTTCAATTCCCATTTGACTCATGGTATGTAAAAGTATCTATTATAGAGCCAGAGTTCACAGGAGATCAGCAATGAGTTTCGAAGAAAATATTCTACAGAATCTTTGTCTAAATTCTATTTGTTCACTAAATCATAGGTTTCAAGGAAAGTTCAATGAATGAACGTTTAAAATAGAAAACTATACTTAATAACGAAGCATGAAGTGTTAGCTAAAATAATGACACGGTCTAGACTTTTTCATTACAGCAATCTGCTCTTGACATGAAAACTAAATCGGATTTTATGTTCTTAATAAAGCACCTTGTACCATTGAATTGTTTTTTATCAATTTTATTTCAATTTGAAATTGAAAGGGCAGAAGTTTGTAAACTTTTTAGAAGGTTTCTTAAGTTCACTTTCAATTGAGATCAAAAATGTTAATCGAATTGCCACTTATTTCAAGAATACATCAAACTTTTTTAAAAGTATTAATAGCTATGACTACTTTCTACCAAATTGAACCAAAATGCTATACAAACAAGGTTTATTTTAAGACAGTTTGAATGCAATTACTGTACTTAATGAGCTTTTGTCTTATCATAAGTGTACATTGTTTGTTTTAAAAGTAGACAGATAAGTTTTATTATATTATGAGTTTTCACACCTAAGTAAAGTTTAATATGATAATGATTATTTATGAGAAAGTCTTATTAATTTAACTGATTACCAAAGATAATCAAGATTGTAGACAGATTGTCTAGTCTTGTGGTGGTACCTACTGGTAATTACTATGGTTTTGTAACAGCATCTAGGGGCAATAAGTAGTACTTAAACTACTGCCTACTTCGAAGTAAACTATTTATCATCACTGGTAGTTCTGTATAGTGTAGAGTTCTCTATTTTTTTTTATTGTCACTGGCAGCCTAGTTCTCTATGTATAGTGTTTCTACTACACTACTTTTCTAAGTAGTAGTAGACCTATAAAATGATCATGAATCCTTGTATCCAAGTATAGACAAAGTCAAAGCTTTTATTCAGTACTTGCGCCTTTTCCAGGGCGCTTATACGTCATGTCCCTCGTCACATTTAGATCTTTGCTCAATAACCGATCTTAGTCTATGATGACTCAAGAAATTAAATCCATCAAAGTTTGAAACTTTGCTTTTAAGATTGAATTTAATTTGAAGCATTACATGATACGATTCTTGTGTATTATGAATTCACCAAAACCACTCACGTATAATTTTAACTTTCATAAAGCAATCGGTATCCTTGAACACAAATAAATCGGCATTTCATCTTCTCTAATAAGTGATAGTGCGGTTCCTTATGTTGCATCAACTTAAGCTAGCTCTTACATCAAGCGAGCGCTTACGCAGCGGTGACCGGTTGCAAACATTGATGTAGGGCACGGCTATTTTGGGTCAAAAATGCCGCGACTTTTTGGCGATTTTGGGTCAAAATTGCCGCGGCTTTTGGCAATTTTGGGTCAAATCACTTAAAAAGTAAATATTTCGAAAACTGACAAGTAATAATTATTGTGTTAGACTCTACCATTGTCTTATTGTTGTTTTCTACGAAAGACAAGTTGTAACTTAGTGTGTTATTATTATACCTACTTTCTTAAAGGAATCAAAGTACATAATTACGTATTTCGCAAGATCTAGAGAAGGGTAATAAAATGCAATGAGTTTTCATTGCATGCAATAAAAATGAAAGTACTGATTAATACGAGTACAAAGTATGTTATGTTAACCCGTTTATGTTGCGACATAAATTAGTCAAAAGTATTGAAAGGTGTCTAAAATATGCAAATAAACATGAAAATATTTTTGAACACTGTATTCAAACTTGGTAATGCGTAGAAACTTAACTTCACAATGAACTCGAATCTAGCACAGAACCGTGCAAAACTCGCAGTGGTGAAAATGAATTAAGTATTCCATACACGAACGATGATTAAATGAAAATGATTCATTGTACATATTTACAATAACAATATAATGTACAAGGAATTGCTCAGACTTAACTTTGCAACTAACAAAAATTACTTTCTTACAAAATAAAAAACATACTTTTTATCCGCACCTCTCGCGAAAACATCCGCACGTTCTTAAAAATAGAATCTAACGAAACCGTGAAAGTCTACGATGGCCAGCGACGTATGTTGAAATTGGGGCTGCAAAATGCACCTTGCAATAAGCCCTCGTTGCTGCAACAGTAACGATCAGCCAAAATAACAAATAGGCGAAAATTACCTTGGATTACTACAGGGTTGTTCCGCTAAAATGTATCCTTCACTATTCGTTCACTGATCTATCACGGTTCACTCACACGAACTGTTTTTCACCTCACTGTGTTCGGGAGCATTTTAAAATTTGAAAATCGAATGTACTGTTCGAAAGCGGTTGAGTGCGCGGGCGCGGCGTTGCGGAGCGTTCTCTCTCGCGGCGGAACGCGTAATGTCTCGAGCACCACCCCACCACTGGCCGCCGTATCTCTGTCGAAACCTGAGCGACCGCTTCCCGAGACCCTAATCCTTTGAGATGACTCTGAGCTGTCATATCACTCCTTAAGGAATGCTAGAGCGCTTCGACCCCCGCCGTTTTAACATAACCTCTTACGTGTAACCACGGCTAATCGCGTCGTGTCGTAATTTATTTCTATTTGCTGTACGCAGGTATTGATGCGTGACACAAAGCAACGAAAGTAATTGGATTCAGCGGCCACGGGAACAGTTTTCAAGAACTTTCTTGTATTGATTTAAAATTGAAATTTATTTTTAACCTGTAACTCTAATCTATTAATATTGGCACGTGGTAAAATAAAAGGTGCATTATTTGTTCAACAATGGCCTTGGTTTTTAAATAGAAACTCGTAATAGAATAAATTGACTGAAATGTATTATTACGTTTACATTCTTTCAATAATAAATAATGTTTTTTAATAATATGTAAAATTTAACTCAGTTGCCAAGAACTATTTGCTTTTTATTACGATTTATTACAGTCAAGATAGTTTTGGATTAGCACGCAAAAAGGAATAAGGTAATTTCTTTTGTATAAAGAACAACAATATTTAACAAAAGACTACCGTTTTTGTTTTGTTTTTATTTCTTTATCATTGGTTGGATGTGCAAATTACGAGTATAAGGTATCAGTTTTCTCACTAAGTCGTGAATTCGTGCAAGAAGCTGCGCGTAAGTTCGAAGGAAACTTTTTCAAATAGTTTTTAACGCACAAAAGCTGAGGGAGGGTAGATGTGCGAAGTTATTAGATCTCCCGTCTTACTTTTAAATCGTGTTACGTATGTGTAAGTTTTACACAGTAAGTACCTAAATCAATAAAGGCTGCTACTGAGCTAAGTAACACTCTACACTATAGAGTCAGTTATGAAACATTCAATAAATATGAAGCTCTCCACAGTTTTTTATTTTTCGTCGTCGTTTCAGCCAAATGACGTCCACTGCTGGACAAAGGCCTCCCCCAAGGTTTTCCACAATGAACGGTCCTGCGCTGCCCGCATCCAGGCTCTTCCCGCGACCTTTACCAGATCGTCGGTCCACCTAGTAGGAGGCCTGCCCACGCTACGTCTTCCAGCCAGCCCGTGGTCGCCACTCGAGAACTTTCCTGCCCCAAAGTTTTTATTTTTATTTGTTATGAATTCAGATTGATTTTAAATGATAAAAATATGTAACAAACATATTCCTAATAAAAAACCTTATACCACTTTGTGCCTGTACTTTGTTGTAGCCGCTTCTTTTAAAGTAGGTAAATTGATAAACATAAACCACCAAATATGGATGAAAAAGTAAAGACCCGTTAATTGTCTCTGCAGGTCGTTGCCATTTGCAAGATGATGATAAGTTACTATAATAAATGAACGCTCAAATGGTAATTGCACTAGGTAGTTTTGCAGAGAAAATGTCAATGACCCCAGTGGATATCTGCTCAATTTCTTCCTGAAAAAAAATTTCATGCTCAGAATGGATGTGTGCAGATTCCGGAAAAGTCCCGCTTATAAATACTTACGAATCCGGATATACATACGAGTCTTATATAGACTTGAAAATCAACTCCTTTGTTGTGTTGCCTTTATCTTGATGAGTAAAGGACGGATAATCCATCAAGTAAGACTTCATAGTTTTCATATAGGTACATACATATTATGACTTAGGTCAGTGTTCCTCCATTTAAGACTTCCTACCTGTAATTCTCGGTGTTTACTGCCTATTATATGTACGAGTATGCAGGTTTAATAGCTATGCAAATAAAAACAATCATAAAAACAGTAGGTAACTCAAATAATCAGAAAATTCTGTCCTTGAAATTACCCTCGCTTGACAACATTGTTCCAAGCAACAATGCCACAGGAAAAGCTGAATTTGAATATGTTGTAGTATCATTACTTGTGACGTATCCGAGATAGAAGAGGCACCGTAATTAGAGGAGAGTGCGGGCGTGATCAAGGGCCGTTGCTTCGTGGTCCCTTTGTCCCGCTTCCTTCAGTGTGGGTGGGATTTTGTTTTATATTGTACCTCCGAATTTGAGTTCATTCAAATAATTACAGAGTGTTTTGTTCTTCTGTTGTTGTCTGTTGGGGTCCTTAACCTACATCTTTCATTATCAGAAAAATGTACTAAGTTAAAAGTATGATCAAAATCGTCTTCATTTATTGCGCAGCCATTTGTGCAGTAGTGGATATAGTAAAGAATCTAGGAATGGAGTTCTGGGAATTGAGAATGCTTCCGAAGTACATCCAAGGAATACTTTATCCACAATCTATAGGTCAAAATGTCTAGGTTGTACGTGGTCTGTATGTCAGTATAACAATTTAAAGATTATCACGCTTGACAACAACGTGATTCACCACCTCCTAATCAACAAGACCATCTCCTAATCCCAAGTACAAGTGCACTCAAGATTTTTATTGCAAATTCTAATAAAAATTGACCTTCCCACTTGTCGGAATTGCTTCCAGAAGAAGATGGGCTCACGACTGGGAGAGTTATGCACTAATGTATCGTGCATTAAGATGATTGTTTCCAACATTCGGCGCGGGGTCGCCACACCCACGGCAGTTATAACGCTGTAAAGATATGTACACACGTTGAACTATAATATTAGTAGCGATATAGCCCCACGATTCTGAAACGTCAGGTGGCTAAATAAAAAACTAAACCTACTATTTATATCATCATTTCAGCCATAGGACGTCCACTGCTGAACATAGGCCTCCCCCAATGCTTTCCACGTTGATCGATTGGTAGCGGCCTGCGTCCAGCGCTTCCCTGCTACCTTTACGATGTCGTCGGTAGTATTTATATCAACGTGGTAAAAATCAGAACCAACGATTCGGTATTGACGGTACTTAGCGCGCCACTGTCAATGTCACGGGTGGGACAGGTCAGTATAGGAAATCTATACCATGAGTTTAAGAAAGAAAACATGTTTATTCACTATCACACATACATAATTTACACTAAAATGCGCCAAAAATCTGTGAAGATTTTAGTGCTTGAAAGCAACTGCTATGAGCGCAGTACAGTTGCTAGCGAGCACACCTAATGTAAACTCATGGTAAGCACTCAGATCTAGGTTTGAGCAAGTGTAGAGCGTTATAATAATTGTAGTTCGTCTTTTAGAGTTTTGAGAGATGCACATCAAAATATGATGGTAAACCGTATCTATGAATGAATAGAGTCGAGTCTCATCACGGTCACGTTACGCTGTTTGTCAATGACTTTAAGGAGCTATAATATAGCTAATTAGACTTTTTCTTGTAATTTTTTCCTTCAATCATCTTCGGAATACGCAAGTTTTTTTTGGCATTATTCGAATTTTCGCATTTTCCAATAATGACTTTTCATTGTCTTTAACCTCCACCGCGACCTAGCCTCGGTTGCTATTGGGTAATAACATTGTTTAGTATTACAAAATTATTTGTTTAAAGAAAACTACCTACAAATGAAATAATGAGCAGCCCAAGCCAGCTGGCGTAGCTCAATAGTTTAAATATAATTACACAGTTCTTTCCAATAAGTTTATAAACAAAACATAATTCTTCAATTATTTCCCGATTCATTCTTAAATACATATACCTACTCAATACTCAATAGTTTATTGCTTCCATAATGTTACAAAAGGTGGTATTGGTAAGGTAAGATACAATTATGGACCCTGTCGGACACTATATTTTCATCGCGATATAATATCTTCTTCAATTTCTAGGCATTTACGTAAACTTATTTATTTAATACCACGCACTAAGACCACGCAGGTAACATGTTGCCATGCAGATAAAATTGAAATAAATAGACAAGTCACAAATACATGTACACTCAGCCTTTTTCGAACAATAGTTTAACAGCTTACGTACGATTATCTTAATTCAGTCTGAAGTTGGTGGCCATAAACTTGTGCTATCATAGAGACAATAACGACTACACCTTCCGGATAGAAGCAGTTCCATTTCAATTCCAACTTCTTGAGGCTTATTAAAACTATGAGCTCTGGCCTTGACATACTTATGGTAAAAAGAAGGTCTCGGAAAAGCAGTTTGTGATAGAAATCTGCGGTCGAGTCGTGCTGCGTTATTATGTGGAATATCCTCATATTATGCGAAGTAACATCCTAGCTTTAAGCGGGTTCCGTTCCGTTTTGGAACAAAATGATACTATACATATAACTTAATAGGTTTGAAATATTTAGACTAAAGTTTGATGTTTTTGTGGGACTTTAGGGTTTTTTGATTCAGCAAAATGAGTATTTTACACTCCATTTGAAGATCCTAGATTCACGGGATTCTTCTTTGCTTTGATTTCTAACATTAGAATGAATCCCTGCTTCGACAAGGCGATATCAAGCACTCGACTATTATGATCTCTGGAAAGGACATATTTAATCCAGCTATACTCACAGCCATTCAAATACCCAATGCAGAACCTGTGATAGTTGGTGATTTGGCTTATGATTTTGCGTTTGTCAAAATAAATATCTTCACGCTTGCTGAACACGACCGCAAAAATGAATGTGTGCTTAAATAATCTCTCCGTGGACTTTATAAATATTTATATGTGTGACTGGGGAAACTGGAGCGCAACTTGATCCCGTTGTGTTAAATTTCATGGAAGTGTATCATAGTATAGTATTAATGGAGTAAAAACTAGAGCGATCTTTGGAGCGGATCCGCTAAGTAATTTGAGAAAATGAGACCTTCAAGGAATACTCACACACTTTCTTTATTATGGTAGGTCAAGTGCGATTACTATTACCTTTATGTGAAATTCTGCGGGTGTGCATTAAGTATAGTATGATTTTAAATGGGAGGATATTTGGTGATATGTTGCTGCTTACATAACATTACACGAACCTGACTACTGATTCAATAGTTGTTCCATCCATGTTTTTTCTTCCAACTCAATCTTATATCCATAATAACTCTAAAGACATTTATAATTTCAGTCAACGGCAGTCCAAATGCTGTTGTTGGGTTCCCATTAAGCACTCCTCCCCCTTTTTAACAAGCTTTTATTAGGTCGTCGTGTATCGCTTTTTTAATTCTTGTATCATCTTGAAACTTGGCAATTTTATGTAAATTAGATGACAATACAATAATTATTATGGTACCATCGAGCTGGTCTGATGATGGGACTGGAAGGTGACCATAGGAACTCCTAAACGCACGCAGGCGGAATCGCATCGAATTCGGGTTCATTGGATTTGTCTTTTTGAGCACTTTAATGTTAGATGATGTCCAAGGTCCTGATGATGGAGTCGGGAGGTGTCCATAGGAACTCCTAAACGAAACGGCGGAAACTCATCGAGTTTAGTTTCGTTGACCTTTAAGTGCAGTAATTAAAAGCATGTTTTTAGTTTTTTAAACTATACATTTATTTCGAGTGATTCTAAATGTTATCTTCATTCTTTACTAAATAGAAATTGTATTCAAACACCTAGTAATATTTTGACAAGTCTAGTAGCTCCCTAGTTCTAGTGGTTGTGCCATCATCGAGGACTTATTATTTACTTGTCGTTTATGGGCCCCTTCCGGGCCGTTACAGGGCTTATGTCATCGCACGGATTGTCTACCACGTCCTCACATGATGGCTTGACCACTGTCATTAAGTCTGTAATCGATAGACCATGGTTGAGGTAATCCAACGTTACAATAAGGTATAGTTAGTGAGGCGACAATAACAAGGTGTAGGCCATCGAACTGTTGATTGGACTAGCTTTGGACTATTTGGTGCACCCAAGGTTAGTTAGCACAAGCTTAGTTAACTTTCATATGCTGTAATTTTGCATCATCATCATCATCAGGTCACGATGGTCAGTCATGCAGGAGTGTGTCCACTTCTACCAGATTTACCTACCTGAACCAAATGGAGGATTTAGCCTATCTAGCTTGATTGACCTGACGTGTTGAGGAGGCTACGGGTTGTAATTTTTTATTGGTATAAGATATAGAATTTAAACACATCATTTTATTAATGCTTGTTGACTATGTGCCTCGTCAATTTGGTAAATGTCTCCGAAAGTGCCTGGATACGGGCAGCGCAGGACCGGTCGTTGTGGAAATCCTTGGAGTAGATGTAAAATTTTAAAATGTTTCGACTAGGAATACGACGAGTAAACGAATAAGTATAAAAGGAAAAATATGTGAATATCCCAACTTGATTACTAATTCACTGTGATAACATTCATTATCCAATGTGCATTGTGAAAAACGAATGTTGTCATGTTGGTCAGCCTTTATGTAATGCTGACGATGACGAAAAGACAAGTGGGTCCGGCGAGTGTGGGTTCTGAGAACATTCATTCGCTAACCGCAAAGAGTGTGCCTAGCCACTAGTCATTATTAGTATAATCCAGTATACAATAGCGTATAATTTTGTTTAGAAATAGACGGCATAGGCGAATAATTTCAAAATTTCAAACTACTAATTTCTATTGCTTAGGTCGGCACTGCCTGATTATCACGGTATCAAGTGGCAATTAAAATTACCTACGTATTAACTTTAGGAATCTGTGCTTAAAGCTTTTACATTTTAACAGTGCGTAAAAGGGGGTAAAAATATAGTACCAAGAGCTCTGAAAGTATTTCTTTAATTAGTTCTGTAAAAAGCAGCTAGCATTCTCGCATAAGGATTACATAAGCATTAAAAGCCTTTGCTAAAAAATAAAAGATTCACTGTGTGATCTAAATTTTCCTTCAAAAACTAGGGCAGCTAATGAAACTGGACATAATATCAATTTTAAACGTTTAATCATTTTACATCACCTGCAACCGCAAGTGATTTGTAACAATAAATTCTCCTCGCCACATTAATCTACAGAATGAAATGCAATATGCTGCAGTAGATTGTTAGAAAATTCATTATTGCGCTACAAAATTGCCTATAATTACGTCTTGATTTCCCCCAACTACCCCCACTCACATACATAATGTACAGACGGCACATCAAGTTAAATACTGGAATCTTATTGTAGTGGTAATAAATGCTAATTTGCAAAAAGAAAGTGTAGGATAATGTGCTGTTGACTGTATCTACACACATGATACTACTCGTAGATATAAGTTAAAAAATAAGTTTTCCCGGTAATGATTTTTTAACAAGTCTTAGGCTGAGTTGCACCAGCTCACTTTTACTGTAACTTTAACAATAACCGGTCTTTTTAGTAGACCTAAAACCTTACCTTATTAAAAGTTGTAATGCAGTTTATTTATGCAGAGTAGTAAATATTATTTTAATTCTATTGATATCATTGTTAATTTTATTAGTTCAGTCACAAATAAAATTATACTTTGAGATAAATTAAATAAATTAAATTAAAAACAGTAGAGTACGTCCACATACGCATGAAGACACTGGCATTAGCTAGTGCAATTTTGTTGCTTGCTCTTGCGTTATAGCGAAAGTGTTGAGGAAAATCCTGCACACTGCAGTGACCGCCTTTCTCACGGTGCAGGAATGGCTTCATATTACAGAATCAGGGGTTTCTTAATGTTCATTCGTTCGTTCGTTCGTTTCAGCCGAAAGACGTCCACTGCTGGACAAAGGCCTCCCCCAAGGATTTTCACAAAGACCGGTCCTGCGCCGCTTGCATCCAGGTATCTCCCGCGACCTTCACCAGATCGTCGGTCCACCTAGTGGGAGGCCTGCCCACGCTACGTCTTCCGGCTCGTGGTCGCCACTCAAGAACTTTCCTGCCCCAGCGACCATCAGCTCTTCGAGCTATGTGCCCCGCCCACTGCCACTTGATTTTAGCGATTCTGCGGGCTATGTCAGTCACTCTGGTTCTCCTACGGATCACCTCATTTCTGATTCGATCACGCAGGGAAACTCCGAGCATAGCACGCTCCATCGCTCTTTGGGTGACCTTGAGCCTTCTTATGAGGCCCATAGTAAGCGACCACGTCTCTGATCCGTACACCATCACTGGCAACACATACTGGTCAAATACTTTTGACTTGAGACACTGCGGTATTTCGGACGTGAGAATACCTAATAAATGTTCATTATTAATTTAAAAATAATCTGATCTGAATTTGACTCGACTTGATTTCAAAATTAGACTGAGTTATCTTTGTTGCAGAGTTGGGTAAACTTTTAATTGACATTCTATAATTTCGATTTGTAGTAGGTATTTGTAACTTAATGAAAATGAAAGATTGTTATGGACACGTAGCAATATTATGGTAATTATTCGAGGTCTGCAATTTGTGATAATGAGGACTTATTCGCAATGAAACGGATCCTATAATTTCAGATAATAAGGCATGTGCTAGTTACAATAATATTTGGCCCCGGTAGGATTCGAACCCGCTACCTTACCTTGTGTGGTCCATTTGCGAGTCAATATAAAAAAAACAATTTAGATATTGTGTATGGTGCCTACGTACGGGTACTTCTTTGAGTAATATTCTTATTTAATAAACACTACTTACTCGCACTTTATAAACAAGTACATATCGATGATCATAATTAACTGATGCATAAAGCTCACTTGTCTGTGTGTTGACCTAATTGCTCTAAGATATAAGTTACAAGCCACGGTAATGAGGAGCAAGGCAAACGAGAATATAAACATGGAAAACTTGTTAACCAGACGACTATAAGAATAGTTGAAGTAAACAGAAAGCAAAAATAACAGGAAAAAGCCGATTAAGGAGTAACTGCGCCCAGTTCACGTGATTGTAACTCAAACTTGCATGACAGTTAAAAATCCATTGGCTGAAAATTTTGTTACTGATGTTTCAGTCATGTATTGTAATAAACTTGTCAAAAACAAAAATGTACAAAAAATACTTTAGAGTGTAAATAAAAACAATTACGAGTAGGTACTAAGTATTTTCTGTTAAGTAAACAAATTTTTTATTATCATGACAATGTTTTTTGTGTCCCACGGCTTCATTATTTATTTAGTATCGACATTTTTACGATACATTGAACTAATATTTCTAGCGTTGACGCAATTTATTTTTAAGCCGGTACATACGTTAATAATGTTTATTGCTACTTTACTATAAATTAAACTAGAAGTACCTAAAGAAGTTGCAAACGTACTTATTATACTAAATATAATTTCCCTTCAAAAACCCATAGGCTTACAAACACGTCATTATATCCTTTAAGGGGCTTTACTGGAGTTTAGTCATTGGGTGCTCATTGCTGTAATCATTTCCTCCAGTCACCCAAAGGAGGACAGAAGGATGCCACTATTTGTTCTCACAACATATTTCTGGTTGAGAAAACTGAGCATCGTATTTCTCACGGCATCAGTTCTGGGGTATTCAGTCCGTGTTATGTAAGAACTGTATAAATTATACAAGCAGTGTTTGTTACAATGCCTATAAGGAGTATAAATCACGGGAAATCATGTTTAGATAATAACTTTAACTTACTATTGATAATAACTTTAACTTGACGAATCAAATAACTATTTTTCATTATTTCCCATGCGCAATGAAGATATATTTATGCAATTTATCTTTGAGACCCTTGCATCATATTATTATTACTAACAAAATTATTAAAGCTACTTATTACTTGTGTCTCAAACAAGGTTTTCATAAATTGAAAGTACTTTTTGATAAAACCGACTCTACCTTAATTGAAAGGTGACAGTTATTGTTAATGGTCTCGGTTAAGTAATTTAAAAGCTAAATGAAACCACCCTAGTTTCTATTAGGGTTGCTTTTCATTTCCTATAGGAAAATACTATTTGAAGGAGTATTATGTCACAGCAAGGTTTTTAAGAAGCCTATTCACTGCCGAAGGTTGCTAGGGACGGCTCTTCGCTTGTAATGTTGATTTGTTGTGGAACTTTTATAGCTACTTAACGCTACTTACGAGTCTAGTATGTCTTTGTAGCACACGTAGCCTATTATACTGCGACAAAACGTGAAACAGTGTAAGAGTACTTAATAAACTTACACGTTTTACAAATCTTATTGTAGAGAAATGATTAGGTGACAGGTATATATCGTTTCCAACTTTACACAAATAGAACTAGGACTCCCTTGAAAAATTTTCTCTCTACTAGTTTATCGTAAAATTCCCACAAGTAAAGCCACAGAATCCACTGTGTAGGTGGTAAATTATGTTATTTCGTTAGATCTGGTCACCACTTAACTTACCTGCCTGTCTACCGGAGTTGGTTAATTCATTTAATTTATGCATTATATTTCAGTAAGACTTGAGGTACTCAGAGGTATGCGGAAGACGAACAACCTTATTGGGTAAACTAATAAAGGTTCTGATAAACTGCAAGCTCATAGTGACGTAGTAACTTGATGCTTACCAAACCTAGCTATATCTACACTAACGTACGCTATGTTTTATGCTACACGGTGAGTTATGTGGTGAGCTACGTGGTAAGAAGTCTTACTCTTCGTACGGAATTGGTTGTCTACATATAAAATGAAGTTGTCAATACTCACGGCATGCCACCTGCATGTAGACATTTTAATATTTGGTAATATTAATGTGAATTGTAATAGTAAAAACGTCTTGATATCTTTGTTTAGAGTCTAAATACTTAGTCTAAACTGTAGACTAATATAATGAAAATCTTACGGCAGCAGTAGCAGGCCTTCGTAGAACTTCGTAGTCTTTTTCCCTATCAGCGCTTTGAGACACTTGGGCAAATACTGAGCGAGTATGGCCCAGAACAGACGGTGAAACGCAACTGCAACGAAACTGCACCTTTCTGATGATACTTATGAATGAAACTGAAACTGAAAGTTTCAAACTGGTCGCGTCATGTGTGGTCTCTCAACAGACGCTATGGCAGAAACTTAGATGCAACTCAAACGTAACTAGCAGTTGCAGTTTCGTTGCAGTTGCGTTGCACCGTCTGTTCTGGGCCTATGTCGTTCAACTAGTCAAGATTCTATATTGGCACAGACTTAAGCCCCGATAAGGTCTCTTTGCGTTCGCCATGCACTAACCCAAATTCCCGGCCGTGCGTATCGTCAGTTCGTTACGTCAGATATCATGTTGGTAATCGATGGTTCTCAGAACGCTGCAACACGGTAACATCTTTTTGGAGCTGCGTAACGGATAAAAAGTGGAAGCACTATGTTTTTGCTTCGTTATTTGATGAATTCATTATAGACGAACGATTGAAGTTCCGGTCAACGCAATAAAGTATTTGTGGTTGCAGACATAAAAAGTTTCTCTGTGTATTTCTAATTGTAGCTTTGAGAAAGCATCTTCGACGACAGCTGAATTCTTTAGTCATCAATCAGATTTTGGCGCTTTTTTAGACATTGGGAGGATGAGTCTTTTTACCTACATTTCCCAGAAAATCTCCTGTAAGAGACAAGATTGATATTGGATCTAGTACCGAGACCTAAACTCAATTTTAAATACATTTTTACTCAGACAATAACTAGGTCTCATGAAAGGTCCAGGTCCTTGAAACTATGCGAATAGTTCGTCCGGCGATTGACCCGACTCTCCCAGTGTCATACAGGATCCCTTTGACGAAAATAGCTACGCACAGTTACTATCCCGACCTCTACCATTCGACCCATATTGCAGTATGGATAGCAGAAAAAGTTACTGAATTAACCTATAACTATTTTATTTAGCCTTTAAAACTAACGCAAAATAACAAAATGGCGCTATACAAAGTAAAAGAGGCTTGCTAATTGTGGCGATGCCCTGACTAGGATAAGGATGGGTCTTCTAGGGCCGTCATATTTCGCACTAGAAGTTCATCTGATAGATAGAGAGAGTTGAAGTGCACTTAACTTCGAGGCCCCAAGATAAGATAAGATACTCTGCAAGCGTAGGTAATTTAGACGGTGACGTCTTTCGAAAAGTCACTGGTAAAAGCTGGGTGTGAAAAGAAGAATGTAAAATTGCGCGTATTGGGGAATGTCTATGTCCAGTACCTAGTCTTAAAGGAAGATGATGATGAGAAAAGTCCAGGTTATGAAGTTACTATTGCTACTTTTTATGCGAATGACCTTTTCTATGTCCCCTGACATTCAATAGTACCTCAGGGCGCGTAATAGCTGGAGTTCGTTCACAGTTCGTAGTAAACTGGCTGATCGAGCGAGCGGACATGCCCAATTGGCCCCCCTTGTCGCTCCGCATCGACTCTTGCGCACGTGGAGTCGCAAACATCGTAGTGGCTAGTGATGTACCTAGCCTAAATTGATTAAAAAAGGAACAGGTAGGTAAAGACTGAAGTGACGTGAATAAAATTCTTCTGCACTATACAAAATCTATCATTGATGAATTATTTCCAAGTTCTTTCGGTACAATCAGCGTCAAATACTTTAATCGTGTCGTGACACCCAAAGTGGCCAAAAAGTTGATAACACAACCTTATTCCAATTGTACCTAACAAAGACATGTTGCGAACTTGTGTTTGGCTACTTTGGATGTCATTGTACCAAAAACACTGACAACTGTATTGTAAAAGGTACCTACTTGAAACGATTTAGATAAAAATTAAGCATTAAACTATGTCTTTTCATCATAATATCAAAAGTAAGCTCACGAAAGGACATAACGAACATCTACCTTAAATCAAAAGCAACATCAAAATTCTAAGAAAATCTCTCCTCGTAAGTAGTTATTTCAGAATCAGGTAAAATAAAATATAGGTGGATCCAAATTATTAAGCGTGTCATCTGTTGATTGCTTACCATATTTGCAATGAAATTGCGTTTATTTATACCTATAAAATCGTTTCATAGACTGAATGATGTATGCGGCATCATTCCAGCACTAGACAACATGTTTTCTAACCTAGGTCGAGAGACGCAATAGCTGTTCGCGAAGTTTCTAGTACTAGATTGATTGTTATTTCGCCGGGCTCGTTGATTTACGTGCCACTGTGCAGGTGTTTAAACAGTATTTTAAGTGTAGGTCAAGATGATTAAAAGGGATCTATACATATAAAACATTTTGTGCATATTTTTTACAACATTTGAACAATCTAGGCACTTCTCAATTAAAAAGATTATTTAGAAGTCTCTAAGGTTAACAATAAAGTACGTTTTACGGAGTCTATTATCTTTTAGTTTTTTTTATTATAAGGAACCTTACGAGTATACTGTACAGATTATGAGACACTGTTTTTTTTTATTTATACAATTATGAACACTGCGACTGTAGTCTTGTTTTGGATGATATAATCTTTCGTTCCTAATTTAACTAATTTAAAAACTCCCGGCCTTTTATCGTGTAAAGTTTAGAAGTAGGTACGTTACAATACTCTTATACTAAGCATTAATATTATAAATCAATTTCGAAATGAAAACCACCAGCTTAATCTCCAGCAGTTTCGTTGGCCGCAATCTAAAAACAGTAATTTGCAAAATGGCGGTTATCACAGTCGTAGCCGCAACTAAATTAACGGTTGCCATAATTATTTGCCTACTTTACTTTATGGTACAATCGAGCACTTGTTATAATATGTGCAATTTAATATTTGCGGTATGATTCTGGGCCAAAAGGAGAGATTTGTGTCTCAGACTAACTGTACCTATACTTAAACTAAATTAAGAATATAAAAAAAATAATTTAAAAAATGCTTCTGATAGTACTCGAACCCACGACCTTTTGCTTGCCTGGGCAATTTCTTACTATTTTACCAAGACATGGGCCAAGGACTACAACTAACTACGACATGCTAAGAGTCAGATTTGTCAGATGTATAGGTACACCACCGTTTTAGCGGAGTCACAAACTGTCACTTTGTTCATTTTATCTACAACATAGGTATTGTAAGTACGACATGACCTACACTAATCATCTGAAAACGTGGTCATTTGAAAACAAAATTTGTCTATTAACATTAACGAGTTGTTGTTTGGAATGGTCATCGGTATTTTCAGAACTATCAATGATAGATTGTTGAATTGGGTATCGTCGTCGTCGTTTCAGCCGAAAGACGTCCACTGCTGGACTTTGGCCTTTGTGGAATTGGGTATATTTGTTAAGATTTGAAAAATGAGGCCTCAAAAAATAAGCCTTTATTGGTTAGGAGACTTATTATAACGTTTTGTGAGTGTGTGGAGTGCTAAGAAGAAGCAACGCATAATCTAAGTGCCAAACCAAACAGTTCCCTGTGTAACCTGGAAATCAAAAACATGATCTTTGGATCCCAAACCAGACCACTTTGTGGCAAAAGATTTGGCCACAAGACCACGGTGGCATAAAAGTCGAGTCTGTGACCGTTCTCCTATAGCAATTATTTTAAAAAGCTTGCTAGGAAAGTTCTAGCTCGAATCTTTCATCTTCATTGCATTTCTCAACTGCCTTGGCAAAATATTCCATTGCAAATAAAACTAGCGATAGAACGAAGCGGTCCGGCGACCGGTCTATGAAAAAAATATGGTTACACATTCTAACCAGTTGCCTTAACTGTTTGCGCATGTCCTAGTTATTTGGTACATTGACCGATTGACAGTTAGACGTTAGAAGTACCATAATAATATTGATAAACATAAAACCAGTAGTGATTCTGATGTCAAATGTACCTTTAAAAGTAGGTAGGTGGAGGTACACCCGCGAAATTGTTTTGAATTTTTTAACTAACCAATCAAGAATCAATTGAATCGATTAAAATAAATCAATGTGATTATTATAATTTGTTTTATAAGAAGGAAGCCATTTTAATTCATAAAATATTGCAGGAAACGTCCGAAACTTTCTTTGTACGATGCACAGTTTCCGGATGACCTTCTGATGCATAAAATGCTAAATAATAGGGGAAATACCTGAACATGAAAATTACCACAAAATAATTCTTTTTTATGTCTCAGAGTATACTTTAAGTGTTCATAATATATTGCAAGAATTCGAGGTGACCTGCTAAGCTGTATGTACAACATGAGCAAAGATGCAAAGTGCTTCCGATTTATTCATAATTAGTGTGATTTATTTTCCTTCTATACAGTTTCCTTCTTGTTCGTTTTCAGCCAAATGACGTCCACTGCTGGACAAAGGCCTGGAGCGCAGGACCGTTCCTTCTTGTACTATGTATAAAATAGTTAGCCTATCTATTATTTTAAAATTTCGAATTCCGTATTTAAAGTTCCTTAATATCCGTTTCCGCCAATCTAACAATTAATTGGTAATTCGATAGCGAGGTGATTTAATTTCTTTTTTTTTTAATAATATTTATAATATAATTTCAAAATCAAATGATATTTGGTCGGCGATTATAAATCACAAATCTTATAAATAATCAGTAATTATAAGTTAAGTAAGGTTAGGTACCTGTTACATAAAGTATGCATTTCAAATTTTCATTTAGGAAAAAAAATAGGTTGGTGACAACAGCTTTATTCTTAGAACAATAAGCTAAGTCGTTCTTGAATTACGGTTACGGTACTTAAAATAAAATAAGATATCGAGACGTCCAAAGGACTTTTTAATAGCCTTTTACTTTAAACAGGCATGTAGGGCAAGGGTGACATCCGGTCATTGTTAGATAATAACCACGTGCTACTTACCTATAAGGCAGCGGTTTCCAAACTTGCTTTGTCTACTGCCCACTTTGAGAATAAATTCTTTTTAGCGCCCCCATTTGTAGTCGAGAGTCGAATGCTCAGTCGGTGTCTAAGAGACCTCCTAGTAAATGACGTCTCCCAAGCCTCTACACAACGTCCCGATTTTTTTTCTGGGTCTCTTACCGCCCCCCTTTAATCCTGCAGCGTCCACAAGGGGGCGTTATCGCCCACTTTGGGAAAGACTGCTATAAGGCATAAGGGCGTGTTTACATTGCAATTGAGGTAATGCGGCTTAAAACAAGAATATTTATAAAAAATATATCTTAAAATGTATCATAAAATTTTCTTATTTTTCCTAAATTTCATGACTTTGTCCATCGAGTCTTCCAGTGACTTGGCCCACTTTCAGCTTGGTCCACGGGCCAAGTCACTGGATTGAATTTTTAAATACTTTTTCTTCCAGCAACTTTAAGATTTTAGAGCAGATTTTTGTTGATTTGGTGTTTAATTTATTAATGAAACATTGAAGGTGGACCCAGTTGCTGGAAGAAAAAATATTAAAAAATTCAAACCGGTGACTTGGCAGTTCGATTTTTTCAAGTTGTTTATTTATAATTTAGGCAGTCACGTCAGAATTTAAAACAATTTTGTCATTTATAGCCCTTTTTCCAGCCCAATGTGAACGCGCCTCGACCATAACAAACTTATTTTATGTGAAAAATCCTAGTAACGATAATTCTTTGTAATAACTCCAACGAGTTTTCCTATTTAATTGACGATGATTAGTCCGTGTTGACACTCGCAATACATTATTATCATTAATACAATGAATTGTATAAATAAATCGTTCTCACACATTTGTTGCCCTTAGTTTAGATCTCATGGATTGCAAATATTTACTTTTATGTTAACAATAAGTAATTGTTGTAAGAAAAAAATACTTTTATAAAGAAACAAAACGAGTGTGAATGGCATGTTAAGGTAAAAACGTCTCGTTTTCTCTTTAACACGTTTTAAAAGATTAAGATCACGGGGAAAATCATTATACGAGTACATATCTAAGTTGGTGATATTTATGATTGCCTCGTTTATCTATCAATCAATCAATAAGCTTATTGCTTTGCGGCTTTGCCTGTTATTGGTATAATTATTTCCTATAGCTGAAATCAAGTATATTGCAGTTAATTTCCTTTTACAGAAAACTTCTTCAGATGCGACAAGGAATAAGAAGGTCAAAGCATTCACAGACAGAATAGGAAATCTGTCCAAAACAAGCCCGAGTCAAATAATTCATTAAACTGTCAAGTTTTTTCTGTTCCACGGCCCAAAACAGTACCCATTTGTATTTACTTTGATATAGGTATGCCTTGATTAAAAGTCACACACATAATATGAATTACGGAAGGTACCTACTGAAAAATAGGTCTACGACACCAATTCAATCCACCACGTTAAAAATGCTTTTGTTTCTAATCCAAATGTCACAAAATGAATTTTCCAAGAAACCTTCCTCAAGCCTTTCGAATAGTTTCGACAATCTTTCAACACGAGTCGCTCCAAATTTTATAACCGGTGGAATTTGGTTATATAACTTGAGGCAAACAGTTGAACTAGACCCCGAAACCCGTGAAACTCAAATGTTTAACAACACTTATGTAGAGTCAAGAAGATAAGCCAGTTCACTTACGGTACACGCGCTGAATTTTACCTAAGAGATGTAGGTAGAGCCGTTCAAGAATATTCCTTGGAGAGGCATAAACATGGATATGACCGCAAATAAGACTAAGTAATCATATAGCCTACTCGTATTAAAAAACATTTCAAAAATAATTTGTTCTGGGTGGATCGCCTTACCACATCTTTCTTGGTGGTCAATTTGGTGAACTCGTGTAGTGGATCGCGTAATACAGTTTTGATGATAGTCTTATAGCGTAATACACAAGTAAATGTAATAATATATTACAGTAAAAAACTAGATTTTTTTACCACATCATGAGAAGAATATTGAACTAATTTTAGATTGAAATTGGGTTTACTGATGTTAATAGGCATCTACTAAACATATAAGGCTGGATACACACATGGGACACGTAACAATAGCTTTAGTTTTGACCTTTTTGCAGCCACAAATTATGCAACTGACGTAGCAATTCGGTAAATTCGGTAATTACATGTAATACTCAATTGCATATCTAAATATACGTAATAATATGCGTATAGCAAGAACGCTTGAATCAAGTGTTTGTTAACTTTAAGAATAATGTAACAGAACTTTTCCTCCATCTTTCATAGTTCTCAAAATAAACCAAAATATCGTTAAAATGACTGCTTCAATTTTATTAAAGAGCGTGAAAATATTATAAGTCATTAACGCACTATACAATAGTAAAAATAACATCTAATTTGTTACATCATCAGAGAATCATGTCTTGGATTTGATTTCAAGTGTAGCAAAATTCATTTCTGGTCCCATATTTTTCAGGATATTTCTTTCTAGGTTTTTCAATCTTTGGACACTTTGGTTTGCTTTGGTACAATGGTGTATAAAGATCATACGCCCATGACGTCACACAACATAGTCTTCAGGGGTGTACAGTCTACACGCATTTATTATCAATCACATAAGCCTAGGGATTGACTTACTCAATTAAACCAACAGGGATAGAGTCCACAGTCTGACAGTCACGTGCGCCCTTGAAACCTTCATTATCTATGAAGTAATTAGCAGTCCCACGTACCAGTCATTACGGGCCAAACGAGAATGCAAATCAAACATTGCAAAGGTCACATTATTATCTAACACCATTGTGATCCACGCCCAGGGCTGGCACGTACTTTTATTATAGTTGGATGAAATTTATTAAGTAAAATAAATAAAATCCAATAAAAGAAAAGTTAAATTATTTATTTTTGTTACTCTGGAACTAAAACTAAAAATTATTGGAAAATAAACTTGACTGTCAAAAACTTGATTAGTTAATGCAATCTTAATTAAAGTTAAAAGACTTAATTCATGGTTTATTTTGCACTTATTACAATTTTTCAAATCACGGTTCATTTTTTTGCATCGGTAATTAAAGGCTTTTTTTATATGTACCTATATGTGCCCTTGTTTTGGGATACCAATTTTTAAAAGTACTTTGCATTGAAAAAGATTTACATCTCAGTTCTAGACACGTTCTGTGTTTTGCGTAAGCCATTCTGTTTCCCATAATTTTTCTGATCACTTTATCCTACATTTTTGCCCAAAACGCCTTAATGACCATTACCTTTCTCCCACACTTGACAGCCCTGCCGCTAACGTCTCCACCTGCGATTGCGCACGCGCCGCGCCGCCCAGTGACACACTTCCGACGGTTTCCGTCAACTCGCACGCCCCACTGACCGGAGTGACCAGTGAACACCGGCCCTTATGTAAACGTCACGCGGTAAATCAGTTTTGTAGAGCCGGAGACGGATTGGATGCAATTAAAGGTATTTTCAATGCGTATTACTTGAATTTTAATTTGTTTATCTTAGTTTAGAAATTAGTGCATCTTTCCCCAATGCGTTCACGTGGAACAGTTAAATACAATATATGAAACAATAGCATAAAAGCCCATAAATGTTTTCCCCTTTAGAATAACGAGTAGTGACACTATTTTAGCTTGCAATTTTTTTCTCTTTTCTTTATGCGTTAAGTATCTTGCGGTAACTGTTTTCCAAATTTTACCTACTCAAGAACTAAATTAAAATAAAGGTTAATTAATTTATACGGTTAATGGCATTCAATAAAGATGGCCCATCGACGCTTGCGCAGCCTTGTAGTGTTGCGACAGGCGTTTATGTCATTTGTTGGACCAGAAAGGGCTATGGTGTTGCAACATTGAGACCCTATACATTTTTTGGCTTTAATTCATAAGAAAAATCCCTAGACTATTAGAGTTACTTCAAGTTTGATTTAATATTTACATCAAATATTAAAATATAAATTGGGGATCTCGTCAAAAAGTTATCTATACTAGTCTATACTATCTATACTAATATTATAAATGCGAAAGTAACTCTGTCTGTCTTGCTTTCACGCCTAAACCACTGAATCGATTTTGATGAAATTTGGCATACAGATAGTTTGAGTCCCGGGAAAGGACATATGATAGTTTTTATCCCGGTTTTTGAAACGGGGACGCGCGATAAAGTTTTTCTGTGACAGACAAAATTCCACGCGGGCGAAGCCACGGACGGAAAGCTAGTATGAAATATTCTTTGTACTTTTATTGCAAACGACAACAACTTTCTGAAGCTTAAAGATTAACATCCCTTTTCTTGATTATTACACACTAAGTACAAACAAAAGACTAAACAAAGATTAAGAGGTTATTTAATAACCAATATTAACAGAATGTTACACAATCCCAAGTGTTATAACACCAATTTTAATCGCCTTCATGTAATACAAACATTAATAACAATTAAGCGCTCCACATCATTCATTTTCTTTCACTGTAATCATTTATTATAAATAAAAACACCTATTCAAAGTCAATCAAATCAACACAGTCAAATTGTTTTATTTACACTTTTTGTTTACTCCATTTTACATATAACGATTCCATTAGTCTTACATAATGGGTAAATAAAATAAGCACCTCTTCTGTGAAAATAATTGGCATGAAAATTGGTTTGATTGATCAAATGTGGAGCAATTCCATTCTCAATACAATTAGTCTGTGACGTAAGAAAATAATGTTACGTGATTGGACATCTGAATATGATAATTTAAAAGCAAAAATTGTTATCTAAACTTTTTATCAACCGCCTTTCAGCCATTATCGTCCAATGTTGGATCCGATTCATCTGATTTACATAAGTTCCAGACTAAGGCTGGGTTACACCATCTTACTTTAACTTTGACAAACGTCAAAAATCTGTCAAACTTCATACAAAAAACACCAGTTATCGTTAAAGTTACGGTCAAAGTTAGGCAACTCAGCCTAAGTAATGTCAACGAAAGTGTAAGAAGCGGCTTTTTTGTAATGAGGAATTTCTAAAATATGTTATTCTACTTTATTCAATTTTATGTTATAAGTTACCGATATTGCTTGATTTATAATACTTAGTGAAATTTATTAGTGAATGCTACACATTTTAATATTATAGCGTCTAAAAAAACATTTCAGAGCCGGAAAAATAAGATACCTACTAATGAGAAAACATACATTTAAATTGACTTCTACTCGTACTCTTTCTCTCATTGAGAGAAACTCAATCAAAGAACCAATTCATCATTATTATTATAAGTGCTAGTAAATTCGTTAGTAAAATAGACCACAATGATGAATTACCTACTCGCGTGTGTTTCACGTTTTGTTTCAATTTTCTTTTTAATTTTTACCTTCTAACTGAATTGTACAATGTTTTTGCCTATAGCCATATTTTTCTTAGCTACATCTAAAGAAAGGAATCCGATCTTTCCATAGATCTTTATATCCCACGCTTGTAGCGTTCCGATTTTCCCATTGTTAGATAATTTATTTTCAATATCACACAATCTTTTCCCTATTTCTTTTACGTGTGATACAAAACCGATAAGCAGGTGAGAATTTCATTGCTATTTTACGGATGAAACCAATTAATTTTAGCTTACACACGTTATGTAACTTACTCTTTAAATACTCGTACCTACTTCTAGCACGAAAACTTTCGACTTCGAATCGTTTACGTATTGGAATCGCCATAAAAAAATTATTATGAAAATTTAAACAGCGCCCCTTTGAACTTGAAATAAAGTGAACTCAGTGAACTGGTAGAATGGAACTAATTTTGACGGTCGAGATCGTCATATTATCGTTGAATTCGAAGGCTGGGTATCGCATTTTTTCGAATACGCAAACGATTCGAAGACGAAAGATTTTCGTGCTAGCCGTACAGAGATTAAAACCAAGATTACCCGAGTTGTGGTTAAAGCTAGCTCTAAATTACAAGACGACAATGTTGCAACAGGCCTCTCGTACACCATGATGCATGGGTCCCCCAGTTCCTTGTTTCGTTCAACTACCGCCGGCAGACAAAGATACGCGATACAAGGGATAACGATCGTGGGGTAGAAAGAATAGGTAGCGCGACCAAATGTCGATAGTAGATATGAGCGTGGACCGAGAGATGAAACGTAAAAAAATTATGTTACCAAAAATACGAATAATCTGATCGATCAAAGTAGTGGTCAATAGAAAAATAATGTAAGTAATTTTGAGTAACCGAGCCCGATTTCAACTATGGTATTTACGTATTTCCTATTGTTTCACTTTTCTTCTCCGAAGTATGATGTTCTTCTTTATACATTAATCAAGCCTACTTTCTACCACCAGATAAGGTAAGTGCCCCCTACTTCGGTATATTAAGGCTCTTACGACTTTAACATTTTATTTAAAAATAACCAAGCATGATATCAGTATGAAACTTTTTTATGCTAAACTTTGGTCTTTTGACAGTAAGTTAATACATAATTTATAGTTATATAGTTTGAACTTTTTTTTATGTTAATTGTTCTGTGGACCTCTTGTTTGGATCCTGTTTCGTGACACAATTTTGCTCTGTTTCTAAGTTCGTGAACTCATGTCCCCTATTTCGGGATAAGGTTTTATGCATCCAGTTAGGATATTTTAATAATGATTAAGGGTTTAATAAATTTAAAATTATTATTATGTGAAATTGACGATATTACTTACCTGAAATATTCATAAGAAATAATGTGAGTCTAGCTAGGTACGTACCTACGTATAATATTTTGATTTGTTAATTCTAACAATATGTGAAAATATTTATATAACCATTAGAAATGTAGGGGGGGGGGGGAACTTAACCCCCCCCCCCCCTTCGTACCCATAAATTTTTGATTTGTTATTTCTAGCGATATGTGAAAATATTTATTTAACCATTAGAAATGTGGGGGGCCTTACCCCCCCCCCCCCCTCTTCGTACCCATAAAATTTTGATTTGGTTATTTGTAACGATAAGTATGTGAAAATATTTACACAAGCCATTAGATGCCAGGGGTGGGATTATGGGGAGGAAGGGGGGACTAAACCCCTTCCCCCCCTTCTCCCCATATTCCCACCCCTGGAGCTATTTCAAGTGAGGGTAGCCCCCCCCCCCCCCTGAAAATAACCCCAGATACGCCAATGACTCATAATAAAAAGTAAGTAATTAATTCATTTCTTAGGTAGGTAAGTATTAAAAACTAAAAAATATGTCGATTTCTTTGATGGTATGTGTCATAAAAGTACCTAACACCATACATTTATATATCACGAACTTGGAAAAAAGTAACAATAATACGGTTCCTTGTTTCGTGATACTGATTATTCCAAATTCCCCAAGTAAAATTCATGGATTATTGTCAAAATGTGTCAGTTAACTATTATCTATCCCATATACAATACAAATAAACAAAGATAAATGAAATAAATCGAAATAAAACCAAAATTATGCTGGTACTACTTATGCTAATTTATCTTAAAATTGGTCATTTATGTGAACTTCAGACTCGTGTCATATAAATTCTAGTGAACGAAACATATACCGAATTTAGGTCATGAGAAACTTAAATAAATGCATTATTTGTTTCATAACTTACATTTAATTTATCATAAATAATTATTTAAAAACCAAGCATCAAAATGTTATCCATAATATCCTTGAATCGGTAGTGTCACGAAATAGGGGACACCCGAAAAATAATATGTACGCTATTTCGTGAGTCAATTAATCGCAATTTTAAAGGAATTCTACGTTTTCATATAACTTTTTTCTAAGCCAAATCTATTGTCAAGGAACACATGAAACCACTATTACAAGTTTTATTTAAATGGACGTTCCTTCGCCTTTTTATAAGCTTAAGAAGTTGGAGCGCTAACCTTACGGTGAGAGCAACCTTTGCAAGCCGCACGGATGTTTTTGGCTCTCTGAGAGCTTGAAGCTTCGTATTGCTCTCATTTTTGGCGCCACAATGTTGGTACTTGGTTTTTTAGATAGCTTAAATAATAGAGATTTTGTAGTAATGAATAGTTTTTATAAATAATATTCCATTTGCTTATTATTTGAGCTAGAAAAAAAACTTACGAACTTACGTACTATCACGAACTAGTAGCCGTTTACCTTAGGTCTACGTTAGTAGAATAAGATTTCATAGCGTAAACATCATTAACACACACCATTTTAAGGGCTTTACGTTTTGTCACTATTTAAGGGCTTATGCTGGGTTGCACCATCTTACTTTAACTTTGACAAACGTATAAAATCTGTCAAACTCCATACAAAAAGCACTACTTAGTTATCATTATAGTTACCGTTAAAGTTAGGTGGTGCAACTCATCCTTATGCCCGTTTTCACCATCAATCCCTAATTTTTAAGTGTTACCATATGGGTCATTTAAAAATTAGGGATTGATGGTGAAATCGGATATTAATGTCTCAATTTTAAGTATTTTTCATGGGCTAATAAAATAAACCATGCATAGAGGTAAAATTATCGACACATTATGAGCAGCACTAGTTCAGATATCGGATATGGCGGCGCCGATACGTCATTGGATAATGAGCGTGCGGGTAAAGCGGCCTTAAAAGGTAAGGTGCGATTCAGGATCCGATAAAGGGAGGAAGTGAAAGTGCCAAGGCAAGGAAAGTGCTGAGCACTAAACTAGCTGGCTTTGACGGAAATGTAGTGGGTTAATTAAATAATCAATCTCAGTAATCAATCACAGACTTCATAGTAATAAAGTGCAGATTGGTAGGAGTGATTTGCACGATATAAATTGAGTAACATAACAAAGAAATATAAACTCCGCCAAGGTCAAACCAAATTGTTCTTATATGCAGTTAATGGGGCTTTGTTGAAATCCGATTTTCTATTAGAGTATTATTTAAATCGATGAATTAATTTAAAACCCCAATTTCAAGTCTCATTTTCCGTGATGACGGATCATTTCATAACTTCATAGTAACATTAGTTGTATAAAAACCGTGTATTATAAATGGATTGGACAAAAACCGTTTCTATTCGCTTCCATTCTAGATTAGACCGTGGCAATTTATTTAACATCACAATAGGTGTACTTGTATAGGAAACAAGTTTTCAATTTAAATTTTCAGGCAAGTTATTGGTCTATTTTACGTTGTTATGACAAAACTCACTTTTACAAAAAGTTTGTATGTAATTTCTTTATTATTTGCTCATACAAACGTTTTTCATCTGTTAGGCAAAAACAAGTTCAATTTATTTATTATTCTTAATAGGTATACACGGTGGAATTTTGTAATGCCACCTGAGGGGAAAGTACTCTTAATACTGTAGATAGAAAATTTTACTCAAAGAAAACATTCCTTTATTTTTGAAAAGAAATAGAACTGCATTTAAAGATTTCCAAAAATTTGCTTGCTACACCCGGGAATCAAACCAACTAAATTAAGTTAAAAATTACACCCTGTATTTTTATTGCATCGATCGTTAGGGTTAAGTATAAGGATGAAATCTCTCAAATAAACTTTATAAATCATATGAAAGGAAAACCATGAAATCTTAAATTAATGTAATTATTTACTGAAATTTTTCGAAAATCTTTGAATGCAGTTCTCTTTCTTTTCAAAAATAAAGGAATGTTTTCTTTGAGTAAAATTTTCTATCTACAGTACTAAGGGTACTTTCCCTCCAGGTGGCATTACAAAATTCCACCCTGTTCGTTTTCAGCCAAATGACGTCCACAGCTGGACAAAGGCCTCCCCCAAGGTTTTCCACAATGAACGGTCCTGCGCTGCCCGCATCCAGGCACCACCCTGTATATTAAGGATATTCTTTACTTTTAAACTAAAATACAATTCTGAAAAAGAGGCTTCCGGCGACTGGGACCGCAATTAACTAGGACCGCGGTCCCAGTAGCCGGATCCATAAAAAAATAATAATTTTCTTCCGGCGACTGGGACCACTCATAGATAACTTAAAAGAAAATATTATTCAATCTAAAATTGGTACAGTACTAAAATCCATGAGTGGTCCCAGTCGCCGGAAGAAAATTATTTAATTTTTACAAATCCGGCGACTGGGACCGCGGTCCCAGTTAATTGCGGTCCCAGTTGACGGAATCCTCCTGAAAAAATGATCTAAGCAACCGCACGGATTTTTTTTTATTGTTATATTTCATTGTTCAAAACGTTTCCTGTGTGAATCATATTATTGCAAATGTATTGCGATTATTTCTAGTAAGTACAACAATACTAATAACAATAATGATCATGATTCTTTGTTTAAATTTGCGGTTTTTGGAAGAATGTCGAGTCAACTACTATTTGAATCATTGGCACTTCATTTCAATTCCATTCTGAAAATTTATGCTTTTCCTAATCATGACGTGTCATGACAGTGTGATTCAATCTAACAATCAATTATACTTAGACTATAATATATCTCCAGCTTGAATTAAACTTTGGCCTTAAAATAGGTATAGCTGCTTAAGGGCCCGTGCATCTGCCATTCACTATTAACTTGTTGCCGACGTGCTCAGATGCCCTCAATGTGCGAGGGGGTTTGCCGCGAAGATCGGCTACGTAAGCCATTTTCGGGCACACCAGCGCCGCCAAGACAGCTAGGAGTCGGAGTGGTCGTCATAGCCGAAATCGGTAGCCGCCGACGTCATGGGCACAGAAGGAGGCTCTATGACCTCCATCTGCCCCTTCCTAATAGGCCTTGGCCATCAGATACGGGGGTGTCTGGTGGCGTCTAAAGAGGCTGCGACGGCGCAGCACGTGTCCTGCATGCCGCTCGCAGGAGGTTGAAGGCGTAATAACGCCTTCCTTGGTTTGGGGCTGCGCACTAAGCGAGTCAAATGCCGAGCAGGGAACGCGGACGAATGCTTGAGGCAAAACGCCGATAGTGATGTCCCGCGTTCCCGACTCATATGGCTACCGAGTGCAACGTCAGGTTTTTAGTGGGTAGGCTCTGCCCTTCTGGCAGGGAGAACCCCACATAACCCACTAACTGCCCCGGGGCTGGTGGGTATACAAATCAATGTATTTTCCTGACGAAAAAAAAAAAGCCGAAATCGGTAGTGATTATTTTTTTCGCGTGGCCAGTAGCTACAATGACAAATTGACGAGTAACCGTCTCAGTCATTAGGCTTTAGGTACCGTATCAGTATTATTAATCCGGTAAAATCTGAAATTTTAATATCGTTGCCAAATAATGACTATATTATGTTACTCAGCATTGTTTAGCGCCTGAAATGGCCAGTCTAAAACAGCTCTAAATAAGGTAAGAGTTAGCCTTTATTGCGTATACTTACAAAATGCCAAGTGACTTAATGAGGGAACACAAAAACTCTTGGTCTTATGCATTCTTCTTTTTATTTTCTTCTGGCAAAAAAGCTAATGATTAATGTTTATTTAGCAGCCTACAGGTATTACGAAATCCTATCTTTTCGATTTGCAAGGCCGATTTCAGACGATAAAAAAAGAGTAAGTAAGTCGGATGCAACGCAGTCGTGACTGACCTTAATAAGATAATTTCTGCAAACGATTCGAAATATGAGTGAAGTGGTCTAATTGAACAGGCAGTTTTGGGTAATAAGAAAATAATGACTTTGTCATAATGTCTGATGATAATCTTAAGGGTTACAGGAAGAGTTGATAAAAACTCAGATGACAGACCTAAATGCCTACTCTGAATTCATCATTATCGAAGTACTTCTTACATTTTTTCTCGTTATGAAAGAAATAATACGCTTACAAACAAATAATATTAATGATTTTTTTTTCTCAAAAAAAGTTACTAAAATATGAATGAAGTTGAGTTTCTAAAAATGAATAAAAATCTTAGTAATTCTCTAATTTTTAGCTAGCGACAGTTATAAGTATTTATTTTCAAAAATGAAAATCATTCTTCAAATGCAGCATTTTTCATTTTATAAACCACAAATTAATAATCTACTTCATTGCAATTAAAGAAAATAGCGGGCCGTTTGTTCATAATTTGAGACTTCGTTCTCACTAATTGCTAAACGGCCAACACTTTAAAAACAATTTAAAAACAGGTCGCGAAATAAAACTGAAGACAAATTAATTAACGGTTCCAACACGAAGGCTGATCGACGAAAGAAAGCGTTACATAAAGCGTCGAGACGAGGCCCGCGCTGCGCCCGCGCCGTTTGCGAAATGAGCGCATTACGTCACTCGCGTGTACACACGGGGGGTCATTTTGGGAGGGCACGATGCGTTTATTATAATAAAAGAACTCAGCTTATCATTACAGAAAAATATGGAATAGGAAAAGACAATGGACTCAAAAGGATGGAGACTAGAGTTTGGCGATTGGATGTAAGATAGGCAGTTTCTCTGTGGTTGAAGATTCAGGGTGAAGCTCGTTTCCACCTGCAGCCTGATATTGATCAATTTTTTCATGAGGTGAGATGCAATGCAACCCAAGAGCTTTTCCGTTCAACTAATGTGGGATAAAAACAAGAGTGAAAAACACAATAATAATTTATTTAGTGAAGTTTAAAAAAGCAATAGAAGTATAGCTTTCACAAATAGTCCTCATAAATAGACGTCTAATTTGCAAAGACTAATAAGTTTGCATAAAAAGCAGTTTAGGTTGCAATTTGTAAACGTATACTTACCTACTCCTAATATTTACTTGTAAGTATACATAGAGTGGTTTTGCCCGCTTAACCCGTATTACTCCTTCCTCCTCGATTGACTCATAAACACTTATTGGTAATTTGGATCATTAAAGATGGACTGGTCTTTTTTAGGCGCCACACAATAAAATTTATATAAATAAGTAAAGGATTTAAGTTAAAACATAGGTCAAAAGGATCACAAAGGTTTTCTCAGAAGTATTAATAATTTTTTACCCTTTTCAAGTGCTGAATTCACAATAATTATCAGATTAATTATAATTAATCTCAAACACAAGATTTTATGAAACTTCACTCAAGTGATATTAATTTCCAGCCCATCTATATAGTATGAAATTTCACTCGATTCAAACTTTATTTATTTAATTTGGAACAATCATAAAAGTAGCAGGATGACGCTGGACGCAGGCCGCTGCCAACCGGGCAACATGGAAAGCATTGGGGAGGCCTATGTCCAGCAGTGGACGTCCTATAGCTGAGATGATGATGATGAGGATGTTAAATCTATTTCCGAATATAAGATTCTTATTCAAATGTGTTTCTAACAGGCTATTGATAAAAAATCATTAATCAATGTTAAAAAATGTGGATAGACCTTTAGGAATATCGATGGCTCCTACGTATAAGGGCGAAACTGCCGCTTACGCCTTTTTCCAATTATTTAAGCAATGATTTCACTTTGCTCTAATCTATAACATCAGTAAGAAAAAAAAATTTTTTTTCCATTAGATACAAAATAAAATTTTAAGCAAATAGGCGTATGTGCAAAACTACGCCACGTATAAAGCCCAATCATACGATTCGTCAATCTATACGAGTAGTTGCTTACATAAACATATATTTTTTATAATCCAAATCTTAAATAAAGCCATGAAAATATTTAGCAAATTGTTTTATTTATAAATTATGACACATTATATAGTTATTTAATTTTTAGCGTTAAGAGTCGCATCTCAAACTAATTTGAAAATTATAAATAACTTGAAAAAATCGAACTGCCTAAGGCATCGTGGGTTCAATTCCCGCCTTAGGCAATTCGATTTTTTCAAGTTATTTATATTTTTTTAAAATATGACACATTATGTTAAAAGACCTAACTAAATCTCGAGCACAGTATATGGGCGTATTTGCGTTAAAACGTAAAACGGTACATTAAAAGACTTTTTCTAACTGATTTATTATTGATATAGCACATGATAACAATTAAAATAATTACATGCATAAATAAAGAGAGTAATCGCTTAAAATATTATATTTACGTTGTCATTTAAGTCTCTTTACGTTGAACAATATACATGAAATTATAGAAATATGCCGACGTAAAAGGGCAATGCGTAAAATCTCAAAATATATAAGAATAATATAAAAATTGATAACAGCAGTAGCAAAAGCATTACATGTTAAGGCTAAATGTGAAATTTCATTAAATTCGTTTTAGTAGGTCAGAAGATATGACCCAAAAATATGGTTCTGGCCACTAAAATGGCTCTCCTGTAAAATTTACTTTTTTCACTTACGCCAGTATACGTAGGAGCTATCGATATAGGTCTTGGGTCACCCCTCAATGTCAATTGAAGTCACATTTTAAGTCTCGATGATGTTTGTTTTGTGACGTCTCAAAAACACCCTCCTGTGCCGCTCCCATATCACAGTAGCTGACTGAGTTAAGCATTAGACATAATAACTATTTCAAAGTGCATAATACCTACCTAACCTGACTGCATACACATACCGTATGCAGAGAAGTCTCGAATTCGCCGTACAGTTGATAACCTTGCTGTATCCGTTTTAATGTTTATAATTACTTGTATCTAGTTAGTATCTACTGTTGAGAAACCAGCTGACTAATATTTAGGTGCGTTTCAAGTTAACTAAAGAAGTTATGGACTTAAATTGCTAAAAGTCGTTTTTGGGTTACCGAATTAATTGGGTAAAACGAAATAATTATTCTGCCCTGTTGGCATTGCTCTGGTTTGATAAATGGCATGCTCAAGAAACTACTTATTGACAAGTTTGTACCTAAATGCTACAAAATTTTAGATATGCATCGTGATTAATTTCGTCAGCTTTTCAGTCTCAGCACTGGCATATTCATTGTCCCGAAGCAGTGGTAGGGTTAATACTAAGACGTGTAAAAGTGCTTTTACAAAAAAGCCTATTTGTAAAAATAAATGAGTTTTATGAGTTTTTTTATTTATTCGCTTGAAATGGATTTTTCCTCTTTCAGCTATATGTTTTACTTTCCTTGCAATTGAAATGGATGCCGTTAGGGACAAACATCCGCAGATTTTAAGTAATCCAAAAGTTCTAAAAGATTATAATCATCATTATTATTCTATGGATTAAATTGCTCCAACAATCACACGAATTAAACATCCCCAAATTATGCAGAAATTGTATTATGGCAGATAAATGTAGATAAGTACTTAAATATGTAATTAGGTACATAGAAAAAAATAACTTAAATGCTCTTAATTATGGTGTTATCATCAGGTCTAAATAAACGCTCGTGCTCATCACATTTGCTCCCAGTGCGATTCGATGGAATCGAACCCACAAGCATTTATTTATTTATTTATAACTTTAATGCCAAAATAAATTTGTACATAAGTAAGGCGAACTTAATGCACTAAAGCATTCTCGACCAGCATCTACTTATATCTATAAAAGCAAAAGGTTACTGACTGACTCACTCACTCATCACGAAATCTCAGAAACTACAAGTGCTCGGAATCTCCAATTTTGCCAAATTCAACCCATAAAGGGGTAAAACGGGTTCCACGCGTACGAAGTCGCGGGCGGCCGCTAGTTTATTATAACCACAGAATTCTCTAGCTGTAACATTTTCACTTGTGCATTTAAAACATTATGTAGATAAATGACCAAGATAATTTCCTTCCACAAACAAAGTCGAACCAACGGCCATCAAACTATTGAATCTTATGCATTCGCAATAGGTGCTATTTTTCACAAAAAAATAAAAATGTATCGTCCGATGTGCTCGTACTGGACATTACTAAGAACAAATCACTTCCGACGCCATGAATGCCCATGGGCCTGCCTTTGTTTTCGCACCAATGACAAAACGGTTCCTTGGAACAGTTAGCAAACACCCATTATCTGGTAATGGTCAGTGGGGCGACCTTAAAAGGCCTTTTAACATGTTAATGTAACGACAGTTCACACCGAATATGTTTTTTCATGAAACTGGTAACGTACCTAGAATACTCGTACTAGCTTTCCGCCCGCGGCTTCGCCTGCGTGGAATTTTGTCTGTGACAGAAAAACTTTATCGCGCGCATCCCTCTTTCAAAAACCAGGATAAAAACTATCCTATGTCAGGTCCCGAGCCGGGACTCAATCTATCTCTATGCCAAATTTCATCAAAATTGGTTCAGTGGTTTAGGCCTGAATGCGACACAGACAGAGTTACTTTCGCAATAATGTGAAATACAAGCACTTTTCAAACGTATGCATCCCCACTTCCCACCAACATTGGTACCATTTGAAAGCCTAGTTCTAAGCTTCATTTCATTAAAGGAAAGGTTTTTCTTACCCCAAAAATGTGTCCTGAGAAGGATCCAGAGTGACTTCTTCAAAAGATAGGTAGTTATACTTGAGCCAATTTTTATGGCTATAAAACTGTTAAATTGGGATTAATCGCTATCCATCTGTTAAAGAGGACACGTGAGATCATTATTTGGTTTTATAACCACAAAAATTGGTCTACTTGTTCCCAGAGGTGAGCCCCAAGTGAATGAAGCCTTTTTTCAAGTCACATTTATGGTACCAGTTAATTGTTTGTAAAAAAATTATGGGCTTTCAAATAACACCAATATTGTTGGGGCACCATGATTGTGTCAGAAGAAAATCTTTAAAGTTCGCGTCGCGGAAGGTGCGATTTATTTGATGTTGAGTATAGTTTTATTGCAGAAATAGCTCATAATATTTTGAGCGGAATAAAGCCGATCGTTTTTTCTTGTGGTAATAATGTGTATCTCAGACTCATTTTTTAAACCTGGTTTGTGATCACAGGATTCACAGGTTCGGTATACCTATCTCTACTTTTACTTAACTAAAACGAAGTTGAAGTAATACAGACGGTGTTACGGTTTTAATTAACTTTACCTATTGCCATAATTTTGTAGACAGTAAGGTAAACGGCTACTAGTTCGTGATAGTACGTAAGTTCGTAAGTTTTTTTTCTAGCTCAAATAATAAGCAAATGGAATATTATTTATAAAAATTCTTCATTACTACAAAAACTCTATTATTTAAGCTATCTAAAAAACCAAGTACCAACATTGTGGCGCCAAAAATGAGAGCAATACGAAGCTTCAAACTTTCAGAGAGCCAAAAACAGCCGTGCGGCGTGCAAAGGTTGCTCTCACCGTCAGTGCCGTATTATCCATAAGGCACTTTAGGCCAGTGCCTAGGAGCCCACTATGACCAGGGGCCCAGCACTCCCGATTAAAAAAAAATGTTAAAGATTATTTTTATGCAACAAAACTCAAACCACCTCAAAACTTCGCCTTATTTTGATTTACACATTCAATCGTCAAATTTCGATATTGTGGATGGAAACTAATCCATTTTCGTAACGTTGACATTACTGCTTTGGTTTACATGACAGGTCGACCGTCGACGCCCTTCAGAGGCTTAAAAGCCTCACTGCAGAGGCTAGGGAGAGGGGTGAGGGTGTGTTGACTGTATCGTTCGATATAGCCTTTGGATATTGGTATTGAAAGAATACCATTCCTCATTCCACCATACTCTAGGCACTTGAACATCACAGAGTGCCTCAGTACCTTCGAGCGCTGCTGGCCGATAACTTACGGGCCCGCGAAGTCCTGTATGTTAACAGAGACGGCCAGCTCAAACGGCGCGGCGTAGCCAGCGGGGTTTCGCAGGTTCGGTGCTCGGTCCACTCTTGTGGAACCTAGGCTTCAACTGGCTCCTCCGGGGCGTCCTTCTCGCGGGCATGAGTGTCATATGCTATGCGGATGACACTCTGGTCACTGCCCGGGAGAAGACATTTGGGACCGCGGCGCGGCTGGCGTCGGCGGGCGGCACATTAGTCGGTCGCAGAATACGATGCCTCTGCCTGAAAGTCGCGCTGGAGAAGACTGAGGCCCTCTTCTTACCGGGGCCTCGCCAGCGCACCCCTCCCGACGCCCACATTGTGGTTAAGGATGTTAGGATTGACGTCAAAGGCCAGATGAAATATCTGGGCCTCACGCTTGACGGGAGGTGGCATTTTAGCCCACACTTCAACGGTCTAGCGTCACGCCTCCTCAAGGCAGCTGGCGCACTGAGTTGGCCCCTCCCGAATTTGGAAGGGCCACAAACGAGGTATCGTCGACTTTATGCAGGCGTTCTGAGGAGCATGGTGCTGTATGGCGCCCCAATCTGGACGGACGCACTCAACAAGAGGGAGAATGCTGCCCTTATGCGCAGGCCCCAGCGGGCCATAGCGCAGAAAGTCGCAAGGATCTACCGTACGGTAGGGCACGCTGTGGCGTGCGTCCTCGCTGGTACTCCTTCTTTGGGAGCTAGAAGCTGGGGTCTTGTATGTCATCAGATGACAGACAAGACGCGCCTTCTGGTCTGCCATCCAGTGATAGATGACAGATTCTGTCATCTATCACTGAATGGCAGACCAAAAGGCGCGTGGAAAGCGCCCGGCCCCGGAGCGGCGCGGCGCCGTCAGGCAGGAAGAGCGCGAGATCATGATCGACCGCAGGAAGGAAGACATGACTCGCGCGCAGTTTGGCTGCCGCACTCTGGACGCCATTGGTCCTGTTCTGGACCAATGGTTGGAACTACCGCACGGGTTCCTCACGTTCCGTCTGGCGCAAGTGCTGACCGATGGCTGCTTCGGTTCGTACCTGCTTAGGATCGGGCGAGAGGAATCATCATCATCATCATCAACAGCCCTTTACAGTCCACTGCTAGACTATGAGCCTCCTCCATTATAGTGGAGGGTTTTGCCATAATCTCCACGCTTGCCAGGCGGGTTGGAGAAAGCAGTTTAAAAGATTGATGTTTTTCAGAGAGCGCTGCTGCCCGTTCTCTGTTTGATATGTAGTCCCTAAGTCGCCTCTTACGACACCCGCGGGAAGAGTAGGGGTTGGTGACAAATGTATTCTACTCTGCCGTCACCACACGGCCGAGGAATCCCCGCTGTACCACAAATGCGGCGCGGCGGATGACACGGTGCAGCACACCCTCGCGGTCTGCACAGGCTGGGAGGAGCAGCGCCGTGTCCTCACTGCGGTCGTGGGCCGGGATCTTTTGCTTCCGAGCCTGGTCAACGCCATGCTTGGAAGTGAAGGATGCTGGATGGTGGTCGCCTTCTTTTGCGAAGAGATCTTCTTTCAGAAGGAGGCAGCGGAGCGCGAGCGGGAGAACGATCCTCTCGCCTCATCGCTCCGCAGGCGGAGAAGGGGGTGGAGAAGGCGGTTGTACGACCGTTCTACTCTGCCCACAGATGGCGGCCAGCAGGCCGGGGGTGCGGGGGCACCCTTGTCACCTCCGTCTGACGGGAACGGCTTGGCGTTTCGCGCCATTCCCGTGGGACCCCCACAAGGGGGGCGTCTAAGGTCCACCGTGTAGGCGAGATGTCGCCGGTGGTGTCGCGGAAGTCTAAGGTTACGGCCCGATACTATAAAATAAAGCATTTCCTCCGCGACAAAAAAAGGGGGGCCCGAAACGAGCTGTGCCTAGGGGCCCCGAGATGGTTAATCCGGCCCTGCTCACCGTAAGGTTAGCGCTCCAACTTCTTAAGCTTATAAAAAGGCGAAGGAACGTCCATTTAAATAAAACTTGTAATAGTGGTTTCATGTGTTCCTTGAAAATTGATTTGGCTTAGAAAAAAGTTATATGAAAACGTAGAATTCCTTTAAAATTGCGATTAATTGACTCACGAAATAGCGTACATATTATTTTTCGGGTGTCCCCTATTTCGTGACACTACCGATTCAAGGATATTATGGATAACATTTTGATGCTTGGTTTTTAAATAATTATTTATGATAATTTAAATGTAAGTTCTGAAACAAATAATGCATTTATTTAAGTTTCTCATGACCTAAATTCGGTATATGTTTCGTTCACTAGAATTTATATGACACGAGTTTGAAGTTCACATATATGACCAATTTTAAGATAAATTAGCATAAGTAGTACCAGCATAATTTTGGTTTTATTTCGATTTGTTTTATTTATCTTTGTTTATTTGTATTGTATATGGGATAGATAATAGTTAATTGACACATTTTGATAATAATCCATGAATTTTACTTAGGGAATGTGGAATAATCAATATCACGAAACAAGATACCGTATTATTGTTACTTTTTTCCAAGTTCGTGATATATGAATGTATGGTGTTAGGTACTTTTATGACACATACCATCAAATAAATCGACATATTTTTTAGTTTTTAATACTTACCTACCTAAGAAATTAATTATTTACTTTTTATTATGAGTCATTGGCGTATCTGGGATTATTTTCAGGGGGGGGGGGCTACCCTCACTTTAAACAGCTCCAGGGGTGGGATTATGGGGAGAAGGGGGGGGGGGGGTTACAAATCAAAATTTTATGGCTACGAAGGCAGGAAGGGGGTAAGTTCCCCCACATTTCTAATGGTTATATAAATATTTTCACATATCGCTAGAAATAACAAATCAAAATTTTATGGGTACGAAGGGGGGGGGGGGTTAAGTTCCCCCCTCCCCCCTACATTTCTGATGGGTATATAAATATTTTCACATATTGTTAGAAATAACAAATCAAAATTGTATTATACTAGACTCACATTATTTCTTATGAATATTTCAGGTAAGTAATATCGACAATTTCACATAATTATTATATTCTAAATTTTTATTATCCTTTTTAAATTTATTAAACCCTTAATCATTATTAAAATATCCTAACTGGATGCATAAAACCTTATCCCGAAATAGGGGACATGAGTTTACGAACTTAGAAACAGAGCAAAATTTTGTCACGAAACAGGATCCAAATTAGAGGTCCGCAGAACAATTAATATAAAAAAAGTTCAAACTATATAACTATTAATTATGTATTAACTTACTGTCAAAAGACCAAAGTTTAGCATACAAAAGCTTTCATACTGATATCATGCTTGGTTATTTTTAAATAAAATGTTAAAGTCGTAAGAGCCTTAATATACCGAAGTAGGGGGCACTTACCTTATTAGGGCTGGGTTGCACCATCTTACTTTAACTTTAACAAACGTCAAAATACGGTTAAACTCCATACAAAAGGCACCGGTTATCGTTATAGTTACCGTTAAATTAGATGGTGCAAGTCAGCCTAAGTGTTACTCTTTATTAATTCTTTCTTAGGATGTCCTTAAATAAAGTGTTTTAGAAGAAGTAAAGATTAATTTAAGTATGTTCATAACACATTCTGGCTGCCACTTTAACTTCATGGTCTTTGTTGAGTAACACTGCAATGAGTGCTTATTATGGCTAATGTTCGCTGTGACTTTGTAACAAAAGCCTTAAAGTTAACCTATTTGTTTTTGTTAAAAATATTGTGACATAATATTTAGGGAAGTGTTTGTTTTCAATGACGGTAGTTGAAAATGTTGGCCAATCGTAAATAATTTATTAAATTAATTATTAATTCATGTTATTATTATTATTCCATCGATCAAGTCAAACTATCAAGTCCTTAATTTTATTTTTCTATAATATTATGCTTCCTCCTCAAATGGTTTGGTTAATATTTTTTTTATTGCAATGTTACATTAATTGAGTGATCCACTAAAATAATTAAATATTTTGTGTTTACCGCAATACCACAAAGTACCTTTTACTGCAATATTGATAAAGAGACATCTAGACGCCATTTAAAACACCACTAAGATGGATTGCATACAGAATACCGGTGTTGTGAAAGTTGCGCTGATTCCAACAGATGGCGTTTTTCAGCATCCATAGAAGTTTTAATGAAATTGTAGATGGCGCTTGGCGGTTTAATAAATATTGGCTGCAAAGGTCTTGATTTCTGGGATTTTTATAGGTAAGTACTTAGGTTAGGAATTAGTAGTTCTTGTAGAATTCTTTAGAGTAGGTATAGATAGATACCCACTGGATACCTACAGCATTGATTATAAATTACCTTACGACTGAGTACTTATGTATTTACACTAGATGGCATTAAAAGTCAAATTTCGTATTTTATGGAGTTTGAAAATTGGATTGATGACGTCATGCTACTTTTTTAGTGTAAGTTTAAGTCATCAATTACTTTATCTCGCTTAATATTGTTGGAAAACAATAATTAAAAATATGTCGAATTATTTTGGCGCCCGACGTGGGGCACCAAATTAAATGCTTACTAAAGGTGGGTTGCACCATCTTACTTTAACTTTGACAAACGTCAAAAATCTGTCAAACTCCATACAAAAAGCACCGGTTATTGTCATTGTTACGGTTAAAATAAGGTGGTGCAACTCAGCCTAGTGTTAAACTTTGTAATTTAAATCAATATACACAAATTAATGTGCCTATTGTGCAGTTTACTCTCAGTCTCCACCCAATCAACCCTTAAATATCGAACCAAGCTTACCTATAAGCACGGGAACCCGATGCCTATAAATCTTGAATCATTCCAAATCAATCTCACTAGATGGCGACATAAGTATCGAATTTCTGAAGACGTTTGTAAAAAGTCACTAATGCTCAGTAAACTGTAATGAAAAAATGTTTTACACATTAATTTGTTCATTTAAACACAGTGAATGATTCAAATAAACAATATTTCTTCATATAATAAAATTTTATCTTTAGTAAAAACTGAAGTCTTAAACAATCGTTTTTGCAGCGCTGTAGAAGTAGCATTTAGTTACAAATGATGTAATAGATGGCGCTCATCGCTGCTGTTTTATTTCGTCACTTATAAAAATACTAAAATAGGTTTGGTTTTGCAACAAATTATTATTTTTATTAATTGTCATATTTCTTGTAAAATGCAAAAAAAACATCTAAATTCAAATAAAAATGAAAGAAACACAAATTAGCATTACAAAAGTTTGGCTATAATTTGTCTAACATTGTGGCGCCTAAAATCGACAATTTTGATTTTTTTTTTAAGATTATTAGCAATTTGTATTCCAAATATTACTAATAGTCCCATTAGCCCCTCGTGTTAAACTAAATGAGCTTGTGTTACGAGTGGGCTCACCACAATAGTCGAGCGGCGGTGGGATTCGAACCCGCGTTCCCCGGATCTCGAGTCGGCCACTCCGACCCCTTCACCGTTCGGCTATCGTGGCTATAAAAAGTTCAATTGTTTTCCTTCCAATTATGATAACCTACCCAGTGTCACTCACAATAATAATTAAGACGAATCTTAATCTAAAGACCTACATACACTGGAAAAACATAACCCTTTTTCTGGTGTAGTCGGTTATAAACTGTATTGCCCATAATAATGTTTAAGGTCCACCTTTTGTTCATAATGTTTAGAGCATTATCCGCCAGTTAACCTTTCAGCCACGCAGAGAGCTGTTAGTAGGTAAGTGCGGTGCAGAGGTGCAGTTAATGTTTTTTTTACTCATTTAATTTATTTTAAGATATGTATAGCAAATAAAAAAAATCTTAACCTAGTACCTATTAAAGTGAACCTATTGTTAATCCCCTGTTTAATTCCATTGTTAATTATTAAATTCGGCCAAAACATAAACAAAGTGAGAGCATTGCTGTCTCACTCGCACGCTCCATAGCCGGCTACGCTATGTATGCTACTCTGCGGCGACGCATCATAATTTACCTACCTACTAGCTGGCCACGCCGAGACGCGACCGCGCGGCCCATTGGATTGGCGTCATTGAAAGTAGAAGCAGGGTGCGCGAGCGGCAGGCAGCGAATGTTACGGTAGACAGTAGGTAATTATCCTTAAGCAAGTTCTCTCCCAAATACATGTCAGTCTGCATCAAGTTGTATTTCACTTATTTAAAATCAAAATGCAGATTCATTCGTGTGCGTTACCTCAGAGATATCGTCGCTTGCCTCTCTAAGTGACGTATCTGACATTTTTTTCGAAACTGAGTTATCTACACCATCTTAATTAATTTCGCAAGACGAATCGATCTATCTAATCGCCTGAAAATTTTGCAAAATGTCAGTTACGTCAGTTAGAGAGGCAAGCGACGATATGGTGACGCTGATCAAGATGTGCTTATGTCATGGAAAAGGTAGAGCCTTAAATCCTGTAAATGTGCCGAGAATCTAGCATTTTTGCCCAATAAGATTTCGGAGTAATTGAAGAAAATAAGATTCCGTTGCAGTAATGCTTGAAAACGTTACTGCAGCCACATGATTTTTACCCATTAGCCTTAGCCAGATTAAATTTTTTCAATAAGTAGCTTATATTTGTGCCTTTCCATGGTCAAGCAGCGACATTTGTGCCCAACCAACCAAGCCAATCTCTTTAAATTTATTTATTTAATGAAAGAAACATACAGCTTTTATATTACATATAGGTACAGGAAAACTTTAGTTTATTCATAAGCCAAAAAAGTTTCCAATGTTAATTTGTCAATAGCAAAGACATTTATAAAAAGCCAAATCGTAAGCCTTACCATGTTTAACGTTAAGGTAGGTACTTACGAAGAAAAGTTTTAGTGTGAAATTAAGGACCAACTTATACTTCAGTTAATAAGGTTATTTAGCGTCTTCAATAGAAAGGGATAATATTCTATATTTGTCTGATCAATTTTTTTATGAATGTTTACCAATTTCTCTGTCAAACAAAAACCGATTTAAAAAAAATATTTTTTGTTTGAAAGAAATCAAAACCACTTTTGACTGCAAAAATCTGTCCATCATTTACATTCATTTATATAATTTTTAATATTTTTACACATAAAAGCAAATTCAGAATTTTTTTTTATTGTTATTCTTATTTCTACCTATTAAAGCAATGAAAAAATATTTTTTCTTTCTTTCTTTCTTTCTTAAAAATAAACTATGCATAACCCGTGCGCAAAAATACTGTAGACGGTTGTAATCGGTTAATTACAAGGCGTAGAAAGTAAAAATTCATGCATTTATTTGAATATAAAAGCACTGCAGATTGATTACCATAAAAAGCAGTTATCTTCTTAAATATTGCCTTATTTGAGGCTCGAAATAAGTAAGCCATTTTCAGTTGTAAAATGATTTATTTCATCGAAAATTAGGCATAGGTATTCAAAATTTTCTGACATCTGACACTGCAATCACAGAGCGCCCTTTTTATCCGGTTTAAGAGCTAGAAGGTATTTTCGATTTTCACAGTAACTCATCTAATTCATATGCCATGCGTTATTTTTTTTTTGGAATAATTACTATGGCACCCATTGGCACCAATCACATGCCACCTACCAACAAAAAATCGCATCTGTCCATCAAGTTTCATTCAAGTGTCATCGTCGGAGACCTGGGGGTGTACTTTGATGATGGTCTTTCATTTAGTTGTCATTACGACCATATTGTCACACGTTTTACAAGGGTCTTCAAGAACCAATCTACCCTTATATGCCTATACTACTCACTGATCAGAAGCATCTTAGATTATGGTTCTGTCATCTGGTCGCCATTCTACAATGTAGGTACACTTAGACCGAATTGAGGGAGACCAAAGAAATTTTCTGAATATTCTTTGCTTCAGATTGAGTTTGGGTCGCGAATATAAGTCATACAGGGCAAGACCGCTTCAAAATGACGTCTCTGGCCTCCAGACGTGAATGTCTTGAACTTGTCTGTCTGCATAAGATTTTGCATTCTGAACTTGATTCACCTAATCTTCTTTCCCTTCTTAATTTTAACACTCGCTACAAATCCCGAAACCCTACCAAAAAAATATTTTCGCTCCAAATCTATAAAAACAATACCTCTTTTTACAACCCTATAACCAGAATGTGCAGACTTTTAATGACACTGTCACTGAACACTCTTCTTTGGTTATATTCTGTTCTAAGTTATACAAATTCAGGAGAGATATCCTGAATATAAAGTCAAGTTGTCCTTTGTAAACTTTAATAACACTTAATGACATTAAATACTAAGCATAAAATGAGTTAAACTAACACTATTTACCCTCTTTATTTCATAATTTTCAATTCATTCTGTGCACACGACATCATGTTAAGTAAGAGTTAAGAGTTGCGGTTTAGATTAATCTATGGATTATTATCTGTGCCTAAATATGACTGTAACTTGTTTTGTGAGCCTTAAATAAGTAAATAAATAAATAAAGTCGTTCGAAGAAATGGAAATCCCCAAAACGTTACCGCAGCGGCACCCGCAACCTTTCAAAACCACGGGGGGCTCAAACGTCGCTGCTTGACCATGGAAAGGCACAAATACAAGCCACCTATTGAAACACCTTAAATCTGGCCAAGGCTAATAGGCAATAATCATGTCGCTGCTGCAGTAACGTTTTCAAGCATCACCGCAGCGGAATCCCATTTTCACCAATTAAGTACTCCGCAACCTTACCGGGTACAAATGGTAGACTCTCGACACATTTACAGGATACAAGGCACCAACACCTCCACATAAGCACATCCCGACCAGCGTCACCATGTCGCTGATGTAACGCACACGATTAATTTATGAATTATTAATCATATCTACCTACTTATTTAAAAAGACCAGTGTCGCGCGCTAAATGAAAACAAGCTTGGTAGGCAGGTACCCATCCATTGGGGCTACTCCCGATCCCAGTAACGTCAATATACTTAGTAGGTATGCATGCCAGCCATTCACGCAGCACGTGTAAGTGAATCGAAAATGATGCTATAGTCCGGTCGCCGAGCCCGTACGACGGGGACGGGCCGTCACAGTGAGTGAGCGAGCGCGACAGCAATACAATTACGCGCGAGTGATAAGGATGGGTAGCATGGTGTCATTGGACGAAATGGTTCTATATTGGCTCACATAAAATTCTAAATCCTATTCTTTGTCTTACTACCGATTTGTGTTCATAATAATCTCTCTTCATAATTTTATTTTTCATACTTTTTTTATTCATACATTTTTATTACTACCATCGGAGCTCATAACAGTTAGTAATCATAATTTTTTTATCAATACTGTTACTACCAAGAACCATTTAAAATACATAATTTTTATTTTCAGATCTTTTTTCTTCATAACATTCATTGATCATATTGTTTTAATTAATAATGTTGTTACTAAGAACATACTTCAACTCATAATGTCGTTGTTCAGAATAATTTACTTTATAACAAACATACTCGTATCTTTAAAAAATCATATAAAATATAATTTAATAGAGTAGATAACCATGCAGAGCATGCAGCATGAAAGCAAGCATGCAGCATGCATTGGTATTTCCTCGTCTCCGGCGCTGCGGGATGTGCAGCCCTTCCGCCCTTGCGTAACGAGGCTCAGGCACCCACGCTTGCTTCCGCAGCTTCGGCTTTTTGGATCGCCATCGGCGCCTTCGGCGCCTCGGCGACCAGCCTCAGCCGCTCCAGCTCACCCGGGCGCCTGAGCCTCGTTACAGCGGGCGAGGGCTGCCCTCCCTCCGCGCCTCCGGCTTTTAAATTACACTCTAGGGGTAGGGCAGACAAGACTACGTGGAGTCGGTTTTGCAGCGATTCGTTTCTGTCACGTTAGTTTTGTGGCACAAAATATTGCCTGTTTTGGACCATTTCAAATTAATTTAATGTTAAAATACGATTTAATACGAATACAGACATCATGATTTTCAATAAGCACTTATGAGTAATAAATTTATGAAAACAATTATTAGGATACATCACATTTATGAATATTATAGTTATTTATTCGAATGATTATGAGTTTCGATCATTAGTATAGAAAAATATATGAAAACAAATATTATTAAAAACTAAGTGTATGATTAGTGATATTATGAATATCAATGATTATGTTTTGAAATATGTAGGTTTTAAATTTTTTATGAAGAATGATCATTATGGTATCAAATTGTATGAGAAATATTTTCGGACCTCCAATGATAGGAATTGAAAAGTTATGTAAGAAAATGCGCTACCGGACGAAATTCTACGTGTTCGGCGACGATAAATAGAGAGAGAGAGAAGGAATAAAACATCAGTAAAATAATAATTAAATAAGTAAATAATATTTTGCCACCTAGGTATATTTTGTGCCAGCACGGTATTATTACTCGTAAATAAATAGGTAGGTGCTATTATTATCGCGAGTGACGCGCAAACGAATGCAACAAAAAACCTAAACCTAAATCACAGACAATCCTAAATCTTAAACCTGTATGTGCAAGTCGATTAAAATGTAGGCATATTTTTGAATAAACTACGATACGAGTACGAAAAACTAAAACTAGATTTTGTATTTTTTACGAACAGTTCATTTGATATTTACTTGACTGCTCCAGAAGGAGGGTTATGTTTTTTTTTTACATAATAATTATTTCTGAAAAACATACGTTTTTTATTGATGTCTACCTTTATTACTGCATGTTTCGATATTGTCTTGTTTTATATACCTAATAAAATAAAACAAATTAGAGTTTTATGATGATAATTTGTAGCGGGATACGAACCCACGGTGCTGGATATTGAGCGTCGGCTGTGATCATTGTGCTACTTGGACATTATTATACCGTGACGAAATTTTCAATAGCGTCTCTAATCTGTTTTTTGCTTAGTTACATGTCTTCATAAACAAAGCAGTAAACTTATTGGCTTTAGCGCCATCTTTTGACATAGCACGCCAAATAAATACTCCGCTCAAGTTGCTAGAATAGAAAGCATTAGCGGGTCGCAAACCGCGGGACGGTCAAGTCCGCTGCGGCACACTAGCGCGATCTGTTATCACCACTAGGAAACCAAACGGGCCCGAGCAGTTTCAAGACTTAGGTCGGCCACATTTCGACTAAGGGATGATGCATCTGTACTAGTATTATATTATCTGTGCTATAAGTAAACAAAACTTCGCATGAGCGCGCTTACGAATAAGTAGGTAGTTAGTTGTCTTGTTTTCACACAACCGCACCGAAAATACAATGCTACTACAAAATACGTAGTACGATCAATGGATAAAGTAATAGTGTGCGTTTTGCAGCCATTCCTCACCCCGGGGGTGGTTGTTAGGACCTGGTGCGAGGCATATTTTTGTGGTGTGAGGCGCCCAGTCGCCTCAATGTCATGCGTTCGTTGGCCGCCCGTAGAGATCGCTAGTATCTAGACACCGAATACGGGCCCAGACGCAGCACTCACCGATCCAATTTGAACCATGAACTGATGAAAATAAAAACTAAAGTGCAGTTGAGAGGGTTTTGTTGAAATAATCGGCTGAAAAGCTGAAGTGACAGGCCGCGTTGTGATGTGGGTCCACTGATACATTTCTATCGAAGGTATCACTCTCGTTTTTTATCCGTCTGGTTCGATGATTGGCAGTTCCTCGGATAGAGAAAGTATAGGATGACCCCTAAATGCATTAACCCGTGATTTGTTTGCTTTTTTGCGGTTTATTATTGAGTGACATTCCAAAATCTTAAAATCCCGAATCCTTTTATTAAAACCATCAAGAGTTCTTTCTTTTAAATTTTTTTGCTGTTGAAAGTAAATAAATTATCTTGAAAAACTGACTGTGATCATAATTCACAAGTTAAATTGGAACCTGTAACTCTATTCACAGAGGAATAAAGTAGAAAATTAAAATTCACGTAAAGGTAAACAACGGGCTATTGTTAGATTTGTGATTGTGTGTGATATTACAACTTTTCCCATTACACACGATTGGTACCTACGTCCGCTCACGCAACCACCTGGGAGTTTTTTTGTATAAGGAGATTCCCTCACCAGTAGGTAAGTATTATGTTTTCAGCTGGTAATCTAATTCTGATTTATTAGTGTAGATACCCAGGATAATATCAAGGCTATTATGTCGGAAGGTAAAAACAGTAATGACAGATTAAGACGAAGATTCTTAACGAAAGGTTTCTGCAGCAAAAAAGTAAACGCTGCAAAGTTACAAATTGCAATTGCATTACGAACTCTTTCTCCTTTTTCTCAGTTATTAAACTAGATTCTCCCAATCTAGATCTCCTAGGATCAATTCCCTTGTGGGATAAACAAACTGAAAAAATATGGATTTTGTATTTAGGTTTGAATCAATATAAGAAAAGTTAATCCGAGGATTAGAGGGTACGCAAAGCTGTATCAGTGAGATTGAATCATGTCAGACATCAATGGAGACTCATCCTAATAAAAGTTACACCCTACTTAGTTGAACCTAACCCTCTAGCTTAAATTGTCATTACCCGACTGCGCCAGAAGGAGGGTTATGTTTTTCGAGTGTATGTATGTAATGGAAATGTATGGAAATGTAATTTTAATCCAGGGTTCATCCTAGGCGTAACTTTTTATTTATAAGGGGGATAAAGTTTAATGTCAGGGTTGTTGCACAAGTTGTTGCCTCAGTTTATTTTTAACAACCAATAACAATGGAAGTAGCTGCATAGAACGTGAAATATACAAAATCTTATAAATTATGAAAGTTATCGTAACAAATTAAGTTCTGTTATCAAAGTGCTACCATAAACACAGTAGTCGTATCTTCTAGGTAATAAAGTGCCGAAGCGAGATGTATCTTACATCCACAGATATATGGCGAAGATATGCTGATAGGCCTTGTTGTGATACAAATAGTTTCAGGTTCGTATATTTACACTATCTACTGAAGTGAGGCTGTAAAGCAGTCGTTAGATATCGAGTAATACATTTTAAGAGATATAAATGCAGATTAGGTGTAGTTTAGGATCAGTATGAAATTAATGCAAAACGTTTTGTTAGCCTATCTCGTGTGTATTTGATTCAATTTTGGTTAAGACATTGCAGACTTGAATCAACATGATAGTCCTAAAATTAAATATCATTTTGTGCTTCAAGGGACGTTAAGCCGTTTGTTAATTTAAGCCATGTCTAACACTTGGGTTATAGCTACAGTTCTTACAACGAAATTGTTTCTATGTATTAATAAAAAAACTCGAAAACTGCAGATAATGAAATACACTAACAATTTATTAGCAAAGCTAAGACTGTAAAATTATTTAAACTAGGGGCGCAAGAGATTTGCGAAACTTAATAAAAATATGTCTAAAAATTCACACCGATCTTTCAGAACTTTTATATTCAGACATTTAACCTTCAAAATGATTGCCTCTAAAAGTGAAAAGAGCTATAAATTCAGCATAAACACTGCACCGCAAAGCCCGACGCACAATGCTATCGAAATTTAAATATCGACCGTCCCCCCCCCTCCCCCCACCCTTCGTAATTTACCGTTTCAGGCTTCAGACGACCTTCGCCAAGGTCGCAGACTCACGCACACAGCCGCGATAACGCACACGCACGCAACCTGCACCGTGTACGTGCGTAGGTCGTTAAACTTTTAGGCATAGTATACACGCCTACGCGGTGCGTGGAATGGTAAGGCTGTAAATGGTTTTAACAATAATCAAATTGCGTAGTTATTTTAAATTAATCAGATACCTAGCTGCTTGCTTACATCTTTTCTACTTAATTCCTACTCATAAGATAGTTAAGTCTTAAAATAATTTGTTAAAAAGTAAAACATTTATTTTTAGATAAGTAGTTGTGTACTCTTTATTGAACCACACAAAACTTACAATAAAATAAATACACAGTTGAAACGGCCCACTTCAGGAAATCTTATCGGTAGAAAGCGATCTCTTCCAGACATCCTACGGAAAGAATAGTTGTAAGATAAAAACGAAAGGCGGTGATTAGCATCATTAGATTTATAATTTTACGAATAGATTTTAAAATATCCCAACATCATCATTGTCATCATTACACCCATATCAGAATCTATGAGCTTTCGTAAAACAAACGGATGGATTGTTGTCAGATAATTTTTAATCCCGATTATCAATGAAACGAAGACACTTTTATAAGCAGTTCTTAAGAGTATCAGGGAAAACAAGTCACTTTTTCAACTGTTCTACAATATCTCTTACCACATTCCACTTCAGCACAACCCCTGCGCATTGGACGCTACCCGTCTGGATAGTATCTCTGTCTGTGTACTGCACAGACAGGCTCGTTTACACCAACTTAGGTAAATTTTGTCTAATTTTAGGCTGTTTTAAGAGCTCTTTGCCTGGACTTATTAACAAAGGAATTTCTTTCACTTAAGTTTAATAATCATTTATTTATCATTAAAACCATCATAAGACACTTAGTATGTAGGTATTTCACAAATAATTGTCCAACCAAAACAATCAGATAAATAAATACAATATTATTAAGTGAAAGTATATTATTTTCATGAAAACAGATTTAACAGTGACTTGATAAAATTTCTTTCACAAAGGAATTCACTTTCAAACCAAAAACTTAGTTACCGTAGTGATGTAAAAAAGTAATGATTAATAAATTTTGAAAATTCATTAAAATATTGCATTAGAAAATAAAAATAACCAAAATGCTGCCATGGGATACCCCTGGTGGGACTCGAACCCACAGTCCCCGGCTTAGGAGGCCGATGCCTTATCCATTAGGCCACAGGGGCGGTGGATAAGGGTGGGAAATAAGCAACCGTCTTGAAAATTATTTATTTTCTTAAGAAAATAAAATTGGGGTTGATACTTTTCAAACTACGAATGAACAGTACCCTGAGCACGAATAAATATTGTTCTCTTTATGGTATAGCAATTGTTTTGTTTTGTACGAAATCCAGAACAGTGCCGCGACTGTCGATTAAGGAATACCTACAATAATTATAAGAGTTAAAAGCACAAGGTACAAAATCTAAGTACATATTCGTTTGCGCTGACTGACTAAAAACTACATAATCAAGAAAGTAGTTTTTTTTCATGGATACCTAATTTGCTATAAACGAAGCACGACAAAACTACATGCACACTCAAAGTTAAATTGGCTTTAAAAAAAAATTTTTATCTTGTGTAGCTTTGAACTGCCTCCGAAAATCTGTTATTTTAAGGTTTTAATAAAAAGTAACGAGTATCTAATGGATTGCGAAATATTATGAAGGGCAGAGATAAAAGGTCGTATTTAATTAATTTGTCTGCGGCAGTTGGTGTGGAATATGCGAAATTGCTTTTAACTTTATTTTTTTAAATGGTGGGTAGGTATATTCTAATTTTAAAGATACAAGATACTACGGTGTTTCTGTAGGTTGCTAACGTAGCAGATACAGACTAATTCGACATATTATAATTAATCATATCGAGAAGGTCGTGGCACAAGTCGTGGTCAGCTTTGCATCTGTTACAACTGGAGTGGATGAACGGAATACCTACATCACAAATACTACGAAATTAATAAGTGAAAGGTGTGTGTAAATGTGCATTGCAAATAATGTATTAAAATTAACATTCAAAAATTTAAAAGTAGAACGTGAAGGGAAAAAACAAAAGACAGTCGAAAAAGAACAATTACTTAATTTAAAAAGTAAAAAAACTAAAACCCAACTACGACAAAAAACGACGCTGAAAAAGTATAAAACAAGATTTTCAGAATACTAAACATAGTAATTTTCATGTTTGCAAACCGCACGTGGTCAAAGTGCTACGGTAGGTAGGTATGTAACGTGTGACTACGCCTTTCAAAACACATTACAGTGATCTGTCTGCACCGATTTATATTCAGTGTCAAGTTCCAAGTCAAAGATTTGTTATATCTAATTATACCTACTACTAGATTATGTATAACAGGGTGTAAACATGCACACGGTGACACGAGCACGACGCAATAAAGAAAAAAATAAAACAAAGTACGAGCTAAGTCCCCAAGCGCTGACGTCAGATGCAAGCGGGCGCTCCTCAAGGGCGCTCCGCTGGAGGGCCCTCGCTGCATCCGCACAAAGCACTATTCAGGTCAATCGATGGAGGGATTTTAAATTTTATCTCCACTGCTGTGTTGGTAATTTATGGCGAAAATTGCGTGAATGCATTTTTTGTAAAGAAAATGAGGAAACGTGGTTAATTTGTAAAGATCACTGAAAAAACGTCTTCCTAAAACATCCTAACACCACTTTGTACTGTTTACTGAGTAGGTGCGTGTTTCAACATTTATTGAAGCAAGTTTGCGACAATGATTGTGCTTATTCACAATGTAACTAATCTTAGATGAAAAGTGTTGGGTTACTGTTCGTAAAGATACATTTTTATCACCAGCTCATAGGGCTGTGAATGTGTTTGAAAGAAAACAGTATTGCTACGAAAAAATACCCAAAATATGTTAAATTTAGGTTCGTTCGTTTCAGCCAAATGACGTCCATTGCTGGACAAAGGCCTCCCCCAAGAATTTCCATACCGATCGGTCCTGCGCTGCCCGCTAATTTTAGGTAGAACAATTAAAATAATGTTTGTCGTGTGGTTCCAACAGAGTAGGTAGAATACCATACAAAGTAGGAACCCGTGCACACCCAATCTACAGGCAACTAAGGGAGTAAAGTATGCTAACATCAGGTCTCCGCCCAAGTTTTAACCCGTCTGGCCAGTGAGCCAGTGTGGAGGGTGAAGACCAAAATCCTCTATTTGTCTTTGGTAAATTGGAGTGTTGCTGCAATGCAAATGACCTGACGATGAATCACACCCCTGGATTCTGGATTGCAAGAAAGGACCACAAGCATAGAATCTCCGGTAAGTCCTCTCTTACTTACTCCCCCAGTGGTTTATTTTAATTTTTGACTTGCAGCATTCTAATTTTGTTGCTACAGCAAGCTGGTAGGGTAAATACTGGGACGTGTGGAAGTGCTTTTTAAGTGTTCTCTTTGCAAAATTAAAATGATTATTAGTATCGGCTGTAACGCCATGGGTAATTTAATTTTGATTAAAAAATCTTAGTAACCCTATTGTCGGTCACGCAAGGCACTAAGTATGTGTAGCTTATGAACGTGGTAATTGAATCTACCACCTCGGTGAGACATCTGTGCTCTGATCACACTTTATGACGTTATTACGATAGGCATTTATTTTTATTTGCCGTATAAACCTGGATTCTATCTAAATATAATTACTATCAGTTAAATTAAATAAACATGTTTGACCTGAAAGCTGGGTTTTCTTCAGCTTCAGATTTTGCGAAACACTATAGATCTATAACTCGTTATCGTACAGTCGATCTTTAGGGATTTGATATGGATTAGAAATGTTAATGCAGACTGTCTTATTATGCAGTTTCAATGCACTCGGCGAGTCTTTGGGTCTATTACGTAATAGCGATTTCCCGTAATCGCTATCACATTACAAACTCTTTAATCAATAGGGGCGAGATTGGTTTAAATTGAAAGCAATTTTGATCAATAGTTGCTAATGGTAATACCACAGGTAATACGGTCACGATAGTTTACCGTTATTGAATGCTCTGGACAAATTGGAGCAACCATAATGGTAAATTTTCATGAAGGGCACAGTTTGCTCGTGAAAATGTTACCTACGCTATAAACACATTAACCTACTTCGCATCTTTTGCTCTGTCGGGTATAGACAATGATGAAGACTGAGTATTAGGTATCTTTATACAAAAATCTATGACTTTTGACTGTGGTGTGTAATCAAGTAATAAAGATTACATGAAGCTGTCCCACGGTGCGCTTTCCGCTACGTGGCCTCCAGTTTAAGACCTTGCTGCCCCATAGGCCGTCAGTTCTGCGTACTATGTGCCCTACCCATTGCCACTAGCTTACTAATCCGTCGGGCTACCTGCATAAGCTATGAATATCTTGGACTCAAGCCCAATGTTCTCTCATCAGAATCGTACAATTTGATACTTACCTCATGCGATTTAACCTCATCATTCATGTGAGCAGAACAGTCGTCGCAGTCACCAATTAGTGATTTAAGACCAGCGCCAACGCGGGGCCGTGTGATGAGCGAGGAACCCACGATGGTGGGTGTCATGTAATACCTAAATACTTTCTATTTTGAACACATTTTCAAGAGGAAAGTATGCGACAACACGTAGTAATAATCCAGGAATACAATTTTTCATCATCATCATCATTTCAGCCACAGGACGTCTACTGTTGAACATAGGCCTCCCCCAATGACTTCCACATCGCACGGTTGATAGCAGCCTGCTCCCTGCATCCAGCGCCTTCCTGCTACCTTTATCAGGTCGTCGGTCCACCTTGTGGGTGACGTCCCACGCTGCTTTTTCCGCAATCAATTTTTAAACTTCAGTATTTCTATTAATCTAAAATACAAGCTAGGTATTAGTATTATGTACTTGCCGGCGGATCTTCTCTGGGATATTATTCCTGGAACCCTATAATAGTGCCACACATTCCCGCAATTGCATCCAACTACTAAAACATTGAAGAAACTAGAAACCAACTAGGATTCACGCATAAACAAACAAAAAATATTTGAATTCAAGTGGTATAAGAAATCATGCGTGGGCAGGCCTCCTACTAGGTGGACCGACGATCTGGTAAAGGTCGCGGGAAGAGCCTGGATGCGGGCAGCGCAGGACCGTTCATTGTGGAAAACCTTGGGGGAGGCCTTTGTCCAGCAGTGGACGTCATTTGGCTGAAACGAGAAGAAATCATGAGACGTGACGTAGTGTATAATTTCAGAAGAAATATAAGAGGGAACAAAGTTGAAGTCACTTCGGTTGTTGTTTCTTCTTTTCTGCTGAAATCTAAACTTCTATTTCCAATATTTTCCTCGAGCGTTTGCAGAGCTTAACCCCTGGAAATTCATAAATGCACGCAGTTCGTGCCTTGTCAAACCTTGTAACACGATTTTGTATAGGCGTTTGGTTCTTAATATATATTTTCTCTTTTAACTCTTTATTAACTTTACGATGTGATCTATAGACAAACAATGCTGCGCTTAATACTCGTATGTAAGTAAGTTTAAAACATGTCAACTTTTTACCTTATTTATCGTGAATCATTATAATTTATCTCATGATTCCAAATGGTTTAAGCCTTGTAATAAGTGGGAACACAACTAGGTTAGGTACCTATTAAACGTTTTACTTCCTTTGAAAGGCTGAAATTCAGGCAGAAAAAACCGGAAGCTGAAGCTTAAAAACTTTGAAACTTAATTTCGGACCTCAAACGACTTTTGTTAACGTGTAACCTAATTATTCTCGTTCCAGCAATGTTTTTAAGCTTCGTGGTTGATTGATGCATAAAGCCGTCTCTGGTACTTGTGTCATACGATCGCAGTCGTTTCCAAACTCATAAATATCAATCAACGGTCATTAGCAGTGATGTACTTCGGTGCATCCGAACACCGGCCAGTTTAATCTGACCCTTCAAAGTCTTCGCTGAGACTGTTATGATTGTGGTTATGACGTCATTTTGTTAGAGGAATCGGAGGATTAGGGGGGCAAGGAAGCTCTATGTTTATTTGTTGATACGTCATCTGCAACTTTGTTTGCATTGGACACTTTCCATATTTGCTGGTAGCACTCATCGCCACCTCGCAACTCAAGGAGTCGGTCTTTTTTCGGTGTTTAAATATGTTTGTGACATCTTTAATATATTATTATTGCTTTAAGCTCAATGAAAGAATGATGGAGCTTGAAATATTTGTAAAAGCTCAACTACGCTTGTAAATTAAGAAAGCTTTTTTTCGTTATTTTGGAGATTGAAATAACTAAATTCTCTTCTAGGTACTACCTACTTATTCTCTTTTACTAATATGCTTTGAAGATTTTTAATATTTAGATAATTATAAATCACTCAAGTCACCTGGAGTGATAAACATTTTACTAGCACTTTTTCATATTATGCCTGTTATTTACAAGGTTCTATTCAGGTGTCATTTAAAATAAAGTTATGTACTTGCACTTCACTAGTGTCAATCTTTTTCTTTTTTCTTCTCTCTGGTCGCGCCGAGCGTCCCACCGGTGTTAATTTGTATTAATATAAAATGTGCTGAAATAAAAGCAAGTTGATCTACAAACAAGTTTATCATTATTCTCAATATGGTAGCAGAGCGTAGTTAGCTACAACAGTGGATAACGGAACAATAAAAGGGGTTGCGATCCTGAAAATTGTGGTAGCACATTGTGAGTGTGACTTCGACAAAAATGGCGTCTGCGGGCGTTGCTGCGGCGGCTACCACTTTGCCACTTCTAAATGAGAACACAAATTTCAGTACATGGAAATTTCGTCTGAAATTGATATTGGAGGAAAAAGGTGTATCATATGTTTTGGAGGAGGACAAAACAAAGGAACATGACAAACAATTCATGAAGGATGATGCCCGAGCCAAATCACTCATAGCTCAGTGCATTTCCGACAAATATGTGGAAATTATAAGAAATGCGTGTAATGCAAAAGAAATGCTAACGTTATTGGAAAATAACTTCGAACGAAGAAGCGTATATAATAGATTTTACCTAAAGAGAAAACTTTTGTCCATGAAATGCACAGAACCATTACAGACTTATTTGATCAAGTTCTGCTCGATAATAAGCGATCTACAAGCCATTGACGTACAAATAGAAGAAGACGACAAAATTTGCTACCTGCTATCTTCACTACCCAAGGAATATGATCATGTCATAACCTCAATTGAAACAATGGCAACGGAGAAGAGTTTGAGCTTTGACTTTGTAAAAGCGAGACTACTCGACGCACAAACTAAATTAAATGTGAGTAATGAAGACCACGAAGAAAAGGCTTTCATCACCTGTTATACATGCGGAAAACCCGGCCACAAATCATACGAATGCAAAAATAAGGAAAAAGTACCGGAGCAGAGGAGGAATAAAGCAAGGAGCCGTGGCAGAGGCCGAGGAAGGCAAGGACGAGGATCAAGAGGATATCAACCGTCATCTTTACTACATCAAAGTGACCTGAGTTTCATTGCGAGTGAACAAGAGATGTTAACTGCTGCTGGCAATGATTTTGAAATTAATTTTATTGTGGATTCCGGTTGTACACAACACATTGTAAGTAATTATTATGAAAAGTACATGACAAATGTTAAAAGCTTGGATAAACATATAAAAATATTTGTTGCAAATGGTCAATACATAACAACCAATAAAATTGGAACCTTGAGATTTAAACATAAAAATAATAACATAAAAATAGAAGCATTAATTGTTGAAAATGTCACTTATAACTTATTATCTGTAAAGAAAATAACTGAAGCTGGATTTTTGGTAAATTTTAACAAAAATAATGTCATAATAAAAGGCACACATGTTAATTTGGTTGGCTATTGCGAAAACAGGTTGTATAAATTGAATGCAAATATAAATTTTGTAAAATGTAACATGAGTAAAGCTAGTAATCAGTGTGATGATGATCTTTCCAATAATATCTGGCATCAAAGATTAGGACATTTAAATAGAAAATGTTTAGGTATAATGCAGTTACCAACAAGTAATAAAGTTTGCAGCCCATGTATGGAGGGGAAAGCTACAAGGCGACCGTTCAAGGAGACATCAAAACCAAGATCGAGGAGAGTGGGCGAAATGTTACACACCGATATAGCAGGACCTGTCAGAGAAAGTGGACTTAACGGTGAGAGATATTTTTTGACTATTTTGGATGATTACTCTCATTTTTGCGTAGTGTTTCCAATGGTAAATAAATCTGAAGCAACCGATATATTAATAAATTACATAAGAAGGTTGGAAAATGACATAAGTAATAAAGTTCAAAGGATTCGATGTGACAATGGCGCAGAGTTTACAGCACTTAAAGTAAAAAACTTTTGTAGAAATAAAGGAATACGATTGGAATATACCTTACCTTATTCCCCGCAACAAAACGGAGTGGCGGAGCGCTTAAATAGAACCTTGTGTGATAAAGTGAGAACTTTGTTTGCAGAGACAAAATTGCCCAAGTCATTGTGGTGTGAAGCGATACAATGCGCAGCTTACCAACTGAACAGATCTCCCTCAAGGGCGATCAATTTCAAGACACCATGCTTCATGAGATATGGGAAAACTGACTTATCACGACTGCGAGTATTTGGTTCAAGAGTGTGGGCTACTATCATACCAAGACAAGGAAAATTGAATAAAAGAGCGCAAGAAACAAGGATGGTTGGTTATGGTACTGTGGGATATAGGCTGTGGAATCCGGAAAATAACTCAATTATTGTGTCAAGAGATGTGCAATTCGATGAAACTGATTTTCAATACAGTCAGAAGGAAGAAATTAAACAAGGAAAGTATTTACAACAAGAAGAAGAAATAGATACAGACAATGGAAATGATGAAAGAAATGAAAGTTCAAGTGAAGAAACTGAAGAATTAGATGAAGAAAAATACTGTACTAAAGCAGGAAGAATAGTGAAACGACCCGCATATCTACAACAATATGAAAGTAATATCGTCATTTGTCTAAGCGCAAGCGTACCAAACTCATATGAAGAAGCAATAAAGAATACTGAGTGGAAAGAAGCAATAAATCATGAATTACAAGCACTTGAGAAATTGGAAACATGGGAAGAAACAAAATTACCGAAGGGAATGAAATCAATAGATACAAAGTGGATTTTTAAAGAAAAAGAAGAAGGAACTAAGAAAGCAAGGTTAGTCGTGAGAGGATTTCAACAGAAGAAAGAAGATATTTTTGAAAATAATTATGCACCAGTTGCGAGACATGCTACAGTAAGAATGTTTATTTCAAAAGCAGTACAAGAAGATCTTGAAATTGTACAACTAGACATACCAACCGCATTTTTGAATGGAATGCTAAAGTCGGATGTATACATAAAAGTACCAAAAGGATATGAAACTAAAAATAAAAATACAGTGTTGAAACTGAAGCGAGCATTGTATGGACTGACAGAATCTCCTAAATGTTGGAATGAAACTATAGATGAATTCGCGAAGAGAAATGGATTTCTACGGTCAGAATACGACTACTGTATGTACTACAAAAAAGACTGCTGGATGTTGATATACGTCGATGATATTCTCATTATTGGAAATGGAGAAACTACTATAAAGGAATTAATTAGACAATTCAAGGCGAAGAACCTAGGAAAAATGAAAACATTTTTAGGCATGCAAGTTGAGAGAAATGAAGATTCTATAAAAATAAAACAAACTAATATGATAGAGAGAATACTAAAGAAATATAATATGACTGACTGCAAAGGAATGAAGACACCTATGGAAATAGACTACAATATAAAAATAAATGATAATGAAGAAATACTGAATGTACCCTACCGTGAATTGATTGGAAGCCTGCTATACTTAACTGTGACTTCGAGACCGGACTTGACATTTGTGGTATCCTATCTGAGTAGATACCTAGATAAACCAAATGAACAACTGTGGAAAGCTAGTAAGAGAGTGCTACGCTACCTAAAAGAAACCAAAGATAAAGGTATAATATTTCGAAAGACTAAAGATACAAACCTGTATGGATTCTCTGATGCAGACTGGGCTGGAGACAGAAGCGACAGGAAAAGCGTAAGCGGCAGCATAATACTACATGGAGTGAACCCAATAGCTTGGTTTTCGAAAAAGCAATCGTGTGTGGCGCTATCCACCGCTGAATCCGAGTACGTCGCTGCTGCTGCTGCTGCACAGGAGCTGGTAAACATCAAGGGCCTCAGCAAACACCTGAGCATCAATAGTGATGCTATTTTACTTGTTGATAATATAAGTGCTATATCTATGTCGAAAAGTTACGAAAATTCTAAAAGAACTAAGCATATTGATATAAGGGCTCATTTCTTGAAAGATCTTATTGAAAAGAACATCATCAATATTGAATATGTAAATTCAAATGATAACTTAGCAGATTTAATGACTAAAAGCTTATGTAAAGAAAAGTTTGTAAACTGTGTTAATCACTTTATGAGTTAGTAACTAAAAACACTTTATTAAAACTTTATAAAAGTTATATACATTCAGGAGGAGTTGTATTTTGTTTAATTTAACTTAAGGAAAGTAATTAATGATATGAGTAAATATAAAAAGGTGTAATAACGCTGACTGTTGTGAGATTTAAGATTATATACTTACTGAAAAGTAAAACAAATTAGTATTGTATAAGTAAATAAGCTAAAGTAAAAGGTTTATAAGATAAATAGGATAAATACTTACATAAATACCTAAGTTAACTTGTAATAAATGTATGGATAGATAACACATAAATACCTAAGTTAACTTGTAATAAATGTATGGATAGATAACTAAAGAATACTAAATACATAGATAAATAGTAAACTAATAATTTTAAATATGTAAAAGCTGTAATTGTTATAGTCTAACTATTGTATTTGTATTTGGGGACATAGTGTGGTGCTTTACAAGTAGCAAATTTAAGACGTTATTGTTAAATTTGAGGAGGAGTGTTGAAATACATAAAGCACAACACTATGATCGTCAATTGATTTGCACTTCACTAGTGTCAATCTTTTTCTTTTTTCTTCTCTCTGGTCGCGCCGAGCGTCCCACCGGTGTTAATTTGTATTAATATAAAATGTGCTGAAATAAAAGCAAGTTGATCTACAAACAAGTTTATCATTATTCTCAATAGCGCTTAATACTCGTATGTAAGTAAGTTTAAAACATGTCAACTTTTTACCTTATTTATCGTGAATCATTATAATTTATCTCATGATTCCAAATGGTTTAAGCCTTGTAATAAGTGGGAACACAACTAGGTTAGGTACCTATTAAACGTTTTACTTCCTTTGAAAGGCTGAAATTCAGGCAGAAAAAACCGGAAGCTGAAGCTTAAAAACTTTGAAACTTAATTTCGGACCTCAAACGACTTTTGTTAACGTGTAACCTAATTATTCTCGTTCCAGCAATGTTTTTAAGCTTCGTGGTTGATTGATGCATAAAGCCGTCTCTGGTACTTGTGTCATACGATCGCAGTCGTTTCCAAACTCATAAATATCAATCAACGGTCATTAGCAGTGATGTACTTCGGTGCATCCGAACACCGGCCAGTTTAATCTGACCCTTCAAAGTCTTCGCTGAGACTGTTATGATTGTGGTTATGACGTCATTTTGTTAGAGGAATCGGAGGATTAGGGGGGCAAGGAAGCTCTATGTTTATTTGTTGATACGTCATCTGCAACTTTGTTTGCATTGGACACTTTCCATATTTGCTGGTAGCACTCATCGCCACCTCGCAACTCAAGGAGTCGGTCTTTTTTCGGTGTTTAAATATGTTTGTGACATCTTTAATATATTATTATTGCTTTAAGCTCAATGAAAGAATGATGGAGCTTGAAATATTTGTAAAAGCTCAACTACGCTTGTAAATTAAGAAAGCTTTTTTTCGTTATTTTGGAGATTGAAATAACTAAATTCTCTTCTAGGTACTACCTACTTATTCTCTTTTACTAATATGCTTTGAAGATTTTTAATATTTAGATAATTATAAATCACTCAAGTCACCTGGAGTGATAAACATTTTACTAGCACTTTTTCATATTATGCCTGTTATTTACAAGGTTCTATTCAGGTGTCATTTAAAATAAAGTTATGTACTTTTAATACATACTTACTTCAAAATGACTTTCATAACAACTTGCATTTTAAACTTTAAAGCGTGCAATTTAGGTGTATGATTCACGGCTTGGCAAGATTGCACGCGAAAAGTCTTCGATCCTCAGCTGTCAAAAGCAAAGTTAAAGCTAAAAATCAACACTTAAAATTTTAGGTTTTTATTTTAGCCACATGCAAACCAGTCACAAAAATCGTCTGGAATTCTATACTTAAGAGAACCGTAGTAGTCACACGCTCGCTTGAGGGATCGATCATAAAGTATTTTGTAGGGTTACGCCTAAATGAAAATGAAAACATGGGCCTATAATATTTAATTAAAATGAATTTAAGCAGTGCAGCAGGTGTCTTTAAAGTCCACCACAGAAAGAAAACAAAACACTGTTTGGGTGCTGGTACAAACAAGAAATTAATTAATCTTCTACCACAGGAAGCCTAAAGTAGTCTAAATTGCTTGAAAGCCAGTATGGTGCGATTTATATTGAATTAATTGTAGGCAAATTCGTTTGTATCGATTTGATGATCCTACAATAATCTCATTGATTCAGATAAATAAATGCTACCACGATGTAATACACATGCAGCGCCATCTATTGGCACTCTGGGTTTTTGTGTTAGTATTTCAAACAACATTGTATGATTTCAAGTTAATCGTGAGTGCAAGAGCATGCTCTTGATCTTCCATTATTTGAGTGAATAGTAGTCATTGTAAGTACTTAAGAGTATGTACTAAATATGACATTCCCCCGAATGTTTGCAATACAGCGAATGTTCACACACTAGGCTTGAAACAAGTTAGGATTACAACATTTTATCTACAAAATGCTTACTTGGATTCTGGTTACAGCAAGTGCCCAACGAATCTGTCTAAAACACTTATTTATCATCGTAAACATATGAATTTACAATCATGTTCACATCAGCAGATACGTTTCAATGGGATGCGCGGGCGCCGATGATATCTATGGCCCATAAACAAGTTATTTGTAGCCTCTTGTTGCTGGAATGCTCACTTGAAGTTAGCATAGACTTAAATTAGTTTTTAGCTATTTAAATTACTTATTTCCAAGAAGCTGAAATGTTGAATGTCTAGTCTTAATAAGATCTTTTGTCTATTTGGCAAGGTCTAAGTAGTTATTAAAATTGTGTCCTTTTCTAAAGAATAGGACAAGTTTCGAGTTACTTAGTGGTACCATTATTATTAATACGAAGGAAACGCTTTGGGTTTCTTTGTTTCATATTTTCACGCCTAAACCTTTAATTTTTATGAACTTTGAGATAACAATAGGTCCTTGGGAAAAAATCTTGAGGTGGATGAAATAGGGTAGGTACAAGCAAGAAAGTTTACTGCTACTTATTTATAAGATTATTATAACAAAATAAAACATCAAAAACATTAAAAAAGTAAACTAAACCAAATAACATAGCATGGTGTGTGTGCAATGATACCTTATACGCCTTACACCTATCATATTGTACTTTACATATAGTTTTTGTGTGAAATTATTCACATTAATTAATAACTTGACACGCTGACGATTTTCCGCATTTTCAAAAATCCTATAAAAGTTATTGAATCAAATGTCCATCTTAATATCATTTATTAATCATGAATCAAAGCTTATTAAATTGGAGTTTATTAAAAGAAGTCAGTTTCTTTGTGTAATGAAACAATTTCGCCCCGTGTTCAGAATACCCACGAATATTAACTGAATTTCTCTCAAAGCCAGCCAATCTCCAAATCCTCCAGCATTATGGGCTGAACCCTTGTCAGGGGATGTATTGTATTAATTTTGAATTATTACTTATTACATTTTAATAAATTGTAACGAGAATATTGTCAAAAACATTATTTCTTCTTATTATTTCTCTGCATATTGTTTTCTTGGGAAGTTAGTCGTCAGTACACTGGTGTAAAACTCTACTGATTAGTGAGTTATTTCATCATTTAATTTAAAATAGCACTAACTAATAACCGAATAAATGCAGCAGTGATTACTTTGAATTTCAGTCTTTAGTGCTTAGAAAAAATAATTAACATGTGAATATTGTAACAGTGGAAAATTAATTATAAAAGCATTCCAGCTTGGACTAACTGATGATTACGGCGATTTTGCGTGGCGATGTAATTTTATCCGATTTACAGCGTAATTAAATTCAATTTATATCAAATCAAAATTACTAAATGGATTCTCTAATAATTCTGTCTGGCAAATAATAAAAACTATTGGCAAAACTTTTTGAACATGCGCAGTGCGCAGCCCTAAGGCCACTACGTTTTAGGTGGAAGGGAGGTAGGGGTGAAGTGCAACATTTCAAGGTCAGACCGAGTCGCCCAGACTCCCTTATACTACGTAGCAGACATACAAATCCCAACTGCGTAGTATCTCAAGGTTCTAGTCTCTAAATAAATACTAACAATTTCACAAAAAAGTGCTTGGCGAGACAATAACAAGACTGCTAACAGGAATTTATGTAACGCATTGATATCACGACAAATACTTTTCGATATTTTTATAGGTAAAATGTGAAATCTAAAAACAAAAGTAAAATTTTAAAATAATTATATCTAACCTCCATCTAGTTAAGAACTAGATCTTTTGACAGAGAAATAAAGCTTGTTAAAAATTCTTATTTACATTTATTTAGTTAATAGTACCTACTTGTAAGCACAAAAAGCACACATCAAGCTTCCTACGTAAAGCACAAAAAGCTGTGGCATTTTACATAGATGGTATTTTGCAACAAATATCTGTCAACCCTTAATATTTACTCCATACATGTACATTCCTACATAGGTAGAAGAATTCCTTACATATTACCCGTGTTCATAAATTATGGTAGAACCATCGGTGCGTTTCTCAGGATGGACTATTTTTAACCGCCTTCGCAGAACGAAAGGGCGGTGCAGCTCATCATTACTATACTGCTCTAAATTAATGGTTTAAATAAACAAACCTGCGTATTTCAAGCAACTTGGGGCTTTGAACCTCATTACAGTAAACACGAGGTTTGTGAATCATTTTATAATAATAACTATTGTAAGTACATTTTTTTAATTATTTTACTTTATTCTGAAACTCAACAGCTTTATTGCATTTTTCAGAATAGTTTTTCTTAGAGTCGTGGCGCTTAAGCTATAAAACGTTCCATGACATGCATAGCATTATGTTCGTACATGATATCTAATGTAAATTACATTATTATTTCATAATGTTTTTAAATAAATGTTGTCTTGTTTTGAATTCAAGGCCCAGCAGGTTACATAGAGATTAAGGTTTTTTACAACGGAGCTTAGGGAAGGTCAAAGGCGTTCCTTTCCCTTAGTAGGTACATCAATGTTCCCAAAGTTAAAATGATTTCCCTATGAAAATATTTGTTTTCAGCCTTAGAGGCTCGTATTACAGGCTCAACAGACGCCAATGACTCGTGTGAATATTCATAGCAGTCTAACTAATCTGTCCACGACGTGACTCGAATCGTAATTGGAGAATGTCGAAGTATCTCATTTACGTTCCAAATTTACGAAACCGAACGTACAAATAATAACTTAGCGAAATGTTGATACAGATCAAACTGTTTACAATCAAATCGTGTTGCCTAGACTCAAAATTAATGACTTTATTTTATGAAGACACTCGTAGTCTTTGTGAATCAAAATACAAGTGTACCTCTGAATGCTAGAAAAATAAACAGTGCCTGTTGTGACAAAAAACCCCATCAAGTGGCAATAAATCTGCTGCCAACGAAACAAATGAGCTTACAATGTAGTAATGGCCGCAACAACATCCACATGGCGTTGATACGGCATTATTTTATCTAAAGTGCTCATTATCTAATATCCGATAGAGGGTTCAAGGTTGGTCGCGCGAATACTGAAGACCGCGCGTCGCATAGTGGCATAGAGCAAGCCCGAGGTGCGTCCCTGCGCTTTTATCAATACGCCGCCGCACAGCGCCGCCTAGCGGCCGCCGCCAGTACCGCTTCGGGCTCCACTGCGCACGCTCCATGCCAAACGTTACCGCATTTGCAATAACTCATTCCCCAAAACAATCCCTAAACACACAAATCCCAAATAAAAACGTCACCTGACGCGACGCGAAACCGCGAACCAAAACCAGACCCTCGCCGCAACAGTTTTCCGGTATTGTTTGTTTTGAAACACTAATTTTAACCAAAAGTGCTGAAACCGTACCACCGTGGAGCTTTCAAACGGTAAGTGAACCGTGTTCAGCTCAAGTGATGTTATTGTAATGTCAGTTTGTTTATTGACGCGGCTCTGGCGAGTATAAGTGGTGATGTGGGGTATGCGTTACTTTCGCTGGCACCGCACTAAGGAATGAGGTTACACTCTCCAAGATAAACTGAGTTTTTTCAAGCGGCATTTCAGCTTCAGTGATTGTATGCCTACTAGGTATGTAGTGCGTCAATAAGTGAATGCGGAAAGTTGACTTGGTGAACTGCATTTCCACCGCGCTTTTGTTTTGGTGCCTGTTCACAATGCAACTTGCATTTTTTTAGCTCATAGCTGACGTTCGTATGCTAAATACACCACAGTAAAGAATTAGTAAAGCTAGTTGCATATTCGTTACGTATAAATCCGTACCGCGCGGGAATAACTTGACATGTCATTTTTGCGTACTTTTCAGGGGAGCGATTTTAAAGTTTAGAGTTCTCTGGTAAATCGGAATTAATGATAATTGATATTTTTATGATTGAAATAAGCTAATTTGATGCGTATCTTTCGATTGGCGTAAGAATTTGATTAAATTATCTTCTTAATCTATTAAAAAAAAGACTTGTCAAGTTGTGTACCGACGACTTGTCAAGTTATTCACCAAAGAAAAACAAACATTTAAGGTGTAAAAATTGGATTTAAGTTAATTATTTTGAATGAAGTTTAAGTAAAAAAACAAAACATAAAAATAGTACATATTTTTATCACTTTTGCAATGAAATAGTAACAAATTTATTACAAAAATCAAATATAATCGCAGATTATGATTGCTTTTGATCAGATAATTGTACGTTTACTTAAAATTAAAAAAACAGACAAATAAAAGAACAAAAGCCATGCTTCATAACAAGCACAATTAATATTAATTATTTTAGGCTTACCATTAAGCTTAAAATAATTAAAATTAACTGGATATATTTTTGCGTAAGGTCGACACGCCCTTTCGCGTCCACCGTCCAGTTCACGTCCAAATGATGGATCACTCTAGAACGTAAGCTATTGCTATGATTCCCTGAATGTATGACAGGTAAACCCACATTAAAAAAATCTTATAGCATGCTACCGTTTTTGCCAAAAATAAATCCCACGTGAGCAGGTGCGCGTTTCAAGGTAAGTTTTTAATATATTTAGGTCTAGTTTGGGATTTACCGCAGTCTCTAAGCCTTAACCATGAACCATACAATACAGATAATGATATCGGTGATTGTACTTTATTAAATGACACTTAAAATAAGGTGGATGCGAATTTACTACAATGAAATTTCCACTTTGCGTCAGAAGTGATCGCGGTCTGGTCTAACTGGGTCTAAGATATTAAAATATACAAAACAATGCATGTTGTATATTATTTAAAACGTTATTTACATGACTTATCGAACACAAAGATTTTTTTCAGTACTTAGGCCTTTTCCTGGACGCTAATACACGCTCCAAATGTAGCTTACCCTTTGTGATAGCCAATTTGCGTCCACATTATCACGACAATTTTTTAAATACAGACGTTGTAAATAATATTAAAAAGCAAACTGTGCTTAGTGAGGAAACCATATTGCAAATTGAGCCATACTATTAAAATTTTAAAAAATGAAATAAACTGAAATATAAATGTATTTTTATAATTATTAAGTGTGATACCTAAATATTTTGAATACCAATTAGTAAGATTTTATCTATATTTTTTTATTTCCATGCTGTTATTAATTGTTAGTGATTTTGAATGCATTTTTTCTATATTATATTAATATTACAAAGATATTAAAACTTCTAATGGTTTAGAGCAAGTTTAATACTATACTTATAAAGACTAAAGGGAGCATAATGACAACAATTTTTCGTTCAAAATGATTACGAAAAATTTTATATTATTTTTATTCCTCAAATCTACCAACTCACTAAATGGACGAGATCTGGCGTATCGACCCTACTTACCTCATCATTATCCCTAATTAATGTCATTGATGTCAATAGACTATAAAAATATCCGGAACTTAAAGTTGACCTAAAAGTTTATTATTAGATTTTTTACTTATATTCGGTTGTCAAACGAAATCTTACTCTGTTATGAAAAAAGATTAGTAGATAGTACCTACCTATTGACTAAACTTATCCTTCTACTTTCAACTTGCTATTTAAACGTTAATTTAGTTTTAAACTATTGAAAATAGTAATAAAAGTAATAATTAACGCTTAAATATATTAAAAATATATTTTCAGGGGTTGCTAAGTAAAAAATATTTAAAGACACTCGAAATCCTGACAATGTTATATTTTAAAAACTGCTAATGACGCATATAAAAATATGATTATACGAATGTAATAGCTGGATAACTCCAAATATCCAAACTCTTGACAGTGTGCATAACTAGACAACTGCACATATCATGGATATGTTTAGTACTCAGAGGGGATCATAACTTGATAACTGTTTTTGTCAAATTAAAAACGAAAATCCATAAATGTATATGTCGAGATATTAACAAATACATGTTCTGACATACATTGATAAATCGAAATATAAATGTTTGTAAGAATAATATTAATTGGATATATCGTTATGTCAAATATTTATTGCCTAAATTAGAGATATTTACTTATGAACAAGAGCTGTATTTCAAGTATTTTTGGGTATTTCGAGTTGAGTTTTTTATACCAGAAGGGTATAAGGTAGAGGAAACGTTTAAGCTAATAAAAAAAAAAAAGTGCAGGTCGAGATGTCAAGTTATTCCCGCGCGGTACGGAAATACATGTTCGTTTGTACAATTGTAGCGTGCATCGGTGCCCGGAGCATAGTGTTGTCGTCTCTTTTTGGCGCGGTACTGGCGAGCAGGCCGTCCCCCTCTCGTGACACACTCGTAGATGCAAATTAATCAAAACACCCTCCTATTTATAAATTGCAGTGCACATTGACTGCGATTTTTATAGGCAAGTGCTTTCTCGTTATAAATACATTCACTTGGGTGCGTCGACTCAGTGTTGCATTTCAACGTTTATAACTAACGTCTATTAGCTTACTTTATAACTTTTAGTAGAGTTTCCTCATTAAAGATACTATGGAAAAATAATATTCGTAGCACATGTTTTCTAAAACTGTGTTTAACTAAATATTTTACTACAAAACATCAGCAACTAGAATATCCAAGCTGTCTAGTGGCAAGGCAACATAGAGGACTCGCAGCCAGAATTCCTAGGTTCGATTCTTAGTTAAGTCCACATTTTAAAACGGTTCTAGAATAATTTCTACTAATTTTCTTTTCGTAGAAATACACGCTGCTTCTAACTCAATGTCAATATTTGTGCTTTTTTTAAGTGCACTTTTAGAAAGCTTGTACAGACTCTACTTTTATAATTATTTCCATCGTTCAAGTGCATGTCAAGATCTTTTAAAAGTCTAGATAGAATTACTTTCACTAAAGATACGTAAGTAGTTCGTTATTTATTTTGAGTTATATAGTCGAGTCAAATATACTGGCGATGAATTTGTTTGATTTATTTCTCATTAATTAAATACATATCTACTTAGAGAGGTCTTCTTCTATACTTCCAATAAGCGTTCCTAGTCAGGACTACGGAACCCTAAAAAACCAGCATTGAAGGACACGTGTTTTTTCTCAATTTTCAATCTATTGTCACTAATTACTTTATTTGCCTTGTACCATGTTATTTTGGTGCTTACAAAGTTATCTGTACTAAATTTCCGTCTTGATTGGATAAATTAGTATGATCAAGCCATCCATAAATAGTATATCACATTATTAATATACCGAGAAGCCCTGTCAATAATAACTTTTAAGCGAAATTCTGTTTTATGATTATATCATAGACTTTGTTAATAATTTCGCTTGATATAATTTAGCAGTCTTATTGGATCGGGATTTCATCAAAGGAGTCAGGGATGTAGGCGGACTGAGTATATGTAGGCGGATCATAATAATTATTTTCCTAGCCCGTAAAGCTTTAGGTTACATTTAAAATAATTGACAGTGAAGTAATTATAATTTATATAAATTAAAACCCGTTTTCTGAGATTTGTATTAAAGTTTCAGCCGCCGGATTTTAAGTTTCACCATTGTGATAAGGCCTACGGAAATTCCCTCGATATCACTGCTTTTTGTTACTTTCAACGTAGCTAAGAGTGAATAGGCATCTTCAGGGCAAGCTAGTTTCATCAGGTCGCATCATGCACTCTTTAGAGACTGCAATCAGAAGCTTAAAAGTGTGAAAAGAATCCGATTTTATTTGTATTTATTTTAGTGACTTTATTAATCTAAGCTTAAATTACAATAAATTAATGACTTGCCACTTTGTTAAAGCCTATGTAAGTTCCAATTCATAGTTTTTTCCTCCTCTCCAACGTTGAAATCGAAAGTAAACTCTACTATTCCCCTACACGCGTCCGTTCCGCATAACCAGCCTCGTTTTACAAATCACGCATAATTGAACCGCTGCACATGCATATACATATATACACATTGCACATGCATATGCACATTGCACATGCACCGAAGGTCGCCCAAATCGGACAATGCGGTCTTTGTGCCCCAATAAAGCCCGATTCCCGCATTGTAAACATTCCTTTGTCCCGTAACGTTTTCATAACGTGAGAATGTGGGTTATGTGGGCCAAGTTCAAGTTTACGCGCAATAAGCGTGCAGCGTGCACTTTTATTTCCGTCATGAAATCGGGGGTTGGTAACCGGTTTGGAGATGGATTGGAAATTTCACCGGGAACGTCGCAATGGATTAGGTACTCAGTGAGATCTCTTTAGTCTGTGTATAGAACGAAGCGCATAACTCGACGAACTAGGGATGTTATGGATATGTAGTTTCGATTATGGACACGGTTACGGATATAGGAATAATATTATAACGGTTTCGGCTACGGTTACGGATATTTTTTTATTTCGGATATCCGAAAGTTTCGGTTACGGTTACGGATATCCATAACATCATTGCTCGATACAAACTTAAGCGTAGATTGAGGCTCTGATCGGTTGAACTTATCTTAGACCAACCATAGGACGGAATCTCAAATTGAGCTCTGAGCGTTTGTTTTGTAAAATTTGTCATTCAATAAGTAGGTACAATGCTCATGAATAGATAGATACAATAGTTGGTGGCCCTTTTATGGATTAAAAATATGTAATGAATAAGATAAGTATTTAAAATAGTCTCTTATGATACCTACATTCATAACTTTATTATTTTACTTTGAATTCAATTTTCACGAGAAAGGGTTAAATGGGTCTTCTGTATTCACTTCTATAGAATAGCAAAGAAACATAGTTCAGATTGTGACGATGGGAAACTAGTTCATGCACTATTCGAGTCCAGCAAGTTCTTTTTATTGTCACATTTAGTCTGGGAATCTACGTTATTTGTGGGCTTGCACAAATCATCAATGTTCCCACTGTCACTGACCAAATGAATGCTTAATAACTAGTTTATATTTTAAATAATGTTTGCTTCGTATTTGCATATTATGGTTGAATTTCCTTTGGGATGAAGCAAATCCAAGTATGAACGACAGAAACTGATTTGCTGTTTTCAGTACATAACAGTGCCCTGGAAATGGGTTAAATAACAAACAACAAACGTCTGGTTACGACATTAATAAGTCAAATACAAATTAATCTTAATTTGCAGTTTTGAACTCATGAGTAAAGTTTTAACATTTGTTTCGACCAAGTAAAAACGTGCAATATGGGAATCAAACCACATTTTAAAAGTCATCGGAGTCCTTGTTCACTGACTTAACTTTTATATGCGTTATCACCTTGGTTTAACTTTCAGACGTCGGCACCTGCACCAAACAAAAACACTTGAGCAGAAACAGTAATGGCCAATAAAACTGTTTACAACAGCTGAGTATATGAAGGATAACGATCTGCGATACTGTTTTTATAATGAACTCATTTTCACTTGATTGATGCGATAATTGGTTCGTATCTTTGAAGTGACAATAGCCCCTAAATAACAAAGAATACTTATGTCTTTTGTCTTTCATAAAAATATTTTTAACTAGCTTTTGTCCTCGGCTTCGCCCGCGTTAATTTAGCTTGTCGCAGATCGTTATAAATAAATAGCATAGCATATACGTTACGCTGATGTATAAACAATAATACCTACTGTAAAGTTTCATCAAAATCCGTTCAGTAGTTTTTCGTGGAAGAGTACAAACATACATCTTTGCAAACTTTCGCATTTTCAATACTATTACGACTAATATGATTATAATGCAAAATCAAACCAAATACCTACCTAGTTACTTAGAAGTTTTGCTATTTTCAGACATGCCGTTAAAATATTTAAAGAAATGGAAACAAAGCCTGACAATGTTACTTTTTGCTAAAAAATTAGTTCTGAACAATATTGTTGACCTTCATGCTGTTGTCCATAACAGAATATTGAAACTATTATGCGTGAAACAATGCGATTTTTTCGATGCGACCGCTTTAATTCGACACAAACTATTTTGTAGATAGGTGTAGAATTGCAATTGTATTTTACTAGCTTGACAGATGGTTAAGATCGTATGGAATATATAAATATAACCGAAAGCAAATGGTCTAGAAAACTTATCTTTGTATTATAAGGTAGTAAGTATTTGTGCCGATGACTAACAATATTGACTGAAAGTAGAAAGATTTTATCGTCAACTTTCAATTACTTTCAGCCACTTATAAGGGCAAATAAAACTGAGAACCTGGCTTCTGAAATTGACAGCACATCAGACTAAATATTTTGTTGGAAATTCGTTCTTATAACAACTACGTTGATATGCCTAGTCTGTAGGTAACACTTTAATTTTGTCCCTTTCTTGCTCTATAACGTTATTACTTATTTTCAATCATTCCATCCCTATAACTCATAACACTCCGACTTCAAACGGAAGTCAATTAACTAAATCAACTTTGATTGAAAAACTGTTACCAAATTAACAATAGAATTTAAGTAGAAATTGTTCTGAATAGGAAACCAATAAAACATTGTTATGTACACGCGATTCTTTGATCGGAGGTGCTAATAAATATCAAAGGAAAGTTACTCGAGTTCAAGGACAATTTGTGGCCTTCGCTTATTGCGGTTCTGTTTGTTAGATAGTAGTTTTCTCCTCTGGGTTTGCTTGTTATTTTCAGCCATTACCTGATTAAGACTCCGCAGACCACACTTTACCTAATTGGGTCGTAATTTTTCTGATGAATCACTTTCATAAAGTCATGTTCATACTGATTAAAACCCCAACTCAACTATCGGCTGACTAAATTTCATTCTGACGTTTATTCGTCGTCCTTTATTTTTAGGACTTAATCTTCGTTTAATCCTGAAACTGATAAGCTTGCGGATAAACTTTGGACTTACTGCACACACAGAAGCGCAAACCCTGTGTGAAATAACTTCTCGCACGTGTATCATTGAAAGAAATAACATTTACTTATTTTAGACTAGCTTTCCGCTGGCGGCTTCGCCCGCGTGGAATTTTGTCTGTCACAGAAAAACTTTAACGCCCGCGTCCCTGTTTCAAAAACCGGGATAAATACTATCCTATGTCCTTTCCCGGGACTCAAACTATCTCTATGTTAAATTTAATCAAAATCAGTTCAGTGGTTTAGGCGTGAAAGCAAGAAAGACAGACAGAGTTATTTTCGCATTTATCATACTCGTATTAGTATAGATTTATAACAATGACAATAAATCAAACACGCAATATAAAAAATCCACAAAGTTTCTGAATCTCCTTATCATTTCTGTTTTAAGCAAGTCTCGCTTCATTGGGAAAGTTTTTCATAAATAAATCGCTCGCATTTTTATTTTTCATTATTCTGCCTTAATTATGTAGGTATCTACTTACGGTTTATTCAGACGTAAGCCCAGTGTTAGATAACGGCGCTTTTACAATATTTGCTATAATAATGCTGTGTATTAAACACAAAATAAAACAGTCAATATATCAACACCTCCCACAAACAGGTCACCGGCAACTTTGCTATAACATAGTGCTATAACTACTCCCCAACAATGTAAGAGCCATAAATTTGGCCACAGCCTGATTAAATCCGGTGACAAACTCCGCCAATAATGCCAGTACCATCAATCTCTCGTGAATAACTTGATTGGATGTTGTCGCCAGGTGGTCTCCAAGGTCAAAGAAAAAACCAAACGCCGGTACAGTTACCTGCAAAAATGTAAAACGTCTCGATGTAGGCACGCTTGTTTAATGTTCAAATATTTCCCTTTGATGAAGGTTTCCAAAGGCTCGAGGTACTGCCAAAGAAAACGTCGTCCGGCTTCGGTCTATTGTTTGACTTACCGGAATAGCTAATAATCCACGTTTCAGTAGGTGTTTGTTTGAATCAGAGGTAACAATGAGAAAGTTATTTAATAATAAGCATTAGGTAAGCAACAAAATGTTTTGCTTTCTATTCACTTACGGCATGAAAAACGGCGTCTTATCGGACTGTTTTTTAAATTGGAGACGTTGTTTTGTTTTACAGCCCACTTTTGATTCATACGATTTCGTTGATTCCCAAGAAGTCTCCATAAAAACAACCTTTGAAGTCAAGCCAAATAAGGTTCTTTGCGTTAGCACACAAGTGCTAGTTTTCCAGGACTGGCAAGTTTCAAGCGCTAATAAAATCGCGCCGGGCGATCGGTAGGTATTCTCGATTGATTTGCGAATTCTCGATTCCATAAACACAGAGTGCATCGGCATATTCGGCGCGTATTAGCGAAACTAACAGAGTAACAGCAACATCTGTATTTGCTTAAGCTGGCCTCGAGGTGTCTTGGAGGAGCCATCGACCGCGGCTAATGTATTCCTTTCAAATCCAGCGCCATTGTGAGACAATATGTATCGATACAAAAAGTCTTGAATATAGGCAGACGAGAACAGCTACAATAAATGCATCTTAATGTAGACTTGTCTGAACATAGGCAGCTCCAGCGGTAGACAAAATAAAATTGGTGACATTCAATTTCACTTTATGTAATTCGTTCCTAACTACGTACTTACAACAATAAGTGGTAAGAGGTGCCATTATTTTCAACATAGGCGTTAATTTCATGATAGATTTATTTTTGGGGTGGCAGAAGGATCGTCTTCGCGAGGTCGCATTCGTCAGCAGATGTTTGTCAAAAGTGGTTTAAAATTTAGGTCAGGCCCATTTTATGGCCAATATTTCACCCACGTTGGTTTAATTGAATCGTTAACTCGTGGAGCGATAATGCATCGTGTGACCTTATTAACTTAACATTAACATGATTAATTTTATGACCTGGCTGATTTACATGAGCTGTGTGTTTGCCAAAAAAATCATTTGCGACGTCCTCTGCGCAGTCAAGGTTACATTTCATGTTAGTGATACCTAAGACAATGTTGCTTACGTCACACGCACTAAGCTGGTTTTGCCTCGTAATTATAGACTTGACTTTAACGTCCTGGTTGAAAAAAAACTGGTGTTTTATGGTGTTAGAAGCCACACAATGAGTTAAAATGTGGCACGGCGAAGCTCGATAATTTCTTGAATAAATAACGTACGTAAAAAAATCTTTTAAACAATAGTTAAATTCACAAAAATAGCCAGTTGTGAACTTTAAGATACAAATGATTATCATAATAAAATTTATCGACCTGTTTTATTACGTGTTTATGTAATAAATTATGTAAACGATTGTGTTTAGCATAAAGTTTTAAACTTTTTCATCCAAAAGTCTTGGAACCAGTTTCTAAGAGATTTTTTAATACGCTCAAAGCGCGCTGAAACTAAGCGTTCCTTGTGGCTTCTGTGAAGAATTTTATAATGTCCGTAGATTGTTTCCGAGTTTTGTCTTTAGCTCAGAATTTAAATGGGGTAATTACACAATTTCCTTCGGGCAATTACTTCACGCTAGCTCAGCAATGATGATGACATCATTAGGAGCGCATGTAGATCTTATGGATGTAGTGGAAGGCATTTCAGAAAGTTTTCCTTATTTGTTTTGTAGCTTTTTAGTGATGCGCAATAAATTCAGTTTAGGATGATTATAGTATATTTTTATCACCCTCATGTCTAAAAAGACTTAAAATAGCGTTTTGACTTAAAAACCCTTTTTGTCAGTTTTCATACATTGAAAAACAAATCTGCAAGAAACTTTCTCAATAGTAGCTTTTTTGCTTATTTTGGAATAAGTATGGTGCTAAAGTAAACTTCTAATGTAACTACATTTTTACTAGTGTAAACAATTTTTTCAGTCTAAATTCGTTTAAATATAGCTAATAGTATAGCATTTGATTAGTATAGCATTTGATTAATATAGCATTTGATTGCTAAAGTTTTTAAAATAATTGGTTCCTACTCATCTCAATTCTCTGCTGAGAAATCAATGCGAATTCCATTGTCAAGCTGTGAAGTGCAATTTGTCGAAAATTCTCAAACGCGAATTCGGTTTCACGACTGTAAATACCAGAGGTTTTGCCGAGGCCGGGGCCCAATAACAAATATCTTGATTTGAGCACGTTAGAGAACGTTTCCACTTGTAAATTTTCGCCCGTATTCACAAACAGTACTAGCCCAAGGATTAACAAGCAGAAGTGGCAATGGGCAGGGCACATAGTAGGTACGCAGAACTGATGGCTGATGGGGCAGCATGGTTCTGGAGTGGAGGTCACCTACCGGAAAAGTCGAAAAAGCAGCGTGTGACGTTCACCCACAAGGTGGACCGACGACCTGATAAAGATAGCAGGAAGGCGCTGGATGCAGGCCGCTACCAACCGTGTAATGTGGAAGTCATTGGGGGAGGCCTATGTTCAGCAGTGGCTGAAATGATGATGATGATGGTGATGTCTATGATTGAGGTCTCACAGTGCGCATGGAAGCACAGGGTGACACATGAACCAATCACAGAGCTCTATTCAACGCTGTGCGTTCGATTTGCTGCTTCACTTAGCAAGCATCGTTTGTGAATACGGGCGTTAGACACTTCGTCGCGTCCAGCCTTCACAGCCAGACGTATACAAAATGAGAGGAAAAATACAAGAACTTCTTTATAAAAAAGAAAGTGTGTATCGCATAAGTGTAATACATTATTATGAAGATTTACGAAGAAATACTTATTGTGATGAAAAAGGTGTACATTTACTACTTTAAGAAAAATATGTGGCGTTGTTGTGCTAAATTATATTTTTCGTGTACAAAAAACATAATATGTGCTGAAAAATTTGTTTATACCTGAAAACATCGGTAGTAAATAGCATAAGGTTCTAATTTGCATGTTTTTTAATATGCGAATATAAAAAAAATGCTAATAGGTACCAAAATACATAATGTATATGATAATGAAAAAGATAGCATAAAAAATACAAAAAATGGATCGAAAATCTAATTAATAACTTTTATATTAATTCCTACCTAATATTTTTTATGAACGCATAATTAATTATGGCAGTCTTTAAATGTATGTAGAGCTGTTTATGCATTAAGATAAAATAATAGAGCCAAAAACATTTACAGGAGATACATTACTAATATTTTTTTTTTCTAAACTACGATTAGACGAATGGAAACGCCCTCTTAACCCAGACTCGTTTGACCCAGCAAAAATCGGGTGGGCTATTTTAAAAATTGGATTTATTGGTCGTAAAGAATTCTCCTTGTGAATTACTGCCGTTTCTCTCATTGAGCAGCTGCCGCGTTAATGAGGCTACAAGGTCTGAGAGAGGTCGACCAAACCAAATAACTTGACGATATCTGCTATTCAATTTTGCGGGTTATGACGGCTGTGTTAATAATTTGGATTAATTGGTTTGTTTAGGCTAGGGCTCACAACGTGGATTGACCTTAAAAAGGTTGCAGAATAATGCTGTCTGGAATCTGGATGCGGGCTTCCAATCAGACAATCTGGAAATCACTGGGGAAGGCCTATGTTGGAAGCTGAAATGAGGATGAGGGCTACTAAATTGTTTAAAAATAAATTTAAACTAAGGCTCAGTTGCACCACCTAATTTTAATGGTAACTATAACGATAACCGATGGTTTTTTTATGGAGTTTGACAGATTTTTGATGTTTGTTAAAGTTCAAGTAAGATGGTGCAACCCAGCCTAAGTGTATTCGTTGAATTTTAACGGACTGTTCTAGTTTTAGCAGACTGCTAGAAATGCATTCGGGCTTTGCTTTTTTTAGCAAGATTTAAAGTTGTCACTCGATCATGTACCCAAATCGTTCTGTACCCATTGTAGATCAATAAAATATTAAAAAAAACCTTGATTTTTTAAAAAAAGATTAAAAAATACCTACACTTACCTATAATTTTCGATCGTTCACCAATAACGTTAACCCGTTGCCAGCCCTGTTTTCCGCGTGCGTTCATCAGTCATCGGCCGGCTTCCGGCTGCGTTTCATAGTTCAATGGCTGCTAGTTCCGCGGCGACCTTCAGCGCTCGCCGGCAGAGGCCGCTGCCTGACCCAGTGGCTTGTGGAAATGTCTATTCAAATCTATACTTTAATGCAATACAGAAACCTACCTAATGATCAAATAGTAAATGTTTCTTGTCAATAAGCCCATTTGTGACGATATCGAAACGATATAATATTTTAACTAGTTGGGGCGTGTAGAGTTAGGCTCTACATGAGACCTGATGACTTTTTCACAATTCGAGCCATTAAATTATGGTCTTGTCTTGGCAATATTTTACATGAAAATGTTTTTGGTGACAGTACAGGCAGTGGGAATATAGTTCCCACCATATTTTGAACCTTATTCGCTTGTCTTCAGGTCCAAAAAAAAAAAAGAAAAATTTGATTAAGTTATAACTGTTAAAGGGTTAAAACATTTCCAAGAGTACACTTAATGTAGTACCTGGGCGGTTCAAAGAACAGTTTGGCATATTTTCTTCTCAATTATAATGTTCATTTTAGCCATTTTGTAATAGAAACTGGTCACTGGCGGGAAGTTAGGTAAACATTAAGCGATACTAAAAGTTAATAGAGGTTCAGTTTACCAGAAACTCAAACTGCTAATGGGTAGATAGATCAATGAGTCCCTAGTTACCTGCAACCTTCACAGTTTGAAGTTGAGGTCACTCGGTACGAACGTGTTCACTTCGCTTCACAGTGTAAACTAGACTGGAATTGGGGCAAAAATGTTCAGCTCTGCAGCATTTATTTTGGCTTATACTGCCTTTTTTTCCGTTCCAAAAACAGGATAGGGTTTACTATGTTGCCTAGTTTTCAGCGTAAATGGGCATGAAATGAAATTCTGGCTAGTTCAGTGATTCGTCCCACAACACGTTCCTCCCACTGGGACGAAACACTGAATTCAAAAAAAAATTTTTTGTTCTTTATTCGTCCCATTGAATTTATTCTTTAAAATAATGAGATTTAGTACCGTCAGAAAGTCAATGAAATAAAAGAAAACATGAATTTGTTAACAATGTCTGTATTTAAATTTTAAAAGGAATAAATTCAATGGGACGAATCCAGAACGAAAAATATATATTTTTTTGAATTCAGTGTTTCGTCCCAGTGGGACGAACGTGTTGTGGGATGAATCACTGAACTAGCCGAAATTCTAAAAGTACTAGTAGGTATTTGTTTATTTTTATTAGGTACAAACTACTCTACCAATTTCTTTTTGAATTTGGCTTCGTAAACAGGGGAAGAAAAATATAATAAATTGAAAAACTAGCTAAGTTGAACTAGTGGTAGAAAAGGCTTGAATAAATACATGAGTATATTTCATAAATCTATTCTATTATGTATTTCATATTTTTTTGAACATACTTAATAATTCAGACATTTTCCTACTTTTCCATCGAAGTAAACGCTGCTACCACATTTACCTAAGCTTAGTAACATTTTGTAGGTATAACACGTTCCCATAATAACGTGTTCAATGAAGTTTTAATAATAGTATGTAAATTCAAATAACTTTATTTAAAAAGATTCTTATCAGCACATGCTTTTCAAAACGAGCATTTTTAATCAAACCACTTTTGTTGCTAACAACAAAAGTAAGACGTTATTTTACGTGCACCTATCGCCATAAAACTTTATCAAACAAAAACAAAACAAGTGAATAACGACTAGTGCACTAAAACACCCCGGACAGGCATTCTTGCCCCGAATTCTTGTATCGGTTTATCTTCATGGCTTATTCTTTCAATTAACATGCAAATGGAATAACGTATAGTTTGGATTTTGCCCAAGGTTCTTATTCGAAGTATCAGATTACCCCTGACTGTTTTTCCCATAAATGTTTTAGTTTTCGTGAAAAGTTATACCTACTTAGGTATTTTTTTATTTTCATCAAGCGTTAATTTGAATATTGCCATAAAATGTGAAGAATTACTTATTTAACGCAGATATTATTATCTGTACACTTTTTGTGGCAATGAAAATCAGCTGGCCATTTTGCTGTTTAACTTCATTATTTGTAATGTAGCACACTCCCTTTCTTAACACAGGCAAACTTAGTATAAAAACCAATGAGATTCAAGTAAATTTTCAGTCTCGACAATTCAATAAAATAGGTACTAATAGATTAATGTAAGTTATTTCCACGATTCAGACATTTTAATAAAGACATTATAGACCAAAAAAGTAGTCTTTAACAAAGACCTCTAGACTTCTTTTGCTTTCTTTTCATGACGCCTTTTTATATTTTAAGTTTATTAAACGTCCGATCCCGCCCAACTACGTCAATAAAATACGTTAGTGTGTTTTATTGTCTTTCCAAATAAGATTTTTATTTGCGCCGCGCCGTCATAAACTAACAATTCGGGAATGAGCCGAAATAAATATTCGTGATAAGGTCAGACACAGGCTATTTCTTTTTTCCAATCAAGTTTTAAAACGACCAAAATAATTTTAGAACGCAAGACGAGTGCTAAAGAAAAAATGTTATGGTTTTTTTGCATGTGAAAAAGACGATAGTCTGTCCCCGCCTTAATCGTTTCCCGCCAAATTTTCAATTCGCGCCATCATCTTATTTACTCAGACACGAATAAATTATTTTTTTATTGGGCTGGTGCAGCTCTCGTTGCCGAATATTGGTTTGACATTCAGACAGCCTAGCTAACTCGCTGCATCACCGCGTGGCGGGCGAGGGATTTTGAAGCTAATGTGAGTGAGCTGAAGCTTTATATTCGCTTGGGGTTTGGTTTTGAATGACTGCAGTCGTAACCCAAGACCGCAGTTTATAATGACCGTGCATTTTGCGTCCAAGGGCAAGGGTACAAACGAGGCTCCTCTCACATTGCGGCCACAAACAATGCGTCTGATATTGAAAGAAACAAGGTGCAACTCTGTAAATAAGTTTTAATTAACAGTATGTAATAGTCTTTTAAGGCTGATTTACACGTACATATAAGTTGTTGTACTATTTCATTTTACATGAGAAAAGCTAGTAAATTAGGAAAAGGTGTGTAATTAATGTCATTGTACCTTAAGGTGTAATGTAAAAATTTACGTTTATGTTCTATTTTTGAGTCCATTTAGATACTGGAAGGACCAAAAAACGGAAAGGACCTTAAAAGGGACTAAAATGCGCGTGTAAAATAATTATAGAGTGGATCTTTGGTCACGCGTACGCGAGCATTTACCCAAATTTCATTTACATAATGCCTACCTAAATCCTATTAAACCGACGTATTATGTGGCTCAAATGTGCGATAATTCTAACGCCAATGATTCATGAACACTCGTATTAGTTCTGCTTTATAACCCGTATTGATACAACCGCAGCCATTGTTTCCCAGTCGGCTCTGCAGATTTTAGAGGATCACAATATTGCAAATGCATTCTCGTTGATTGAAAGGAACCGCAGAATCTATAGAACTAAATAATCTCAGTCATTACGAAAATGTTTATAGGTACCTATGTAGCTGTATTGAAGTTGGTTTTAGTGCAGACTTTTCTGAGAATACATCACAGCAGGTATACTAAATTTGCAAAGTCACAGCAGAAATCGGGCAAAAAGAAGGCAAGAAATGGGTCTACAAAAAACATTTAATAAGTAATCATTAAATTGCAAATCTCGTTATTTATTAGGATTCACAATCACACTCTCATCGGAATCTTTCGAAGTCCTGTCGATATCAAAATTAATTAATAAACGCCATTTAATCTTGCGATTAAGCTAATTAAATTTGCAAAATGTTATGTGGCAGACCAATAAAATATGAAAACTGATGACTTCGCGTTAAAAGATTCGGAACCAAAACAACGAAGTATCGATTTGTTATCGAGCGAACGACGTAGGTTGCAAAGAATAACATCGATATAATCGAAGTAATTAAATCTTTTGTTCGATATTAAAATGTATTCTTTTGTTGCAGGTCTAGAGTCACGGGGAGCTGAACGAATCGAAATGCATCGACTTATGTAAAGTATATAAATGTTCCGAGTTATCGATAATTAGTGATTTGTATCTGGTGGTTCAGTGCAGTGGTAAAAGTGGAGAACGTAACGGCCAAGAAGAATGCCGGGTTCACCCCGGTGACAGACAGGTAAATGACATTTTTATTATTTTATTAAAATGAGTAAGACTAGACCATTTCTATTTAACGTAACGTTCTTACAAATGGTACAATACGGGTAAAATGTACGACGTTTAGTTCGTGAAAGGGGACACAGACACTTGAACATTTTCTTAGAGCGGCTCGTTGTTCTGTTACAACTAAATGCTCTAGTCAACACTCACCTTTATGCGAAATGCTAATTTCTATAGTCAATTTTGATATGCTTAAAATCCGATCCGATCAAATGCTCTTAAATACAACTAAAACTAGCTGACTCGGCAAACTCCATGCCGCCTATGTTCTGAAAATATGTTATGAAATAATGTAGAATTCGAATTGTGAAAGAATTATTCAAATCGGCCCAGTAGTCTTGGAGACTATTCTGTACAAAAAAACAACCAAATCTTTCATCTATAAAATATTAATGTTGATGACAAAGTATCCACCATTCCTCCACCTACCTTTGATTAAAATGGTGATCCAAAACTTTGTGCTGGGTGAGGAACTAATTTGCTAATGTGTTGACAGACCCACGAGAATTACATAGGTGTTAAACGATGGAAGTTGTTGGCATGGGGGAAATATTATAGAACAAACGCAGAATGACTAACATGGGCAATAAGTTTAGGGTGAATGTTGTTTGAAAAACGCAAATTCCTATGTTGTAAATTATAACAAAAATGTCTTCAATCTTGTTGCAATTACAATCTCACAACAATGAGAGAGAAAAAATAAAGACACCTACTTGAAAATTTAACCAAGAGGTGACTCTTTTAATGTCCAATGTAAGTATCTTTGTTACTTCCAGACAAACCATACGTTTATCCCATTCGATGGAATTTCTTGGATTCCAGAACCTAGGTACTTTGTGATTAATTAGCACTGCTTCTTGCTATCTTGGTTCATTATCTATGCGGGCTTGGCGATTTGGTAGATTTACTGAGGTTTGCCATTTGCATAGTTCAACCGCCGCACGCGCCTTTTAAAAGTTTCGTTGGTGATGGGATAGCAGGGTAGGTAGATAACAGATTAACAAACAAAGGAGTTATCAATTAACTGTTCACAGCTCGGGGTTTTTCCTAAAGAGTATCTTTTGAGAACTGCTAATTTGTACTTCATCATCTAGCATAATGTGTTATTCTGTTAACACTTAACAGCCAGACATAAGCCTTCTCCAAAGAGAAGTCTCTCTTATCTTTGGCTATTCCTCTTCTGCTCCTTTGGGTTCCTATATTTTATTTCCATTTTACTATGAAAACGAGATTTTTTGAGTGATAGTTCCGTAGTTAAAATAGTGACAAGACAAGCGGTTTCTTGCAAACAGCTAGTCATGTTTCTGATTAGTAAATTATTGTATTATTTTTTAAGGATAAGCAAAGTATGAATGTTAGGTACAAGCAAAAAATTCACAATCAAACAAATCCTAATAATTCAAATATTCCATTATGCATGAACCACACAAACTGTCAGTTTCGTTACATTCAACGTGTCACAACAACAATAGGAAGTATGGTAATGAGTGCTTTGGCCAAAATAAACTAAAATAACTAAGTCATCGAACACCTCCGTGCCACAAAGATCGACAAGTCAGAAGCCACATTCTGTAAAGCATTTACTCATAATATCTCTTCGCTGAACGATTGTTGATCCCAGGTTGAGTGCTTGTTTCACATTTACCGAAGATATTGCAGGTTGTTATAGTTAATTACAATACAGGCGAATTAATTAATGCTTTAAACTGCACTTGATGATTAGATTACTTTGTGGTAAGAGATCTTGCAATCAATAGAAGATAATTTATCGTTAGCTACTTCGTTGGTAATGCCAATGAAAGTAAGTAGACACACTTAGATGATTTAAATATGCTATTAATCAGGGATGCAATTGATCATTTAAATTGCACTATTATTATCTCTTGCTGTGCTCGTTTGCCCCTTTTGCGATGTGAACCACTTCCACTTCTAATTTATACAGTTTTTCAAAGAACGTATTGTTTTGTGCCAGACATTCCTGAAATGCTGAAAGCTGAGGCAATCTTTAACTTTATTATGCACTAATTATGTCATGATAGCTTTAACACAACAGATGATACTTACTTTTTGCTGAAATAATAATTCTGATATTTAAGTACTTCAGTAATTTTACTAATTTATTTCATCATCAAAAAGTACCTAAACAGTATATTCTGATTCAATCAAGTAAACAAGCTACATTGTTGTGAATTTAATTATATTGCTCGTGGATGGACTTGTTTTTAGAACGTCAAAAAGGAATCAGTAAGAAATATAATTACTTTCAGAGAAAAAATTGCCACAATATTTTCACGGCAGAAAGATTTAATTTAAACTCTCATCTCAAAGCTTGTTGTTGAAACCGATACTCCTGATTAAATTCGAAACAAACCAAAATAATACTAAAATATTCGCCTTTAACGCTGAGAATTTCCAAGCGGAAAATGTAAATGTTTTCAAGAATTCATTGAATTTGTCTGTCTTTCCCAAATAACTGCACTTTAAGGTGACATTTTGACTGTTTATAACTCTGAATAGCGTAATATGTGACACTAAATTGGCTTGGGGCCACTTGGTGCCGCATATTTCTTCATTCGCCTTTCACTGAAAAATTTTGGGAGATTAATAAACTACGGTTTAAGCTCGGTTTGTGCAGCGTATGTTTTTAAACTGGCAACTAAATCCGCTGATGTGTTTACGACACAGAAAGAGGGTAGAATTAGGAGAAAATTGTGTTAGCATATTTAATGTGCAATGTGCATGCGATTAACTGTGTTTACGACTGCAATAGAAACAAAAAAACGAAAAATATCACATGAGATTAGTCAGTCATAGTGTTTTCCAACAATTCCCAAACAATACAAGTAATGTTTAGTTTTAAAGATAACCGCTAAGAGTTAAGCTTGGCACTTGGCACTATGCTTAGTGAAGGGCTAGATCGTAGCACGCAGTATTGCATACTGAGCTAGGTGCTTACGTGCTAAGTGTCAGGTGCTATGCTAACTATTTCACAGGAATATTGGTTGCAATGCACCTAACTAGATTAGTAATCAGCCTTGCCGTGGTAACAATAAAAGAAAAGTAATACTTTCTAAGGCTGAGTTGCACCATCTAACTTTGACCATACTGTAACGATAATAGTTTTTTGTATGGAATATGACAGATTTTTGACGTTTGTCAAAGTTAAAGTAAGATGGTGCAACCAAGCCTAAGTTGTGGCGAACTACTCTTAACACAACCATATTATTGAGATTTGCTAGAGGGGTTAATGGAATATCTAGTGCAGAAATTACTAGTTACTAATTACTATTTTCTTTAAAAAACTCATTAAAAAAACTCTGTCTGTCTAGTGTAGTTTTAAATTTTAAATAGGTACCTAGTTCTAAATAATATCTACAAATATTAGTGCTTCCGTTCACATAAATACGCCTCATTATTTATCTTCAAATTTTTTAGTTCAAATGAAAAAAACAATTTGTAAACGTCTCTCATGCTGAATGATGTGTTTAGACGCCTTGAAAGTCATCATTCATCAAGCGAAAAGAATATGTCGAGGTGTATTTTTGACGCGATTAACTTTTAATGAGTACTAGCTGCGCCCGCGACTTCGTACGCGTGAAAATCGTTTCAATAATATTTCCCGTTTTTGCAACATTTTTTTACTGCTCCGCCCTTATTTTTCTTTTTTTTAAAATATTATTAGCAATTTGTATTGCACAAATTACTTATAGTCCCGTTAGCCCCTCGTGTTAAGCTAAATAAGCTTATTGTGTTACTAGGGGGCTCACCACAATAGTCGAGCGGCGGTGGGATTCGAACCCGCGTTCCTCGGATCTCGAGTCGGCCACTCCGACCTCTTCACCGTTCGGCTATCGTGGCTATGTGATTATGTATCCTTCCTCGATAAATGAGCTATCCAACACAAACATATTATTTTTTCAAATCGGACCAGTAGTTCCTGAGGTTGTGCGTTCAAGCAAACAAACTCATCAGCTTTATTAGTATAGATTTCATGTAAAATCAGTGCTTGAAGATAAAGCCAAGGCCCCCGTGACCTTCCCGCGGGCGATCCGTAAAAGTGGAGAACCATGTCGAGGTCAGTCGAGGCTTCATACGAGAGTGTATTATTAAATGACTTTGAAGTGAATGAACTTCCGATGATCATGTGGGTAACAATTTTGATTTAAATCGTTTTCCAAAGAATGAGTTTTGATTTGCCGACCGTGCTGCAGTGGTGAGGTAAATTGTCACATAAACATATCGTTTTATTCCGAAATGGCTTCTTTCCTTGCGCTCTTTTACAAAGTTTGATCACGATTTCATGGGTTTTATTTTTGTCAGGGTCCCTACCCTGGTCCCTACCCCGGGGTCCCCTAACACATTTTTTTACTAATATACAAGCAGGCATGAGACAATACTTAAACATAAAGCTTTTCATCATCATATTCTAAACATTACAGATTCTGTACCTAATGTTTGGAATATGATGATGAAAAGCTTTTGCTTTTGATTGAAGGTATAGCTGGTATAGCTGTAAATATAGTGATCGATTACGTAATTATCAGTCATAAGGGTGCAATACTGGTCAATGCAGTTCTTTGCACTGGATGCAATAACTTATGCCATTGAGGACACTCGTAAAAGGCAATCAGTGCGATCGTATTTTTATGTAATGCGAGTGACAGTGCGAGGGTAACACTTCGAATTTGATTTCATAAAACAATTGAAGATCATTGATTCTATTTAAAAAAGGAAGTCATTTTTAAAATAAGGAAATCTGTTTTCGGCCAGTTAATCATTATAGTTTTAATTCGAAGAGAAGAAAAGGAAATCTTGAAGATTAATCAGTTGTTAATTCTGTTTTATGGTATCTGGAAGAATGCTCTGTCAAAAAGGCCATTATTATTTGAACTGACAATTGAAACTATCCTCTCCCTGAGGTATCTAGAAGAGATAAAGTGAAACACCGCGAAATTTTGCAGATTTTTAAATTTTTCGTAATTGACAGTTTTATACAGCGTTAACTGGCGTGCAATAAATAGTAGTCTAGTTCACAATCGAATGAATAATCGTGATTCGCATCACACATCGCCCTCGCGTGTGCAGATCCATTGCATAACGTCCCGCGGCGTGCGTCGCCAGCCTTGCACGTTATCACGCTTCCCGGACCGCTTGCGTGACCTTTGCCCGCTCGGAACTAGGTCGTCGGCTTCTGACCTTTTTGTTTGCGTTGCAGCGGATTGAAAAAGATGACGATCTAGCCCGAGCGCGGGCGGAGATGCACGAGCGGTATTTCGGGCGCGAATGCATGAAATTTGTGACGTGGTAACAGATGTGTGTCAGTTAGACTAGCTCTGTGTAGGCGATTGGTAGAAAAGTTAGAATAAAACATTTTAATCCTCGTTTCATACAAAAAATCCCACTAAACATCAGGTGCGATTGTGATCAAATACCTGCAAAAAAATGAGGATCAACAAATTACCTACCTACTTTTTAAACGTATTCCATAAATCTTCAAGCACGTCATACACATAACACACAAAGCCTCTTTCTAAATATTAAATCTTAATGTAAACATTGGTTAAGATTCGATGGGACTGACATGTTTTCGACCCAAGTCCCTAAATAAAAACAGATTTAAAAAAATCCGATTAGAAAATATCGCGTATGCTAAATTGACTAAAGCTAGCATCGAACTACTCGTAGGTAAGGCCAGCGTTAGGCTTTTGGGATTCGTTCTTGGCATAGCAATGATATTATTCTTAACATTATGTAATACCACAGGTAATACCTACTATTAAGATTCTATAATGTTTCCTATCTCGGCTCATGCAATCTTAAATTAATTATTATGTCGCTCATAACAAAATAAGGACAATTTATAAGAACGACGAGACGAGCGAATTAACACTGTCTCTACTTCAGAGTTAAACAATTTAATTACCAACTAAGTAGCAGCAAAATTTTCTGTAACTGTTTCCCAACAAGAATATGAAAATTGTTCCAAATAACTCAACAATAACCTAGTTCCTAACGCAAATACTTAGGTCAAGGCGACTCATAACCGACCTCAAAACTAGGACTCCGAAAATATTAATCATCTGTCTTAAAAGCCGCAAAGAAAATAACGTAACTAGTTTTTTCTTTGAGTTCTTTTTTAACTCACCACGATTAGTCGTCCCATGTAATAAACCCCAATCGTGACACAAGACAACAAAATAGCCGGCGATTAAGACTGACCCCGGGCTTGCCGCCTGATTGACTCGGTCGTCCGCCCTTCAATTGCTGTGACGACCATCGGAGCAAATTCTCACGGGAGTTGGTCAGTTTAAACAATTACTGATATTGTTATAGTTTGCTAGATACATCAGCTCTAGGTAGGGTTGCCATCTCTAAAAATCAGGACAGGACGCGTGAAAACCCTGGAGTTTGGACTCCAAAAAGTCGCGTTGCCCCTGAAATTTTTAAAACCGGACTACAAATGAAACCCCGCCCGGGCGCACCCCGGGTGCCCTCTAAACTAGGACAAATCAGGGGAAACCCGGGCAGATGGCAACCCTAGCTCTAGGTATAGGTATAGTACTTGGGACTTTTCAAGGCTAGGGCACCTAGGCAGGTATGTACGAACAGCATCAGACTAAACAAAGCATTTTTGTTGCAAAATAATACTTAATACAGTGCGCAGGTTTTGTTTGACGTATCTTAATGTATCACCCTGGGCTCGATCTACACGTATAACATCAGGTTAGAATACGTACAGTCATAGTCGTAGTCAAGAAAAAAAAGTTTCATCCTTTAAATACTCGTATTACTTATTTTTTTATATTTTAACGCCCCATTTAGGGGACATAGGACCTTAAGTCAAGTAAGTCAATTACTTATTTACTGTTTTTATGACGTTATCAGTGCAGTGTCTATTAATAAGTAGGAAAAAATAGCAGAGGTTTATATTTATATCTTCATGGACGATGCATCTGCCCATTAATAAGTAAGAAAAAAAAATAGTAGAGGTTTATGTTTATTAAATCATTGATTGACGATGCCTATTACCTGAATTAAAAAGCTAATAAGAATTCTGTATAACCTTAGGTAATAAACCGCGTTTCAACACCCGTATTTAAGACACAAAGTGACGATGTTCCTGAAACTCTTGGTAACAGAACGTAACATTGCCTTGACCTGTTTTCCCGCCTAGGCAGCTACAATAGTCTAGATTCAATTTGAGTAACTTCCATCTTCAACGGCAAATAAGAGAAGTTAGCGTCAGTTATAAAGCACTTTGATACTTATGAGTCATGAGATAAGGTACTTAGTTAAACTCTTTTTGAAATTAGTAATGTTAATGAGAGATCATACAAAATTCTCTGGTCGAAAGCGAAAAGTAAATTCATGTCCCATCGGAGGCAATCAGTTTTTATTTCAGCCAAATGACGTCCACTGCTGGATAATCAATTTTATTACGTCAAAAATATTTCTATAAAAGCGATAACTATGCAAAAATCATAAGTGACGACTAGTGCGACAACGAGTTTTGGGTTTTCGTTCGTTCGTTCGTTCGTTTCAGCCAAATGACGTCCACTGCTGGACAAAGGCCTCCCCCAAGGTTCTCCATAATGATAAGTCCTGCGCTGCCCGCATCCAGGCTCTTCCCGCGACCTTTACCAGATTGTCGGTCCACCTAGTAGGAGGCCTGCCAACGCTACGTCTTCCAGCCCGTGGTTGCCACTCGAGAACTTTCCTGCCCCAACGGCCATCGTCTCTACGATCTATGTGCCCCGCCCACTGCCACTTGATTTAAGCAATTCTGCGATTTTGGGTTTTGTTAGACTGTAATTATTTTTGTTGTTTAATAACAAACTATGATTTTCAGGATTTCCGTCGATTTCCCTAACATAAAATATCATCGTTACGGATTGTTACTTACTTGGACATTATTGGATCCATACTTGGGAGAAGTTGGAATTCAGAATACAAATAAGTTTTTTTAAAATTTTGTTCAATATAAAGTATGTACTTACTTAGATCTAGAAGTGACAACAATAGTTCGACTTTAAATGAACGTTACTATTGCAAATAGTATAAAGAAATTTCAGTAAATATTCCTCACTATCGACAAGTTATATATAACAAAGGAAAGCCCACTAAATTGCTACTTCCGCAAAACCCTCCCTTTGTTCGATAACGTAAAAATCTTTGCTACATAAAGTTTTTATTGCCGTATGCTGGTTTTACAGACTTAGGCTGGGTTGCACCACCAAACTTTAACCGTAACTATAATGATAACCGGTGTTTTTGTATGGAGTTTGACAGATTTTTGACGTTTGTCAAAGTTAAAGTAAGATGGTGTAACCCAGCTTTAGAATAATTTGTCCGTAAATACCTATCGATTCCTAAGGTTTTCGTCACAATCAATATCTTAGCATAAGTACGATCATTATTATTGACGTAGAATAGATACCTATCTCCATAGAGAATCCTTTAATAAATATTAGTTGGACTGTTTTAAAATGCACAAAACGGGACCATTATTAATAGTAGTTTCATTTTAAATAAATAAATAAATAAATCAATTTTACAGTTACAATAACAAAAGTTCGAAAAGAAAAGGAACGTGTACAAAAAACATAACGTGTTTAGTATTTGACTCGTGTGTACACTTTTAGTTCAGTCTTCCATCTTACCTTAGCTTTAACAATCGTCAAAAGTATGTCAAACTCCATACAAAAACACCGGATTTTGTTATAGTTACAGTTAAAGTAAATTGGTGCAACTCAGCCATTTGTCTTTGTGGCACCATAAAATAATTTACCAGTGTGGCCATAATTTTAAAACACTTCGTTGCGTTCACAATATCATCGATAATTCGTAAAAATCGGGTAGCAAACAGTAAACCATTTTTCGGAATTGGAGCATCAGGACCAGATTACGTATCAAAATGGCAGCTCGATCCAGGCCTGCGGGGAGGGGGTGACCCACTTCTGTGACCTGGTCATACGCAGGCACCTGCAATTAGTGTCCAACTAATACTTATTACAATGTTGGATGGCAGCTTTATCGGTAAAATTGTTTCAAGCTTTTATTTGTAACTACGAGAAAATAAAATCGGTAAATAGTAGTCGAAGGATCATTGGTGGTGGAAGTTGTATTCTATAGGTTAAGATGATAATTTGAGGATTTTGAGGCTTGAGGAGTCAAAAAATAATTAATAAACAACAACGATTATACTCGACGCAAAGACTCAGGCCGTGTAATATCACGTTTTCTCTCGCACTCACACTGGTTATATATAGGTGACGTCACATAGAGGCAGGCAAAGCGTTGTTAATTACGTAATATTAATAAAATATTAGCGAGTGTGCATCTGTATTTCAAAAATTACTTATGTCCCCGCCTGCCACGATTCTTTGCGTCGAGTATAGTCTAAGAAGCTGAATGAGTTTAGGTACTCTATGTGGTACCTACATATTTTTCCAAGTTAGAACTTCTAGCAAAGATATAAAGTGGAAGTCTTAGATCAAACTCTTTATTTTTAAACCAAGGAGATGGGAGAAACAAAGACGCTGCTTGTTTCGTTCAATCTGGCCGCCATAAAATCTGTTGCGAGCAGCCGCTGACCGTTCGCAAATTGCTGTGTAAGTGTAGAGTTCTTGTTTGAGTTCGAGTTGAACCAAATAAGATTTTGTAAAGCTGAAAACGTATAATGAGAAGTTTGACTTGACTTGACTGTTGTTTCGTTTGTTACTATGTAATTTTCCTCTAAAATAGTAATAACTAGCGGCCGCCCGCGACTTCGTACGCGTAGATCCCGCTTTACCCCCTTAGGAGTGGAGTTTCGTAAAATCCTTTCTTAGCGGATGCCTACGTCATAATATCTACCTGCATGCCTTTCAGCCCGATCCGTCCAGTGGTTTGGACTGTGCGTTGATAGATCACTATGTCAGTCAGTCAGTCAATGAGTTTATAATGCCTTTAAGCAAGCTGCATAAAGTTCAACTTACCTGCTGCTGAATGTTGATCCCAAAGTGCCTCTCCACTGCCAGGCGGATATAGATAAAATAAGGTATACTTTTACGGGTCTTTACAAAGCGAGCACGATCTCGAGGCGAAATGGAAATTCTTCTTCTATTTTCATTGATAATGTGGCATACCATCTTCATAGTTTCTTTTAAGACATGGACAAACATCTAGATATTCAACTCTAGGAACAGATAATTCAAATCTATATATATAAAAGAAAGTCGTGTTAGTTACTCCACTTATAACTCAAGAACGGCTGAACCGATTTAGCTAAAAATTGTCAGGGAGGTAGTTTAGAGCCAGGAGAAGGACATAGGATACTTTTTATCCCGTTCGAAGTATAAAAAAAAGTCTGCTTATTTATTGCCATTAAGGCGGAACAAAGTTCGCCGGGTCAGCTAGTATGATATAAAACTAAAGACACTCTCCAGGCATTAGTTAATCTTTCAACGCTTTTCAAAGAACATCGCGGGAAACGTCTGACTGCAGTGTAGTTATGAAATACGCAGCCAGCGCTCGCACATTCTTTTCTCTTATTTTTATTTACTGAGTAAGTTTTGTTTAGTCTTATCGTTTTGCACTAGAACACTTGCGTTTTCTCCATCTCGGAGGGAACCTTTGCATTATGCTAATTCAACTTATCGTAGAGTCGTACCTTAGATTTTTTATTCTATTAAGTATACTTTAGATTTCTAAATTATTTTATGCTCTTATTCTGAAAGGACATTATAAACTTGATTCAAACTCAAAAATAATATGTAAAATTGTTCTTCTTCCGTAAGCAGGTTACAGGTTTTAATCCCTGTTGAATAATTAAATTTTAACTAGCTAATAAAATAACTAAAGAAAACAAAAGAGGCCGAATGTGGGGTAGTCAGTCTGTATAAATCAAGGTGTACAATATATTTTTAATTAAATACTACTTTAATATTGAGTATCTACTAATTTAAGGCTACAACATTGTTGTAAAAAGGTTGTCTAAAGGTCTTTTTACATTATTGATTTTGATCTTAACTTAATCGCATTTAATTGTTGAACGAAAATTGTTAAAAACTTACAAAAATGCAAAATTTTCTCATTAGAAATTAATCTTTATGTTCAAATCACTTGAGATTTTTTTTATTTTATGAAAGTTTGTGTTAAAATTGTAAGTAGGTATTTTATGAAAATTGTGAATTCCGCATGAACTACACAGCAAATACGGAATTCACAATCTGTTTTCAAGCTTTTTCACAGGCGCGTTTTTCTTTCTTATCAATAAGTCCATAAATATTTTGGTTTATTCCTTCAGTCAGTGTGACAGAGCCTTTAGATGCACGAGGCGGCTTGAACAGGTCCTTATCAGATTGGCTTTGCTAGTTGAACCGTTTTTTGCTTCAATTATCCGGTTCGCGAATGGTTTTTGCTAATTATTTAATGACTAACTAAGTCGACTGCAAGATTTATGGCGTTATCTTTTAAATATTTCATTAAGTTCTGCTTTAAAGTTCCTTGTCGGTTATATTATACGTAATTCTTTTTTGTTTTTTTATTTATTTTAGGTGATATATTTCAAGTCTAGGCTTTGTCCGATCAATTGCTTTCGTTACAACGAGTTATTTGATTGAAGTAGGGACTAGGTAACATAATTAGTCAATAAAGTAACACTAAAACACGTCAATCTATCTAGTAACAACAATAGCGAAAAAAAATCCAAAAATATAAATAACTTCACTCAAATCAAACTTAATATCCTGAAAACGAGCTTCTTATCATATTAATTTTATAAGTTAATCAACAACTCATTGCATTTATTCGAAAGATTATCTTAAATTGAGCAAACACTCAATTTAAACTAAACTGAAAACGAGGACAAACTGATCTACTTACTTCACTTTTCACGTTTGTTTACGCGCATAGGACGCCAAAGGGCGGTCGCCGGAAGCCGGCGATACAATCTGCGCGGGAGTCGACGGCGCGTGTGCGAAACGCGATACATGAACAACTCTTTGATGGCGCACTGTACGCACGGCCAACTGGCACGCAGGATCGGGTGCGGTGTGACTACAAGCGAAAGCGAGTTACAAGTGCCTGCACTCATGCTCAAGTATATGCCTTTAAGCGATAGCGGATTGAATAATATGCCTACACTCATGGATAGGGTAAAAGCGTGAAGAATTTCAAGCATGGCAGCTAAACACTATCAAAATTATAGCCGTAAAATTCTTCACCCACAAAATTCTTCAATTCGTCGTTTCACCCAAATGCGGACAGCGACCCAGATAGTGCAGCTGCACTAAGGATTTCCACGAAGAACAACCCTGCGCTGCCCGTATCTAGGTGCTTGCCGAGCTCGTATTATAAGTAGAATGCTAGTGGAACTGTGGAGGCTGTTGGGGCAGAAAAGTTCTTATGAGGCGACCACAAACTGGAAAACGCATATTTATTCAAACCTTACACTCGGTAAACTCGTCGTTGTACCTTTGATTCAGTTCTGATCACAGGTAAGATAACGCAAGGTTGCAGTAAGCTCTTTACAAATGCTCGCTAAAACAAAAGCTATTCCCAAATCATGCCCGCTCCGCTTATTGGTGTATCAAGCCCTTCCCTCTGACATTCACCCAAAGTCGCCCGTAAATAAGCGTCTGTTCGGCCTATTTTTGGTCGCAACATGAGACTTTCGGCTTATTAATGAGCTGTTACTTTTTGTAATTGACTTTACCGACATAAAGTACAGTCATTCAAATCGAAGAGGATTAATGAGGCTTATTTCAGCGATGACGCGATGACGGCAGAAGCCAGATGTCGAAAATTGATTCAATTGAACTCACTCGATTAGCGAAGGGACTACAAAGCGTAGGTACCTAATTTAAAGTAATTGGTTGCATTGAGTGTAATTTACCAATCATTTGAAATAGGCGGATTTGAAGCAAATTACAGGTTTTTTAATAGAGATGAAACTGGGGAGGGACGTTCTTCATGGCTTCAAGCACGCGCATTGTCCGAAAAAAATCCCAAAAAAAATTAGTGACGATTGCGAATGGAGGGATTCCGAAAAAAAACCAAATTCACTAATTAATTATTGAAGATATTACAAACATACTTACTTTATTCCTATTTTAATAAAAAAAAATGATAATAGTAAAAAACAGTCCAGCTCCATCTTGGTCAGAATATTTTTTCTCTGCGTACTGACTTGAATAATGACACCTGTCTACACGTCAATGGTTAACTAACGATGACAAATAATCAATTTCCTGTCACCATGTTAAAATAAAGGCACAGTGGGGCCTGGATTTTGACCTAAGGCTTTTTGCTCGCCGTCACTTATTACTATAATGTTCCTGTATTAGACATACCACGCGTAGTTTTTGTTAGGTACAAACTACAGCACATCAGGCTTCAAATTTTCACTGCAAAACTACCTCTATTACCACTAGATAAGCTCCCACAGTGTATAACTTGACATGCCTGTACATTATCACGCCGCCCATCACACAAATTGCGATGTTACGTGTGAACTTGACGCATAAACTTGATAGCTGTATGAAACAAGCGCATTTGCGTTTAATAGCGTAAACTTCAAAATGGTACGGCGGCACATAGAGCTTTACTGCGGTGTCTTATGTAGTTGTAATTGGTGCTATTTTGCAAGAAAAATGTACAGTCTTATGTGCTGTCAGCTGTAGGTTGATAGACTATAATATCGTCAAGCTTTTGTGTTATGTTTGATTCATCCGGCACATTTGTATCACATGGGCGTTAAAAGTTTAGTCAATCTTTGCGATCTATTGGAATTGAAATTAATTATAATTATCACTGTCTTAACGTCTATATAGATACATAGGTATTCAACCATGGTAATTTAAACATGATTTAATTAAACCAACAGTTATAATTTTCATTGACAGAATGATTTTCTCATTGCCTGTTCGCTAAGTAGAAATTAAAAGTAAATACTTAGTTCTTCTTGGAGACTTCTATAGCCACAGACCTTGTGCCTGCTGACATGCAGACGTATTAATATTTCATGAATTTAAATTTTCTAAAAACGACAGCTGATATGGAGACCGAGTGCATTAGGAAATGGATATACGCGTTCCAGAAGCGCAGCGCTGTCTATAAAGGCAAAATATTAAATTCCGCCGGCAAATGAGTCATTGCACTGGACTATAAAAGTGAATAAATTACTCACGCGCCGCACAATTTTCAACTCGTACAGTCGTCCTCAGATATGTGGACGACTTTTTATCCCGACTTCATTGAAATAATCGTGTGACATTTGTCAGTGGAGTGGTGCGAAACGATAGAAGAGAACGTCGTCAAATTAAGAGAAAAGGTTCAGGCTAAATAGGACTGCCTTAATTTTTTTTAACTGCTTACACGTGTTTGCGCAAAGTAGGCACCTAACTTACGAACTCGATATTATCTTCAAACGGATTGAAACCGGGAAAATTACAAATTACCTATCCTATTTTATACAAAATGTAATAATACAAAATTACTAATTTTCTATGTAACAAAGTGATTCAGCTACTTGTCCATTTTTTCCGGTGCATTATTTAGAGACTAAACGTTACGCAGACTCCTTGTTGAATGTCAACGGCGATGATCTGTGACGCCATACAATCTTGAGTTTGCATCTAATGACATAATAGCAACGAGTACAAAGAACTTTGCATCAGTGAGAGCATGCTGTTCGCTTTGTAATGCTCGTGTATACGGTTTAATGGAAACGCGCCTTTAGCTGTCAGACAAATAATTTATCAAAAACGTTAAAAATATGCAACTCAACTGTACTTAAAATTGAAGACATCAATCATTGTTGGGCTTGTAGGCACAAAGAATAATAAATGCCCGCGATCGTAAAAGTAAATTGGACGCTGAAAGTCGACGCAAAGTGTTGGTTTGGATAACAGAATTTTCAGACCTTTATCTGCAAGATTGTAACAAAGGGCTGCGGTCTAATCGTATTTTCACACAACTTCAAAATCAATTTGAAGCTACATTTTTATTGAGAAATACAAATATTGAACTCTCCTTTGTTGATCGAAGGCACTCTCCTATATTAATATTTCGTACAGTTTTTGCAATTTATTTGATTTCTTTTGATATTTACACCAATTCCCACTTTGGATCATCAACTACATAATATAATCGTTACTCTGAAATACCTACTTACCTAAGTATCTATATCCATAAAATACGTAATTTCTGAGAAAAAAAACCTGCAAATGCCAAGTTTATCTTTTCTTACAAAACCCTAGAACCCCGTAGAACCCTAACTAGAGATGAAACGGATAGTTGTTTGGCCGGATACCGGATACCGGATATCCGGCCAGCTGCTAGGCCGGATAGCCGGATATCCGGCGGCCGGATAGTTAGCCCATTGTCTCGTTGCATGTCGTGACGAATATAGCGCCGCACAGGTGCTACAAACGCGATCAGTGGGTCTATTAGTAGACTAGACTAGACACACTTTTAAAAAATCGAATCCGTCCGAATAGAATGTCCGATTTTGACACTTTTCTAGGGGGCAGATCAATTCAATTTCGGTTGCAATCGTGAGTGTGTGATTTAATAGCGAATTAGTTGCATCATGTCATCAGACCATCAGTGAAAAAAAATCGCCTATTTTATTTGACAATATTTCGACATTAACAGATATACTATTTATGTATTCGTCATTAGAGTGAATAGCCGAGAAAAAAATAGTTTTCAGAGGCCTTAATATGGCTTTTTTGTATTTTTTTGGACTTTAAATAAAAGCCGTCATTATTATAAGCCATTTTATTGATATTTACCTCAAAGATTAATGTATATCATTTTATTCATTAGGTCCGGTATCCGGCCGGATAGTAAATTTAGGCCGGATATCCGGCCTACCGGATAGTTACCGGATATCCGTTTCATCTCTACCTAAAACTACTATAATAATACTTAAATCTCGGTGATATCCTCCAAAGAACGTAAAGCTTTATAAAATAGCGTATATTTTATCCTTTTTCTCAGTCCCCGCCCAGCACTGTTCAAGTCGGGTAGCCTCGAGCGATCTTCTTATCCTACCTATCCCACTACCCCCCCTTTCCCTAAAGATAAAAGCGAGTCTGCAAATTGCTTTAGGGAACTAGTCCATTTTAGAGCAAGGCTACATCCTAATGATACCCACTGAAAACTGAGGGTTGTTAAATTTAGATTGGAAACTCGATTTCATTTTGACATTGACTTACTGAATGTCTACAATTACAGGAGAAAAACCCACGCTCTCTAATGCTTTTTCAATTTTATTTAAACGTAGCTACCTACTTAGGCAAAGCATGCCGTTTTGGTTTTAGAATTCGAAAACAGTAGCTCAACTAACAACGTTGAGTCTTGATTATGATTAAAGAATTTGAGTTATATGGTCATGTTCCGATAGTGCCTACTAATTTGACAATGATTAGGTATGTAATTTTAGAAAAGGAAGGGTCTCCTATGTCTTGGACTGTGTTTTAAACGCAGCCATTCTCATTGCCAGCATAATCATTAATTTTTCTTGATTCTAAAAAGAAACCCAGTTTAACTTCAAACATAATTTCATAAAATATTCTCAGAAACATCTGAAAACATAATTAAAACTAAAATAAAGCACATTCCTAGGATGTTTAATTTACTTTTATATTCTCGTCTACAAAAAGGGAAAGTCCTACTTTTAGGGTATGTAAATGTTTAAAACTTTATCCCTAAAGGCAGTTTTCGTTGAAAATTAGAAGTTCTCAAGTGGCGACCTCGTACCGGAGGCTGAGTTGTACTATCTTACTTTAACTTTGACAAATGTCAAATTCCATACAAAAAGCACCGGTTATCGTCATAGTTACGGTCAAAGTTAGGTGGTGCAACTCAGCCTTAGTGTAGATAGGCCTCCCTACCACTCGGTAGACTGACGATCTAGTGAAGGTTTCAGGATGTACCTTCACTGAGATCATCACTAGAAGCTGGCGGCGCAGGACTGGTCATTGTAGAAATCCTTGCAGAGCCTTTTTCCAGCAGTGCACGTCATTTGGTTGAAACGAACCTTTAACCTTTACTTTTAATCACTTTTCGTGACAACAACTGATCGTTTCCACGGGGAGTCTTGAGGCGTAACCTAACGTTGTTTGTCGCGTCAATGGACCGATGGCTGACCTTCGGAAGGTCTGACAATTATTTGGCCGTGGCTAGGGAAATCAGGCGGCATTCGCTTACCTCATCTCATTATGGCATCCTTGCCGGCGAGTAGGCGGTATAGCCTAGAGGTGAACCGACACCACAAAAATGGCCACACTTCAGTTAATTTCATAAATTTCATTGATGATCTGAGGTTATTTGGTCTTCGTTTACATTCAGTTTTTCTAGTAAAGTTGGTATCATTTAAAACTGTGTTTTTTCTTGCACTGAATCGTTTGGGAAGCCTTTGATTTGCATAGATCTCATTTATCTAACAGAAAGTGATGATTAGATCAAAGGAAGCACAAAGCGCGCGAAAGGAGCACAAACAAGCTTCATCTGGAATCCTCAACCACAGACTCGCTATGTTATCAAGTTTGCATTATGTTATATCAACCATAAGATGTGTTAATTGTTCTGTTTGCGCTACGGTTAGGAACTGAACCCAGCCAAATCCAAAACCCAAGGGAGATTAACCCATCGGACAGCTATTGGAACGGTTTATGGAATTCCGGGACCAACCAATATTACTAAGAGGACGGTCTTGCGTAAGTTAAACGTATTACAAGAACACAACTATTTATCGGGGTTTCCAATGAATTGCCAACTGGGAAAGTGTTCATAAAGTTCATTGGATTTTAAAAATTGGACATAAAACTGGAGCTGGACTCAAATTAGGAAAGACAAATTGAATTCCAAACAAAAAGCTTGATATTTTAGTGCTAACAATTGCTTTAATCAAATTAGAACAGTCCTGCCAATAAATACTAATTCTAACGACATTTTCCAGATTCCCCGCTTCCAAGAAAACACCAGATTGAAATTCCAATTTCTTTATTTAAAAAACTATTACTTTTGCCCCTAATTCCGCAGGATTCAGTTTAGACAAAACGCTCATCCATCCAATTCAATTACCAAAGAAAATACCAGCAATGGCGCAGCGAAAGTTCTACTTTCTTATTCAAATAACCCTTTGCTCGGGAACAAAGGCGGCTATTCATTAAAATAATCCGCTGCAACTTGTGCAGTAACCGAGCCACAGCTCGAAAAGAACAGCCAGAAGCTATAGCCTTCAGAATAAGTAAGCCTAAGATTTTTTATGAAAAACCCGACCAACCAAATGATTAAATCTGTACTCGAACAGATTCGAATATTGAGCTTCGTTCTATTAAGAGGTTTTACTTCATTGAACTTGATTGTAAATAGAATAAAATAATGAAAAGTATGAAGCTGAGTACATGATTATACATTATTACCTTTTCGAATAAAAATTATTAGGCATGAGAAAAATTGTTTAAATTACAAAAAAATTTGAGCACGCAGCGCAGGTTTTTGTATCTATTTTTATTAATTTATATTTGTATTATTATTATTAATTTATTATTATCTAACTAACACCACCTGCGCGATTAACCTCGTGTAGACGAAGAACCCCTTGTTAAATAGTGTTTGCCTTGATCGAGATGGTCTGGCTGTTTTAAATGAAAAATGTGGGCAATAATAATACCTACGAAATACTGTTCTGTCGACGAATTACTGAAGTACAGTTGAGTGAAGTAATTACGGGGTAGTCTGAAACATTTATGTATAGAACATACTAAAAATGCCAGCGTTTTAAAAGGGAGAAATCTTTTATGTCGAGAAAATTCGCTCTAAGTTTTTGAGCTTGCATTTGATTTTAGTTTTGAGTTCTTTTTTTTGAGAGAAAGTTGAAATGTTGTCTATAAAAATCTTCACAATATTAATCGTGTTTTTAGAGTTTAAAAAGTTAAAGTTTAATCCCTTAACTTTGAAGTCACAGCAACTAAATTCTAATTCTTCAACGAATATTATTTTAATAATCAATTAATTAGCAGCATTAGACTGAAAATACCAAGAAAGGTAAAGAACGAAGCACCAATAAAACGCCTACCAATACCAAAAATAAGAATAAACTTCATAATGAAAAATAGCTCTATAATTGGGAATAAAATTAATGGCTATCGGTAGAGCTCCAGTAATTTGGTCGGATTGATTTAGTTCAGCTACTGGCACGTGATAGCTCCACGTGTAGACAGAAGTCGCACCAAAAAGAACCGGCAATTTTAATAATACGAGGAAACTCTTGGTCTGCATCTCATATCATGATGTAAAGTGATGATCAGGCCGAAGGTGCAGGAAACAAGGTTTTTCTGACTTCTCAACCACAGCGGAACTGTCTTACACTCTTTCCTCTAACTGACGAAACACAACTATGTAATAACAATGTTAACAGAATATGGCGAAAGACTTAGGTAAGATGGTGATAGCTATGTAAGATGGTTGATAGCTCGGCAGGCGGAATTAGAAATAATAGAATAGATCCATTCCGGATAGAATTGACAATGAGCGGTCTATATTCTAGAATATATGACATCACTAGTGATGTCAGTAAACCTATCTTTGATTGCAAAATGAAATAATGTAATGACTATGTCCGTTTTCACCATCAATCCCTAACTTAAGTGACTCCTATGAAAACAAAATTCCTAATAATATGTGTTACCATAGGGGTCACTTTAAATTAGGTATTGATGGTGAAAACAGCCATAAAACAATTATTCAATAGTAGATTTTTGTCTAGTATGTTTACGAAGTTTCCAGTCTCCATTGGCGTAGACTACACTTGGCGACACCGTGTCTGAGGCATATGGAAATTTGGCTGTCAAAATAATTAACTCCACCACATGTCACGTTGAAGGTCATTGACTCTACAATTACGCTAAGAAACTACATATTTCAAGAAGGAGTTTACACAACATTAACTTTGTGAAAACATGTTCTTACAAGTCTGGCATTATTCATTAATAATTTGTGTTTTTTCTCCACAACCGTCACCAATATGATCTATTGCAACATTTATATCAATAGCTTTTTTATTATTAAGTCATCCGACCATTAAAGTCTGAATATTCGAAAACCTTTCAGCTATATCACCAAACATAATTTCAACTACTTAGTAGGTATTATTAGTCGCTACCAACCAAATTCATTATATTATAAAGCCTTTGATCCTATCATCAGACTATAGTCAAAACTGAGTCATTTATACAAACTCATCTAACGAAAAATGTGTCCACGCCATCCAATAAACATTTGCCGTCCCTGACTCCGCATTACATTACAAAACTTCGTCACAACAACCGTCTCGAATTAAACCGACCAAACTGTCAACTAGCAACTAGTGTGAACGTGGAATAGTTGTGAATGCTGCACACTAGTTCTGCGGTTCCCGACTAGTTGAGTTACCTTGCAACTGGAAGTTAACTCTCGAAGCATTGCAGTTTCGTCTTCACATACGTAAGTAGGGGAATGAAATGGGTCGCATTATGCAATACAGGTTCTGTACTTTATTTGAAAAATGTAATGAGATAAGTACGAAGTAAATGCGTAGCAATTTCAAATAAATAAGGTCTCATCAATAACTATGATTAATCAACTCAAACACACTGAAAGCTGTGTAGTACCAGAATTTTATTATTTAAATAATACTACTTGTCTTACACGCTCACAATGTGTTATTATAATAATACAAGTTCATAATGTTTATAATATTAGCTTTGATATTGTAAGGGCTAATCATTGTAGAATTATTGTATAGGACATCAGCTAAAATCATTTGCTCTAGGTCTCTTTGCAGTGATAAGAGAAAATTGCAACAAAATTAGAGAACTTAACTTATCACATTTAACTCCAACTAAATCAGAAAAACCCATCAGCCGCGTATGATCACAGTCTTACACGAAGTACGATATGAAACCACTTTGCCATCCCTTCAGAAGTTAGTCCCTATCTTAAGCATGCGAGTTATGAAACTAAGCGACTCTAGGAGAGGGACCATGAGCTAAAATGTTAAATTAAGATCGAGGGAAACTCGTTGCCGCGAATCGTATATGAAACAAATTGGTAGTTAAACTTTAGCTCGTCTTATGATTTTGTGTGATATTAGAAAATAAAATACTTTTAAGTAAGACTCACGGGTATGTTGATAAAAGTAGAAATAGTTAAGAATAACAAAAAAACTAAGTGCTTTTTGGTAACACACTTTGCACTACATTCCTAGGTAATGGATTTTCTATGTGATCGTATGCTATACAATTATACAACCTAACATAATATCTACTCTTACCTACAGTAGTTTGTAGCTTCCATCAAATAACTTCAAATATTTTCCTGCATGTAAACCCAAATAAATTAAATAAAAGCATCATCACTTTGTATGCCAAAAACACCTTTTCCGTCTATTTCCTTAATCAAACAACAAATATATTGGGAGGTACGCCTCCGACCGTCAAAGATATTTTTTCGGGAAAAACAAACATCTCAATTAGGTAAGCGGTCCAAAGTGTTTTATGTTGACAATGTGGATGGGTTTGCAAAAAAGAGTTTTTTATTGGGAAAAATAAAAAAAGTCTGAAGATTCCTTCTACCTACCTACTCTGATATAAAGTTGCATATTATTTCCAAGAAATTCATATTTTCTGTGACACACCGAATTCAACACGGACCTAAAGCTTTTGGATGCAACATTAACCCGTATTCACAAACGATGCTTAAGTAAAGCGGCAAATCGAACGCACAGCGTTGATTAGAACCAGTTAGCACTCTATGATTGGTTCGTGTGTGACTCTGTGCGTCCACGCGCACTGTGAGACCTCATAGTAATGTTTGTGAGTACGGACGACAAACACTTAGCTTGATAAACGCAACAAATGACAAAAGCTACCCAAGAACCTACTCTGTTACTGAGAAAGTAAAGAACTACTGACATGAAAAGTCGTAAAAGAAAAACTAATTCCATTTCATACTGCATCAATCTTAGTTAAAGGAGTCTGCGTACTACTGTATTTATATTAATGAAGACATCAAAACTTAGCAAAAGCGATTAGCGAGAAGAAACTACTAATGGCTTAATAACAAAAGTGAGATCTGTAGTCAAATGAAGTCACGTATAATCCAGAAGGAAACACCGCTTGCAGAGCATTCCGTGTCTAGGGTTGGCACATTACTACATTTTTATGTTTTAGAGATTTGTAGCGACACAAAATGTAAATCTTCAGCACTACATTACTAAAAATCATAATTTAACAATACCGTCTCGTTAGCACACGAAATTTTCAACCTCTCTAATATAAACTCATAGATCTTCCTTCAGTTATAAGGTTTCTTATAATTTGTCTGAAAGTCGAATTGTTATAATATTCTGCGACTATGATGATGATCAAGGGTTCTTACTTTCATATTTTTACATCTTAAATTAAGAATGGATGGTGTATGATTTTATAGTTCATAAATAATAATAAAAAATCCTAGGAAGTGACAACCCTGTCAAGGACATTAGCATTCCCGGTCGCGCTTCCATAATTACAATCCGGGAACTTTCGCTTGCAACACTAGTCGACTCGCTGTCGGTCGCCGTCAGATTCTGCGATAGAGAAAATTGGCGCGCACCGCTCTACGGCCCATAACTTTAGTGCAGGGACGTAAAATTTTCTTATCCCGGGACAATTTGGTCAAGGGTTTCTTTGTAGAGTAACTTCAGTACTTACTATTCTAAGTTTTTCATCTAATTTTTAAGATGTAATGAAGGAAATAAGGTAAGTTAACTAAGAACAACTTTTTACATGACCATTTTTTATTTGTTGCTCTTTTTATTGTTTCCTTCAAAGTAAAGAGGGCAGCTGTGTTGCTTCTGTTTATTGTCTAAGCCATCGGCGCATCTAGCGTTGTAAGGTTTCGCGGGGGGATTATCGGCAGTCGGCCCGCTCGGCTTAACTGCGTTAAGTCGCTGTTGGTAAACAAAGGAAAATGGAAGAAATTGATGGAATAAAAAGTAATTCAGTTTAGAAAATAAAGGAGGAAATCATCAAAGACAAAGAAGATAACTTAAATAATCTTTGATGATAAAGGGAGGTATTTTGAAGATGACAAAGGCACAATAAAACATTAAAAAGCGCTGACAGAGGAAGTTGAAATGATTTTATTTGGCACTAATTGGATCATTGGATACATATTAAACATTACAATTAACCAAAAGGGCTCAAACGTGTTTCCCGGCCGCTGATAATTTCATCTTTTTAAGAGTTCTTTTGCTACTATTATGTATTCTGTGTTACTACCTACGAACTAGGCAGGCTGGCAGACAGCTTCCAAGGTAGTTTGAAAAGTAATTGAACAGTTGCTCAAGACTGCTATTATTTCCTTGGTCATCAAGCTGTAGACCTTAGCTGTTGGTGCGGGGATATCCCTGAAATGCAAAATAATTAATTTTAAAAAGGTAAACACACAAAAAACGAATCCGTAAACCTAAACCTACACAAAAAAATATTGGCGCAAGCGCATGAAAGCAACGCATTAGGCATTAGCGTACGAGCAAGATCACGCGGTCATTGCCCCGCGGTTAGTTGCTATGCGTCATTCAATGCAGTTTTGAATTTATTCTTAGAAAATTAAGAAATAGACGTATGAGTCACTCGACTTTAGCCAAGGACTCGTAGCGCATGCGACGACACTTGCTACTATTTGTACGCCATGGAACTAATTTGTTACGAGAGACTGAACGAGCGGGATTACGAAAGAATTGTGGATATATTTTTAAAGATGTTTATAAATTGTGAAGCTACTGGGTTAATTGAAACGTTGATCTATTTTGTTTTCTTGTATCTATGTTGAAAGAACCGGGATGATGAGCTTTACGAAACTGAATTATTTTGCTTTTAAAAGTACATCCTAAGACTTTACATAAATGAGGAAGTAAATCTTCAACTAAAATATTTTTGAATTTTTTTTAACCGCTTATGAATGCGCTCGGTCGTATAGAATCCCATTTATTCAGAAGTTTTTGTAAGGTTAGTAACATGAATGCGTTACAAAAATAGTACAAGCATAATAATTATGGCAATGGGAAGTCACTGTCTTGAAATTTGTAAGTTCTGCCTGTCCTTGAAAAATACAAATGCTTAGCATAGATTAGAATACTAGACGCAACAATAACAACATCGGTTATTACCTCAAAGCTAGCTTTACTCTAACAAGAAACATATCCCGGTAATCATAATAGAGTATAGTCGTTGTAGTAGTCGGTAAAAAGGTTTCCGTGTGACACCTCCTTGGCCGTGGAGAATCAGTAATGATGAGTGAGGGATATTTTTTATGACGTTAACGGGAGTACATGTGCATTAGTATCGTAGTGAATCGTTGCAGTCAAAGTAAGAAGGACAAAACAAAAGAAGCTAGTGCAGTACTAGATAGATAGATAGATAGATATATGGTTTATTTGCAAATCACATTGACACACAAGAAGCAAAAAGTAAGATTAATAAACACAGGAGTAGCAGGAAAGATATAGTACATTACAAAGAGTAAAAAAGAAAATCTTGCGCCAAGGCTCAGTGTAGCTGTAGACACTGCTCTAAAATGAGCAGAACACTGATTTTCAGCTGTTTCTTGAAAAAAAGAAGGAAGACGCACGAGAATGGTAGAGAATAAGGTGGTGAAAATGTTAGTTATTAGTAGTCTGTTACTATTTGTTTTGGTAAATTTCGTAGTGGTGGTGGCAGGGCAAGCCATAATTTGGGACGTGTATAAGCGCCCTGGAAAAGGCTTAAGTACTGAATAAAAGCTTTGACTTGAACTTTAAATTAACACTTAATAACTTCTGTTCTTTTCTGGGTGTCTTGTATTCTGGAATAGGTATACCTACACTGATGAATTTCCTTTGGGCTCTAAAAGAAGGCTTCTTATTTTCTCAGTCAATGGTAGAGAAGCCTGCCTTAGAGTAGTTCCTGGAAAACTTATCTGTAACAGAATAACAAACAGACACGAGTGATATTTTAAGTTCTATCTATCAAGCAGTTTCTAAAGATAATGCTGGTGACAAACACATTACATGGAACTGTTAAAAATAATAGGATGGGAGTTAAAAGCGAAATCAGATTACGAGTTGCAAGAAGACGAGTGTTTGGCCAAATTTCCTTAACCATGACATCATCAGAAGTGAAGTGCACATAAAATAAAACAAAAGTATTGTTCGGGGAAACGTGATGTTCCGCGAAATGCGGGTACTTTACAGCATAGTGTAACACGAGTTTTGTATTGTGTTTCTTTTTTATTTTAATCCATTGCAGATAATTGAATTGACAGTGGTGTACGTCAATGCCTGTAAGCTTCATCTGCTTAAAAAATCTACAACGTGTGTTTGTCATGTGGGATTTACTAGTGTTGTTTTACGTAACAAAATACCATTATAAAGGTTCTAATACTTATTAATAATTCTTCTGAGATAGACAAAATTTCACGCGAGCGATCCGCAGGCAAAAGCTACTTAGTTTGTATAAAAATTAATTAGTTACCTCTATTTTTCGTTTACTAGCTAATGTCAGCATTGTCAGCGCCTCTTTAGTCCTATAAAATCTAAATCCGTTGTCATGATCTCCCGTTTCTTGTACAGAATGGTGTAAAATTATGAACTGCTTAGAAAGCACTGTCTAGCTAATCCAAAATATTAGACCCCCTGATCTGTCTGGAAGAAATCGCTTCTTAAGGCTACTTTGCCGTTAAATTGTATTGTAGGTTTTGTCTTAAAAAGTTCTATATTATATCCGACTGTGTAACACACTACTTTTAATTAAATCCAACGAAAGGCGATCGGACTTGACATTACGTGCGGTGCGGATATCGGGCCCGCGCGGCGACGCGTGAGGCGCACTCAACTGTGAATGTCGCCCATCCAAAGACAGGTACTGAGAACATCGGTCAGGGTTTACAGTGGCACAAAATTATATATAACTCTACTGAATACATAAAATGCGCTTTTAAACATAATCCCGTAAATAAGGTCGACATTAATATAGAAAACCAAAAGCTCCTAATAAAACTATAAGCACAATTATAATAAGTCCTGTCATTGAAATCACAAACTAGTGAGAAAATCTACAAGGTTTGGAAATGTGATACTCAGCATTAACCATTTCAGCAATTTAAAAATAAAACTAACTCGTTAGTGTGCTCTCGATAGACATTGAATATCAACTGCTTAGAGCTTGAATCTTTACACAAAAGCTCCTCAAGTTACCTTTTACATAAATGGCCAATAAAACCCACGCTCTGTTTAAATGTAACATAATAATTTATCGCAATCCAGCAAGAATGAAATTGAAGTTTTTTTACAGGTTTAACACTTAAGTGACAACCTTACGCATTTCATCAGAGACTTCCGAATATTTTTTGTCACCGCCTCTTTGACTGAAAGGTTCGATGGAGGTTGAATGGACTCATATTTACACTTCCACTCCGAAAACCTGAGGGTACAAACATCCTGTATCTGTAGCTATATCTTGCCATGTACAGCCATCTGCGAATATATCTACAGCAATTTCGAATATTTATTAAGGACTTTATTTTCCTTTAAAAATATGATTAAGGGCTGATTTTTCAATCGTCAGATATCTTTTAACTGAAGAATAACCTAGCTTGTTATTTTGACATATTTCCCACTAGCTTTTGCCCGCGGCTTCACCCGCGTGAAATTCAGTTTGTCACAGATCGTCATAAATTATAGCCTATATGTTAATCTGGGTTATAAACAATAATACTGTAAAGTTTCAACAAAATCCGTTCAGTAGTTTTTGCATGAAAGAGTAACAAGCATCCAGACATCCAGACATCCACACAAACTTTCGCATTTATAATATTATAAGTAAGAAAGATACTAAAACTGTCAATGTGCCAAACTTATTCTTCAGTTAAAAGTTATCCGACGACGGTCGTCAAATTTTTCATAAAATTTAAATTATACTAATCAAAAGATAATAATCACTTCTAATTATGTAAAGACCTCTCATTTTAGGTCTATTTTCGTTTCACAGAAATATGAGGTGTGAATAATTATGATGGGTATATTCAGTGAGCTTTAATTCGAACTTTAAAAGGTAGTAAACAAAATGGAAATGAGCAAAATTTCCATGTCGTCGAAGTGGAAAATTGCGACAGATGATACCCGGCCATAAGAAGCTGGGAGTTAATCGAGTTACACGTGTTGAACAGGGCCACACTTGGATTATTTTCCAGAAAACCTCCAAGGTGAAACCTTCAATTTCAAATTAGATAATCACTTAGGTATTGCTGGAGTAAACCAGCTTTTCTGCAGATTTTCTTAAGATTGGTGGCACAAAAATATTTACATTAAAATATTATAAATTCGCTTTGGTTCAGAAAATGCATTAATTTCCATTATTAAAGACTATAAACCTCTTTTGCCAAAAACAATATCACGATCTTTTTGCAACGCTGGGCAATCAAAATGTGCGTACGCGATGAAAGCCTCACGACCTGACCCCTACACACTCAGCTGTGAGTTCATGCTTCTACAATCAAATCGAATGATGAAGATTGTATTATAATTTATGACTACGCTGAAGTACTCCGTGATTGAAGTGTTTGACCTCTTTTCCAGTTCAGACAAACTGAAAGAAATGTAGGTACCTATTTGGTTTTAAGTGAAGGCATATCAGGCTTAGGCCTGAAAAAAGTATTCCATGCATCCTCCAGAAGTCATTTCACATCAGAAGCGTGGTTAAAAAAAGTCTAATATACACGCTCGATTCCGAGCTGGTATCTACGTCCTTACCATACGCGTACCCTTTAAATCAAACGTTAGGCCCTGTTTTGAAAACCCTTTGAAGCCCTGTTTAAAAATTTAGGTTAAGACCTTACTTCGGCCCTGGTTTCAAACATGCCATGTTCACTTTCCATCACGCACGTGACGAGCGTGGCACACCAAACCGTACGATTGAAGTTGTAACGCCATGTCTTCGTCGATGCGCGATAAATGTAATCAAACTCCATTTCTGAAACAGTTTCACGGCTAATTTGTGTGTAATTAACTTAACAAACTGGTTTATGAGATTTCCTTTTTGTGGTGATAAAATATTACTTTATTTTATAAGTAGATCAGAGGCTCTGTACCTGAATGAAACTATTTACAGAGCTTAAACTGGTGTTTTAAGCTTATAACTTGGTTTAAAAGAGACAAGCAGATCTTCTTTAACGCAGACCATAGTAACTTGAGCGCTTATTGAGTCCTAACCCAAAAATGACTTACTTATTTTGAATTTTAACAATATTTTAATATAATTGAATATTTTGTCTTTTAACACACAAAACTGAACTTTTGCACTGAATATCACCGCCCATCACTTGCTTGCCTAAACCAATGGCATTGTAGAAAATTGCTATGGTAATATTTGACCACATTCGCACCAATATGCCTGCCTCACCAATTGCAAATTGAAGGATTAGACATTAATCATAGCTCTACCATTCTTAAAACTTAATGTTAAAGCTGTTTAATCCCTTTTAATTCCATACCTAATTATATGCCGAATCGTAACAGTAAGCTATCACTACAGTCATTATCGTTGTCTCCAAATTGCTACAGTAATACTTTCGTGAAATTGAGTGAGTATCACGTACGCAACATAATAAGTGGCTTGTACGCTCGTTTGGTAAATACGTGTGTCCTGGTAGGATTGGATTAAGGCATAAAGGACGTAGCACACCAATCAACCCAGAAAGGGATCGTAACCGTATCAACTCGAGGCGGTCAGTAGGTATTCTTTGTATGAAACTCCATACTGCAACGTCGTTTTCGTCGTTTCGTCGTTTACGTTACAATTATTATCCGCACCGTAACGTAATCGACTAAAGGCGATACGGTGTTGATCTCTTTCCGAGTTTATAAGTCTGCTATGACCTTAAAACGGCACAGTTGAACGCACGTAAATTGAGATTAATTAACTCGAATCACTGGAAACTTAGATTTCGAAACCATATTTAATGTTATTTTGTTTGATAAGGTAATTTCCTATTTGGGAATTTATGTTCAAAACGACAACTCTTTCCTAGAGATAACCATGGATAAGCTAAAATAAAATCATGCTGAAGAGTCGATCTGTTTAGGTAGGAAAGTAGCCTGCCGGGCTAGGATGTGCGCAGTGATAAAAATTTATCGATGATTTTATACGACAAATGTATGGGCTTATCGCATAAAATCGATAAAATGGCGCGATAAACGCTTATCGCGGTGCGCATCTTAGACCAACTGGGGTATCATTTATTTGACTGTTTAATTGTTTTTAAAGAAAACAGCACACAGACGCGCCTAAAGATCCTATATTGAGCGAACGAGCAAATGAAATAAAAAAAAATCCGCTTTGCACTTGAAAAGTGTAGGTTGAATATTTCATTGATAACTACAAATATCAATTTCAATTCTAAGGCTAAGTTGCACCATTTTATTTTAACCGTGACTATAACTATAACCGGAGTTTGACAGACTTTTGACGTCAGCCTCAGCTATGTAATTTTATTGTATTGTATTTGCCATACACGTTTTTCAAATACGAATTCTGTTTGTTCACAGATATAGTGTTATCCTGACAATATCAACGAACGCTTCTGACGGGTTTGCCTTAATAAACGGTAAGTTCAGTTACATTTTATTCTTTATATCATATATTGTGTACAAAAAGAACAAGGAGCTTAGAGGCTATAAACTAAATGTATCATCAGATGTCAATAAGACCCGTTTTCTGTACCTACTCGTACCTATTGATTCAAGCTCATGATAGTGAAAATAATTTGAAATTAAACCTAAAGATTTTGATTTTTAATCGAGTTCTAATTAATCGATTAGTTATAGGTAAGTATACTTTTAGTATGATCTATAGTTGGCAGTCGAAAAAAATGTGCTTACAGAAAGAGAAAATTAATTTGCACTCACTCTTGTTTCTTACAACTGTGAATGAACTACAAATTAAACATCATAAGAGTAAATACAAAATTCTTAATAACCATTATTTATTAAAGTACTTTTACCTTAAAATAAATGTAAAAGGATTTTCCAAGTATGTAACCTTCAGTTCATTGTTAACGCGACGTAGGTACAGTCAATGGCCTAACGCAGAATATTTAACATCTAGACGCAATATAAATACAAAAAGATTTCTGTTGTACCACGTACAGACAGACAAATAGAATCCGAAGTATTGATCGATTAAATTTTTGAACGAATATTGAAAACTTTTGGTAGATAAATCAGCCACTCAATTTAGAAGTTTACGAGGTAAAGGCACGTTCACAACACAATTCAAATAGCGATGTTTAATGTTTACACAATGATTTCATTAAGCCCGTTTCACGTGTAAAATTTTGTAAATATTTCAGTTTAGTTCGAATCCATACATCTGTAAGCGGTTAAATGAATCTTAACCTTTAACTGGTGACAAGCGGTCTCACAGGCCGGGCGGCGTCAGCGAAACATCGTTTCACCCCCTTCTCCGTACTTCCCATGTTTCACCGCTTCAGTAGCTTCAAGTTTAGTTGTGTTTACGCCGTAGATAAGGATATTTGCATCATTCAGCTCCAAATCGGCAAGTTACATCGATGTAAAGTTCAGCAGCGGTCTCTCAGACCGCATGTCACCAGTTACGTGTAGGGCATGCATTATTCGTTCGATATTGTTATTCGAATATTTCGAATACTAAAATTTATGTTATTCGAATACTTCGGATAATACGAATTTTTCGAATACTGCTTTTTTTCAATATAATGTAAATTAAAATAAACACTTTTATGTCTATAATCATTATAATAAGGATAAATTTTTGCTTATTACAATCTCTAATAACTACAACTTTAATAACTACTTGAAAAAAAAAGAAAAAAAATACTTTCTTGTGTTTAGAAAATAGGAACGTAAGAAACTGCGAGCATCCTAACGTATCATTCATAGAACATCTCAAATGATTACTAAGAACCTTATCATCATCATCATCATCTCAGCCATAGGACGTTCACTGCTGAACATAGGCCTCCCCCAATGCTTTCCATGTTGCCCGGTTGGTAGCGGCCTGCGTCCAGCGCCTTCCTGCTACCTTAATGATGTCGGTCCACCTTGTAGGTGGACATCCCACGCTGCGTTTTCCGGTACGCGACCTCCACTCCAGAACCTTGCTGCCCCATCGGCCGTCAGTTCTGCGTACTATGTGCCCTGCCCATTGCCACTTCAGCTTGCTAATCCGTCGGGCTAATCAGTCAGTTAATATAAATTAGAAGACTGAGGAGTATAACTTGCCAATATGCTTGGCGTTCGTGGACTATGAGAAGGCCTTCGATTCGATCGAGACTTGGGCATGGGCAGTGCTACAGTCTCTCCAGCGGTGCCGTATTAACTATCGGTACATCGAGTTGCTGAAGTGCTTGTAAAAAACGCCACCATGTCGATCCGAGTACAGGACCAGAGCACGAGGGCGATTCTTCTGCAGCGAGGCGTTAGGCAGGGAGATGTTATATCTCCGAAACTGTTCACCACAAAAGAACCTATTAGCTGAAAAAACATGTTCAGCTTCGACACTCGGTAAGTGGAATTATAAGTAGAAAATCATAAACACACTGTAGGTGAATGCTTTTTGGACCGCCTTGATCTAATAACGCCATCTCCACCCTAACAGACGTTTCCAAGTTATCGTTATCGGCCAAATTTTTGTTTGACTTGATACCTCAGCAGCACCTTGCAAAGATTCATAATTTTTTGTTATTAACTGTTCCTTAAACGTCTTCGTCGCCTGTGCTCTTTCATCTTCAAAGCGCTGTCTTTGTATTTCTCCCAAAGTAAAATTTAAAAAAAACTTGAGGAAAAACTCAGACAAATCATAACTTTATTTTTGAAACATCAAAACCTAAACAAAACAACTATTTTTTTAATAAAAATTGTTGAAACTTAAAATTAATAATCCGTGGATCCACCTATAATAAGACTCTCCTGACACATCTGCAGCGGTTCTGCATACTCAAAACAAGGGTGTCAATATCCTGTTGTGGGATACTGTCCCAAGTCCTGCTAAGACGCAAGAAAACCTGGTTTTCATGCACCATATCTTCAGGGAAATTCCTAAGAGCTCTTCTCTGAAGCATATCCCAGGCATGCTCAATAGGATTTAATAGTAATTTAATAGATGAAAACCCGGCTTCGCTCGGGTGCAATTTGACTCATAATACACTATTCTAGGTGCAAAATGTAGATAGATGTTTCTGTAGTCATCGGTTCTCAAAGAATATTAAATATAGCATATAGCTTCGTTAGTTGTGTTTAATAAATATGGTAAATAAAAACTGCAAATGTTTTTACACAAATTATTTTTATTTTAAATCAACATTCAAAATAAACTAAGACAAATTAACAAAACAATCAAATTCAATCTTTAATATAGGTTATGTAAATAACTCTTATTAATAGTCAGAAACGGGATCAGATAAGAAAATACTATTTTCATCAATATCTGGCTCCGGAAGTCCGAAATCTGTTAGTCTCTTTCCGTGGAGTTTTAATGTTTCATCAATTTCTTGTAAAGCCAACTGTTTGGATAATATTTCAGGGCGGGATCTTGTAAAGTCATAAGTGCCACTTGTGGTCTAAACTGAATAAGTATTTTTGATTTTTGAAAGTTTTCGATAAAATGTGATGCAAATTTTTCCCAAAGAGCATTTGGATCAGTTACTTCACAAAACACGCAAATTAACGCAAACAGCTGTCGTAATTGCCGAGGAAGTTTGAAACCAATTGCTTCATCCAAACATCTTTCCATGAAATGTGTCGGAATTTCAGTGTAAAGATATTGTCGAGCACTTTCATCTGTTCTGTTTAGTTCAAAAAATGCTAATAATATTTCTGGAATTGGCTTTCAGACTGTCTGGGTCTATGTATACCTTCCCATTATGACAACAATTTTTAAAATGATTTTTAATTTTTTCACCTAAAAAATGAAGTGCTTGACATTGAACACATTCATAAATCATAGAACCAACTGAATGTACTGATACTTGAATGGTGTTATTTGAAAGTGCTAAATATAAATAGTTAGTCCTGGGGGGCTGATATTCTGTACTAAACCTGCTTGAATATTTACGTTTTTTCGGGGGTCTGCCCGCCATTTGATATGTTTTCTTTCTCTTCTTCTTCTAAAGAAATAAAACCACTGCTGACTGACAGCAGCTGTTTTTCTTTGTTGTCCGAAGAAGCATCATCACTGCTGACTGACAGTAGCTGTTTTTTCTTGTTGTCCGAAGAAGCATCATCAATCATCTATGAATCCTCGATTAGCGTCAACTCTTCGTTATCAACCTTAAAAGAGAAATATATTTATGAATAGCTAATTTAAAGCTTTAATTTAAAGATTTAATTTAAATTTTTAATGCTATATTTTGTTACTCTTATTAAACAAATTTAATAAGATGTGATGAAAAAATACACCACATGCAGGAATTGAACCTACATCCTCGACTTCTCCGTTGTCGCGCTCTTACCATCTGAGCTGAGTTTAATAAGAGAAATATATTTTATTTTTAGACAAATATTCAAATAATAATAAGTATTGTGAATGTATGTAGGTGTAGGTATATTCTCCCACCTCTATATTTATTTATACCTCTGTGAAAGATAAATAAAGTTTATTTATTATTATTATTATTTTACTTTACTCAGTGACCTACACTATTAACTTACCTGAAAGTCATCAAATAAATCTTGTGATGCAGCAGAAGCAGCTTTTTGCTTTTTAGGAAAAAGGTTTGATAGTGCCCGAGCCTTGTTTATTCTTAACTGCCTAATTGTTTCTAAGCCACAACCCTCGCAATAATTGAAATTATCTGCAAAAATATGACTTACTTGACTTATGGTCCTATGTCCCCTAGATGGGGCAGAGGGCGTCCACAACAGTCCCCCATCTCGTTCGGTCTTGAGCTTCTCGCTTGATCTCGCTCCAGGTCTTGCCGATCTTCTTCGCCTCGTCCGCTACAGTGCGCCGCCAAGTTTGCCTGGGTCGACCACGTTTGCGTTTTCCTTGGGGATTCCAATCCAGAGCCTGCTTAGGGATGTGATCGGGGTCCCTTCGGAGAGTGTGGCCAATCCAGTTCCACTTGCGGCGCTTGATCTGCTGGTCGATCGGAATTTCGTGGCAGCGTTCCAATAGCTCGACGTTGGAGATTTTCTCGGGCCAGTATATGCCGAGAATTCGGCGAAGGCAGCGGTTGATGAAGACCTGCAGCTGGTGCGAGATAACCTTTGTGACCTTCCACGTTTCACACCCATACCGAGTATAATGTTGTCGCATTCCACACATCGACTGCACATTTGCATTTGTTTGCAGTTTCTTACAAATATTTTACCATTACAAAAATTGCATGTCACTGGAATTTATCACTGTGCGAAACTAAATGACATTGACATTTGAACTTCAACTTTTATGGTTATGGCTAATATTCTTTTTCTGTGGTTGAATCGGCCAATATAACTGACCCACGCTGAACTGTCCCGCCAAACTCAATGACAGGGGGGCGCTACCATCGTTCAACTATATGGTTTCCAACATGGCAAAAATCTGAACCAGCGATCCGGTATTGACGGTGGCGCCCCACTGTCAATGTCATCGACAGGACAGTCCAGTATTTTGGAACTATACCAGGTTTAAAGAAAAAACACAACAAAGAGTATATTATCATAAAAATCGCGAAACGCACTGATTTCCATTTATTTATGGATCGATGACAACCCAGCAAATAGTTTATGGTTTTGGCGTTGATCGCATAGTGAGTGGATGGTGAACTACTAAAGATGGCGACAGCGGTTTGTTTGTCAGTGCCATCGGAATTTAACGAAATTCTCCATTATCCGAATTTTGCGGATATATGTTGTCGACTCAAAATCGTTATTTTTTAATGCTTTGTTATTCATATAAGGTTTCGATCCAGTCTACCGTACCCCTTGACGAAATTATTAATATAGATTATTAGCATTGCTTAAGTAGTTTGAGGTCGGATATTTTTACAAGTTTTTAATAGGAAAGGCGTATTCGTATTGTTCGAAAAAACCGAATAATTATGTAGATGCTATTCGAATAATAAATTTGGCGAATATCCGAATAATATGGATATCCGGATATCCGAATTGCGTGCCCTAGTTACGTGACATTTTTTTCATACAGTTTTTTCGTATTTTTACAGTTTTTACTTGCAATTGATACTTAAATAACTCCAAAAAAGAAGCGTAGGATCATTAGTTGGGAATATAGTGCCATACTTTATGAAACGACTTGAAAATTCGCCACTTGAAAAATATCCGGAAAAGGAAGACTCAATTGGGTCGGAAGCCGAATATGTTCCCGAAAACATCGTTCAGGAGCAAAGTGACCATGATTCAGAAGCCGAAGAAAGTGTTTTTGAAGATGAAGGACCAATTGACGAGAATCAGTCAGAAAGTGAAAATGACGGTCCACTTTTATGCCAAACAATAAATGCCCTGACAGCCAATAAAAAATACAAAAGTTTCACCACTGCCAGTTTTCTAAAATGATGGGTTACCTATGTGTGATTGGTTTTTTTAAATTGATTATCATTAGAACTATAATAAAAAATACTAATTTTGTTATAATTTGTTGATTTAAATTTCTTTATTTGCGATTATAGATCTCATCTCTAGTTTTTTGATTTTTATTACTACATATAATTTAACAGCAAGTTCTGCATTAAAAATGATATTTAGAGTTTATTATTTTATTTAAATTTAATTCTTCTATATGCTAGTAATCTGTTTTTAAAGATTGTGGTATGCTACCTTACCTAGTTTCTATGCTACAGTCTTGATACGGTAGCGGCCTCTCAGACCGTACGTCACCAGTTACGTTACACAAAAACCATGTCACCAGTTAAAGGTTAAACCATAACTGTTCTATTACTTATAAACTTATACGGCCATAAATTATATTATTTAGGTCCTTAAAGTTAAATTTCTGTGATCAAAACTATAATTTTTGTCTTTTTGATTTTCGGATCAATTTAGAATGCTCAAACAACGAAAATGCTACAACTGCAATAAGGAGAGTCATATGCACACTTTCTAAAATCGCCATCTTATCGCAAAGCCGATTTCCTCCACAAAACCCCCTCCATAAATAACCGAGTTACTTCAACTCATCATTAAAATTACGACAAACATGATCGCAGATGTCACCAGTAAAGAGTGACATCACAAAAAAAAATGTCTCAAAACCGTAACACGCAATATCCGCTGTGTGTACGCGACCTTTGGCGGGCGGACAAGGGCGGCTAATGTCAGACAGTGTGTTCACCCGCGCTAAACTAATTGCAGCGAACAATACTGGGATTTGTACACAAATGGGATTATCGGAGGTATTGACGTTTATGACGGTGATCAGGCAGATTCGGCTTGAGAGGTCGTTACCTGGTCGGACGATAGGTAAGGACGGACTGAAAATGGCAGATGTGGTTTATAAATGGTGCCCGCGATTTGTATTATTACTTCGAATAACAATTCCTTTCTTTGTGGTTTGAAACTTAATGAAAGTCAAAAAGGAAGAAAACAAAAGATAATTATAATGCTATCAATATTCCCTTTGGGAAGAAATCTTTTAAATAGTGTTAATGTCCAGGTTTTTTAGTTTCTTTTAAAGTTTCTAGATAAGATTTTACGCGGTATTAGAACTTAGATCTTAAACAACGATGTAGTAGAGATATGAAGAGATGTTTTCTGATGTGGTTCCAGCAAGATTTTCATTTGTTTATACTGTAAATAGACTGCGACATCTCCTACATGTTGTAAGAAAGAAATAACTGCCAAAAACAAAAGACTCTCGCACTGAGTTCATCTTACAGAACGTCAATCTGCACTCATTGGCATTGTAAAACTATATTACAAGTTGTGACATTGTAACCTCCTTGCAAGTATTGTGCTTGTCATGTTAAGTTATGCGGCAAGCGAAAATAGGACACACGTATCCAATGAACTAAGTATTGTATGCTGCATTCGTATTGTGTGAGCAGTTGTGCAGTACCTACCTACTCGTAGTTTTATTCAAATGTAGGTAAATAAATAATAAAGAATAGGCAGTGAGTACAGAGTTACAGAATTTCAAACCAAAGTGCATTTCAGTAGCACTAATATAAAAAAAAAAAAAAAAAAAAAACCACTGATTTTCATAAATAAGTCTTTTTAGGTAGCCTCATTTGAATGGGTATTGTTTTTTAAGAATTTTAGATTCATTTTTAGAATATTCATTTTACTCATCTAGAAATCAAATCCAGTATCAAGAGAGGCAAGTTCTCTAACTTCAAGTTATAATATTGTCATTGTCACAGGTCCATAGTTAGCTACATTGCTTTGTATTTAATATCAACTTACAAAAATAAATTATTCCACTTGTGACGACCGCGAACAAAAAAATTTACATGCCATCCGTCAATGTCAAACTTTTCCTTTTTTTATTTTTTTCATTCGCCAATCATTACGTCATTATAATATTTAAAAAAAGAACGTGCATTTTCGTATATTAAAAATTCTCGCCAACTGTGTTGTCGAAAATTGAAAACTACCTAATATTTATGTGCAAAAAGTAAAAACGGTGTATTAGGGCTGCAACAAGCTACGAGTCGCATATTTATTTATTTAAAAAGGTGAAATTGCCGAGCTTAGATAGGATCCCATTCCATTTGAGATAATAATCCAATACCTACCGTTTGATGTAAAAAGGCACTGTATACTTCATATCGACGGCAGAAAGCGATTTTGTCGTATCTCAAAAAGTCCGATTTTACACCAGAGCAAAAAAACTATTTCAAAAATTCATAAATCTTAAATTAAGAAAGTTAGAACGCTGAAATTTTACATGTTTTTTCTACTAATTAAACTTTATTTAATAAAGGTGATTGGAATATTCTAGAGTTACTACTTCATTGACTTTTGACTAGTTACAGCAATTGATTTTTTAATATCGAGCTGCAGAAATGTTGTATCAGGAAGGTAAAATGTATGGCTTATTTAAGTTGACTTCAGTTCCCAGGCAGCGGATCTGCCGTATCTCAAAGAAACGATAAACTCTACAGGGCTATTTAGCTGTATGGACCTTTTAATGAAATAACTTTCTACATTTGAAATGTTTTATATACAATAAGAGTCAGAGATGTGAAAACAATAAAATACTGTATCTTTTTCTTAACTGTTTTATTTAAATTTTAAGAATGTAATGGCACAAAAAAATCAGTCTGTTTTTTAATTATAATAATCAGTCCGACAAAAATTCTTCTTTATTAGTTTATCTCTCTTCTTCATTAATTTTAAGAAGCATACACTTTCTCTTTAAAAGTTTAACAATCAGCCTACCATGGTTTTTCTTCTTCATTAGTTTCAGCAATCAATCTGCTAAATTCAGTATTAGTTTTTAAACTAAATAAAAAGAATCATCATGTTACTTTTCCTTCTTTGTTCCTTAGTTACATAAATCAGTCTGCTATACTTTCTCTTTATTGCTTGCAACAATCACTTACTTATACTTTGTCCTGAGGTTTGCCACTTATTATTTTTAAACACGTAAACAACAAGTGCCGTGTGGGGGGGACGGCCATAAAGAATACTCTTCCCCACCGCCAACAGGAGGCGTGTCGTAATAGGCGACAAAATCCCTGCAGCACCGGACGGGCAGCAGCGTATGCGTGTGAAACCTCACAAAAAAAACTGCGATCTCTAACCCGCCTGCCAAGCGTGGCGATTAAGGCAAAATACCCTCATGAAGAGACACAAAAAAACACGGCCCCTAGTCCCCGGCGGCCCCACTATCCCGGGCCACGGTAGCGGTCACGGTAACGGTGGGGCGAGAGGTGCTAAGAATCACCGGGTACCGACAGGCTACCAACCCCGACGACCTCTGGCCCTGGCAACATTTAACACTCGCACGCTGCGGCCTGACGTGAGGCTCGCCGAACTCGAGGAAGAACTGAGCAGGTTGCGGTGGGATATCGTAGGATTATGCGAAGTCCGAAGAGAGGGGGAGGACACCATAATCCTGAAATCCGGAAACCTGCTCTATTTCCGGGAGGGCGACCAACAGTCCCAGGGTGGTGTCGGGTTTATCGTCCACAAGTCCCTTGTCAACAACGTGGTCCAGATCGAGAGTATTTCGGCGAGGGTAGCGTACCTTATTACCAAATGGTATTCGCTGAAGGTCATACAGGTATACGCACCGACCACGGAACACCCTGACGACGAAGTGGAGACTATATGTATATGAGGATATTTCCAGAGCCATACATAGCTCCCGGTCCATTTTACCGTTGTGAAGCTTGACTGATGAAGTCTACGCTCCGCCCAGCGCCCATCCAACTCCAAAACCCCGAAAGCTTTCAGCTCGAGTTGCAAAATCGTTTCGAATGCCTAGGAGACTGCGAAAATGTGGACGAATACAATGACAGGTTCGTAGAAATTGTCCAAACGACTGGGTCTAAGTTCTTTAAAACCCGTCGTTCAAAAGAAACCAAAAAGATCTCTGACCTCGCCAATAAACTTATAGAAGAGAGACGAAACTTGGTTCTGCAGTCCTCTGAAGATGCTGCTCAGTATCGGCGTCTTAACAGACAGATCTCCAAGTCTTTGACTCGCGACCTACGCCAATTTAATACAGATCGTATTAAAGAGGCGATTGAGCGTAACAAAGGCTCTAAAGTGTTCGCAAGGGATCTGTCTGTTGGCCAAAGTCAACTGACCAAGCTGAAGACCGAGGATGGCAGAGACATCTCGTCGGGGCCTGAGTTATTGGAAGAAGTTGAGAAGTTCTATGGACAATTATACACGAGTGTACTTCCCAAATCTAGCTGAAGACCCAAAAGCTAGATTGACCCGACACTACACCGAAGATATCCCGGACGTCAGTCTGTACGAGATTAGAATGGCTCTCAAACTGCTGAAAAACAACAAGGCACCGGGTGATGATGGAATTACGGCTGAGCTTCTGAAAGCAGGCGGAACGCCGGTACTAAAGGTTTTTCAGAGGCTGTTCGATTCCGTCATACTTGAGGGAAAAACGCCTACGGCATGGCACAGAAGTGTGGTAAAACTTTTCTTCAAAAAAGGCGACAAAACCTTGTTGAAAAATTTATAGACCCATCTCACTTCTGAGCCATTTCTACAACCTGTTTTCGAGAGTCATCACGAACCGTCTCGCATGCAGGCTCGACGACTTCCAGCTTCCCGAACAAGCCGGTTTTCGAAAAGGCTTTAGTACCATATACCACATACATACGCTACGGCAGATTATAATCAGCCACTTAAGCGTTTGTGGACTATGAAAAAGCCTTCGACTGACCTGGGCAGTGCTACAGTCTCTCCAACGGTGCCAAATTGACTATAGATACATCGAAGTGCTGAAGGGCTTGTACGAAAACGTCACAATGTCGGTCCGCCTCCAGGATCAGAACTCGAAACTTATCCAGTTGCAGCGAGGAGTGAGACAGGGAGATGTCATATCTCCGAAACTGTTCACCACCGCCCTGGAAGATGTTTTCAAGCTTCTGGACTGGAGCGGATTTGGCATAAATATCAACGGCGAGTATATCACCCACCTTCGTTTCGCGGACGATATCGTAGTCATAGCTGAGACCGTGGAGGACCTCAACACAATGCTCGATGGCCTCAGTAGAGCCTCTCAACAAGTGGGTCTTAAAATAAACATAGACAAGACAAAAATCATGTCAAATGCCCGTGTTGTACCCACTCCTCTGAAGGTTGGAGACGCTACACTCGAAGTTGTTGACAATTATGTATACCTGGGACAAACAGTCCAGTTAGGTAGGGCCAACTTCGAGAAAGAGGTCAATCGTCGAATCCAACTCGGCTGGGCAGCGTTCGGGAAGCTTCGTGAAATTCTCTCGTCTGAAACATCGCAGTGTCTCAAGTCAAAAGTATTTGACCAATGTGTGCTGCCACTAGTTGCCAGTGATGGTATACGGATCTGAGACGTGGTCGCTTACTATGGGCTTCATAAGAAGGCTCAAAGTCACCAAAAGAGCGATGGAGCGTGCTATGCTCGGAGTTTCCCTGCGTGATCGAATCAGAAATGAGGAGATCCGTAGGAGAACCAGAGTGACTGACATAGCCCGCAGAATCGCTAAAATGAAGTGGCAGTGTGTGCGGGGCACATAGCTCGAAGAGCTGATGGCCGCTGAGGCAGGAAAGTTCTGGAGTGGCGACCACGAGCCGGAAGACGTGGCGTGGGCAGGCCTCCCACTAGGTGGACCGACGATCTGATGAAGGTCGCGGGTGGTGCCTGGATGCGAGCGGCGCAGGACCGGTCTTTGTGGAAATCCTTGGGGGAGGCCTTTGTCCAGCAGTGGACGTCTTTCGGCTGAAACAAAAGAACAAATAAAATCGTAAAATAATATTTATTTTAAGAATTTACAATTCTGCGTTCTCACTATCGGCGCTAAAGCACAACTGCCGCGCGATCAGAATGGCGTATGACGCAGCGGGTGGAGGGGGTTTGTTTTGCTAGAGTGACGTATTACTTGCTGTACACAAAACAAGACTCTATTCAAAATGATGTTAGTAAGATTTTCGCTATTAGATGATACGTTTGAAATGCAGTTACTATTTTATAAGTACTCACGTCAGTTCGGCGCATTTGCTGTATGTTCGACATCGTAAGATTTTAGGGCGGCTGAAATGCTGTATCTCCTTTAAAATCAATGTTCGACTCAGAAAAAGAGTGCTGTAACTGTTTAACATACTAGTAGTGTGGTCGTATCTATTTTATTTTCGAAAGTTGCGATTTTTTGACTAGTTACAGCAATTGGTCAAGTAAATTGTAAAAAAACTGGAAAAAATTCTATGACGTATCTATATTTTTTTTCATCGTAGAAAGACGATACATACACCATTCGACGCGGCTTTTTTTTCTTAATACAATACAATTAAAAGTCATTTTAGCCAATTTTTGAGATACGACATTTCCGCTTTCTGCCGTCGATATTAAGGTCTTATAACATAATAAACCCTAGATCCGTCATGAAACCACATAAAAACTCAATTCAAATCCAAATCACATATTGAATTCATTTTGGTTTCAAGCACAACTATATTTTTACTTGAATATGTATTTATTTGTCACCACAGTCTTAATACCAACAATTTCCACACTTATTATCAAATTACGAACCTTTGTTCAGCTGCTTTGTCAACCCTACAAGTTTGCAAAATTACAAAGAAACGCGCAATTTGGGCATTTACACGCTACAGCTGAGGTAAAATCAGGTATTTACCTACTTGTCTCATAGTAGTATTATTTTTATTTGCATTTTCAGGAAGTAATGCTTATTACCTTTCATTGTATGTTTATATGAACATTTTTAACGATAATAAAGGTATTTCTAAATAAGAAATTGGTCATGATGACGATTTAAAAAGGCCTTAAACTCGAGAACAAAAACGTTCATGCACATAATTAATCGTGATATCTTACTGACTTAAATCGCAATGCTGAACAAAAGAATTAATATGAAAATTAACTGACACCATCCATCGTACTCTCTGAGACTCTGAATAAGAGCTATTAATCGCAAACAAAGGCGTAAGTAACACATGTTTTTGACGCGACTATCGCTGGAAAATCTTTCCAAGTTAACACAATAATGTTTTCAGCGCCACAATCGATGGAAAATCGCTCCGTGTAAACCCGCAGCGGTATTTTTCACGCGTGCACAGAGGGGGGAGGGGGGCGCGAACGCTTCAAGGTCATCGGTGACGTCACGCGCGGGCGCGTTGACCCCCGAAACGGGTCGCGGATCTCGATGACACTTGTCGACTCGAATCAAGTTCGCGGATCGAGATCGGGAATCGGATTCAGTAACTCGGACTCGGAACTCGATTACAATTCGATTTATTTACCGATAGTAGAAACGCGGTTTCGGCTACCGCAAATAATCTAGTTTGTTTTGTAAACAGATCTGTTTTAATGAATTGGTTTCGTCACGTATTGAGTTAGGCCAAAGTGCTCAAAATTGAAGTGGGTTATTTTAAGGATACCTTAATCAAATGCCATTCAAGTAGTTATAACTTTAGAATGGTGATTTTAGAATCTGTAGCGCTTTATGAATTGCACCTAAATAGGTATGAATAGTGACAATAAGACCTGGTAATTTTTCTAACATAAATGCGAGCAACATTAACACTGAGCGGCCTTTGTATCTAGTAATTCATGAAAACATACCTATTATTTTTTATTAGATAAAGTACTAACAAGTATACAGAGACAGTTCAACCTCTGTTTGTGTAAATTTTTTTTTATGCAGGACAAGCCAGGTTTTACCGCAATCGTACCTGGTGAGTATTAAGATGCAGTCTAGAATGGTACATATCTAGGTACCTGTACATAAAAAATACAAAATAAATATAAATATAGTACGCACGGCAAATAACAAGCCATTGAAAATGTACATCAGATAGCGAAGGAAACTTCCACAGTTGCCGGGAGGCTATAAAATAACTTTGTTCATTCACATGAGTTTATTATTCGAGTCTCACCTGTCCGTGTACAATAATTGCTTAGGGTTTTCACTGTCGTTTTTACGACATTTTTATTGACATACAGTTTTGCGTGTCATTGACCAAGACAAAAAAAATTGCTTACTTAGTATTCGCAGAAATGGACTGAAAACCAAACAACTGTTTTAGTGCGACAGACTCTGGATTTTTCTATTAATTTTCATTTTGGTATGTCCAGTCGACAATCAAAATAGCACCTAACACAAATGCGATACCCCAAAGTGTACCAAAGTCTGTAAAACTATACGTATCTCGTATCCCGGGAAACGGACGATACTGATAAGAGCTCTATGTGGATCTCAAGTCAAAATGAGGTCAGATTTCCATTCATAATTATTTATAGAGTTTATTTCTCAAAAGATACCAAGTCCTTGAACAATTTTGATACTATAAAGTTATGAAATGCCATTTACTGCCAACTGCAATTTTATAAAGAGTTTATAATAGTGGTCCGAAAGCACCGCCCTGCGGCAGTCCGCTCGGCATGTCCGTCACGTCGTCTGACGCGCCCGGCTAATCTGACAATAGCCGTCGCGAATATTGATGCTTCATCCATCACTGGCGAGTCACCCACTATCGCTCACTGTGTCGCAACTTTTTGTATCATCTGTGACACACGGTTAAACTGTTACATCGTGCCTTGAAAATCTGATAACATCAAATGTCTGGTAGACGAGAAGGTAGCTGCAACACAAAAAGTGTAACATAAACATCTCTTGAAGTGGAAGTTTTTTACTATATATTTTTTACTGTATTGGGAGATGATTGCAGTGGAATATTTTCATTTGATTCGATAGTTTTTATCTATGCTTGTGATAAAGCGTGAAATTGCAAAAAACTTCACTTCGTGATCATGTCATTACCCAGGCCGCCTGTTTAGTAATTTGTCATAAGCCTTACATAAATAGTGTTTTCAAATATGCAATGCAGTAAGTAAGTTTTTTAAATATGCAATGCAGCTATTCGGTCAACTGTAATTCTTTCTTTTATTCGCTAAAATTCCTAGATTAATATCTTAATCATCGCTTGTTTAATCATTTTAGTCATAACATTACCTAAACCACTTACTATTTATACTTTATAGCTTCTTGACTTTGTTTTTATGTATCGTTTGTCCATCAATCCAGTGTCAATATTCTTGCAACGATCAGTCAAAGACATCATTGTACCGATGACATTAATTTTGTTCCCAATCAACGTGGGTGGTACAAGCTACCGGCCACAATGTCGACGTTTTAATTAACTCTTCCATTGTTCTCGTTACGAAAAACAACATTAGGATTTAATTAAAAGTAGTTGTGTATGATATTTATAATCCGAAGCTAAAAATATGTTTCGATAGTCACGTTAAAAATATTCGTAGGAATAATGATTTTGAAATATTCGCAGGGTATTCTAGAATTTGCTCAAGCGATTTTACTTATTACATTCTATTTAATATCATTCATGTTCAAATTTCCCTGTTCCGGAATCCTGAACCTTATTATACTCATCATTTTCTGGTTCATCTGAGACATTTAATAGCTCTATTATAAATATCTAGCCTTTCTCCGCGACTTCGTTCGCATTTTGGTCTCGAAAGTTCGAATTCTTGCAAAATGAAAAGTGGAAATAATTTTTCAAATCTTTATTATAAGAAATGATTAGATTATTTATTCAGGACGGTCCATCACCTCAAACTCCTTTAAGATTTTTTAAATAGATTAGCAAAATGAAAATATCTCTACATCAAAAATTGTTTAAAGGCTAAAGCGTGATTAAAATTTAAAACGTACCAACCAAACTGAAAAAAATACTTTCACGTTTATAATATTGTATTATTATTTATTTGTTTGCTGAAAAGCTGTGTAATTAATTATTTATTTATTATTCAATATTCCTGACAAAAGTTCCCGTGAGATTTTCCTTAATGTTATTTATTCTCTTTTCTTTTTCGATTTATTATAATAAGCAAATTGTTTCAATTGCCATGAAGATGTTTTGATTCAATGAATTTTTACATTTACTTTGTTTCGTGTAGACATTTATTCCAGTATTGATAAATAAAATAATTGTAAGAATTGACACAGTAGGTCTTACAAAATTATTTCTGGACAGTAGGTACTATACGTTTCGCTTAGCATGCCGCCTTAGAAAGTTCTGCAAAAGATGCATCGGTAAAGTAAATACACCTACTGTGGTACATGTATACGATAGGTCATTACTTTTAAATTCGCTATAAAATTTAGCTTCACGACTATTATTTCGAAGTGAACGCCTCCCAAAGCACCAATTTTCATTAGCGTAATATCTGTAAAATGTAGTTATACTTACGACGTTACATCCTCGAGATTTATATGGTATTACAATGTAGTTTCACTTCTATATGTACTAGGCATCACACACAAATATTCAGAGCTAAAAAAAAATAACAAGTTCCTTAGTAGCCAGCGCCATCTGTCGTCGCTGCGCAGGGGCGTTCGGCCCGCTCAGATGTCATTCATTGTGTGTGTGCGGGCATCGCCACTTCGTTACAATAAAAAATTTAAATTGTGCATTCCATAATCATGGGAAAAAGGAAGCGAAGTAATTCCCGGATAAGGCGTAAAATAAGACGTCTGGAAAAACGTCTTCGACGTTCGTTATCGACTGAATATGAAGGTTAGTAACCGTTTCTTTTTTGCCAAGAAAAGTGTTGAACCGAAGCGTATGTATAGTTATACATGTTTATATCAAAGTGAAGACTCGACGTTATGTTTTTTTTTTTCTTGCCGCGTATCAATTACAAAGGAATATAATAATAGCATTCCAAAGAATGTGTATTTTTTTTTCCTCTACCCGCATCTTTGGGGTAGGTACAGTTGACTACGTAAATTAATTACAAAATAATTATTCTCATGCTAATAATACCTACATCGCATTCTCCGTGACGAGATCACGGCTGATGACGAATGTTACCAAACGTTATACTCCATGACGTGATCATGGCTGATAACTAAACAATATTCCACCCATGTTATTCTCTATGACGCGATCATAGCTGATAACTTAATATAGCCTCGTGTTGTAACGTGATTACAACCTATGGCAAAAATAACGATTCCCGTAGATCATAGATTATTACGGTTATATTGACGGTTGAACATTTTCGATGTCTTTTCTGATTTTTTCAGAAAACTATCGTGACAAACAAACTCCACCGCGTGACTCACAAAGTGTTCTCATCGACTCTTCAAGATCAGAATCGTCACCAGAACCTTGTTCCGTAAGGTCTGAGGTGATAGTCACTAATATAAGTGAAAAACCGACTTCTAATGACCCATTAGCCGGCACAAGCTCAGAAACTGCCAAAATTCCCGAGGAGCTTCCTCCAGAAATAATTGAAGCACTTGGTGACTACCAAAGCAAAGATGAAACACTTGGTCCAGCCATCAGTGAAGAAATCTCCAAACGCTGGGGTAGGATTATCGTCGAGGGAATGACAAAAGAAGCAAAAGAGGCCATTTTGCAGAAAATTCTAATACCCGAAAACTTTAAACTAGCGAAAGCTCCTAAGCTTAATCAAGAAATATCTGCTGTTCTTAGTGACACCGTCCGGAATAGGGACAAGCTTTTAGAAAAAGCTCAAAATTATCTTGGACTCGGAATAGCGGGTTTAACAACCTTGGCTACAGATATTATCTCGACAGATTTAGATAAAGTCAGTATCCTAAAAAAACTGTCGGAAGTTAGTCAGATACTGCTCGATCTCCACTATGAGGACACCAAAACTAGAAGAAAGCTAGTTACTACATCACTTGATAAAAAATTCTATGGTATGGTTGCAGATGTGAAAAGAGACGAGTTTTTATTCGGTACTGCCTTAGGTGATAAAATTAAAGCAGCTAAGGCCGCTGAAAGATCAGGGTTTCAGATTAAGCGAGTGGATAATCATCCTCGCCCTACTAATGGCCCCCAGGGAAACTGGCGAGGCCCACCCCGGAACCAAGCACCAGCAAAGGCACCCAGACAGGGTGGGCCAAAGAACCGTTACCAACCATATCAACCACATCAATCACAGACGTCACGCAGACAGCCAACATCAGCGCGAGCAGCTCCCGCAGCGAAAGCGAACTCACGCACTCGCAGGACCTAAATAAGGTATTCCATGCAGGCCGGCTACGCCACTTCTTAGATACCTGGAAACATATAACAAAAGATCCCGTTGTACTCGGTTATGTTAGTGGCTTCAAAATACCATTTAATGACGTGCCTCACCAATCTTTTCAACCTGATAACAGTAATCTAACTGCTTCCGAATCAGATAATATGCTCTTGGCTATTTCTCGATTACTAAGTTCGGGAGCGGTAATAAAATGTAAGGACGTACCTGGTCAATTCTTATCACGAATATTTTTAACTCCAAAAAGTGACGGTACATTTAGATTTATCCTAAATCTCAAGGAACTCAATAAGTTTATTGATCCTTACCATTTCAAAATGGAAGATATAAGAACAGCCACAAAACTACTTACTAAAAATGACTTTATGGCCACAATTGACCTTCAGGACGCATACTTTTTGGTACCAGCTTATGAACTTAGTAAAAAATTTTTACGGTTCAAATTTCAAGGACAGACATATGAATTTCAATGTCTCCCATTTGGTCTGTCCCTAGCACCTTTAATCTTCACAAAACTGATGAAACCCGTAGTATCAGTTCTTAGAAACAAGGGTTTCTTAATCGTCATATACCTGGATGATATCCTAATAATTGATAGATCGTTCAATAAATGCCTCGATTGTGCTACACAGACCGTAGATTTACTTGAAAGTCTCGGTTTCATAATTAACGTAAAAAAGAGTAATCTGACGCCAACTCAATTGCAAACTTTCTTAGGTTTCGAGTTAGACTCTCAAAACATGGTGTTGCAACTACCTTCCACTAAAAAATTAAAAATGTTAAAAAAAGTTAAGCATATTCTAAAACAAAAATCTATTACTATAAGAGATTTTGCCAGCTTTCTTGGATCACTCTGTTCTGCCTGTCCAGGCATATCATACGGATGGCTCTATACGAAAGAACTTGAAAGAGAGAAGTTCTTAGCCCTGCAAGTAAATGATGATGACTACGAACAAGTTATGCCAGTGTCTGCTAATCTAAGACCTGACTTGTCCTGGTGGGTTAATCATATAATGACTTCACAGAATCCTATTCGGAGTAATAAATTTGCTATAGAGATATTTTCCGATGCATCATTAACTGGCTGGGGTATTTATTGTAATGGCGAGCGTACTAATGGCCTGTGGGGTACAAACGAGGCAGGTGACCACATAAACCTGCTAGAGCTGAAAGCAGCATTCATAGGCTTAAAATGCTTTGCAAAAAATCTAAGGAGTAGGGAAATACTGTTGAGGATCGACAATACTACGGCTATTGCATATATCAACAAACAGGGGGGTATTCAATACCCTCATTTACACAAAATAACTAAAGAATTATGGCAGTGGTGTGAAGCAAGACATCTATTTGTGGTAGCCTCCTATATAAAATCTAAGGACAATGTAGAAGCTGATTTTGAATCCAGACGGTATAATATTGACATTGAGTGGAGCCTAGCGCCCACGGCTTTTGACACCATCGTAGATACCTTCGGTAGACCACAAATAGACTTGTTTGCTACATACCAAAATGCCAAATGTCAGCATTACGTTTCCTGGAAACGAGACCCCCGAGCATTCGACATTGATGCATTTACTGTGGACTGGAAAACATACTTTTTTTATGCTTTCCCCCCCTTTTCCCTCATACTAAAGTGTCTCCGGAAAATTGTAAACGACAATGCCGTCGGTGTCATGGTAGTACCATATTGGCCGAGTCAACCGTGGTATCCACTGTTCACGTCGTTATCATGTAGTAATATGATTTACCTACAACCCAGTCCTGACCTTCTCTTATCGCCTTTCAGGACCCCTCACCCATTATGGCAACAACTTACCCTGGTGTCGTCAGTATTATCAAGCGTGCATTCTCAAGACAATCATTATCCACAAGAACCTCGGAAATAATGATATCATCTTTAGCTCCGAGTTCACTCAAACAGTATAACTGCGCCTACAAAAAGTGGTGGAAATTTTGTAAAGACCACAAATTAGACTTGTTTTGCAGTAACATACCAAAAATTCTAGAATTTTTCACTGAACTATATGATTCCGGCTCGAATTATTCCACCTTAAATACCACACGCTCTGCTCTCGCTGTCATCCTGGGCAAACAGTTCTCACAAGATGACAGGATACTGCGATTTATTAAAGGAGTATACAGAACAAAACCATGTTTTCCCAAATACGAATCAACCTGGGACCCGAACATAGTTTTGAACCACCTTTCACAATTCTTTCCTAATGAAAGGCAAAACCTCGAAATTCTTACAAAAAAATTGGTAACTCAGCTCTCATTGTCAACAGCACAACGGACCCAGACGTTATCATTAATTGAACTATCAAACGTCAGAACGTTAGAATCAAAAATAGAAATTTTGATCGATAACCTAACCAAGACCTCTGCACCAAACCGTACAATTCACCCACTCGTCATACCCTTTTTTCAACAAAGACCCGAAATATGCCCGGGATCAACTATAGTGGCTTACATAAACGCCACTAAAGAATATAGGGAACTTACGCATACTAATAAGTTGATCTTGACAATTAAAAAACCTTACCACAACGCCAGCTCATCGACCATAGGTCGATGGATTAAAAATGTCCTCTCAGATAGCGGCGTGGATACCAGTATATTTGGCGCGCATAGTACGCGACATGCATCCACGTCCGCTGCTAGTCGAAAAGGCGCTTCAATTGACAGTATAAAACGAGCTGCGGGGTGGACGAGTAATTCATTGATTTTCGCCAAATTTTATAATCGCCCTATAACGACAGATTCTGCCACTGATTTTGCCAATGTGGTATTTAATTAAATTGCAATCGCAATATTATATATTAAGAGAAAATGTATAAGCTGTGATTTATATTTTCGTTTCCATATTTTGTTAATAAATTAGTTTCGAGAAGACATAATAATGTATTTACTTATTTCATCGCGCTGAACATCTACATTGTAATACCATATAAATCTCGAGGATGTAACGTCGTAAGTATAATTAACGGTTAAACAAACTTACCTGAAGTGAAGTTTGACTGTAATTATACGAGACGTTACATCCGAAGAGATTTATAACCCACCCAACCCTAGGTCTAATCGACCTGCCCTTTATCTAAATGAAATAAGTAAAAAACTCTCTGAAATAAATGACATCTGAGCGGGCCGAACGCCCCTGCGCAGCGACGACAGATGGCGCTGGCTACTAAGGAACTTGTTATTTTTTTTTAGCTCTGAATATTTGTGTGTGATGCCTAGTACATATAGAAGTGAAACTACATTGTAATACCATATAAATCTCTTCGGATGTAACGTCTCGTATAATTACAGTCAAACTTCACTTCAGGTAAGTTTGTTTAACCGTTAATTATGCATCCGTCAGCTCCCTCTGCTCTAGACTAAACAAGATAAGTCATCACTTTCCGCTCTACAGTGTAAGCATTCGTAGAATTGTTATTCACATAAGAGATGTGTCAGCAGAACTAAATTGTAAACACCGTACTGGACGACTGCGATCGGCCACAATATTAAATCATTATTAAATCGCCTCCAACTCGGCGAGGACGTGATCACTTAGTTTAATTAAATATAATCCTTTTTAAAAAGCTTCCACCCCGCTCCCGAAATCTGACTGGCGCAGCCGTTCGGATTTATTGCTGCAAGTTTTCCTAAAGTTTACGCGATTGGTGTCAAAATCCGCCGTTTAAATTCGTGATACTACGGGAAACTAATAAATCCGCCGAACCAAATAAATTTGTCATCGAAGTACGGGTGGAACGAGTATGCAGAGAACGGTCGGTTGGTGAGTAGAACTTTTCGCCAATCCTTCCACTCCTTATCCTCTGTGTAATTTTCATGCTTTTTAAATCGTAGGGAAATATTGCTACTCCGGGATAGAACTTCTCCCAGGGTATCGCATTTTGTGTTTTCGTCATAAAACTTTATCGTTAACACTTTTCGTTTAGATTTAAGTGAATTAAATATTGAAACAAAGTAAAGAAAATAAATTGAAATAAAGTAAATAAATTGAAATAAAGTAAATAAATTGAAATAAAGTGAAATAAAGTAAATAAATTGAATATTAAATTGAATTAAATAAGTTTATTGTGTAAAGTAAAAATTATTAAAGTTGTTAAGTTAATTGTCTCTCGAAATTGAACAATTAAATTAAGAACCACTCTTATTTTTACTGTGTATTTTTATTGTGTATTTTATTGTGTGTTTTACACGGTAATCACTACGTGTATTTTAATTGTGAATATTGTGTAAAGTACTGTTACAAATTCTGACTGGCGCATATTAATTAAATAAATTTAAATTCAGTAAAAATGGCTTCACCACAAATCGAATCCGTACAAATCACGCCAATACCCAACGAGATGCTCAGATTAATTCCATTTTTTAATGGTGACAAAAAACATCTAAATTTGTTCCTTAAAAAATGTGAGTATGTTATATCGAGATATAGAGGTGGGGTTGAGCAAGATTTATACGTGTACCACGCTATCACTAGCCGCCTTACAGAAAATGCAGCAGCACTGTTATCAGAACAAGAAAATTTAACAAACTGGTCGGAACTTAAGGAAATTCTGACACAACATTTTGGAGACCCGCGTAGTGAGGCATGCATTAATATTGAATTAGAATCATTAAAAATCAGATCGAATGAATCATACACAGACTTTTGCAACCGCGTGCAATCAACCAGGTCAATGCTTATATCCAAAGTAAACACCATAGCAGACGAGTCAATCCGTCACGCCAAAATCACCATATACAACAACACCGCGTTAAACGTGTTTCTCTATAATTTACCAGAAAACCTTGTGCGCATTGTGAGACTAAAGGCACCGTCCACTTTGGAAGCCGCCCTCTCGATTGTGCTCGAGGAAGTAAACTTTATGGACCAATATAACATGCGAAGCAAAATGCATTCGCAACCCAAACCTAACAATTCGTTTACGCCAACTCAACAGAAATTTTCAGGCAATCAGCCTCATTTTGTCAGCTCTAATGCTTTCAAACCGATAATTCCTCCACAATTTAAATTTGGCCTTCCGCCTAATCAAGGCTACAAACCCTTCCAGCAATATGGAAATAAACCTTTACAACAATTCGGCTATTTCAAGCCTCCGCATCAACCAGGTTTCAGGCCACCGCAGCAGTTCAGCTACAGGCCTCCACAGCAGTTCGGATATAGACCGCCCCAGCAATTTGGCTATAGACATCCTCCTCAGCAATTCGGTTACAAGCCGCCTCAATTCGGCTATAAGCCACAGTTCGGTGCTCAGCAAGCCCAACAAGTCCAGCCGCCACGTATGCAGCTGACCGACGTGTCTATGCGTACAGCTACAAAACCAAACAATGTAAATGAAACAAACTTAAATGATCTGAACTACGACGAATCAGAACAGTCGTATTACGATCAATATTATTGTGAATACCCTATAGACGAATATAATAACATGTACAGCGAACAGTATTACCCTGATTTCGAGGAAACTCCCGAGGAAACCCAGGAAACTAAATTCCAACAGGATTTTCACGAAACAGCCTCCATCAAAGAACAGAACAGATAAACATTAATTGCGATCCGGAATTAACATTACCATATATTTACCTACCGGAACTGGATGCTCGCATGATGATCGACACTGGCAGCATGCGTTCGTTCTTCAGTCCGCGTATTGGCTATCAGTATTTCAGTGAATTCATAAGAAATGAACCGTTCCAAGTTGTGAGTACACACGCGTCAAGTACGCACAACAAAACCATAGAAATTCCCCTTTTTCCAACTTTTAAATGCAGAAAATACCACAAATTTTATTTATATGACGTACACAAATGGTACGATGGTGTAATTGGACAAGATTTATTAGAACAATTGGAAGCATTAATCGACATTAAAAATAGAGTCCTCAAAACTAAAACTGCATGCATTCCAATCATTTTAAATTACAAAAAATTCACAGACAACGTTAGAATGCCTAGTGCAACCGCTAATTACCGTAATGAATCAATCAATAAACAAAACGCAAACGCAGACGCGTTATCCCGCATAAAAGTAAATGCTCTCGATTCAGATAATCAGTCCATGAAAGTAAATGTTAGCAAAAAGGAAAAACGTATTCAAAAACAGGTTGATAAAGTAGTAAAGAAAATAGAAAAATTATCATCAGGAAGTACAATAGTAATTTCCGACTCTACATCCTCAGAAGGAAGTAGACAATTAGGTTCAGAATATCCGATTCCATCGTCAAATAATTCAGACTGTGTCGATGAACAATCAAATAACTCACAAACTATTCATTCCGCAAAGGATACCGAATCACAAGGCATCCCAATCTTAAACGAAGCAATCGATAACAAACCTAATCAAATATTAGTCTTTGAACGATTCGATAATGAACTTTCAGTCAAAAACCTTTCACGCGATAAACAAAAGGTTCTTGAAGTACATTTACCTGATAATAATGCAGAATTAGTAAAACAGTTTTTAAAAGAATATATCAAACCTAAAACAAAGTATTTCATTTATTTTGAATCAGATCAACTTAGACGAATTTTCACAGACGTAATTATTAAACTCTTTAAGAAAGATGTAGTTCAGTTTTACGAGTGTACAGAACGGGTAAATTACATAGAAGACGAGGGTGAACAAAAAGCAATAGTTATCCAATACCATGAAGGAAAAACATGCCACCGTGGTATTAAGGAAACATTGATTAGAATTCGTAGAAATCATTTTTGGCCTAACATGCAACAAACAGTTTCCGCAATCATTAACGCTTGCGAAGCCTGCCGTAAAATGAAATACGATAGGAAACCCATAAAACCATTTTTACAATTAACTAAAACTCAAGATTCCCCATTTCAGGAAATTTTCATTGATCTCTTCAGTATTGAAGGAATCACATATTTAACCCTAATTGACGCCTTCAGCAAATTAGGACAAGCAATAGAGATACCTAGCAAATCAACATCAGACGTTACTAGAGCACTTATGAAATATTTCTCATTCTACGGAATTCCAAAACGTATAAGCTCAGATCCAGGAACCGAATTTAATAACGAACTCATGAAAGAATTTCTAAATTTACATAAAGTTGAACTTCACATCGGAACCCCAAATAACCCTAATTCTATGGGACTTATCGAACGCTTTCACTCGACAATTATAGAGATCTATAGATTGGCTAAATACGAAAGACGATGTACAGATGCCGCATCAGTTATGACATATTCAGTAATGGCATATAACCACACCATCCACTCTGTAACTGAGTTAACACCATTTGAGGTAGTTTTTGGTCATACAGATTCAGATAGTCCATTTAGAATCAATTTCGAAAAGCAATATTATCAGCAATTAGTTCAAGATCATGCGAAACGTACAAAGCACTTATATAAATACATAGCTCAGAAAACGACAGCCAAAAAGGAAACCATTAGGGAAAAGAAAGGTGGTGAAACAGATATAGAGTTTTCCGAAGGAAACATAATATTTGCAAAAGACGTAAATAAGCGTAAAAGCAAAGACAAACCACGTTATGTAAAAGCAAAGGTTGTAGGCAAAGCCAAGCGAAACATCTTACCAATTAAAGTAGGTGATAGGACTACCAAAGTGCCTATTAAAAACATAAAACGCCCTCCGCAGGTGGTTCCTTCTGCTGATGATAGGGACGCAGGCGCTGGCCCTTCAACTGCAACCGATTAAAGATAATATTCTAAGAAAATTACCCTGGTCTCAAAAATGTTCGACAGTTTCATAAATATTTCAGAGCAAATAAACAACAACTCTATTATTATTGATGAACGCTTGAAACGAGTTGAAAGCCTATTGCAAAACATAACGTCCACACAAAACGATTGGACTTTTTCTACATACATACTAGGAGTGTATAACATATTCATAAGTAGTTTCCGTACAATATTTATAAGATTAAGTGAAATAGAAACAGCATTAGCATTAAGTAGAGTATCCATTTTACACCAAGCAATTGTAAACTCTACAGAATTATTGTATCATTTAAAGTTAATTTCAAACTCTGCCAATTTAGTTTACCAGCCTACGGAAAGTAATTTGTTAAATTTAGAAGAAACTATTTGTGTAAAATCTTATATGAAACAGGATCAGATAACATTTATTTTAGAAATACCATTGATAGATAATTATACTTACAATTATTATAAGATATACTCACTTCCTATATTCCAAGAATCCCAAAACGTTACGCTTTCCATTTTCCCCAAATTTCCTTACCTTTTGGCGAAGGGTTTGAAATACTTACCGATCGTAACACCGTGTCGCCCGCTTGCCGCCGGCGATCGCTTCCTGTGCTCTACGGACAACCAGGCTCTACATAACGAGCCTACCTGCGTGGAACAGCTGATGAGGTTCAGTAAGGACCTTACCTCCTGCAAGCAGCACCAGATCCAGCTGGAAGAAGTAAAACTCCAGCAGCTCAACGCGAACAACTGGATTCTGTACAGCAGACTGAAAGGCACGCTGACCAAACATTGCGACAGCGAAGTCAGTAAGCAGTCAGTCTTCGGCACGTACATCATCACCATCGATGAGCCCTGTGACCTGGAAATCCATGGCCTGCAGATCCACCATCGACTCTACATTTCATCAGACGCCGTAGAACACGTACCGGTGATTCACCTACCCGAGCTACCTGTAAACGCAACGCTATCCGGTGCACGCGCACTCAATATGCATGGAATCAATTTGGATGAAATCAAATACATGTCGTACGCCCTGAAACACAGTGCAGCAATCAGTGCTAGTGAAAATGAAACAGACACTTCTTATTTTACATACTTTACATTTGTATTAGTTTTGATTCTTTTTATGTTAATTATGTTAATTGCCTTCCGCAAACATGTAGAAATTTTATGTAAACGAAATTATCGGAATACTCATAAAAATGAAACTTCCGATAATTTCTCACTTAGGGAGGGAGGAGTTATGCATCCGTCAGCTCCCTCTGCTCTAGACTAAACAAGATAAGTCATCACTTTCCGCTCTACAGTGTAAGCATTCGTAGAATTGTTATTCACATAAGAGATGTGTCAGCAGAACTAAATTGTAAACACCGTACTGGACGACTGCGATCGGCCACAATATTAAATCATTATTAAATCGCCTCCAACTCGGCGAGGACGTGATCACTTAGTTTAATTAAATATAATCCTTTTTAAAAAGCTTCCACCCCGCTCCCGAAATCTGACTATGTAGACGTGGCGGCCAAGAATTTATCGGCTCATTTCTTACCGCAGCCTGCCGCTAATTGATTGCTTTGTTTACTCTGGATTGGTTTATACCGACGATTTGCGAAGCAACTCGAGCCATTAGAGGCTGTAATCGATTTTATTCAATGACTACCACTTGAGTAACTAAATGGAAGGATAATTTTGGAAACAATAATCCAAGAAATTACATCACTAAAATTTTAATTGAATACACTGAGTCAAACCACAGTCATTTTATGCCGTCAGCTTGAAGCTACTGTTGCTAGATAATGTGACATTCGTTTTCGATTTGAAATTGGGATCGCTCTTTCTCCACATGTCTGGCTATCTGTAAAATACGCCTCCATTTCCTCAGTACTTACCACCTTTTACTTCAATATTTTGAACTGATCACACTCAAAAGCCAGTAGTTTCTGAGAGAACAATATAATAAATGGTTAAAATCTCAAATCTTAATTGGATCGTACTTTAAAACGGTATCCGAGCAGTTTAATAGCTTTTCTAAAAGGCAAACGTGTTAAATTCATTACATTTATAGTTTTAGACAGGTTAACTAGAATATGATACAAAGATAGCCAGTCCGTAATTTGAGGTCAAAACAATAAGCTGCCTTCAATGGATTTGCCCTCTTTCATATTTAATACGTTACCTAACATTTTATATTAAGTGTTGGTAACCGTATGAAGCTCGTTTGATGCCTAATCTTCATCGCCCTAAGGATTACCAAATGGAAAATTTGTTGATTACATAAATTCAGGATTAAAAATCAAGTCGCATTCACTCAGACTGTAAACTTTAAACGAGGCAATTAAAACTATTTCAATTTCGCTTTTAATTAAATCCAGCTTCTGTTAAATATCATTTGTGTTGAGCTTTGCAACATTTCCATTTTTATTTCACGATTTCATGCGCTGTACCGCGCTCGCGCTTTGAGTTATTCGCGGCATAGTTTGTATGGAGTATGGTCAGAGATTTTCAATGGCACGTACATTTTAGTGATTTAGTCACGCAAACGTTTGAATTTTAATAATAAATGCACGCGGCGTCCCCGATGACCGATAAAGGGGTCGTCCGCAAGTATGAGGTAATGCTTCAATGTCGAGTTAGACACCATCAATAACATGGGCCTACTTCGTTCATAATTCACGGTCGATAAGGGAGTAGGGTCACCTATAGTAGAGATCAGCCACCGCAGTTTGTGCAAACAGCGTATACAAGTACTATTATAAGTGGAATATTTCGATGAAAACAAAAATGATGCATAAGTGTGACTGATACTAAATTAAGAATGAGTACTGTGAGAGACGCGAAGACCTGTGTTCCACGCTGCGTAAATACTTCGAATGACTTAACATTATGTGGCACATACTTGCTACTATTTGCGACCAAATATTATTTGGTTGCAAATTAACCATGTTCAACCTCGGAATATTCAAATTAGACCATTTCATAACCATGGCCTAGCTTATGATTTTGTCCTATAACCAAGGGTCCGATGGGCTAATGATATCACAGGGGTCAGGTCGACGACCGGCCTTGCGTCATTTTTTTTACAAATGCTCCTCTTAATTGCCCCCAAAATGATGGTGTTGGGTCACGCATGGCTTCACGCGTTAAACAAACGCTTATTGGTACGTGCGCGATAAGAGAATGCGCACATTTAGGTACTTTAAAAATTAGATTTTTTGCTTTTTTAAGATTTAAGCATTGAATTTGCTCATAATTATTAAGAAAGTCAAGTATAAATCAACATTCGACTTAGAAATACATCCATCCAATTGTAGGTATTGAAAACGCTAATTTAAAATGTCCCATGATGGTCACGAACGAATTTTGTAAAGTCCCAAGCAACCAGAGTCCACATTATAGTAAAAATGGCTGTGACATACGGACGGACAGACAGACAGACATGACGAATCTATAAGGGTTCCGTTTTTTGCCATTTGGCTACGGAACCCTAAAAAGTATCGTGATGTAGTGAGTAGGAGGTTCAGCAGAACAAAATATTAATATCGTAACTTTACCTGAAATAAAACTTACTACTCATGAAGATTAGTGTTACTTATTCGTAGAAAAATTTTGCGTAATCAAATGCCGAGACGAAAATCGACTTAACGTAAAAAGTATAAAGTGTGCTCGACTCCCAAAAGCGGGTAGATTTATTCCAACGATGTAAATGACATGGGATGATTGATACAATTTGGTTGAATCAATGACACTGAATGGGACAATGGGGCACTTTTATTTGTGACTCGACTGTCGCTATGAAATTATATTACTCAATTGAAAGAATGTGTCTTTGTAATTGAAACAAAACGATCTGCTCTAAGTGAAGTATTTCACGTAATATAAGTTAAAATAGTTCCAGACCAAGCTAATATATTTGGAATCTAATGGAAAGGAACTTGCGTACTAACCCTTTCTGTTCCTCGAGTCCTTGAATTTTAACCGCAACCTAATTTGACATTATTGGGGCACTGTAAATCTAAATAGTTGAGTCTACAAGCCTCCTTGACATATTTCATTACATAATCGAAACAATATGAAGTAATAAACATACTAATTGTTTTTGAATAGTAACCGTGGCTTTCCTTTAAAGATAGGGTGCTTTAAAAGACACCAGGTCATAATTCTTTAATTATAGAATCAAAAACTGACCTATGCCCTCAAATTTTGCTTAATACTACCTAAACAATTCAAACTCATTTCTGGATCACACCTCTATTATAAATCTTCCAATGTTTTTTGACCTTAACGCATAACACAAAGTTCAATGTAATGTTATTACTGACTGGTTGAGGGTTAACAAATGATCAACACGCAACTCCCGGTGAGGTCATAGTTGCATTTAGTTCCTCAGGGTGCACCGGCGTAGACGCACCAATTGACGCCGCAGACGACGCGTCGAGGCAAATTGCCTGGCAGTTATGTGGCATAACGGCTGGATGGTTCAGCCACTATTATCCAATTTGGAGATTGAAAAGGTGCTCGTGTCTGGCAAGAGTTGGGGGACACTTAATCTAAATGATTTGGTAGATGGTCATTTGAATTGACCCAAAGTAGATACCTACATGAGTATCTTTTTACTAGTTTAACATGAAAATATTGAAGTACTGTGAAATGCAAAGAAACTGATTCTAGCCTGGAAGGACCAATTAAGCTATCGGTCAAATAAAACCAAGATAGACAATGATAAAAGAATTGTAACTAAGCTGAAGCCACGCAAATAAAGAGTCTCGTGATTAAAAAATGGTCCTTCTAAATCGAAAGAAAGAAATTCAATGCGATAGAAAACCTACAAGGATTCAATCAAGTTTATTATGATTGGAAATTTTAAAAACAAGGAGAGTGATTTAAAAAATAAGGTAATAAGGGCTAAAGAGGTCGTGGCCCTAATACCCATTAGACTAGGTAAGGGTCAAATGATACAGAGATCGATACCGATAATTATCAAAGGGTGTTCACCCACAGTTGACAGGTATGACCTTTTTAGCCTAAATGTTAAAAGTTCAAGAAACTATAATGGTAAAGCAATCAAACGAATAACATCTATTACAGCCGATGTTAAATGTGTTTCTATTACAGTACGTAAGTGTAGTATTATTTGTTTTCTGAAATAAATTTTGTCCATTTCGAATAGATCAAATATTTATTTGGTTTTAGTTGATTGTGTAAAGGATTTTCTTTGAAAGAATTCTGTGATCATCATTCGTTGGAAAAAGGATTTTTCGAATACAGAACTTAATATATTTAAGTTGTTAAACCCTTTTCAATCCAATTTCATTGTTGTCTTTTTTGTTAGCCGACATTATATTGTATCTTTAATCTCGATTCTCCGATCAAATTGTTCTCGTTCACCTCAAACAAAATCGAGTTCGGAGGCTTCCAGACACGCTATCGGCGAATAATTACGCCCACGTTATAATTAGCATGTATTGTGTAATATGTTGCAAAAACGCCGCCGGGTTAGTTCCGTGTGCGAGTTGATGCATTGACGTAGCAACATGACTGATAACGTACACTAATGGTTTCTGTTACCATGACAGACGTATATGATTACATGTGTTGGTTTTTCATGAAAATCCGAAAATGGTCTAATTTGTAACTCACTGCTGTACTGATTGTCTAGTTGTTAATATTTTATTAGTATAGACCCCTTTTCACTGGTGACGGAATAGTAAAACTTAGTGGTACTAAAAGTGTGGTAGAAGCACGTGGTAAAGTTAAGATTACACAAGCAATGTCAATGCCCTTTACCTAACTTGTGTTTTAGAACTGACAATGATATTAATTAACTGTAAGCTATGAAAAATATTTTTTGATAAATTGAACTTCAACCAAAACATAATCAATAAAGAAGTCTAAGGTCCTCAATCAAAATTTTAAGATTTCGGTCACTGTCCTGTTTATTCAGTTTAAACTTCAAAAATCCTTGAAAAATCTCAATCGGTAACCATTAGTTAATTACTTGGAATTTCAGTACATCGAACTCTTCGAGGCTTAGATACGATTTCCAACAGTTTGCGTTAGTATAATTTCTTCACAGCCATAAAGAACCATTCATTCTGGACACTTGTAGCGATTCTAACTTCTTCTCATTATGTTCACTACCCTGTCGCGCCGGTTTAACTACTGGTCCTTCTATAAATAGTTAATATTTGCAATTCAATTTGGACCTAACTCCTTTTATAAATTCAATTGAAAATGCGCCTAGTTGAGATGAGTGAAAGTTGATTCTGGTTTGTGAAGTGTTAAACTGTTGGGTTGGTTGGCTAATATGCTCATGCGCACAGTGGCCCAGTCGGGACTAGCCAGCAGGAATGAATTTCGTAGACAGCTTGCACTTTCGATATAGCTCGGTTTATGGTGGGTTCATTACTAGCTCCTTCAATAACTTTATGGCGTAATAACTAGCTGACTGATATTCCTACTCGTTTCGCTTTTGGTTAGCAAATAAAGATTTTTGATAGCGTTGAAAAGACAAAATTGCATAAGATTTTGCTGTCGCGTTTTTATTTCTAGATTTAGACAACCGACCATTTAGAAACTAGACCTTGTAGCTGTGGCTTAATATTTCATGGATAAATATACCTCAGACAATAATAGGCATTAATTTATTTCTAGGAAACTATATTTTATTTTATTTATGCCCTATTGAGTCTATAACTTTCGATTACACAATTTTATTCATACCAGCAGCGATACGGTTTCTATCGCAATCGCTTTCAAAAGCAGAGAGAAAATTAATTCGATATTAGTGACTTAATATCAATTCATTGGAGTTAATATTGAGGTATTTAAAGAAAAAACAGCTCGAACACCAATCAACCAGTTGTCGCTGAGTATTAGGTAATGCAGGTGATTAATTTTTAATTACATTTTTAGTTCCTCTTCTTCTAAATAAGAAAAATATTATTTTAAGAGTATTCATCATCATCATCATCATCATCTCAGCCATAGGACGTCCACTGCTGAACATAGGCCTCCCCCAATGCTTTCCATGTTACCCGGTTGGTACTTAGCGGCCTGCGTCCAGCGCTTTCCTGCTACCTTTATGATGTCGTTGAGTATTGATAAACGCGAATACCTTTTGATTTCAAAATAATAACATTCATGTTACGTTCTATAAAATAAAAGTAGATCCTCCACTTTATTTCAGCAGTTTTCGTGTAATAAAATAATGTATTACATTAAACCATGTCAATATTTAATCAATCTCCATTATGCACGGTAATCTGTATTTAATATAACATTTCCTGTGCCCCGTTTCGCCTCAAATTCAAACCTAGTTATTTCATCAACAGTTTCTGTGAAGAGAAATATCATCAATTTGGTGTTGGGGAGGTATTTCAATATCGGCTTTCATTTCGCTACCGAATTCGTAATAATTTTAACTGTATAATAAACTTCATGTTCTTATTCACGTAATATAAGAATTTTGCTCTATATCTTTTTATCAGAACAAAATATTGCTTATTGGAATGTTACCTCTTTGAAGAAATGTATGTAATTTGGAATTTCAATATCAAAATTGCTAGTTTATTAGATTTTGTTTACTTATTTGTAAGCATGTTAAAAGAAAAATTTGAAAAACTTTTAAGGAAAAACTTGATCTTCACATACATTTTAGGTAGGTAAGCTCCTAAATTCACATTGGAACTCCGCATGATAGGTACCTATTCATTGGACTACCTCTTGAAAATCTATGTATAATAACGCTAAACTTGTAACTAAAAAATATTATTTTGTATTTACATAATTATTATGACGGAAAGGACACTTTTATTAGTACAGTAGGTAGGCTGTGTGTAAAATTCAATTTTAAATATAGCTTACCCGGTAAAATTCTACTACAGTTTTTTGTCCACAGCCTGTGTAGATCGTATGCCCACAGCATACGAACTGGTTTGCTAGCAAAATATTAAATAATTTTATCGGGTAGTAATATTAGTAAAAGAGACTAAAAACAATATCCATTCTTCGCTCTTTATCATTCATAGGCAAGTAATGAAAACGATGTTAACAACTGAAAGTGAAATTATAATGGTCCACCTTACGTTTCTTGTAAATATGTTTTAATTTGCATTTATAGAGTTTCCTGCAATTGGATTGTCTGGGCGCCAAATTATTATAAAAGTCAATTATTTTTTGCCTTTAAAACTGTTTTAAAGTTCCCATTTATAATTTTAACTCCACTACAGCAAATGGGCCAGTGCTGAAAAGCAACGCCAGAAATTAAGTTGCTAACATTATCTTCATAGGATATTTACGAGAAGTATAAATTCTTGCGTGTTAGATTTTAACGTTTTGTTTAATATTGTGTATACCTCACGGCCACAGTGATAACTATCCATTTCCGTTTATGCTCTTTGCGATAGAACGAGACGTTATGACCGGCAATGGGCAGTTAACACTGTTGCCGATCGTACTAACTCTTCTTTACCCTTTTTTATTTTTTAATAATATTGCAATTTGAATATTTCTTTATATTATATTTGCTTCAATTCATTAGAGTCATTCTTTTGAATCTCATTTTTCAGACAAGGTAAAAGATATTAATCGGAACCCTTTACAATCATGTGTAAAAAAGAACAAAAGCTCTCGTCTAACACATAGATCCAGGCATGTCATGTCCCCCCATTAATTAAGACTTGGCAGTGTTGCGGCATAAATTATAAACGATTCTGTTTAGTTCGGTCCCTTTGCTTTTATGCAGCGCCACAATGCATCAAGTCTGCCTGAATAATAAGCATGCTGTAAAATGGATGTAAGACATTACAACTTTCTAATAGGCTGTTAATCTAAAGTAGTATTTAATCGTTATATTTATAGGGTGTTTAATACCTCCAATCTCCATGCTTACTACTGGCTGATTTGATAAATTTATAAAAAAAAAGAAAAAAGGAAAAAAAGCTGTCAATTGATTTTACGCATTCGCAGCTCGCTTTTGTCTGAAATAAAAATACATTTTTTCTGCGTTGTTGTCGTATCAAATATTATCGTCGTCGTTGTCTTAGACCTACTGGTCAAACTTACTCCATAGGGGTTTATACATAGATGTCGGTTCATAAGCTCTAGATTAAGCTCGGATTGTATGAAACCATTTCCTTTAATTTAATTAAATATTAAACAATATCACATTATGGTGTTCCAAAATGACTTTTGATACTATTTGGGATGTGTACAAATTCTTATAAAAGGCCTAAATACAATTTACCTCGTGAACAACAAAAATTAAACAAAAATATTTGGTAGAAAAAATACAGAATAAATTTAAATACAGTTGCCCCAATAACTCACGACTCAAGAAAACACTCAAATGATCCACACAACACCTTGATCCAAATAAACAAACTAAATACATTGTTAGATTACCCCCCGCTGTATCGCTTGGCATAATGCCTAGATAAGTAGTCGTATGTCACTTTAACTATCAAACTTGCATTGTTGCAGTATTCTCTTTGCCAGTAATTGATCCTTAGTGTCAAGACTCTGTGTCAGACTGTGTCATAGGCGATAAATAACTGTGAGAGATCGTTGCAAGTGATCTTCAATTATTATCAGTGTGGGAGACAGCAAATAGATATTTATTTAAACCAAACAGTTGGTTAAATTCATCAACAAGTTTTTGATGTTTCATTTTGGGAAATCCAAACCCACTTATTACATCCACAAATTGACACATAATATTTTGATAAAATATTGATTTCAAAATAAAAACGTTAAGATTGTTGAAGCTGTCTTTTAATCAGAATAAAACTCGTAGATCTACAAGATACAAGTGATTGTAGAGCTCAATGAATCAAGTTTGGTAACAATTAAGTATCAGAATCCAAAACTGTCATTACTTACTTACCTTCATTTATAATTTTATACACACATGGACTCCCATTCGAATACTCGTATGTTGAAAAAGAGTTTAAATATATTTCTAACTACTAATGAAAAAGAAACAATACATATAATTATCTTCAGTTATAACAACATTTGCCTAGCAACACAACCAAATTGCCGTTCAGTGTATTGTGTTCCTAATGGCATGTACGGAAATGAATAATCCGTGTTTTTGTTACATTCGTACTTGACATGGCCCATTAAAAGCGATTCTATTCATCTGCAAAGTGGAATTGTAGGTAATTTAACAAACAAGCACTATTTTCAATTATTTGAAACCCTTACACAACATTCTGATGGTTAAATGTCATTACGTTACTCATTACGACAACATACAATTTTATGGGTTAGTCCCAACGGCCCCGGTGGATCTGCCCCGTCAACGGGGCGGATGGGAAAAAGTGTTTCAACGACCCCGGTAGTCATAGTCTTAGCGTTCAACGGGGTGGATGGAACACATCAAGTGTCAACCACCCCGGTATATCGTTTAACGGGGCGGATGGATCAAATGAAGTTTCAACCACCCCGGTATATCACTAAACGTGAAAGATGACACAGATCTAAAAGGTTCCACCTCGGTATTGCATACCGAAAATAAAACCTGTTAATAAAATAAAATAAAAATATGTAAATAATAATCAGTTTTATTTAACAGTCACTGTTTAAAAAATCTACAGCATAAAAGTAAGTTTAATGTCACACAATATAATGGTCATAAACCTATAGATTACGTTTAGAATCACAGATGCGCAATTGCATTAATCAGTCAAGATTATAAAAATCTAATAGTCTAATGTGATAAAAAGTCAGTCGAAAATTGTTACAAAATATTATTATTTTAGAATCACAGATACGTAGTTACATTAATCAGTTGTTGATTAACAATAAAAGTAAGTTTAACTATCACAAAATATTATGGTCATAAACTTTTAGAATCACAGATGCACAATTGCATTAAACAGTCAATATTAATAGCACTTTAATAGTCTAATATGATAAAGAGTAACTCTAAAACTCCTCACTAACAAATAATAACAAGGAAATCTAAAATTGTTACAAAATATGATTATTATTTAAGAATCACAGATACGTAGTTACATTAATCAGGTGTTGATTAACAATAGTACTTAAACTACTACTTAAATAAATCATTAATAAGACTCCTGTAAACGATAACACTGCTGAGATGCTGACAGATTTTCTACTTGTTTTGAAATCACTTCATAATAGGAGGCGTCGCTGAGCAGTGTGTTTAACAACTCTATGATATTCGGTTGTCTTTTTTTAATTGTTTTATTAAGCTTTTTGTGCCACGCCTCAAGCATATAAGTATTCCGGTGTCTCTCTCCGGAATAAACTCGTCTCGTAACCACTGACTGAGCATAAATATTTGCGGAAAAGATACAGCAACCGAATATCATAGAGTTGTTAAACACACTGCTCAGCTACGCCTCCTATTATGAAGTGATTTCAAAACATGTAGAAAATCTGTCAGCATCTCAGCAGTGTAATGGTTTACAGGAGTCTTTACTTTGGCACGACTTTATTATAGAAAAAACAAAGGAATTTTTGAATGGCCAAATGACAGTAGGACATTTTCTAAAAAGTTTACGATAGTTGTTAATTGATTAACCAATGAAGACCGATTAAAGTACGAATATTAGATTAAAGAAGTAATAATCGTATTTTTTTACAATTATTTATTTTGTGTCAATTTTACAAATTATTCTTTTGATGTTAATGATTTATATAATAAGATTATAGTTTAAGCACTAGTGTTAATCAACAACTGATTAATGTAAGTAACTACGTCTCTGTGATTCTAAAGTAATTTTTCTTTCTTATATTCTGTAATAATTTAAGATTTTTTTTGTTGTTATTATTTGTTAGTAATAGTAGTTACTTTTAATTGCATTAAAGTGTTTATTGACTGATTAATGTTATTGCGCGTCTGTGATTCTAAAACTAATAATCATAATTTGTTACCGTAATATTTTATGTCAATTTTAGAATACTTTTTTTTCGTTATTAATAATTTATTTAAGTAGTAGTTTAAGTACTATATTATTGTTAATCAACACCTGATTATGTAACTACGTATCTGTGATTCTTAAATAATAAACATATTTTGTAACAATTTTAGATTTTTTGTTATTATTTGTTAGTGAGGAGTTTTAGAGTTACTTTTTATCACATTGGACTATTCGAGTGCTATTAATTTGACTAATTAATGCAATTACGCATCTGTGATTCTAAAAGTAATCTTTAAATTTATGACCATTAATATTTTGTGAAAGTTAAACTTACTTTTATTGTTAATCAACAAACTGATTAATGTAACTACCTACGTATCTGTGATTCTTAATAAATAATATTTTGTAACAATTTTAGAGTAACTTTTTATCACATTAGACTATTAGAGTGTTATTAATATTGACTGATTAATGCAATTGCGCATCTGTGATTCTAAACGTAATCTATATTTTATGACCGTAATATTTTGTGACAATTAATTAAACTTACTTTTATGCTGAAGATTTTTTAAACAGTGACTGTTAAATAAAACTGATTATTATTTACATTTTTTTTGTTCTATTAACAGGTTTTATTTTCGGTATGCAATACCGTGGTGGAACCTTTTAGATCTGTGTCATCTTTCACGTTTAGTGATATACCGGGGTGGTTGAAACTTGATTTGATCCATCCGCCCCGTTAAACGATATACCGGGGTGGTTGACACTTGATGTGTTCCATCCACCCCGTTGAACGCTAAGACTATGACTACCGGGGTCGTTGAAACACTTTTTCCCATCCGCCCCGTTGACGGGGCAGATCCACCGGGGCCGTTGGGACTAACCCAATTTTATTACCCATTTATAATTAATTTGTATTCAATTCTAGGGATATACCTACTGAAAACTGAAATCAGTATCAATCACGTTATTTTTACTCATTTTTCCTTTTTTCTTTAAAGAAGCCTATTACTATTTCTTTGAGGATAACGTAGTATGTTCATTCAAGCAAATATGACATCACTATCGGAATAAGGTTTAAAAAGATAGCTAAAAAGTTTCCAGACTTTTTATCTGCTTACACGAGTCAAAACTCAAGGTCTATTACCTACTTACATAATGTTTGAAAAATCCAAACTAGTTCTCCAGCTCTCCTGCAAATAAATATTATAAAATGCGGAAGAGTGTGACTATGTATGAATTGATGTTGGTTGCTCTTTCACGCAAAACATAGAACGGAATTTAATTAAACTTTACAATTTTATTGTTTATCAGAACAACACAAAAGCTATAATTTACTCGTTTAACGAATAGAAGATATATTTGCCCAAATTACATCGAAAAGTGTCAAGTAAGTCGCTCGACGATTCGATATCGACTGCGTTAAAAAATATATGAAGATTTTAGTTCTTGAAAGTTTTGCGCTAGGGGCGCTGTATCTTTTCTTAAAGGTTTTAAACCTTTGTTTGTCACCTGTCATCCGCTTTGCAATGGAGGGAAGTCGAACCTTAATTTCGAACTCCTCCTATGTTCTTCTGATTAATTTCGTTGCGGGTCCAATGACAGTTTAACTTTCCCCCGGGACAAACTTGACCTTCATTGGTTTGGTTTTTGTGGCGGTCAAGCTGTAGATCCTGGCTACACAGGAGTTGCAGTGGTGGGAACGAGAGGTGGGAATAGTCCCGTTTAGGGGCGCTGTAAAATCCGTCACTTTTTACGCAATCGATGTCGAATGCGTTTGATATAAGCTCACACTACGCCCCCTGAATTTCACGTGGACGCAGCCGCAGGCAAAAGCTAGTTCATGATAATTTTAATGGCGGCAGTTGTAAACGCGTTCGTCGCGTATCCATCTGCGCTGGCGCAAGAAGGATTTCCTTTTTAGTCCGTCCATTGGGTCAGTGTGCGAGGCCGCCCCGATTGGAGAGATGCGATAGCTTCCTGTGCACATCGAGGTATGCATCTTATGCACTTGGGATAGATGCTATTTTGCAGTGATATGATGTGCTGCCGACTGTATTTGATACGCAGTTTTCCTTTCGAGCTTGTTAGAAAGTAAGCGCAAGCGTTTATGTTTTAAAAGCTTTATTAATGTTTCTGTAGTCTAGTAGTTGGAGCTTTAAGCTCAGAGTTTCTGGAAACGGCTCTCGGAAAGTACAAACTTACTTTTCAGTAATATAAAGTTTACAGAAAAATAGTCGGGGGAATACATTTTTTTTTAATTTTGTTCGCTGAAAAATGCAGAGCTGGGAATCGAACATTCAGATTACAAAAAACAAATGAAAGCATAAAATATATTTGTATCATAAACAGTCATTGCTTTATTGATGTCTTTAATGCGTTTGTTTACTCAATCATCTCCTTTACAATTCTTGAAATGTCTTCGTACGTCATAACCTCATGAATTTACGCCATAAAATGTATATCTTTTTTTTTTTTTTTTTTTTATGTGATAGGAGGCAAACGAGCAGACGGATCACCTGATGGTAAGTGATTACCGTCGCCCATAGACACCCGCAGACCCAGGGGCGTTACAGGTGCGTTGCCGGCCTTTAAGGTAAAGATACGCTCTCCTCTTGAAAGCTTGCAGGTCGTATCCGTCCGGAAACACCGCAGACGACAGTCCATTCCACAGTTTGGTTGTACGGGGCAGGAAGTTTCTAGAGAAACGTACTGTTGTGGACTGCCAACCATCTAAGTGATGGGGGTGGAAGTGCTGTCGGGTAGATCGGTGGCGAAAAGTGGCGGCAGGAATAAGTCCGGATAATTCTTCGGAGCACTCCCCGTGATACATGCGATAGAAGATGCACAGTGAGGATACATCTCTACGCAGCGCCAAGGGGTCAAGCCGATCCGAAATGTCCTGGCAGTCAACGATTCGAGCTGCTCTCCGTTCAATGCGGTCCAGAGGGAGAAGCTGGTACTGGGGCGCACCTGCCCAAAGATGAGAACAGTATTCCATATGAGGCCGAACCTGCGCCTTGTAAAGTTGCAGACGATCAACGACGATCTATTGACTTTACTGAAGTACGCAAATAAAACTATATGACTGGACTAATAGTACAACTTTGTAACAGCAATAAATACGTATAGGATTGTACAGGAACTATAAATCACAAGTCCCCGGCATGTTGTAAATAGGTACATATTAAACAGTAGATAGTAATATCGAAATACATACAACAAACTTTGCGAGACTACCACTTAATATTATCTTATTTATAGATTAACTTTGATACATAATTTATGACCTAATAAAATACGATTCAAACTATAATCTACTAGACTGTAATTACACGCAATTTATAGGTGTCTACTGCAGCGCTAAAAAAAGGAATTGAAATTACTAGCTACTTAAAATGCATTCAAAATTTTATATTCCATGGCGCCAACTTTTACAGTCTTGAAACTTGTCAGTTGTAAAACGTTGTAATATCTTAGTAAAATGTTTCAACAATAACCTACCGCACGTAACACTTAGATAGGCAATTTAGGAACTGTGCCATCTCAATCGGTCCTAACAAGAATGAGTAAGACAGCGAAAATTCGAACACGCTCGCGACCTAGAGAGGTGAACAAACGGCCGATATTCGAGTTCAACCCAAATTTTTGACCTGATTCGACGTAAAAACGTGGTGTGGCGGGCGAACGACCGCGTGACGTCACACTGATAGACAAAACGGGCCACGGAATGCAGTTTTGAGCCACTTCTGGGCCCATCTAACGGGAATGGGCCCGGGTCGATACACTTGTCAGGCAACTATTACCCACGGAAATCGGTGTTCTAGTTTGGGAATTAGATAACCAGGTTCGTTGACCCCAATTACGGAGTCTTATTTATTTAAAAACAGGTGATGTATTGAGAACGCGTATCTTTTGATAGTTATGTAACCATAACAAGGTTTTAATTTGGGTTTTTAAAACAAGGTAAATTAATGTTAATAATTCGTAGGTCGTGACATGATAGATAGATCCACACTCAGTTTACTCGCTAGAGTTTTTAGAATTTTATTTATAAGTTTGTGCATGAATTTTTGTTTATAAGTATCTGAATAACTTTCGATCTCAATACAAAGATTCCGTAAAATGTTTGTCCAAATAAACAAAGTAACCAGCCAAATCGGTCAAGCTGATTCCAGGTGATACAGGATATTTCTTGAAACATAATATGAATAAATAAATTATATTTGTAGAGCAAAAACTCATAAATTAACACCTCCCGTGTAGACTTGAATATAATTTGTATAAATACCACTTAATTAAATGCCCAAAACAAAGAAACAACTTGCTATAAATGGCAAAATATAGTTTTATTTATTTTGTCGATTTGTTAAGATTTGTGCTTTAATTTTTTATAGTAATGGTCATAAATATTCATTCATTAGGGTTCTCTCAACTTGCTACGTTTCCTTTTACATAAACTTAATAAATAATTTATATTAATTATTATAATGAGTTTATTAAAGGTTACGGTTTATTCAAACAGTTAGATACTGGATCTAACTGTTAATGATTCTTGTCTAATTTTAGTAATTATTTATTCTGTAACTAACTGGCAGAAATACAGATCTGTACAATTTATTTGAAACATTAAATTCCTTGAAATAGACACAGATTCGTAGAAACTCGTTGGAAACCATTTTCGACCAGGTATTGGAACTTTCATTTTCAGAGACGAATTTTCCAAACATTAATTTATGATGAAAGAAGTATACCTAGTCTCCTCCTGATCGGTAAGAGGGTCGAACTCCTTGCCATGCTAAATGGCCTGATGATGATTTAAGCTATTGATTTTTTTAAATAACTTGAAAAAGTCGAACTGCCGAAGGTGGGAGTCGAACCCACGACCTTTCGCTTGGCGGGCGACTGCTCTTCCATCTGACACTGGATGAACCTGTCGAAATTTTCAAGTGTAATAAGCTGATCATCCGAAAGAACAGTTATTCTGATATAAATAAATAAATATCGAAACTTAAAGAATTACAAGCTTGAACCGAGTTTCGAGAGTCATTTTGTAATCGATTTCTAAAAAAAAGTGTATTAAATCACGTCCTCTTAATAAAAAGTATATTCTGGAAGGTGTACTTTTCCGTTTACAACACAATAACGTCGTATCTCATATCCCACAAAAGTATCGTAAACCAGTCGAAGTTATCGGGCCGGTATAACTAATGTATTAATCTCGAAAACCGAAAACCGGTATCGAATAAAAATATTCGCGTTACAACACCCGACGTCTGGTTGTGTCGATATTAATCAAACACCCTCATAATGCAGCGCTTTACACGTGTTAATAAGTTCGATGTGTTTGCAGCACAAAATTACAATTTAGTTAGATTGGTACAATCTGTTTCGGTACAACTGGCGTAGCATAATGTTACGAAAAAGAAGTAATTTTTAAGTAATTATTTCTTTTCTGTGTGTCCCTCTGCCTATTATCCGATTACTTGTATTAGTATGATGTTACACTGTTGTTTCGAATAGGTACAATTTTATCATACTCGTAAACCCTTTAATACCCGTAATATAATAGAGCTTCCTCGTTGTAGATAAAAAAATAGAGTAAATAAGTTATCTATTACCATATTTATTCGATTTCCGACCTCCAAGGATCATCACTAAATTAATGTTATTATTAATTGTTTACACAAACTCGTATTGATGTATCTAAACTCAACAATTGTGTTTGACTGCGCGTAGGCAGCGAGTGGGCTGCGCAGGCGCCGAGTGTGCTCGTTAGTCGCAGCGACCTCTGCAGGTGATAATCTGTAAACTTACCGATTATACAAATAAGATAAGGCCTGTTAAATATAATTTCGGATTGTTGCCGGGTGGAATTACTGAAGTACTTTTAAAGAGACGAGAATACATTTGAAAATAATAAAGTTAAACCGAAATAACTATTAATGTAGGATTTTTCAATGGTGTTAAACTTCATTACCATCCTATCATATCAACCACCATCTTTCATATCCGAATCAGTCAACAAGATTTATTATTTGACTCACTGATCTAGGAGACCCATACTAATGATCACAAAGTCTAAACCAATGTTGTGATAAACACAAGATGTTTTGAAAAACGTATATTTATTGACAGTAAGATAGAGTTCGATTTCTCGTATGATTTTATTTTAGACACTTTTTTCATCACAACCAAAAGCTTGAAGTTGTAAATTTTGTTTTTCAAAAATAATTTTCGCAAAATATAATTGGGTGCCTACAACATGACGTTATTAATTATATCGTTATGGCATTTAGCGGGCCTGTTTCGTATCCAAATATGAGTCAAACCCTCGGGTCAGTCCCAAAAAAAACTAATGATCACATTTATGAAATGTCAAAATTATACGACATCGCGCGGGTCGATGACCGCAGGGTTTTTTGTTGGATCAACATCCCGATCCCAAATTGGAGAACCGCAATCTTACAAGAATGAACGATCGACAAATCGGATCGTTCGTTAAATATTGGGCATAAAAACTATAATCAGTCCGATGATTTTCACTCGGCTACCAAATCTTTGGTCGGTTAGCCTTCTTTACTTGTTAAATTTTAATAATTTTGTAATGCTAAAATTAGACTGGCAAGGCAATTCGGTGTATACAAAATGTATGTAAGTATACTGACCAGTTTTTTTTTATTAGTACGTTACTCAAGTTTTCATTACGGCCGTATTTTTTGGATTTTTTGAATGACGATGAGAATGGCAATTCCCCCTTTTACTATAAATAAGATGCCAATTACACCCAACCAAAAAGTTCGTCGATTGAGTTGACGAAAAAGTGACGACTTGACAGCTCATCAGAAGTATGTGAACTGACTGTTGACATAAGTTACCAGATTGCAAATCTTTGAAAGCTTTTGTCACCATATTTTTTAATATTCTCATTTTTGTCTGTCGTCAAAAATCTGCCAAAATCTATGGCGTTCCTCATGTACCTCCATACATCATAATCTGCTGTTATTGTGCGCAAACGCACCACTAACAGCTTCCCTACTCATTTGTGTGGATTACGACTGTTTGTTGCCTTTGCCAAGAACGTTCCCTTCGGCAGAAATATGTAAACTTTTATGTGCCATTGTCCGGCACGCATAGTGTTGTCAGGCCTAGAGCGCAGTAACTGGTATTTCAGGAGTTTGAGATGAATCCGCTCCAGTCTGGAATGACCTGGATTGTGTTCCATCAGGAGTAGTTAGACATTTTTTGCACTTTCATTGTCATAATTTAGCACTGCTGAACATAGGCCTTCCCCAATTACCTACTTCCACATTGACCGGTCGGAAGAGGTATCGTATTTGCAATTTTTGCCAGGTCATCTGTCAACATTGTAGGTGGACATTTGACATACGAAGTGCTGGCAGCTGAGAATAGACAAAAAATCCTAACATCGATTTCAGTGGTATTTCTGACGTAAAGTTTCCAATGTTAATTGAACGATTTGTAATACAACGACAAAATCACGAAATTACTTCCTCCATGCTCGATGTCGAACCATACAATCTTACAGATTTAATTAAAAAAGAAGAGACCATCAAAAGCTTTCAAAAATTCATCACTTAAATTGTAAATCACCTAAAAGAATTCAACAAATAGAAATGTAATCCAACTTATATCCAAAAAATAGCACACCGTCTTGCAACTGGAGTAATCCAATAGCACCTTTTGCAAGGCATAACAAATGATCATTTATAAAAATAAAAAAATAAAAAAAAATGTTAATTGAAGTCCTCACAATTTCTTGTTTTATACAATGCCATATAAAAAAAAATGTTTTCATATCCGATTTTATATCATTCCCTATAATTTGAACCTGGCAACACTAGACACGGATCCATCAGTCTTGAGAGAGTCGGCGCGCGCGCACAAAGACTGCCACTTCTATAAACTAGTACGAACTGTCACTGCGCACAGAACCACTCGATCCTGACTCGTTAGGATGGCCTATGTGTGGCCATGCGGTTGCTTTACGTTTATAAATCGAGATATTTCGTTAAACAGACTCATTACCCACGAGTTGTTTTGTTTCAAGTTTCATGACGGAAAACTGCAACTGAAAATTTGTATGTCACTCCGAAGTACGAATACAGAAATCTTTGTTGCTTTCAATTTGAGCCTGAAACTCAATATAGCGCTATAATTGTATTACATATCAATATTTACTGAAATTTATGCACTGATAAGTTTGACTTAAGGAAATCAAAATCACCTCATTTCCAATTTTTTTAGAAAAGTTATACTCGTACAACTGATACTCATATAACCGGGAGGTGCCTGGATGCGAGCGGCGCAGGGCCGGTCTTTGTGGAAATCCTTGGGGGAGGCCTTCGTCCAGCAGTGGACGTCTTTCGGCTGAAACGAACGAACGAACGAACGAATACTCGTATGTCTTCGTAAATTTGGCACACAACCAATTATTAATTGGAAAATATGATAAATGATCGAGATAGCTGTTCAATTTCCCCGCCTGTCCAATGCATGAAGTTTAATAAGACTCGGAATTTCGGTGCGCGGGCGCAGGAAAACGCTCTGAAAGTTGCGCAGCACTTTTTGACATTTTATTTTCGTTTGTTTAATCACCTTGGCACGGAATCCGTTTGGTCTTGGTAATGAAAAATGAAAGCGCGATTCATCATATTTGTCTTCAAAACGGTCCTATAATGGTCCTGCTTTTTTAGGTTGAGTTAATAAAATTGTCAATTACAGTCGGGTTTGTAGAGAATCAAACGTTTTTGTCAAAGCGGGGTAAATTATAAAAGTTAATGAGGTATCCCAAGTGTTTGCCGGCGTGGAAACTCTCCTTTTTCGCTAAGTGTTTTTGGCAATGATCCGGGCGCCGGCGGAAGTTGACATCGGCGGCCGGGCGACCACCTCCCTTGGCTAGGGTTGCTAGTTATACTATTTACCTCAAATGTAGGGTAAATTTGCATGAAGTAAATGTCGTAAATAGAGCTCTACTAATATACGTTTCGGGAGAAATGGATTTGTGAAAGAGGAAGTGATATTTTATATGTTTTTTATCGACTCACAATTACTTGAAGTTAAAATAATTCACAAAAACGTCAATTAACCTGAATCCAGCTAATTCTCAGAATAAGATCATAACAAGATCATAATTGGAGTATCTTTTTAATGGCAACATTAAAACTCACATCTTTTCTTTTCATACAAAGTTAATAGCATGTAGGTAATTAATATAATTTACATAAATGTTTGATTCTTTATTCACGTCTAAATGTTTGCTTTACCAATATGTGGAACTATACATATACCTAATAGGTTATTTAAAAACTGTGAAACCGTAAAGATCACAAAATTAAACTAACTAATTTTATATAATTTGTCATAATAAGGCAATTCACAAATGAATGACCTTTCAGACAAATCAAAAGGTTAATTAATGTTGCTATTGGCTCGGATGGATATTATAATTACAAAAACAATTAACTACGGTGTATTATTATTGTTTTATTATGTAAATTTCTGTAATTACAATGAAGATAGCAACAATAGGCCCGTTCTTCGAGGGGCACACAAAGCGGGGCACTCACACATAGGCAAGCATTAAGGATAGGTACATGTTTTGTGTACTAAATACATAAATACCAGTCGATTTGGTCAAATGTTTAAATTAAATTTAAGTTAAAAATCTAGTTTTTACACCTAATACAATAGGCAAATTCAGTGAAGAACGACAGCTCTGCCAAGAACGAAACGAATAAGAAGAAGAAGAAAAAGCTAGACATATAATCTCTAGACAGAAAAGTCTATTTTATGAAGCCTTTCTACTGACTACTTAAACGGTTGGTTTCTAAAAGTGATAAAGGTCCATATTACCTATAATAGAACGAAGTTCAAAATTCTATTAAATTTATCTTCTGATTGTTTGAATGAAGTTCGACCTATGACTGAGTTTGAATCGAGTTTTTAGCGTTATTTTTATTAATACTTACTCACCTTATAGTGGTTACTGCATGTTTCTACATTGTTTATGCCGAAGGTGGGTGTTTAAAAATCTTACTAACTAAATAGTTCCGTGATTTATACCACCACTCAAAGGAATAAAACTATTCATTTATATTCACGAAATTAGGTCTATTTTTATTTATTTTTCATAATTAATTGTTGTCGACGGTAATAAAATAACGTTTTATCGCAGTTTTTATGTAAATGTTTATTAATCCAGACGTATTAATCCAGAACATTGCGTGCCTAAAAGTTTGACACCTCACTTAAAACACTTTTAGGCCCTTTTCACATGTCCCGGTTGCCGGCTAACCGGCGCCGGGTACCCGGTGGTGAAGTGTATGGGCATGGTACGTAGCTTTCACAAGTACCGGCGTAACTAATCCGGCATGCCCATACACTTCACCACCGGGTATCCGGCGCCGACATAGTAACGAAAATAATGCTTATTCCGAACCTCGCTTATTCCTAACCTTAGTCTCTATAACATATTCTTCTACAATTCTTCCCAAATCGACTTTTGACAATTTTATACCTTTACAATTCTTGCAGAAGTTCCACTTCTACTAAATACGAGCTTCTTGAACCCAATTTTATCTTCACTTGACAAATGCGTATCGTTTTTTACACGACCGCCCAAAAAGGAGAGTCATATTTTACCTAAGTCAATAACCGATCTCACAAATTGCAGTCAATTAAGATAGAAAGATTTATTAGTGCACATGTGTATCAACAATATAAATGGGTTCTTTTATTATTAATTAATTGACATAGAATGACCAAATCAATTGGCGCTGACATTGCATGTGGTTTTATCTATATTTGCGCTGGGATGATAATTATCACCACTAATAAACTTGTGATATCGGAAAAGCGTTGATTGCCAATATTGACAGTTAACCTAAATTGGTTAAATAGTTAATTAACGGATACTGATGAATCGGTCGTAATGCAGTTAGTGCACAACTAGCTGAAACATTTTTTCATGTATATTACATTAACTTTACATGCGATGAAACAATGGTAAGTCATGGTAGGTCATTGGATTCATGATGTCCTTCTAATATTCCAATGTCAAATTACAAAAAGGAACACACCAAAATGTGTCCCGATAACTTCAATATCCGGGAGCACATCCCCTTGGAACTCCAACTTTCCCTAAAAAGTTTCTGGAAAGTAAAAACCGACTTTTGTACGTGATCAGAAATATTTGACCCGAACCAACGTCATTTTGAAATCTTGATCCATTTGTTAATGTTGATATTCCATGTCTTGTGTGACTAATGAGATGCTTTTTACCTCCTTTAATTTTTCAATGTCAGCGCTAATTGCGTCGGTATCAAAACAGAAGTCACGTGGGGTGAAATGAATGGTTTTATCATTAACCAAATTTACGAGCGAAGAGTAACAAGATTTATCACAAACAAGACCTTGGAGTGTTTGATTTCATTCGTTCCGCCTAGAATTTCAATCGGCATCAGATATCAATTTATAACCTAATATAAATGAGTTCAAAGCATAATCTTCAATCGAACTAATATAAATGATATATTTAGTCAAAGGAAAAGTTTTGAAATAACTTAAAATTGTATTTCAATTCCCAAATTCTAAGAAAGGTGACAAAGACATTATCCAAAAAGACCACAAACCTGCTCATGCTACTTTATAAAATCTGCTACATATTTACATAAAGGAGATTGCCGATGGAATTTAATTAAATTACACGCCAGTTGTACAATTTTCGTAATGGATTCTCATTTAATGTAGTGTTGGTAAGTATGCCGCGTGTTGTACAACCTTGAGAGCGTTTCGAGCGACGCCGGCCGACGAGTGCTATTCTGTTCTGCGACGCCCTCACTACGCCCGCTATTATTAAACGAGTTCATTGGAACATCTATTTGCGCAATTTATAGCATCGCTTCTAAATCATCACGGTGACCTTACTTTGCCTCCACGCTGTAACTTACACAAACGCAGCTGTGTTTTGTTACTGCACTATTTGTATTATTACCAGTTTCATCCGCTTGTAACTTTTCATTTTCCCTTCGCTGAATGCTAACAAAGGACACGAATTGGAATCTTTTGGTTACTTTTTATATTTCGGGCTCTATAGGTATTACCAGACCGAACAGTTTCAATTCAGCTTCTTTACCAAGTTTCAAAGGCTTATTTTTCAATTCGGCCCACTCATTTCGGACAGCCTAAGCCTTGCTGCTCACTACAGGCACACTACGTCAAATTTTAAGTTTGAGGCACCTCGGGGGAGTGTGCGTGGCGCATGCGCTCTCGGCGCTTCTACACGCGCTGCCCATTCACTGCGCAACTAATGCGTCCAGTGAGACACCGCAGTATTATTTAGGTAAATATTCAGCTCTGGCTCGAGTCGCTTCGACGGGCTCGATGAGATTTTAAAGTCAAATTGGGTATGAAACTTTAAAATATCGGCGGATCTCCGCGTCCGGCGAGGCGCGGAGTGTCGGTGTAGCTGCGGTGGTGTGAGGCGACGCGGCGAGGTGGCTACGGCTGTGCGCGTGTGGTGGTGCGGCCGAGGCTCGTCGCGGCGCGCCCCGCCAGTCGGCGGCGGCGAGTCACGCGCGTCGCCTCGTACACTCCCGTGCTCTCGCAGCCCACCTGCTCCAGGCTTGGTCTCGCGCCCGAGCGCCGGTCGGACGAAGTATACCGCGGCTCCGCGCGACTGTGCTGTGACTCTCGGCAGCGGCCGACGCGTGCTGTGACAGTGAAATCGTGAGGCCGTATCGTGCGGATGTGCAGTGATGGATAAGTAGACAGGCGGCAGTGTTGTATGCGCGGGCCACGGTGTCGACTGATTTTCTGTCGGAGTGCGAGAGCGGGCCGTCAAAATTGAGTCCAAACTGTATCTAGGTGGGTATTTCAGATGGAGATGTAGCGAAGAAGTCTGCCGGAGTGTTCTCGTTGAATATTTATAGCGCCAGTTAGAAAGTATCGGCTGTCAACAAGGAGGACTGCTCTCTGCGGTGCCTCTCACCTGATTCCACAGCTGATTTGTTGCATACCTCAGAGCTCGATTGAGCTTATTGCGGTCATTCATTTGTTGATATTTTGGTTGTGTGAATCATATTAATTATGCACGTGCAGCTCTTGTTTCGTAATAACGCGTGGTAAGAACGACCGATTAATGACACGATACAGAAAATAAGTAGGTGAAGTATTCGTGCCACCGGTGTCAGGTCTCCATGTGTTTTGTCTGTTAGCAGACCACGAATGTATTTTGGAGCTAGCGTAAGTTGTTTTGGAGTAAAAGTTGGTAATGCTGTGTTGGCATCTAGAATAGAGAACGATTATCCAACACATGTGTTAGGTCAACAACTTGCAACGTCTAAGCGTAAACAGCTTAGCCTTACTTAACAAATTGAATTAAGTAAGCGTATCATCTTTAAGCATTAGTAGTAAAGACAGTATGTCTATACCCTTGTTTACTGCTTAATGGATATCAAACGAATGGAAAGCAACTTTTTGATGACAAAAATCATCAATATTTCAGATAGGGTTATCATTTTTATTCCTAACTTTAACGAATTTAATCATTCATCGGCCTTTCTCGAGCAAAATCATCACTCAGTCATAGTTGAATGAACTTTCTCAATAATGACTGGAAGTCTAAAATTTGTTTAAAAACAAATTACGACTTGCACGCATGAGATTACAAAGGTTTACGTTACCAACCTTGTATTTAAAACATATTCATGTAAGAAATATCTGAAATTCAAACTCAAAAAAACTATTAACTACGTATTCCTTTGTCTGAAAATGCATGTTCAATGTGAAAAGAACGTCTAAAATTGTACGCTTGTATTTTTAAGCAACCATTACTAAGTAATTCTAATTTATGTATTAAATACACAACTCGCTGAATGCCTGTCCGATAAAATCATACCTAACAAAAGCGACATCTGTAGATTTCTAAAGCAATGTTATTAACTTATTTTTTCTTAAATGAAGTTATTATTTAAACAATTCACACTAACATGTAATTAGCAACATGTTATTGAGATTATGGCTAAGAATGCGATCGAAAGTTGTTTCTAATTATACACATAATTTCCTTTTTTCAACAATTTTATATTAAGTCGAGCAAGGAATTTTCATTCCTATCAGAATATACTTATTAGAAGCCTATTTAGCGAGACTTCTAAAGAAATTGATTTTATATCTGATTCTAAATGACTTGAGTTTTTAATCAATAACGTAAACAGCATACTTATAAGAAAAGTAGCAATAACGCTAATGGTTTTCCGACATAGAAAAATGCATTATGAATTAGCACTCACCCACAGATATACCTACTACTGTACAGTTAGAGCAAGTTTTCTATGAGCTTTGACTTTTAACACAGACAGAATAAAGAACACCAAAGTAGAGAAAAAGCCATTAGAAGTTGGTTTCTTTTGTTTTTTCTGGACTCTACTCTCCTTATGTAGGTATGATGAAGATACTTGTACGAGCTGGAATTCACTTCAGTTTTCCATTCAGTGACCATATTTAACAATTTAGATCTTCACGATTTTCTTCGAGATCATAGATTTTTTTTCAGGAATCCAAGTTCCCAATGTGCTCGCACCATCAAGCAGCAAAACAGAATTAAGATCACTCCCGCAAAATATTCATAAGGGTGTGCACTGATTCTTTGCATAACAGCCTCAGGCCGAATTCTTGATTAAAGATGGAAACTCGCGGTATCAATGACTTCTCGTACATGATCCACGGTGCCAATGACTTGAAGGGACACTCCATCAATCAACTAGACTTCGGTTTGGCCGTGTTTCAAGCAGAGATAAAAATGTGCCAATCTTTAGAAGCGGGGCAAGGCCGTGGCCCCAATTCCCGCGATGCCGAACTTTGCGTTATAAAACTGCGATTGTAACTTGATATGAAGCATTTTCTAGAAATACCTGATCTATGACACTGTTTTGTTAAGAAATCGACAACTATAAACAAGCCTTTGTTAGCCTTATTGGCGATGAGCTACAAAGAAGAGGATTCATTGTCTTAAATTTATGAAGAGAAACACTACGAAAGCTTTCGAGAAAGTTCATTTTCGGATTGACGATGAAGTAAAGCTCCTCTTGATCCTCACAAAAGTTATACGATTCAAAAATAACGTCTCAAATGCCATAAATTCCGGACAGAATCGTCTCCATCCGCGAAAGCGCGTGAAATCTCAAGTACATTGCACTGACACTCATTATCACTCGAGTACGTCACTCAGTAGTTGTGTCAACACGGACGATTGCAGGTACGCGGTCGTTCACCCCACCGATGATATTTGGGTACACCACACCATAGCTAAGGAAGAAAAGTTAATCAAATACACGATAACCACGTTGTAACAACCAAAATCTGTCGAATTTCTTATTTCAAGTATTTCATTTAATTAAGTTACGATATTTTTAGAAGAGAAGAGATATGGGTTGTTAAAGTGCATACAGATAAGAAAGATTATTGTTTCATACCTCTTTAATCTAGTATGATATTTTTACTAAATCCTACTAAATGACAATAATATAAACTTCATGATTATAAATACAACCCGAATTTCAATCGGTACATACATATAAATATCCCAACTGGTAGCATCAAGCATTGTTATAACATCTTTAATCTTTATCTTTTATACGAAGCAACCCTGTCATTGCTTTTTTTTTTTATGTGATAGGAGGCAAACGAGCAGACGGATCACCTGATTTGATAGGGCTTAACAGCCCTATTCAAACACTGTAAAATGAGTCTCTTTTACGAGAATCGTTATTAAATCATGTCAAGGACCAAACTGTTTTAATTTTACTACGGTCGAGCTATGCCATACGATAACGGGTCGTACAGACTGACAGACGACAGACACGTGTCCCGTTCTTGCCTACGCGTTGGGGATCGTAATGGAAACGGGAATGACGTCACGCTTATCAAATTCACAAATCTGCGCCTGCGCTCCTTGTTTGTTTCGGCTGATCACTAGCCTTCGACGTGACAAACATTTTCTGGCGTTAAAAACACGTCTTTTAAATCATCAGGCATGCCAAAATCATCTTTCATTTGTTTGCTATTCTTGTGTGTATTTTGTTGTCATTCAAATTCTAATACGAGTGCCGAAAATATGGAAGCTAATAATACTATTTCAAAATACACATCAAAACGTTGAAAGAACAAAAACAAAGTGTAATCAGAAGCAGTCTAACCAATTATGAAAACAGAAAATAGTCTGAGACTAATTAAACATCTGTCACAATGAGACCTTGCGGTTTAAGGTTGGTGAAGAATAATTAAGCCAAATCTTCAAAGAAATAGTGAAGAATTATCTGTGGTAAAGAGAACCTCAGAGCTTTATTAGAAACATTTTCGGCCCGTCAATAATTTGGTCCTTCGAGGCTGGAAAGGTGATAAGATAAGGCAAATAGCTTTGAAACTAAGTAGTTAGTTGCTAGAAGTCTTGGCAAACAGAAAGCCTGAAAGTTTCAAGCTCACTTTTCTTGGTCTAAGTAAGTAAACGAAAAGGTTCATAAAGTCTTTGGCAATCAAGAGAAGAATTCTTATTTAGATGAGAAAGGAATTCCATGAAAATAACGAAAAAAGAACTCAAAAGTCCTGTGACTTATACCATGTTTGTATATTAGCGCTTATAGATGTGGGAGCAATAATAAATTGCCTCATTATACATACATACAAACAACTATCACCAAAACGATGTATGAATTGCCCACGCTACGACGAAATGCTTCAACCACCATCAAGAAAGAAAAGTCAAAAAGCAACGGGTGTGTTCTGACCACGCATACCATCGCACAGATCAGGGGGAGGGGACAAAAGTGGGACAGTGTGCGTTATTTCGGGGCCTAAATTGGGACGGCCCGTTAAACATCGGGGTTTCCGAGCCAGTCGCGGGACGATGAAAACAAATAGTTTGTTGCCACACCTGAGTGGGCGGTGGTAGGGCTTGCAGTCAAAAGGGTTTGGGCTAAGATGTCATCTCTTTCAAGACCAGAATTATCTTCTGGAGTAAGAGAGACAAATGAATATGAATATCTTCTGATTAAGCAGAATCAAATTCAGGGACGTCTTCGAAGCTGCTAGCATATTCTGTAAACATATAGAATATCACGAAAACAATGCCCAAATAAAAAGATCTAAATACTAAAATAAGAACAAACTTACTATTTGGACCAAATACAATTTGTAACAAAGATTTATCAGTTCGGACTAGGTATGTACCCTATTCAATCAAATAACAAAACGGACTCTGAGACTGTAAGCATAAGACCTATCTATTCTATACAGCACACTAAACACGACAGATGTTGATAAAATGTTTGGAATTGCAATGGCGTCCAAGGATTCGAGAAGGGCTAAGGGTTTTAGAGATTGAAGCAAAAACTGAAGACTTTTGATGATGATATTATCTTCATATTTTATAATCTGACTGAGAATATGATGGCGAATGTTTTATTTCATTTGCTGTTTTTTGGTTTCTTCAATATTCCGTATTTATCAGTTACGAGGTGGAATAGACATGTTACAGAGCACAGTCTTTTATTTTCCCTTAGAAGCGGACATCCCTGTTTTATTAATGCAATCGTTAGATATTACTATTATGTATAAAATTGATGAAGGAACTAGTAGTTGTATTTGCTTAGTTTCGAAGAAATATTCGATATTGTGATTTTATAAAAAAAACAGTTTTAGAAGCATATTTTCTAAAAAAATTACATTAAGGCAGAATTTTGTAAATAAATTTACCTATCACTATAACGTCTACCTTTATGCAGAAATTAATGGTTATTGCTGCAGTAATTTAGGAATTATTTAATAATTTATGATTTTCAGAAAACATTTTTTTCTCCGTTACACTAGAAAATTGGCAGCTATATTTACTTTATATTGATGCATGATATAATTATCTATAATACCTGAAAATATTACTTGCCTATCCCGTGGAAGTTGACGTTAGACGTTATAGTGATAGGTAAATTTATTTACAAAATTCTGACTTAATGTAATTTTTTTAGAAAATATGTTTCTAAAACTGTTTTTTTTTTATAAAATCACAAAATCGAATATTTCTTCGAAACTAAACAAATACAACTACTAGTTCCTTCATCAATTTTATACATAATAGTAATATCTAACGATTGCATTAATAAAACAGGGATGTCTGCTTCTAAGCCAAAATAAAACACTGTGCAGAGGTATAAATATAAAGCCAAGAAATCTTCGTGAAATATTACATTTCTAGTCTTATGGAAAAATGTCTTATTTTTCTCGACTTTTCTTCAAAAAATAAGCCGTGTACATCTAAACATTAAGGTACTTAATGTCTATTTTTGCTATTACTACTAACTTATCATCTTATTGAAGAAAAACAGGTTATGAAATGGAAAATTTTAATGTAATCACAAATACGGGTTATTCTGTTAACCTCGAGTCCTCATTACTGGAATTATAAAGGGGTAGTATTAAAACGAGTGACTGTAAATTAAAGTTTTAAGTGTCAAAAATAATTAATTTAGGTTATAGTATTACTAAGTGAGCGACTGACTGCGAAAGATGAGAAATCAACAGAACAAACATTAATTTGAGGTACTTAAAATACACAATGAGATGCTTCTTAATATTTGAGCGACCTAATATTTGTTTGAGCGCCAACGTTACGTCCTGCATTATTTTCAATATTTGGCAAATGTTTTTTTTATACTGAGCGGCATTTTATCTTAAATGAAGTGTTTCAAATACAAAAACCACTGAAAAATACTACAATGAACAAAGTATTATGAGCTCACATTAAAAATGATATTTGAAGAAACACTATTATATTAGCCAAGTAATTATTAAAATTTAAGGGTAGGTAATGAAATGAAACAAGTAATAATAATATGCATTTACATATTATATCAAAATAACAAAACAAAATAAGTCACTTCAGTCAACTACAAAAAGTAATATCACATTGATAGGCATAAAGAGCCCTACTATTATACTCATCGTCATTGGCAAATAAGTGCTGGCTTGGACTTAGCAGGCCGACCTTGTTTTCTTTTTTGTCCAATGGGAATCATTTTTGCTTCTAGTGGTAGTGTTGTTAATTTCAGCCGAATTGCTAGATCCAAAACGTATCCATATCCATTGTCCAAGCTCAATATTAGGTGCCTCAGGTAACGTAGAGGATTCTAATGACTATTGGGCTACCATATAGGTAGCAACAGACAGAAATCGCGACAGAGGAATTCTCTTAAGAAGTTACTTCATTAGAAAAAATATCAAAATAAAGAACATAAGACCTCACATAGAATATCAGTAACCAATAAGCTTACAAAACTTTCCTGGAAGTGAACTTTTTAGTTGTTCGTTGAAAATAACTTCAATTGGAAAAAATCGAATCTATCTTAATATTGATGTTGCCCTCTTTGTATTTCTAGTCGCTCACTTAGTAATGTAATCGCACGGACAGAATTTTAATATCTAAAATGGATTAAACATAACCCACTTTTTGTAAGCTCGTTCTGCATTTGATTATTAATCAATATTCGTCGTTAGTTAAGTTAATTTTCCGCTTACTCAAATTCATACCGCTCAATTTATTAAAACAGTATGCCATCATCAGTCGCTAAGTTATTTTTTAGTCGATCGTTTTATAATTCCCCATTATAAAGCATCGATGTGGCCGTAGATACAGCATATCAAGCTAAACACTGAGTCATCTTATTTGGTTGTAATAGGGGCGATTTTACAACAAAAATGTATACTCTGGTATGATGCTGAAAAACGTTCATATAAAATTTTGCACTACAACGAAAGGACAAATACGAAATGTTTAGTAGGTATTCAACTTTGTTCGCTGTCTGTGACTAAAATGCCTGCATTTTAGTACCCTGGTAATGATCTGTACATCCAAATGGTATTACATTCACTAAAGTTCCAGATAAATACGAGAATCTATCAAACAGTTTTGGAAGTTTTGTAATCATGTTTCTTCCCTGAGTGAGTTCGTGGAAAGTGTGATCATTTATTTTGCCTTCATCGTGCCTGACACTGCTATTTAGGAATTGGGCCCGGCCCACATTTGCAAGACCGAATAATTTACTTGGGACCCTCTTTGTCGAACAAATTACGCCATTTTCACGACGTGTCAGGGGTCTACTTAGGTTGGACATATTTTCAAATATTTCACTCGGCGCTGAAGTAAACTGAATATTTGGCCCGTAAATCAGTTACTGAACAAGAGTGAAAGTAATGTCAAAATTACGGTTGAAACTTGAAAATACATCGTAGTTATTTGTGTCTGATAGATTCATTTTCAGGCCAATGAGCAGTGGGTACCAATAATTCGTTTAAATTGTCATTAAGAATATCCTGAATTTAATACATATTTGAATTTCATCATCATCATCGTTTCAGCCACAGGACGTCCACTGCTGAACATGGCCTCCCCCAATGACTTCCACATCGCACGGTTGGTAGCGGCCTGCATCCAGCGCCTATCTTTATCAGGTCGTCGGTCCACTTTATGGGTGGACGTCACACGCTACAATAATGCAAATGCACAATTTATTATCAATGTATCATTTCTGGTGTGGCAAGGCGCCTAGATACTGGTACTAAAAATACGTATAATAATAATTTTTTTCATACAAATAATACATAAGTATTTCTTTAAATCTGGTTACTGAATTAGATAACTCTTTTCTTGCCTTGTTATCTGCGTGCTAGACTAAACTCTTGTTAATTAGATAACTATTACGTAACTTGTATTTACGTTTACGTAAAGAATAGGGTTCAATGAACGTACTGAGCGTTTTAATACGATGACTGATGACAATATCTAGATACACATTATTAATATTATTATTAAAATAAAATAGGCTTACAAAAGTATCTTAACAAAACCTTTTTCAAATATCTAAGATACCTTTTAATCTTAGATGACTAGATAAGTACCTACTGATTTCCGTAGCTATAATGTAGCAGGCTTGTGACGCGCCCCGCGACGCATCGACAGCCCTAGCACCCAGCGCAGAGATTTTGACAACCCTACGGCTGCGCGGCCGCACGCCGCACGGACCGAGCTAATATAAGAGACGGCGGCGACCGCGGGCGCCTAGCATTCGCTCGGGAGCTATTGTAACAGCCAGACGTTCGCGCGCGCGTCTATCATTCCCTCGGCTGCATTGCAAAGAGTCCCTAGCGAGTGGCTATCCACATTGTTCCTTACTAACCCTAACTGTTCGACTTTGGCTTGATCCGATACCTCGTCATTAATCCGCGGCTTGCCATAAAGCGTCGTGTCGAGACGTTCTATCGTTGATAGCCAACCGGTTCTCGTCCTTACCGAGTAGTGCATGAGATACTCATCCCGAACCTGCGGTAGCAATCCTGCTGCCACCCTTCCTGAACTTCACACCCCCTCGCCCCGTAGGTCCAACGCCTTTCCCCAGTGGTCGCGCTCACTATTGAGGCTTCGGTCTCTGGCTCGAGCTAATCGGACCACATCCTACCCCCCTAGTTATAAGTATCCGGACTAACACTCGATAAACCTCGCACAGGGCGCCGCCCCTCTCGCGGATACGAAGGCTGGCTAACGGGACGCGAACCGGGCGCGTCGTTATTCCTCTTGTTGTAATTAGTAAATTGTGATATAACTTGTAAAGTACTTGTAAACTTGCTCATTATTAAACGATAGCGATTTAGAGTCAGTGAAACTAGAATAAGTGAACTATTGTGGAACCTAGATTATAAAGTGCCATTGTGTTATTGATTGTGCGTTTCCTTGGTCAAATATCCCTGTAGGCATCCTGGATAGGTACACATCCCTCATCGCAGAAGGCGAACTGGGACTTAGTACTAAACAGCGGGGTGTCAGACTGAGCTAGCTTAGACGCCCCGTTGCAATGGCGCCCAACTGAATAACCCACGGAACCTACAGGGATCACCAGATCGCTAGAGAAGCGAAAGACCACAAGGAAAGCAAAACTTCGCACCAAATTGATAATCACACATGTCAGAACCGACATCTTGGATATACAAACTGAAGAAGACAGAACTTGAGAACGAGTGCAAAAGAAGAAACATAAAAACGGAGAACAGAACCGTACAAGAACTGAGACAGAACCTCACAGAAGTACTCAGAACCAAGCAGTCCCGTCAACCCGTCCAGTCCGTCAGTAAATCCTCCGAAGAACAGTCTAACAGTGAGTCAGAAACCGATTTTGAAGACACAGAGATGCAGCAAGAACCAAACATGTCGTACACCGTAGATCAGACTGAAAGCATAACGGCCAGATGGAACCTAAGTTTTGACACATACAACGACCCAGTGGAGTTCCTAGAGCAACTGGACGAACTCATGTCATCGGGCGAGGTCAAGCCAGATAAAGTGCTCAAAGTGCTCCCCAGATTCCTGAAAGGAAAGGCCGTACTGTGGTATAGAAATAATAAAAACTCGTTCACTACATGGAACGAATTCATAGAACTCTTCAAGTTGACATTTGTGAGCCGCGACAGTGACCTATTAGCTAAAATAGTGAATTATAGGCAACAATACCGCCAAAAATTCACAGACTACTTAATCGAAATACAAACGCTCATGCGCAGATACGCAAAAATGTCAAAAGAAGAAGAAATAACTAGAATCTACGAAAACATGAACGCAAAATACAAGTACTATATCAAGAAGTCAGAAGCAGACTCGGTAAGCAAATTAATACAACTGGCAAACGACTATGAAAATGTCACAGCAGACCGTCAAACTAGCTTCACAGAACGAGAACCACGAAATAACTACCACGAAACAAGCACAAATCAAGGACACAAGGAGACGGCATCATACATACACAATTACAACACAAATACTTGCTGCTGGAGCTGTGGAAAACAAGGACACTCGATGAAAGATTGCAGAAACAAGAAAATACTATTTTGTAACGGTTGTGGCAAGATCGGCAAAATGAGTAAACAGTGTTGTAAGAAAACAAGTGAGTACACACAGGCCATGACAATGAACACAAGTCCGCAAATTAAAGATAACCGTCCCTTCGTAGATGTATCGATACTAGGCGAAAAATATCAAGCACTCGTAGACACCGGCGCTACAAGATCATACATCAACGACCAAGTGTACAATAGATTCGTGAAAAGAAACTTGAAACCGAAAACAGTAAGCATAACAGCTAGCATGACAGATGGGCATACAACTCGAATAAAAGAAGAACTCGACTTGCAAATAAATATAAAAGGAAAATCAATTAACCACCAAGTGTTATATCATCCACAAATCACGAGTATACTGATCGGCATGGACATATTGAACAGAATAGGAGCCAAAATAGAATGGCCTAAAGATAGTACCAAGCAAGGAGAACAAGTGGGAACAAAGTCAAGAAAAAATACAGAAGCCAACATCGTACCTACATACGAAATGGCCGAAACACCAAGTAAGAAAAAACACAAGATCAAACTCGCACACGAAAAACCAATCAAGAAAAAAGACTATTCACGGAACCCTAAAAGTCAAGAAGTAACAAATAAACACGTAACACGCTCAACACAAGAAACAAAAAAAGACTGGACCCAAAAGAAAATTCAAGAAATACAAAAAACCGGAAACAAGGACTATAAAATGTCAAACAGCAAATTATACAGAAAAATAATAAATCACGCATACGGACCGAGAACAGAAACATCATCAAACTGGAAATTATGCATAAACAACAATGAAAAAAACCAGATCCTGAAAGAAAACCACGATACACCAACCGCAGGCCACCTAGGAACAGCAAAAACACTGAACAAAATATCACAGAGATATTATTGGCCCGGTATGTACAGAGATGTGTCAACGTACGTCAAGAACTGCAAAATCTGCCAAGTTAGCAACGCACGCAAACCCTGGAACGCAGTGTCTACAGACCCAAGTAGATCACTACCCAGATCATCAAACCGGTCCCCAGACTGGACCGAAATCCTCGATGTCGACACCGTCGACTACCCACAAGACCTGGACTGGCGCGAGTCCGGCCCTGGAGAGGAGCCGACCCGAGCTGAGGACCAGACCAGGAGGCGGCCGGGGAGAAAGAAGAGGCGCGGCCAAATCCAGAACCAGCTGAACAAGGCCAGTAACGTTAATTACTCGTACCTTAACTTTATACCTAAGTTAGGTTTCTAATAGATAGATACAAAATAAATAGTAATTGTCTAGTCAGTTCTCGTTAAAGTAAATTCATCAATATTAAAAACAAGTCAATAATGTAAAAGTATTAATTAACATTACAAAGCAACCCTGTATAATCTAGATCATTCAGTTCTTGAATTTAATCTCGTTAAATATCACATATCAATAACCTATAACTATTAATTAACATTACATAGTAGCCCTGTATAATTTAAATCATTCAATTGTTCTATTTAATCTCGTTAAATAACTATTGACGCAAATCGCATTGTTATTTACTCGTAACTCGCAGCCTAAACTCACATAAATAACAAACCGGTTTGTTACGCGCCAATAGTACTACCAGTTTCTCGATAAATTTTAAATAGTAAACAAACATTCTAGGAACGATTCACCGAGCGAGCTCATTTGCATATTATCAGTGAAACGTATTTTTTCTATTCGCCACGGCCGGCACTCGCTCGCTAGATGATTCATAACTAGATTTTACCTGCCTAATGTTTGCGCGCCGCGCCAGGCTGCATTCCATTTACGTTAAGATATAATATTATTGTAATTAAAACTTAACCCCTTAACTACCATTGTCTTGTATAACTTTAATAATTGTAAAAATTATTAACATTAATCAGATGCCTATTCTGAGTATGCTAATTTAAATAAATAAACTAGTAAACTAGAAATAATAATAACAAGTGCCATGCATACTATTTTTGTATTAAGTAAATAAATATTTCAAGTAATAATTGAATACTCGTAATAACAAAGTAAACAACTCGTTTAATTAGTTCATTGGTTAATTGTAAACAAAAGGTCAAAGGTATCTTTTAATAACATTGTTTCAAAACTAAGTTAGCTAAAATTAGCGTTTAATTAGTTCATTGTAAGCAAAAAAAACATTAAAGGTATTTTAATAACATTGTTTCAAAACTAAGTTAACTAAAATTAGCGTTTAATTAGTTCATTGTAAGCAAAAAAAATTAAAGGTATCTTAATAATATTGTTTCAAAACTAAGTTAGCTAAAATTAGCGTTTAATTAGTTCATTGTAAGCAAAAAAAAAAATTAAAGGTATCTTAATAACATTGTTTCAAGACCAAGTTAGCTAATATTGTTATAAGTAAATAAATGTACTGTCATGTTTTAAATAAGGAGTTATTATTGGGCTAATGATCAAGTACAAGTTCAGTCATGTTTTACATTTTAATTTATACTCGTTATGAAATTACCCAAAAATAACTTATTATTGACATGAATTTTAGTTGTTCTTAAAGAACCTTTATGTACCAGACTTGTGATTTTTCCAGGTAAAAATCTCCAAAACAAGGGAGGATGTGACGCGCCCCGCGACGCATCGACAGCCCTAGCACCCAGCGCAGAGATTTTGACAACCCTACGGCTGCGCGGCCGCACGCCGCACGGACCGAGCTAATATAAGAGACGGCGGCGACCGCGGGCGCCTAGCATTCGCTCGGGAGCTATTGTAACAGCCAGACGTTCGCGCGCGCGTCTATCATTCCCTCGGCTGCATTGCAAAGAGTCCCTAGCGAGTGGCTATCCACATTGTTCCTTACTAACCCTAACTGTTCGACTTTGGCTTGATCCGATACCTCGTCATTAATCCGCGGCTTGCCATAAAGCGTCGTGTCGAGACGTTCTATCGTTGATAGCCAACCGGTTCTCGTCCTTACCGAGTAGTGCATGAGATACTCATCCCGAACCTGCGGTAGCAATCCTGCTGCCACCCTTCCTGAACTTCACACCCCCTCGCCCCGTAGGTCCAACGCCTTTCCCCAGTGGTCGCGCTCACTATTGAGGCTTCGGTCTCTGGCTCGAGCTAATCGGACCACATCCTACCCCCCTAGTTATAAGTATCCGGACTAACACTCGATAAACCTCGCACAGGGCGCCGCCCCTCTCGCGGATACGAAGGCTGGCTAACGGGACGCGAACCGGGCGCGTCGTTATTCCTCTTGTTGTAATTAGTAAATTGTGATATAACTTGTAAAGTACTTGTAAACTTGCTCATTATTAAACGATAGCGATTTAGAGTCAGTGAAACTAGAATAAGTGAACTATTGTGGAACCTAGATTATAAAGTGCCATTGTGTTATTGATTGTGCGTTTCCTTGGTCAAATATCCCTGTAGGCATCCTGGATAGGTACACATCCCTCATCGCAGAAGGCGAACTGGGACTTAGTACTAAACAGCGGGGTGTCAGACTGAGCTAGCTTAGACGCCCCGTTGCAGGCTCTATTGAATAAAATACAAAAGTTTTAATTTAAGAAAACATATTATAAATTTAATTACTACACTCAACTTTAATTAACAATATTTATACTTCATTACGTAAATTATAATTTCAACAGAACCACTTCAAAAAATATGTTAACAACAGGTAACCAACCTTATTTTACAAATCAAATTTTTTTGACTCTGAATTTTATTAACTTTTTATAAGTCACACTAGGAGCGCGAAAGAGTGTTTATGCATAAAATATGATAATGTGATTACCTACCAACAGTAATGATGTAAAGCCGAGCCATTATACGAAATTACAGTGTATGATTACAGGTAATTTGGGATTGCCAAACAATTGCTCGCTTGGAATTGAATGGGTTGAAAAAATTACCCACGCAAGAGCCAATGTTAGGATCGTAGATTCAAAGGTTAAGAACGTTGCCGAAAATTCAAATCGAACTCCGAATAGTAATCGAATCGGCATCGAAAATATTCAAGTCGATAGCCATTCGTACACTTTCAAATCACGCCGTCTCAGCCCGTCCGTGCATTCCACGACTCGCTCACCCACAGCCGACCGGTCCTCGAGCATTGTACCAAACGATACAACCCGGCCGACTCGAGTGGCATCCGAGCCGGTTTGCGCCAAGAAACAGCCTGCAACATTCCAATTTCCACCACTTATACTAAGCAAGGTGCGGTCTCAAGGTGAATTGCCCGGTCAACACACGCTGCCCGATCGAATGCCTAGCTAGACCAAACATTACAGCGTGACCCAACTACAAATACATTTGCATGCTACACCAAATTTCGGTAGCGGTCGGTTATGCTATTGTTTCAAAATTTTTGGTACAAGGTGAGAGAAACAGCTGAAACACATGTCGTGAGTTTTCGAAAATAAGTGACCTCGCCTGTCAATGCGCCGGTTTTCAGTAGACATAAATAATAAAGCAGCGGTAGTGGTAACTCGAGATAATGGCTTCCGGATAGAGGCAAAGCAATTTTTGTTATTACTCCGAGTAACGAATGGAGTTTAATGACACAATAAATATGAAGTAGAAAAGGAAGGAATACGAACGACAAGAAAGCTGATTGCTGATCTATTTCCTTGTGAATTCATAGTTAAGTAAGCCACAGTAGGTTTTTTTTTGTTGTTATAATGGAAACCACCACGCGGGCCTAATGTGGTTTGATCAAAGGTGGGTGAGGTTAGTGACCAGACCAACCTTACTGTCAGATGTTATCAAACCCGTAAGGTAACCACTAATAGCGAGTAAGTGATTCAGCCGGGAATAAAATGACCCCACAGCACGAAGTTTCGAGGCGTATCGAAAAAAACTTATCTGAATTAAGAATTTGGATGTTAAAACTCTCCCATACCTAGAACTTTTTTATCGATCGGCTGCCGAAACTCGTCAGATTAATCGCAGAGCTGCGATCCGTATAAAAAGCCTTGAAAAAACAATAACACCGCGCGTAGGTTTGGAAATCGACACGGTTAATAATAATTTAGCGGTTTACATTAAAATTATAATCGTTGCTGAGCGTTGTACAGTTGCCATTGATGATAAACGAGTTTTTTATGTATATTCTAACGAGATTGCTTTGTCGCTATTTATGGGACCCTATTTTAGATTCGCACGTGCGGACATTAGCATAATAGAAGAAGGTTAGTTCTAACTTGGGTTTGTGCGACTCCTTTTTGTTCGGTTTAAAAGCCTCGCTGTTTAAATCTAACCCTAAATCGATGTCAATGGAGCTCGGCCGTTGACCGAAATAAAAAATAAACAAGAGCAAGCAGTCGCTAAAGAATTGAGGACTAGAACATGATTCATGGCTACGAAAATCGTAATAGCTTATTTACGCTTTGAGTTTAATGTACGCGAATGGGATCGTTCATCTTTTATAATACATGTCTAGTAATAATGAATATGATAGTTACGTATGCTAATCTTGGACGAAGGCCAACGTTTTTGCGAGTTCCAATTCAAAACGTAATCTAAATGGAGTTTCTCTGTATTTAATTGAATAGACTGAAGCTTTTATAATAGGAGTGGGTAATGAAAGAGTAACTAGAGCTAATATCGAACGATTTTGCTGAATTGGATTCAATTGCTACTGCATTTGACATTCCGTACTATTTTATCATGTTATGTCAACAACCGAGGGCTTTAAATAACATCGTCCTAATTCCAATGTGGACGCGCTTTATGCAATCAATTGGCGTGTTTAAATATGTACTCTCTCGACTCCAGTCTTCAAGAAGTTCTGGATTCGATTCTCAGGTGGGATACCTTTTGTGTAAAATCAATTGGTGTACTCGTATTTGTTCACGGTTTGGTTAAGGTATTAGAGGCTTGAATCTATCTGATTGTCCGAATTCTATTTGCTTTATAGGGAACCCCTTCAGATGCCTAGCGGCTCGTTAAATCTGACACTAGAAGTGTGACCAAATTGTTCAACACTGAATATATTTTCCAATCAATGTTTCTCGCAAACGCCTGCTGCTAGGCATTTTCTTTTGTGCTACATAGTTTTTACCGCATCGCATACATCACACAAAGAAACTAGGTCGCGTTGAACAGTGATTTATTTTGTGTAAAATTAGTTGAACCATTTTTGTGTTAGCACTAAAACGCGAACGTAGTAAAGTAGAATAGAACCACTCCCATTCTTCCTGAATGTCGTAAAAGGCGCTGGGGGACAAATATACGAACTTCGGAGTCAGGCCTCCTCAACCCCTATGGCCAAGTTATTGGACCAAATCCTCTATTTGCCTCTGGTAAATCAAGGAGCCACCAAAGCGAAGAAGTGAGGAGACAAAAGGAGAAGTTTTTTCAATGACCAATCAGATATCCGAACGTAGATGAGCGTAGAGGAAAGAGGTGATGTGGAAATAAAGAAATCTGATTGATTATTCGAAACACATCTTCTCTCATCTCCTCTCTCTTCTTTAGTGGAATGCCTCAGTGACCTGATGATGCAGACTAAAAACGCGATCATCCACACTTATGTCTAAGGATATTTATTTATTCCACAAAACACTGTATTTTGTGGTTTAACAAAACAATGATGGCCAAGAACTGCTAGCGGCGCCTGCGCAATAAGTTTGACAATGGACGCGGCCCACTTGCGCGCCGGACCGGCAACCGGCAGATGTGAAAACCGGTCAAGGTGATTTTAGGTTACGAGCCTGTATTGGATAGATTTTCTCTTGATTTCCTGGGAGTTTGTCTTGATCTAGATCTTTTTGGACGACGTACATCAAGGTTAACTGTGGCATCTTATGTAGTTGGAATACGTGCCATTTTGCAACAAAAATGTGAACTGATGTGCTGTAGTCTGTAAAATTTCTCGTCTGTATCTATAAAAGCGAAAGGTCTCTGATTGACTGACTTCCGCCGTAGGCTGGACTTTGGTCCAACACCGCGGTGGGCAACCCTCTAGTTGGGTTCGCCACTGATCGGGCGCCTTATGCGCTCGATACGGCCCGATCGCGAACGTCCGTCTGCGACCGAATCTCAGAAACTACAAGTGCTAGGAGTCTCAAATTTTGCGTGGGAGTTCCTTTTACAACGTAAATGCTCACTAAGAAGGGATTTTGCAAAATTCAACCCCAAAGGAGGTAAAACGGGGATCCACGCGTACGAAGTCGCGGGCGGCCGCTAATCTACTATATAAAAATAAGTCGGGTTTTCCTCCCTGACGCTATAACTCCAGAACGCACAAACCGATTTCCACGGTTTTGCATTCGTGGGAAAGGTCTCAGGCTCCGTGAGGTTTATAGCAAAGAAAATTCGGGAAAAGGGGGTAAAACAGGATCCACGCGTACGAAGTCGCGGGCGGCCGCTAGTATTTTATAATTACTTCCTGCAAGAGAACGAACAACAACCAGTTTCGAACGGATCTTCCTTTTAACATTTTTTAAATAATAACATTCTTAGAAATTATAAGTAAAATAAACATTATTTGCTAACTGGCTCAATATCCGCTAACAATCATGATATCTTGGAAACATGTCGGAACTTACATAGATTGCTGCATTCGACTCTACATTATTAAATCTCAAGGATCAAGGATACATTTTCCTACAAGTATTAAGCTACCAGTAGATTTATAGAGAAGAGATCTATTATAACGATCCAAAATCAATCAAGAATAAAATTGCCTATATTACAATTTTCATGACGGCAAATCTTCCCTACCAACTAATGTAGTCTACACACCAAATGCGCCGACCCGCCCGTCGACTTTAAGCCTGATTTTCACGTGTTAAGTAGTTAAGTTAATTTTAACTTCATTTTTCGTGTAATGGGGCGTCCAGACTGGGCGAATTTGCCCGCGCGGCAAACTCAACATAACCAGCGTGCCGCGCGAGCATATTCGCCCAGTCTGGACGCACTACCATAAGTTGGCGGGCGAGCCTGGTCACTTGACACGTCCGGACAAGCAGTTTCATAATCAACAAAAGCTTGACTACCTAAATACTTGTGCGTTTGGATATAGACTTCAAATTAAGTTAAAATTTAGTTAGATATTTAACTAGTTATACGTAAAAATCAGCCTTTAAACGTGACATAAATGATTCTTTTGAAATAAAGCCTCCACCAAGTCGCCGGCGGCGGCGGTGTGTAGAGTCCATAAGGTGCGATAAAGATATATTCAATGGGATTTCTTATTCAAAAGATTTCTTTAATCGTTACAGATTCGAATTATAGTTATGCTACAGTTATTGCTATCTCAAGCCTGAATTAGAATATTGAAAAAATCTTGAGGAGATAGTTATTTGCAAAAAATACCTAAGAATCTATTATATCGTCTGATACACGTGTAACCAAAAATAGAAATAGTTTTTTCAATGTCGAGCTACCAGCCATTAATAACGAATAGAGAAACCAGTTCGAATCTTTAGATTAGAGGTAGAAGCAATATATTTTCTGAATATCACTCTTCCAGTGACTTGGCCTATTTTTAGTTTGGTCCACGGGCCAAGTCGCTGTTTTGAATATTTAAATAAGTAGTTTTTCTTCCAGTGACTGGGCCCACCTTTAATGTTTTATTAATAAATTTAACACCAAATCAAAATCTACTCTAGAATCTTAGAGGTGGGCCCAGTCACTGGAAGAAAAACTATTTAAAAATTCAAACTAGCGACATGGCCCCTGGACCAAGCTAAAAGTGGGCCAAGTCGCTAAAAGACTCTTGAATAGAGTCATACTCATAAAACTCTGTTATCAGCAGTTGCTAGAAATAATAGCACTTTTTGTGATGATTTAACAAAATGGCACTGTTTCTTTTGTAAAAGTAGGTGTTAAATGAATTGACAAACGTAGTTGGGTAGCCGGCAGACTATTGATCGGTCAGCTGTCGCTGGCACACTTAGCAGCCGCGCTATGACAACCGCACTGCATTCACAAGCTGTTATTGTGTATTTTCCAAATTAAATTGAAATAAATTATGACCACAAACAAGATAATGAATCTTAATTACTGACAGCGACCGCGATTTCAGACAATATTTCTAAATCGGATTACTTTTCATGTAACGTTTCATTAGTAGATAAATAATCGTCTATAGACGAATCCTATAATTAAACTCATTAACGGACTAGATACTATTGAGTTTAACGAATAACATTGCATTGTAATCGGTGTAAGTCGGTGTTACGCGACACCTAAATAAAATATTCCGTAGACGAAGAACTCTTTAATTTATTAGCGGACAGCGGCACTCATCGACCGGTCAACTAAACACGAAATAGCACACTGCAACTGCATAATCAATACATACGTTTCAACACAATCATTAATCAATAATTTCGAATTAAAATCATCAAAATTAACTGAGACGGAATCGAAACAAAGCTTTAAAAGTAACTTGTCAGACAGAAAGAGTTACTTTCGCATTTTTAATATTAGTATAGAAGTATAGATTTATAAACATTAGTTGTGGTAACTTAGAGCTTACTATGATGTTTATAAAAGAGCAACTTGTCTGCATGGAATATCAGAATTCCTAATGACAAGAACTACCGCGGCTAATGTTTGTCGCTGACCGGGTGGGAAGTGTTTATTGATCGAGCAACCACTGGCTAAACACTTAGCAACCACTGTGACTCGTAGAATGACTGTGCATAGTATCGAATAGTACGTGAACGTGACACGTTCTTTTCATGCTTAGGGCAAGAATTTATAGATATATCTGAAAGGACATTATGAAGCTTTGTTTAGTTACTAAATTCGATTGGACCTCCTAATCACTAACACTAAGGCTGAGTTGCACCAACTTACTTTGACCGTAACTATAACAATAACCGGTGTTTTTTTGATGGAGTTTGACAGATTTTTGACGTTTGTTAAAGTTAAAGTAAGGTGGTGCAACCCAGCCTAAGAGCTGTGTAGAACATTGTTTAAAACAATCATAGTCTAAAAGATATAATGAGGTCTTCAGACAAACGAAGTATGCCAATATTCATGCACTAGTTGTGGATGCTTTGTTTATGTATTCTACATAATATCTTCAGAGAGTTATTATTGAGAGCTACAAAGTAACGTAGTTTAATCATAGGTCTCTACATTCATTATTTAATATTAAATGCATATTTTGATAAATACCCACACTAATACCGGTATTTTCAGTGCTATGCGCAAGTATGCCGTGTTCGCGTGACTACCCTTGCCTCGTGGCTGGTTCTACGACGGAAATGGATATCTTTTTTTTAAAGAAATTCAAGTGTTCGTGAGAAAATAATCCCATTTAGCCCGATTATTTAGCAAAGCGGCGAGAAACCAAGAAAATGTAAGATTTTGAAGTTTCTTTATACAGCCAAATATTTTCTTCGCTCAATTAACTATTTTTATCTAAATAAAAGTAGGCGTTAAAGATAAAGTAGTAGTATTTTAGAAATAACAGGCAGAGGCTTTTCTTTTCTTTCATGTTTGTTCTGTTTCCCAGGAAAACGGGTTCAATAGGCTTAGCTCTTACATAAGAGCACCCACATAAAGCCTTCCGCTAGCATAGCGTAATTTACTGAATGGCATCCTACAAATACGTACTTTTTTACGCACTAGCATTGTAATGTGAGTCCGTTTCATAGGTCGTTGCTAGGCAACTGTTCACGAAAACTAGCCTATTTTCAGATTGGATTTCATAAAATAATATTAAAAATAATACACACTAAGACGATTATAAAAAAAAATACAGTGCAATATCAATGTTAGATATTCTTCATCAAATCGTACTCGTTTTCAGTTTCTAATCATTTGGTCGACTGTTACAAAACTCGTTGAAACCAATTACCGAAAACATTGACGTTGTTAACAATACCAACCGATTTCACTAACAAGACGGCTTGTCATAGTGGCCACGTTCTGGTGTTGGGCTATTGATTAGGGGGGTAGCTTTAGGGTGAAAAGGGGCGAAAGGGGCTTGCCGTTTGGGCGGGCGGTGCGTTCCGCGTGCGTTCCGGGTTCAAGGGCAAGGCAGGCCGTCCCATTCAGGCCGGAACACGTGCCCAAAGTAAATATAGTACTCGTTCGGTTACGCGGACGCCGTAACAGCGGCACCCTAATCGCACATTGCCGGTTACGCCCCAATTTTAGCGGTCGTCATCGCGCGGTGACAGCTCGCGAAAACAAAAGCGCTCGCCTTTTGAATTAAGAACACAGTATCGATGTTCGTTTGTTTCGCGTTCGACGTCGAGCGCTTCATTATTACCAACACGATCGTCTTTTGTTAATTTGTAAACTTTGATCCTTTGTTGTTGCATTGGCTCTCGACTCGAAAGTAAGAAAATACAGGGTCTATAAAACAATCAGGAGGAAATGTACCCTTATTTTCATTCATGCAGATCTTCTTAATTGGATAACTGAAAAACTATTTCCACGAATTTCTTTAAGCTTGTGCTTTATTTTTCTAATGAAACTTGTAATTTAAAGACCCAGGCTACATTAAAAAAAAAACAACACAGTAAACAACATTCAGTTACCTATTCTTAGTGACATAAAGCCTCAATTACGTGCCCAAAAGTGCCTTGACCTTCTTCATTAAGTTGGGGGGAAAACGTTGTAACAACATTGGGGTCCTCGGGGTCAATGAATTAGAGGATAATATGTAAAAAGAAAGTTAGAAAAGCTTAGACTGGGTCACTTATTTATAAACACATTAAAATTGATGATTTAACTTTCTCAGAGATAAATATGGCTTGATGACATCTTTTTGATATGAGAATTTATTTATACAATAAGTAGGTAACTTTTACTACAAGAAATATACTTAAGCTATAGTAAATTCAAGTCTATTTGGCATAAAAATTATAATTTCATATTACAGCGTTTTGAAATTTTAGTAGCTTTGTACTCGTATTATACTATGTATAAGGTATTGTTAACCACATATTAAGCAATAAATCATTTTATCTTTGACCTAAGTGCCTACTTGTGCTTATTCGCTCCTATCTCTACAAGTTATAACGCTCTATTTTCATCAGTGATTCATTCTCAACGTCAAACAATTCTCTTGAAAGGAAACCAAGCAATATTACTACAAGTCAAATAATACTGATAACAACGCTCCAATAGTTTCTATTGAATTTATCAATTTTCCACAACTGGGTTTCTAGACTATTCATGATATTAGTTTTGCTCTATTGTTATGGAGTAGGCAAGTTCAATTTTGAATACGAAATATGCTTTTCACAGTGAAGTATGTGAGGTTGTTAAAATACTATCGTAAAACGTTATCACGAATTTATCAGCGTACGCAAAGGTCAGCGCAATAAAATTAACATTAACGCACGCAAGACACCCCGGCCGGCGGCGTGCAATTCATAGTCATCAGAATAAAAACAAAGCGGCCGCGGAATTTATAACCACGCAGCAACCGGCGTTCAAAGCACCCCTTGTACGTGAGTTTGTATAAACATAAACATGGAAAACGCACAAAAGCCTCTCGCGTCGCCTGTCAGATAGAGTTGTAGCGTTCCTTTTGCTAGCGCGCGGGTGCGAGCGGGACGCAAGACCGCGCCGATCGTTAGCCCTGATCTTCAGCACGCCACAAACACACAGCCCGACCGAGAGCGAAATTGCAGCGAAAATGCACCTAGCTGTGTTATTACGCCGGCGCTGCATTGCGAAACGACGTTCTTCCGCCGAGCCAGCGATCGAAAACCGCTCTAATCTAAACCGGGCAAGGCTCTCTATCGCCCAGTTAGGCGTGGAAACCGGTTATTTTCACCGGACAAGCAATTGTGGACGTTGTCGTTGCGACATAAGTTCCGTTCGGCGTGGTGCAACGTAGGAACGCAGCGGGCCCTGTATATTTAGCCCGCATGCATCGTAGTGGTGTATTAGGTCGCCCTCACGCACTGCTGAACTAGTCGGAGGGCTTCCTACTATCGATTTATGTTATTGCGTCGGCGGTGCGATGCGGCGGGATCTATACACGTTTTTGTACGACTTTTTCAACATTTCCCGCTGCTTCGCTCGGTTTCTCCTTCTCAGAAAAGTTGCAGTGAAACTTGTTGGAAAATATGCTTTCACTGTATTGTTCCACTTATCTTATTAAGCAATTATCGTTCATTACTTTTTATCGCGGAGAACGGGGAACGTTCCGATATCAATGTAACTTATTTTCTCGTGTTAAAACTGGTATCTGGAGTTTGAGTTCGTGCTTATGAATCATTATCAGTCATGTTCCCAAGTTGACGGCATGAAATATGGCCGTGGAAACTGTTTTCGTATTATAATGACCTGTCGTAAATTATTGTTTTTCTGTGCTCATAAATATTGGTGATTCGCCCATTTATGGATTTATCTTAAACCAGATCTTCATTTTATGCCAATTTTGATCTTTATCTATTGAATACTACGTCGTTTAAGTTTTATCACATACTTCGAAATACCTTGAATATCTTGAAAAGACTCGAGAAGTTTCACAATAAATCTGAGACGTAACTTTAAGAGAGACCGTCGCCAATTGGATTTTCCGTTAAAACGTCCGCACACATTCCTGGGCCCTACATTACTTACAAGTTACTTTGTCGTGACTTTAATGCATGGTGGTACTCTGCAGGCTTCCCAGAAGGTTGCATGGGACAGAGGGCAGGTGAGGAGGGGGAAGGGTCAGCGGTTACGCCCACGTGTGACCACAGGCCTGGTTGCATGTTACTCTACAAAATTAGCTGCGGAAATTTATGGCCAAAAGTTGGAAACATTGTAACGAAAGTGAGGACTCGGCGCGAACGTGTAATCAAAGGTCTTTATCGAAGTGTTGATCTCCATAATTTACCGCTTTAAAATAACTTAGCCGTGAAGTTTAACGCTTGACACACTTTAGTAACTGTAATGCAGGTTTTTGGGAGCCTTGATGATGAATTTTAAGCAGTTACTTATTCTTAAATTCAGTTTAAAAAGTTAACCATCAGTTATACTGTAATGGGCTCATTCAAAAACTACTTGCAAGCTTCTATTTTCCTCATTGAATGGGTAACTACGAAGACACAGGCACATTATAATAAAAGCCTTTGCTCAATGGCCTCATAAGAACGCCGTGTCACGACTCTACCCATGAATGTTCCAAGAAATATAATCACATGGGCTTCAAGAGAGTGCCTTAAAGGAAATGGGCGTAGGTTCTCACAGTTCAATGTCACTGCTAGTGACAGTAACAATGTTGTATCCTTTACAGGTAATTAGGGATGTCAGTTTGGAGTTGACGAAAAACTTCAGGTATGAAATTAAGCTGCACTTTAAAGTTTCATTTTGCTGTCTGTTTTTTTTTTAATGGCAACCAAACCTCTCTGGGAAGTTTATTTCTGCCAATGTCGAGTGAAAAATAATTGACAAAGTTATCAATAGAACGTGGGTGTTTCAGTTCTATTGATTTTTCATGGATTCCGTGGAGTTAAGTATGCCCGTGCTGTCTGTTTATAATTTGTCTGTGAATACTGATTACTGGATAGACGTTTTGGCTTTGTGACAAATACATCTATAAAGAAAAAATATACTTACCTATACGGATTCATTCAGATGTACCTAACTGCCTACTATGAAATACCAATTTCAGATCAAGGTTTTCTAATTCAGTGTTGATTTGTTAGTAAAATCTGAGTGTCAGATAGCTCTGTCAGATACACTTATATGGTTGTACGAAGCGTGACCCTAGCTTACTAGTCCTACTTGGGATAAGATCTATACCCTGCAAAGGGATTATTATATGAACAATCTTATTTCCTGTACCCTAGAATGGGAATATAGTAATACGTCCTTATTTCCCTATAGGTCTAAACTCAACTGACAATGCCGGCCCTACAGAATGACGTATTTGTCTACCTCTTCATCGGTACCCTCACAAAACGACCCTCTTACCTCACTGTAATCAACTCACAAAGAGGTCGTCGAGGCAAGAAATCGATGTGTCATTTTAAACTTATAATGTTTAAGTCTGGCTTATTCGTTACGGTTGTGGAGTTAGTTCATACGAACTCACCTACCCATTATTATGCGCAATGCGTCTGTTCCTGTGGTAATAAAAATGTTTAGTTAGATAGTAATTGAGTTGAGTTCTTTCGTTATGTTCAAGTTCTAATTAAGTTTTAGTAATGATTTTTGAGCCTTTAAATAGGATGTTAAGGTTTCTTATACCATTTTCATTAAACTCGTGTTTCGTGCGTTTATTTTTGTGTCTAAAGTAGGTATCTAATATACCAAAAACATGCAACGTCTTCGTCTGTTTCGAAAACTTCTGAGTTGATTTCGAGTTTATTGAGCATCGTTTTAAAAATTAATATCAATTTATTTTAATTCAAAAATTAGTAACTAAAATCAGCACAGAGGAAATTGCGGAATCGCGAACGTGCACGTATCACGCATCATTCTTTACACTTCGATGTAGATTCAAGATAAATAAATTACTATACTTCAAGCATAGGTGCAAATAATCACAACTCCCAACACAAATAATAATCCTAATGCAAAACCGCGAATGTGCAAAGCTGGAGCATGCGTATAATAAACAGCACGTCCGTGGAAATGCATCGCTAAATATAGGCCATGGTGCAGCGGCGCTCGGTTGTACGTGGTCAGGACTCGCTCCCTCCCCCCTACCCCCCCTTAGTGCGTCTAGGGCTGCCTAAAGCTGCGTTTTCACAAAGCTCATTGGCGAGAGATGGCAATTTGACGTTGAGGCTTGTTGAGTAACGTATGTAGTGCTGAGCAGAATGATTGAGGTGTTAAAGGTTAGGATGAAGAAAATAAATAAAGTAGGTGCAATAAAAGCTCATAACTATCAGTATTAGTCCAGAAGAATTAGCTTTTAAATCGGAAATAATTCCTACAAAAGATTTTATTGCTTTAATGGCTTCATTGGTTGCCCATTTAGACTCTCCTAAGTTTTCGAATTCGACGGAGTTGTGCTTAAGTGGTGGGGGCCCCCGAAAGGGGCGCTTTTTCGGTTTTCCAGTTATACCGCGTAAAGGACTTACCCTATCGAAAAGTGGTCTTCCTGATGGTTGAAGGGCATTTAATTCTGCATTAAATAAGACCAAATTCATATGTTTTGAACAAACCGTTCTCGTGCAAATGTTCGGCAAAGTAGAAAATATGTGTATAATTAATGACCCTCTCCACGTCCAATGGCTCGTTACCCGCAGGCTTCCAAGTCTTGAAAAGGAGCGCCTCAACCAGTGTAACCCTATCAAGGCATACGAGCTGGATTCGCCGATCCTTGTTCGTCCCAGCCGTTCCTTAACTGCGGTTGCTGCACCTCTTCCTGGCACTCACCTGAACGACTCTGTGTTACCTACTGTGGCTGCCCCTCTTCCTTGTATCCTCCTGCACGACTACGTTGCCTAGCCGTATGCCTGGTCTAAGGTTTGACGCCAAAAATCAACAACAACAAGTTCATATTAAAACGCTGAAGAGTTTTTTGATTGTTTGTTTGAACGCGCTAATCTCAAGAATTACTAGTTTGATTGAAATAATAATTTTTGTGTTGAATAGCTCATAAATTGAGGAAGGCTATAGGATATATACAATCACTCTACGACTAATAGAGCCGAAGCAGTAAAGAAAAACGTTGCAAGCACGGAAAATAGTATTTAAACTATTTTCACGCGTGCGAAGTTGATTTTGTGGCGTCGAACCTTGGACCAGGCATACGGCTAGGCAACGTAGTCGTGCAGGAGGCTGCAAGGAAGAGGGACAGCCACAGTAGGTAACACAGGGTCATTCAGGAGAGTGCAAGGAAGAGGTGCACCAACCGCAGTTAAGGAACGGCTAGGACGCACAAGGATAGGCGCATCAAGCTCGTAAGCCTTGATAGGGTTACACTTGTTGAGGTGGCCCTTTTCAAGACTTGGAAGCATGTGGGTAACAAGCCATTGGACGTGGAGAGGATCATTAATTATACGTATATTTTCTACTTTTCCGAACTTTAGCGCGGGAACGGTTTGTCCAAAACATTTGAATTTGGTCTTATTCAATGCAGGATTAAGTGCCCTTCAACCGTCATGAAGACCACTTTTCGATAGGGTAAGTCCTTTACGCGGTATAACCGGAAAACCGAAAAAACGCCCCTTTCGGGGGGCCCCACTACTTAAGCACAACTCCGTCGAAGTCGAAAACTTAGGAGAGTCTTAATGGGCAGCCAATGAAGCCATTAAAGCAAAAAAATCTTTTGTAGGAATTATTTCCGATTTAATCAATTTTTGTGTTTAATTCTACTGGCCTATATGTATTTGGCAAGAAAGTTAAAAAAACACTCTACCTGAAAAAACTGGATTGATTCCCAAAGTAAAAAGTATTCAACAGCAATTTCGTCTAAGTAAGGCATCGTAGACTTCTGTAAACCTTATTCTTCGATGATGAGAATAATGTTGATGATTCTATGCTTCGGAACGTTTATGTAACCAATATTATGCCATTTCGCAAAATTGCATGGCATTCGGGCGCATGGACGAACATTTAAAATACTTGCGTATTCGTCTTCATGATAACGCACCTTAACATCCATAACCCGTCTCTCCCCCCTGTCTGGTCTAGGGCTACCACCTTAACATAACCGGTCCCAAGTTTTCTTGTACGCAAATTGAGGCGATGTCGTCCGAGGAAATCGATAACATTCCAACGCCACGCATAATGTTTACTCTCACTATGATAAACACCAAGTCATGATAGAGAAAACGGTGATAAAGTTGGGGAATGTAGACGAGACTTTCGTGTATATTTTGATATGTCTACGATAATATGGAACCAAATTGCAATTGAAATATAGAGTCATCGAGCAATTTTCTATAACTAAATCAATCTAAGGTCAACTAAAACCTACAAGCAATATTAGGTACCTACTAATCTAATTCAAGCAGCATAAATCATACCAAAGATTTCACCGTAGTATCCTCAAAAGATAATAATATACAATTATAATCATTTATTTGTTTAATTACCCTGATTTAAATTTATACCAGGCACTTGCAGCCTGGCTTTCATGCGAACCAGTTATAGTGTTACATAAAATGCTGCAGCGAACAAAAGTGCCAAAATCGTGGCCAAAATTGAATAAATACTTTTGATTTGAATATAAATAACTTAACCTTCAGAATCCGTAGAAAAAACCGTGCCTAAAAATATAACTCGTTATGAAAGAGCCGCGCCCTACATATACCTTTTCTACAAGGCTATAGCAGGATAACCTCCCTATAGGATGCCTAATTCCCAAGGGCACCTGTTTCGCTCCTAACTTTCTGAGTAGGGTTGAGGTAGGCTCGAATCAATACTTCGTGTATAGCCATTTACATTTCTGGAGTAAAGGGTGGAATAAATACTGGAACGTGACTAATTGAATATTTGCATTATGCATGGATGATGATGTCATTAAATATTTAAAAAGATAATCGCCGAAAGTGGTTTGACTCATGCGTATGCGATTTTTGTGCTTTTATTAGAGCAATTAAAACTATACTGAAGAGGTTTCACCTACAAATGATTTTATATGATTCCGAATATTCGATGCATCTATTCGTGCAATACTATTGCGCATACTTACGTGGGTGGTGAAATACTATAAGTATAATGAAACATAGATTTTCTTTATAAATCACACCTTTGACATGATTACACAGACCTGAAGGTTATCTTAATAAAGTTTGGATGCTTATACTAAAACGTTTATTCTATTTGTATAGAGAACAGTGGTGTCTGGACAAACCTCAAGAAGATTCAAAACACTATTTATTCAAAGATGTAACGGAATACATGCAATAGATAAATATATAAATTTGTAAATAAGTAGTTAGCAAGTTGTCTGTCTATTTACCAAACCTTTAGTAGGTATACAATACAGGTTACCTTCGTAAACAAGTATGTAGTACCTACCCAAAATCAGCCATAACAATAACAACTTCATGTAGCTCTATGTTAATAATTTTCTCCGTCCAAATAGAAGCCCTTACGCTACAAAAAATCAAAGTATCCATATACATATTATACTATCACAAGCTTTCGACATCAGCACCAAAAACAGTCACGAAAACTGTAGCCACGTACAACAAAAAACGTCAATACAGGTCTCAGCCGAATGGAAGCCCTACGCCACATAAGGGCGGAGTACATAAGGGTATGCGTACACAGCAATGCACATGCTATGCAGTTGCAACCACACATACGCGGTCACTCGGGCGCGCACAGTGTACACTGGCGTAGGTCAGGAACATTGAAATGAGCTGGGAAGATTAAAGGGCCAGTGTTACGAGTTTCAAGAGCCCTTTATAGATGCGCTTTTTCTTGTTGGTTGAGGGCATGGTAATAATACTAAGAAATAATATACTTATGGTATGTTGTGTACATATTAGTAAGTTCAGTTTCTCCATACAATGTAACATTCGTTGTAAATTGGATAATCTTTTCGCCACGCCCGGCCCGTATTATTGTATCGAAATCGATTAAGTACAAGCGTTAAAGTTCGTTAAATTAAAGTCTTTAAATAAGAACGTCGTTTCAAAAATAAATAAAAACTTAATTATGATACAGTTTACTAGTTCCAGGGTCAGGTGTTGAATAAGTAAAATAATAAGTTCAAATTAACTTATACAATTCTAAAAAATATTTACAAGTTGCGCAGAAAACGTAATACTATAACACCACTGCGCAATAAAATTAAAGACCACTAGCACAGTATATATATGAGCTAAAGCAGTACGGAAACTTAGCCCTTTAGGCGAGTTAAATACCTACACTTCAACTGAGTGTTAGGGTTGGCACTCTTAATCTTTATAAAATAATAAGGTTCTTACTTACTTATTTATTAAAACGTTTATTTAGGTTTTTTTATTATCAAATACCTAATGGAATAAATTAATTGACTAAGTAGTTAACAAAAAATAAAATGTTAATTAGGTTCTATAATGATCGAATACATAATCGAATAAATTGATTAACTATTATAAGAGGCCGGTAGAAGATCTATTCTCATAAATAAAATACCGGATACTTACTTTCACATATCTATTGCCTCATTTTAAATACAGTTCATATCATCACTTAGTACAAAAGCGTGCGGAGCAAATTACTTTATCAAATAGAACACTTAAAATGTTAAAAAGCGTAATTACGTAATTTAAAAAGAACTATTACAAAATCAGATGTAAGCACTTTATTTAAAAAGTAATATTTAATCATTTTTACAGTTCAAAATTATTACGAAGTTTAAAAAATGAAAGTTCTGGTTTTGAAGATGCCGAGTTCAAGCAGCCGTATACTACGCAATACACTCGTGGCATGTTTTTAAAAATACAGCGGACAGCGCATGCAATAAAATTATTATTGAAAACACAACGCGCGCGACACCCGCGACGGATGGACTGCGAGGTTCGCTTAGAGCCCGTGTAAAGCGTGCGTCTGTGTGCGTGAGTCTGATTTCGAGCGTTTGTATGAAGCTTCCGTACTGTTTAATTTATCTACTGTGCCACTAGCCTTGGTCAGTCTTTGTGTCTCCCGCAATAAAGTTTTATTTTAGCGTAAATTACTAACTTTACTAGTGTTGTCGCGACAAATAGACAATCCCAAATGAACTAACGACCTATTCTAGTTCACAAAGTGCGAATTTTGCACACTACAGGTGTCTGGCTACTTTCACTGCTAGTTAACTAATTACATAAAAAATATTAAATCATTTTTCATTACGCTTCTTAAAACTAAAATTTAAAAAATATAGGTACAACTCAATCATGTATGAGTAAAATCTTTTAATTTTATTACTTGATCAGAAAATAAATACAGCAGGCAATCATTATTGAAATCAAATAAGTAATTGGTGTTGGAGACAGTTCTGGCAACATAGCATAGCGTAGCGTAGACTCTTGTTAAATTAGTTTAGATTGTTTTGTATTTTACTTTTACCAAAAGACCATTATTTATAGTATCAGTTAACAAGTAATCGAGATTTTAAAAATTCAAAACAGAATCTATACCTACCTCTATATTTTGACCTCAGACCCTTTTTCGAGTTAGAATGACTGGGCTAAATCAGGAAGTCACCTTGTGGAGACTGGAGATGTATTTTTGCTCGTCCGAGCTGACATTCGCTTCTTTTAAACTCGCAAAAAAGATGAAAAAGATAGCCTGAACGCTGACAGGCTTCAGATTCAATGTCGGTTTATTTCTCTCTAAAATAACATTTCAGTTTCGGGATTAAATGTGAAGTTTTACTTAAAAGTAACGTCTTTGAGAAACATTTTCAGGCGTCAAAACTGTGGAGATGCAACTTGACTTGTAAAAGATTTGGGAAGAGGAAAATTTTATGAAAAGATATACAATTTGTATCTTTAACATTCGCTCTTCCAAATAGTTTGTCCTGTTTAACGACGACAACGAGTTTTCTAATGAGACTAGGAAATTAGTTATTACGTTTATTTTAGAAGGAAAAAATACATTTCATTTTAAAGCTTGTTACTTAATTTCACTCGGAATATGATATTTTTTCACTCAGAATATCCATTCTAACAAAATTTTCATGAATTAATTTTAAATTCAAAAGGAATGAGTAGGCAAGGCTTTAAAAACCGGCTAAATGACCTTAACTCATTTAATCGTAATTAACAAACGTAATATAAAAACAACCATTTGTCATTTTAATTACACACACGTAATTAAGTTCTTATCTCAAGAGAGCAATGCCCAAGAGTAATAACATTTAATTTTATTTTTCGTAGTATTCCTAAGATTTCTCTAGATTATGTTACGCAATAATGATATTAATTAGTGAATTTGCTGTCAATGAACTTTTATTATTAGTTAACATTTTAGTGTGCTGTCGCTTAAAGCAAGATAGCAATACTAAGTAAGACCCGATTTCTGATTTTTAGGCTTGAGCGTGCTCATTTTGTAATCTAGCATGAATTTATCACATTATAGAGATGGAAACTGGAATTCTCAGTTCAGAAATTGGGTGTTAAGGCCCTTAATTAAGTATTGATTTAACTTGAGATTGGATTAAATATTGAATCAAACACAGGCTTGAATCTAGAGCCTCGTTTTAGAATCTATACGAGCCGAAAAAAGTTTGTACAGACGAAAGCACATAAAACTCTACAGTTCAGTTGCAAAATCGCCCGTATCACAACTCCATAAGATTCTACAGTGTTCAGGTTGATGTGCCGTCTGTAGTCTATACTTTTCGCTGCGAAGTTCAAGAGTATGTACCTCCTGCTCGCTCATAGTGTAGACAGAACTCCCATGTGTGTGTTGTAGGCAATGGCTGTTGTATCTGTGTGGGTTAGAACTGACGGCCGCTCTGTGCCTGTGTGCGTCTGAGTATTTGCATGCCGACGTAGGCAACATGGCTGCCGGCTATCCACTGAATACTCGATCAGTATGTCACTTTGATTTTATGTAAAATGGAAACCGACAGTTTCTGCTTCGTTATGCAGGCTTAACGTAATGAGTTTGAATTTTGTTAGCCAATTTCAATTAGTAGAGTTGCAATACGTTCTGACTCTGACTGAACATCCGTTCTGGGTTGCGCATATCATTTTAAACGTACAAATAAAATGAAAGAATAAAAACCAAGTCCCGTGAAAGTAATACAACTTGCTTAAGTTACTGATTGAAAAATTGTTAGCATTTATCATCCGCTAATCCATTGTGTTTGAATTTACAGACCGTTTTGAATTTTTCAATTATTACGTTCTGAATACTTTGAATGAAAAAAATAAGTCAGTAAATCTCAATTTAAGAATGAAATTGATCATGAAAAGGTCTGTGACCTAAATCAGTGCTACAATAACCTTGCAAAGTGAGCAATAAATAAATACCTTCAAAGGTTACACGACATGAGTAGACTATCAATAACTGAATACAATGTTTTGTTGACAAATAAGACTTGTCGGTGCCAAAATGCCATTCGCCAATCCAAAGCATCCAAAGGTTGATCCTTCGTTGTTTTTTTAATTATTTTTAACGCGATGCAACACGATTTTCTTTTGTTAAACTACACTGACAGATGATTGATATGACAGCTTTCCCTCTCTCCCTGGCGACAGTTTTCTTTAGGTCATTGACACTGGCCGATATAAAAATATTTTCTTCTGTATTTTTTTAAATACGAACTGATTTCGAGTGGTTACAAATAATCGAAAATTTACTTTGTAAGATGGCTGAAATTCTATACAGCAAGTTTAAAATACTTTGACATTGACTTTAAAGTGTTCTAATTGGAAACAAGACACCTAAGTTAGTTTTAAAGTCACCTCTAACGTTAATCTGATAGGTACTTTTACGAAATAATCACTATTCTATTCTATTAATGAACTCGATGTCACAGCCATTATAAGCAAACCTCAGTTAAATAACCTTTGTTTGTACCCAACTGCAGCTTATTTTGTATAAATAAGTAATTATACTTTTTAAATTCAATTTGCCTATGAGTTTTAATACTTGTTTGCAATAAAGTTGTCAATACATGTCATAATGTAGAGTTAGAAATTCAGCATCCTTGGCCACTAACATATTTTACATAATGTGTCGATGTGAAAATTTCGTGTATTAACATTGCTTTCACGACAGTTATTAAAATTTGTCCCTATTCTGAAGCAGCATTATCTAGAAGCTTCGATGTAAATAGTCCGTGCATCGGCGCATCGCTTGACAGTCTTGTCCCCAATACAACCAACACCAACTTTAACAATTTTCGGGTCCTAGTCCGCTGAAGCTGTATTTTCTAGAAGCTTCCATGTAAATAGACGGTGCATCGGCGCGGGCGCATCACTGACAGTCATTTGTCGCTATGTACCTACAACAGAGAGACCTCTATCTCTCCAAATAGCCTAACCTTAAAGATTAATGTACTTAAGAAGAACCTTTTCTCTTCTCCTGGGCCTCTGAAGCTGCATTTTCTAGAAGCGTCCATGTAAATAGTCCGTGCATCGGTGCGGGCGCATCGCTGACAGTCATTTGTCGCTATCACAGCTAGGACGTCCGCCGCTCCAAATAGCCTAACCTTTATTTCGACGGCTTGAATTTGTTACTGTTGTAACATCGGCCGCTAGTCTATTTTCAACATTTGATGACGTCATAGTCTTAATTTATTATTACACCTATTTAAATCAAGTGGCGGTGTCGATTAACTTTTGATTGCTATAATCGGGGTCCATCTATTATTTTAATTTGATTCATTTTGGTAATCTAATTAACAAAAGGAACTATAAGTAAGATCGACAGAAACGTGAGATTACAATACTTGGATTGCACTGTGCGCATCAGAATACTGATTAAATTTTTAAGTAAGTGCGTCAAATGTACCTACTAGTTAGTGTGTACTAACAATAAATTAAGTTATTTTTTGTCGCCAAAATCTACCACTACCTATTCCATTGTGCATAGGTTCATAGTCATTATTACACTAGGAACTCCTTAGTAAAAACACTGATTATGTCAAACGCGCAAATTGGCGGGTACTATTATAGACGTCATGCGTCATCGGCCGTTCAAGATGGCCTCCGTGTCAATGTGACAGTTGCCAAGATGGCGGGTCAGCTTACGCTGGTGCGTCTAGCGTGTTGCGTAAACGAGTGTCGTTTACCCCGCGGCCTTCGCACTCGTAATGCTTCCCGCTTGAGGAACGTTGCTAGTCGTAGGGATGTGAAAAATGCAGTGCACTCGGATTTTGAATTCGAGTTATTTGGCATTAGAACAGAATTTTGATTGAACTTTGGACTTAATTTCTGTGTGTAAAAATGAGCGTTAAGAACATAGAACTGTGGTTATGAAGGCATTGTGTGCACAACTGACTTATGATGATGTTGGAAAATGTAAGTTTTTGTATGACTGAAACGTCACATTATGATTCAGTTCAGTAGCATTCCCTTGCGATATTTTGTAACCTATTGTGGCTTAAAATGTCATTTGGACTTTGTAAGCTTGCTAAAATAGATTAGAAGGACTGATGCCAACATTCGTACTCAAATAACTGTATGAATGAATGAAATATTTATCGTCACAGTTGCTACATTCTAAACTTCCAGTAACAAATTTTCTGCCAAATCGCAGACTAATTATAAATTATTATTTCCTTTCGTTGTCACATCCTTAACTAGTAATACCATCCGTTCCAGTTTAAACGCTTTCGGTCCAATGTTGAACTCTATTCCGATACACTTAAGATTCATGGAAATTGTAACTAACGACATCGAGAAGCTATCGTACACTGCAATGACATGTGCCAGTAATCTGTTCTATTTTCATCCAATTTGTAAATATTTACATGGAGAAAACCTGTTAAATGTAGTTATTTGGGTATACAGTGCGAGGTCATCGCTTTTGTTAAAAGTAGGTTATTCGATTCGAGAAATCAATAAAGTTATACTTATATTGTAGATAAAATAAAATATGGATAAATGAAGCAGTGTTAAGATTTTTACAAGTAAATCAATTTAATAAAATATATTATTTTACCTACTTGTACAGCCAAGTAAAAGATACAAAAAAATATTGCTTAACTTTAGCAGGTACTAATCTTACAATATTCTAGAGTTAGAGCACAAATCAATTTACTCGTAATTTTTATGTTAACTTTAGCTTGTTTATTATTGCAACTATGGTCAGTCAAAAGACTGGGTTTTGATTTTATAAGTGAATATTCTCGTACGTCCTCGATATGCGTTTCATTTAAAAAGTATTTTGTCCCTTTTAGTAACAAATTAAAAACACTGGCAACATTGTTAACAACTTAATAGCCGTTTAATTTGAGATTGCAAATAAAAAAGTTAAAATAAAAATAAAGACTTATTTAAAAGTTAAAATCATTTGTTACAGATTACAACGCCGCCCCGCTGTTCGCCTCGGAAAACGCCTCCAGTGGTAAGTCGAATAAATGCCTTTGAATATTAATGAATTTATAATTATTGCCGTCAATATTCGTTACTAATAGTTATATTAAACATAGGTATGTTTAATATAACTAGACAGGAGGCAAGGAGCCCATGACTTATTATAGGGCTTACCGAAGCACATTTTACGATAAAATAATAACGTACTAACTGATATTTATCTATTAGAAATTTTACTCGAGTATTATTGAAATCTTTTGGATATTTCTACGTATACGTACTCTACATATTTTTTTATATGTTAGTAGTTCCTTTACCTCTTATTAATGAATCATAGTCGCTGTACCAGCTGTACGTACTTTTATGGTAGAGTCATTTATTTTGAAAGGTTATTGACCTATAATTTATTAAGTTAATCTGTCTTAAGTATAAAACGTGAATTATTTAGTAATCTTAACACTGAATTAACAAATTAAATGATCAAAAGGGTAGTTTAAAGCAATGGATGTCTGAAGTACTTTATTATAGAGAAGCCAACGATCCGTTTTAACTCAAAACTGATTTTTGTTGATAAAATCAGTAATTACAAGCCTTTTTACACTGGAAACACCAAGACTAAGTATTGTACCTTTTTGTGGATGTTTTTCGTAAGCCATAAATATCTGTGTTAATTGAAACGAACAAAGCAAGGTGATCTTTGTAGTCTGCGAAGTGCATAATTTACGCAAAGGTTCGCGAAAAACTAAGGCAGTCATTTGTTTTTGTTTACCTAAATTGTTTGTTTTACACACAGATTGTAGATTAGGAAACAAATCATCATTTAATATAATAATCTTCATTACAAACCTTTAAGTTTATACGCAATCATAAAGTCCCCGGGCGATGACATTTTATAATTGTACTCGTAAGCATTCCCATAAAACTTGTTGTTCCACCAACCCTATTTAATTTAAAGGATATGCCTATAGGCTCTCATCTCCGCCTATCTCATGGGCTAGCCAATCTTACTAGTAAAACCTTAGAATATGTCTTGGAATACCCGGAGACATCACGTATATGTATACGTCATACGTCCTGGTGTTTGAAACAAAACCTATTTGCAGATCTCTATGTACACTTTGGCCATTAGAAAGTGATACATAAGTAAGCTTGGAAAAGATTTATTGCAGTAAATGGTCCATAATTTACGTTTTATCCCTTCTCCGATGACGTAGAAAGATCTTAACTGTCAATAGTTTAAGTAAACAAACATCTTTTGTTGTGAGGCGCAAATGTAAAACGCTTCAGTGAATTTCGCGTAGGCCTTTTAGCTCCTGGCTGATCGCCAGAATAGACGAGAAAATGTTAGATAATATCACATTTATTCATATTAAAATCTAGTTCATGTAAACAATTCCGTTCCCATTCCTGACACTGCAGACATTGTCTGATTGAAATGTAGGTTTTTTTTTTTACTTTTAGCACGAAATAAAATCTATTTGACACGACAATTTTAAAGGTTAACACATTCCGTACCTATTTCATTTTTTTTTTTCATAATGATCATTCAAAATGGAAAAATTGTATGTCAACAGCTGAAGGTTTTATTTTCAGTTATTTTACACTTATTCAGGATTTCAACATAATTAAGTTTATCAAAGTGTGTCATCATCAAATTAAGGATCACAACAATCGTTATGAATGATTTGGAAGGTTGAACCTTTTATCCCGGGGCAAATTACATCGAAACATAACAATGTTGTTTACGAGACGACCTCAGATCACCCTACAGACTACCTTCGCAATACCGATGACGTAAACCGCCATATTGGGCCATGTTGTTGGCACACCACCATAAACAGCGGCTTCTTTGATACGCTTGCAATAAATACACCCTACAAGGTCCCCGATTAAATTTATAGGAACACGACCGATCGATCTACAGAATCGTGAATTACCCCAAGCTATAGTATTTTATTACGTCGGCCATACCACGCCCAACATCTGCAATACGTATAACAAGTTCAAATGCACCTTTTGACAGGAGATACCGGAGAAAATAATGCCTTATGCTAAATAAATGCAAGCTGTTATAAGGGCTGTCAGAGCCTAGTAACAATAGATCTTCTTAAATTATATGTGCCTGCTGTAACAGACATAGACACATACTTTCCTTGATCGTTATTAAGTTATCAATCATAGAGATGTACAATCGTAAGTGGATATCAATGTCAAGACTCAAGATAAGTATTAGGAAAGTTTTCTAGTATGTTACGGCCCATTATAATGAAATTACGTTCTATACATGATGTACCTATATTTACTCAAGCAATAGATTTTCATTCTATGATTGCTTTGGTTGATGATACATTCAGGGCATTCAGGCCAGAATGTATTCAAATATAAATTCAAATTTGGGTTTTGTCTCTCTTTAGAGGATCGCGAATTACTTAGTGTTGGATTTCGTATTTTTGCGGTTTGTAAAAATAAAATTATTGTAGGGTAAGCTTGCAAATGTTTTAAATCCCATCATCTCCCATCCCTTTCCAACATGTGCACTTTTGCTGTTGCCGTCTTCGTCTGTCACCGCGATCTACGAATGTGCAACGCATACGGTGGACATCGCCCCTTCCTAATTTGCGCCTACGCTGAGACAGACGTGTCTTTATTAATTTGTGCGTGACCTATATTTTATATCGATTTTGTGCAAGACAGCTCTAAAGAACAATAATTGCTAAGTGTTCGGCTCGGAACCATCGTGTGTGGCTTGTGAAACTTGAAGAGTGCCCGACGGAGATATTATTGGTAAGTGCGCATGTTTCCTTTCCAAATTTCCTGTCGCCATTTTTCTTCGGTCTCTTCGTCCCAGTTATTATTTGCAAGCTTACAACTGCGTTCTTTAGGCATCTGTTTAAGCATCCGCAGAAATACAGTCCACTAATACATCGAAAACCTAGCCTAATAGGTCATGAACCAACATTTATAAATTTAACCGCCATCTGATTTAATACCAAAAGAGATGTAGGATTTAGGCTACTACACCTTTTTTTTTGGTCCTTCGGCCGTATATTCGCATCTAAAATACGATTTTTACGTTATTTAACCGCATATTTTTATTTAAATTTAACTTTACAACACATATCTTTAACCCGCAAATTTTATTTTATTTAACCCGCCATTTTGGATATAACGTATGAGTATTTGTATCACGCAGATAAAAGTAGATTGTCGACATTATAATTATTTAACCGCGTTGACAACTATTTTATTTTTGTTTATTTTATTTCCGCACCGCATTTGCGTGACTTCAAGTTACTTCTGGTTATATCACATCACCGCTAATTCACTCTCAATTCTAATAATTGAGATTTAGATTTCATAATTACATAATAACGTATTTACATCTCTCCCCCCTGGACCGCGACAGCGTATAGACGTGTGAGCCCGTGCTAAAATAATTTAATTTTAATATTTTAAATGTTTAAAATCGCCTCCTAAATTCGTGCAAAGTACCAGGCGACCATAACGCGCAAGCAACTGTGCGGCGCGCAGCAGAAAGAGACAGCAACAGCGGCGCGCGAGTATCAAGTACGTACGTCACATTTTGGTGTATGGCCCAATTCATAAGCGGATACGGCAGTACCACAGGGCGCGGACCACGCACTCAACCTCAACAGCACACATAAAATATTAACTCGTATAAATCTACCATAACTACAATGCCCAACCTGGCACGTTCCCCAAACAAAATCCACAGCATGTCGGAAACAGACGTTGACAAGATGACATCTTACGCCACCCCATCAGAAGAATCTGAGCACATCACCCAAAGAGAACACAAGCGCCGACGGGTGACAAGAGAGACAAAAGAGGTGACTGGCGCGTGCTGCGAATCGAATGATTTAAGGACATTGATACGAGAAGAACTACATGATATGATAAGTGCTTTACAATCTCAACAAAACTCGCGGCTGGATGTGTTAGAAAAACATATATCAGACATCAAAACACAAAATGATATCACGCTCAAGAAGAATTTGGACATCGAAAAGTCAATTGAGTTTGTAACTGCAAAATTAGACGATGTCCAACTCAGTATAAAAAATTTAGAGGAACAGCGGAAGCAAATTGCATCGCAAATGACCGTTATTGAGGAGAAATGTGAAACACTTGAAAGGCTTTCTCGCAAAACTAGCATCCAAATCCGAAATATACCAAAACGGAATACCGAAAATAAAGCAGATCTTTTTGACATGGTTAAAAAACTAACTTCCACCCTCGGTATCAAGATAGAGGATTGCGAGATGCGAGACGTTTACCGCATGCCATCTAAACCAGATCAGAACAATACGGGAATAGTAGCCGAGTTCTCTTCGACCATTCTAAAAGGAAACATTCTAACTGCAGCTAAAAACCACAAACTCAACTCAATCCGATTCAAGACGGAACAACTGAATTCATCGCACTTGGGGCTAGAAGGGCCTAAAACAGACATATTCATCTCCGAGCACCTTACCCCGCGTGCAGCGCGCTTATACTTCCTCGCCCGGGATTTCCGCAAAACCATGGGGTATGACTATTGTTGGACCTCAAACGGTTCAGTTTACCTGCGAAAAAGGCAAGGCGAGCCCTACATATTGATTAAAAATGAAGCTCAATTTCAACTTTTAAGAACAAAGTGACTAGTCGTAATATTAATAATGTTTACATTGCAAAAATATCCTCACTCTAATTTAGAGCAAATCGAAATCTTTAAATTAAAAATTGTTATCCTATTTACACACGTCAAAGATCACAAAACACCAATCACAAACGTACAAATTATTACTAACGCAACCACAAAGCAATACTCACTGTCACTCACCTTTATTTACACATTTCATTACACAAAATTCAGCCGTACTAATTACGATGCTTTAAAAATCGTTAACCTGTTATTACCCATAATTGTACACAAGTCTCATAGCACATACTTAAAAATTATTGATAGTACCACTAAATATGCCACACTTTCTCACTCTCATATTTATACACTCCATTACACAAAATTAAGCCTTACTAACCACACTGCTTTACCAGTAAGATGTACAAATTTTCGGAAACTAAGCCTCCTGGAGACCATTCTTACCATTAGCTACAAGAATGAATAGTTCAGATTTATTTGAAGAAATTGACGCAGCCTGCTCTTCTTCCTGTACGTTCATAGAAGACCCTAACAACCTTGCTGCTGATCTTGACAGTTTTGCACCTAGAGGTAAAAATAAACTCAATATTATTTCTATGAACATAAGAAGTGTAAGCAAGAACCTGGACAGCTTTTTGGTATATCTCACTAGGTTAAAAACAAATATACACGTTATAGTCCTATCGGAATGTTGGTGTGACGAAAACTCTATTCCCCCAATACTTGATGGCTACTCTCTTTTCCATAGTAAAAGAAGCTATAACCAAAATGATGGTGTTATAATGTATATTAATGATTCTATTTCCGCTTCAGTCCAAGAAATTGTGATAGATGAAGCTAATTGTCTTGCCGCTAAAATAGGTGATTTAACTGTCCTTGGTGTTTATCGCCCCTACACATTTAAAAACCCAAGTAAATTTCTCAATTCATTGGATACAGTTTTACTTACAACTAGATCTCGAAATATCGTAATTACAGGAGACATTAATATAAATACATTGGATACTAATAATTCATATACAAGAGATTATTTGGAAATTATGGGTTCACATGGCTTACAAAATACAATCGATATTCCTACTCACGGACATACTTGCCTAGACCATTTCATGTGCAAATTTACAGGGCAATTTAAAAGTTATGTACTCTTATCTGATATTACCGACCACTATCCACTCTTTCTTTCCATGTCCACTCCTCTTGCTCAAAATTCTAGCGTAATCTCTTCGCTGACCAGAACCAAAATAAACTATGAATGCCTTCAAATTGCTATTAAAACACATGATTGGAAGCCATACCTAGCTATTACAGAGACAGAACATGCCGCAAAAGTTCTAATTGACACCCTTCAACATTTAATAAGTATTAATACGAGTACTATTACTTTCACCAAAAGAAAGAGACCCATTAAACCATGGATTACAGCGGGTATTGTTAAATGCTTTCAAAGGAGAAACCGTTTACACCAACTTGTAAAAAAGAACCCTGATGACACTACTTTAAGAGAGACATATATCAAATATCGCAATATATGTAATCAGACAGCAAAAACCCTTAAAATTGACTATTATAAGAAAAAAATTAGCCAGAACTACAAAAACAATAAAGGCACTTGGGATACAGTTAAAGAGCTGTGTAACATTAAAAGTAAACACATGCAATCAACTGCTTTATTAAATCTTTTACCATCTCAAAAACAATCCCTTGACCAAGTCAACACTTATTTCACGTCAGTTGGCAAAGTACTTGCAACAGATATACTAGCAAAATTAGATTCTAACGAGGACGAGTTATTAAAAAAAATCCCATCTACCGGAAATGTCAATTCAATGTGCCTATACCCTACAGACTTTTGGGAAATAGATAAAATCATCCTTAACCTCAGAACACATAGCGCACCAGGTTTAGATAGCATTACTAGTACTATTCTTAAAAATTCGCACTCTATACTATGTTCAATGATTGCCCACCTCTGCAATCTTAGTATCTCTTCTGGCATTTTTCCAGCTATTTTTAAGAGGGCTGTAGTCGTTCCTGTATACAAGGGTGGAGGTGAAGACGCGGTGACGAACTACCGACCAATTTCACTTCTTAGCACTGTCAGCAAGGTTATTGAAAAAGTTGTTAACATCCGATTAACTAGCTTCTTGGAAAATAAGCAACTGTTAGTCGATAATCAATACGGGTTCCGATCGGGTAGGAACACGGAGGACGCTGTTGCCAATCTCTCACAAACAGTCACAAATGCTTTAGACAGAGGAGAAAAATGTTTAGCTGTCTTTTTAGATCTCAAAAAAGCATTCGACACTGTGTCCATTCCGCTGCTTTTGCTTAAGTTGGAGGATCTGGGAATACGTGGAGTTGCACTTGAGTGGTTCCGTAACTACCTGTCAAATAGAAGCCAAGTTGTGAAGGTATCCGACGTTCTCAGCTCTAGCCTTCCTGTTACGTACGGCATCCCACAGGGAAGCACGCTAGGGCCCACTCTTTTTCTGGCTTATGTTAATAGTCTGTGCAAACTCAAAATTGATAGTGGTAGTACATTAGCTTTCGCAGATGACACGGCCCTAATCTTCTGGGGTGCAACATGGTCGCAGGTAAAAAAAATCAACCGAAAGTGGTCTGGTAAAAGTAATTAAATGGCTTGATCACAACCTCCTAACCATAAATGTCCCGAAAACAAAATTTATTACTTTTAGAATCTCTGAGGTCAATAAACCACCCCCTGAATTCAATATCAAAGCCCACGTAGTTAATTGTTCGAATGATAGGATCACGCCTTGCAATTGTCCCGATATTATACAAACTGAAACACACAAATACTTAGGAGTTACAATAGATAAAAACTTGAATTGGAAACCACATATTACAGCACTCAGTAATCGCGTTCGCAAACTTTTACATATTTTTAAAAATCTTAGAGAATCAGCAGACACGGTACTCATTACTAAAATATACCTTGCTCTTTGCCAATCTCTCTTAACATATTGTATACCAGTGTGGGGCGGAGCTGCTGCAACGCATCTTCTGGAGCTGGAGAGAGCGCAAAGAGCTGTTATCAAAGTGATGTTACGTAAACCAAGACTATACCCTACGAATACTCTGTATACGGAAGCCAACCTTTTAACGGTCAGACAACTCTTTATTCTTCACTCAGTACTTCGTTACCATAAGACATTTGTTCCCTCCCAGTCGCTCCAATACAAAAGAAGAAAACGTACCCCTGTGCCTATTTTCAACTCCATATTCGCACGACGACAACTATTCTATACTGGACCATCCCTGTATAGACACTTTAGTGACACAAACCAAATTTATAAAATGAACAGAACGAGTCTAAAGGTAAAATTAAAACATATTCTTACTTCTCTTAGTTATGACGCAACAGAAAATATACTTAAAATGATTGCCTAAACAGGTTGACATATTCCTTACTTTTGCAGTAATTGTTATTTTAATATATTTTTCCCTTACCATGAAATTAAATCCTTTTCTTTCATGCACACAACATCACACACTGTCACTAAACACACTACACCACATAAATTCACGACACATAACCGACATAATACATCCACACATCAAACGCTTGTTAGTCACAAACACCTTTATAACAATAATTTATTTTACATTTACAAACCATACCACACACTACACATTCCAACGCAACAAAACCACACAACACAATATACCATAGGTTTATTAGTTAGTAAGTGCATTGATTTGTTACTTAAGCAACTTATTGTTAAATAGTCAGCAACCCATAACTTGTACCACACACTAACTTTCGAATACACCACTTACCTGGACGCCCGGTTGCGGACGTTTTTGTTATCTACCTCTTAAATTCAATTATTGTAAATTCTTTAAATTTTTATCAGATATTGTAATTGGCTTAACATAAGACCATTTTATGGGGTGGAGGGTTGATAACCTGAGATACAGGATTCATCCTAGTTCAGGTGTCAACCCACCATAGCTATAGTTGCATTTTGTATATACCTACAATTATAATTGTTAATATTTGTGTTCTATGGTGAGAAATAAAGAATTATTATTATTATTATTATTATTATTCCATTATTCATTTCGTTGTTCAGTTAAATTCGATCACGCACAACACAGCGTCTCAGCGTTCGCTACCCGCCATTATTTTTCTATACATCACCCGCTCGCCATTATTTTATTTACGCAACCGCATAATATTCTTATATACATTTTTACCCGCTTTTACTTTTATAACTAAAGATATTTACAACTATTTACAATGGTTAAATCTAAGAAACGAGGAAGCGATGCTTTCGTGGACGAGAATGGCGATACTAATAAAAATCAACTGACTATTTTTATTGTTAAACGCGATGTTATTTTTAAACGCATGGAAAATATTTACGACCTTGCACAGAAAACCGAACAAAACATACAAAACTTTAAGGTATTTCGTGCAAGTGCCACAAATATAGATAAACTACGTAGTGATTTTCAAGACGTTTTAGATTCTTATAACATATTGAATTTACAATTGAATCCCGACTCAGACGTAGATTATGATTTGTGGACTTCATTTGAGGAAATGTACTGTTATATTAAGCAACTTTTGCTCGATATCGAGAAAGATAATTGTAGTTCTTATTCGCAACCGCAAACGCCTACGAACTCGAAGCCTCGCCTCCCTCCTATTGATTTGATGTCATTCAACGGTGACGTCAAGAACTGGCCGTTGTTTTATCAACAGTTTAAAAACATGATTCATGATAACGCATCTCTTACCGATAGCGAAAAGGTATTTTACTTGGTTGGTAAACTAACTGGACAGGCGTCGTGCGTGTGCGCAGGGCTGGCTCCCACCGCTGAAAATTATATTGTTATTTGGGAAGCACTCGTGCAAAAGTATGACGATCCTCGTTCACTCGCATGTGCATATTTTAATCAGTTGTTACACTTTAAACCGCTAAATAATACAAGTTCAACCGGACTAGATTCATTTATAAACACTTTTAATTCCTCTGTGGAAGCGCTCAAACAATTAAAACTTGGCGATTTAACTGATTTTATTTTCTTACATTTGGCACTTCAAAAGTTAGATACAGAAACAATTAAATTATTTGAAATAACATATCGCAAAGAAAAGATACCAACCTATCATAATTTAATTGAGTTCATTAAAGAACAAAGTAAAGTTTTATCTCGCTCTGTAACTAATATTAAACCGGTTAATAATTTTTCTCAACCGCAAAATAAATCATCCGCTAAGCACACCCCTACGCCTACGAAATCTTTTGTGAATACGGAAGGGTCTAGTGTAAACAACACAAGCGGAAGCGAGAAGTGCAGCTTGTGTAATAATAAACCGCACGAACACATGTATTCATGTCCTTCTTTTATGAAATTAACGCCATTTGATCGTTATAATTTTATTAAAAATAACTCTTTTTGTAACAACTGTTTAAGTGTACGACATAAAACCTTTTCATGTACTTCAAAACATAATTGTTCTCATTGTTCTATGCGACATCACTCATTATTGCATTTCAATACAAATGTTAAATCTAGTAACTGTAATATTGGTGCAGCAGCGATGTCCGACCCCGCAAATATTTCCGCTACCGCTCATGACCCCGCCCGCACTACGGCGGCCGGTCATGCCGAGTCGAATATTATGACTCATTCTCCCGCTATTCAATCACCGCACACGTTTGAAAATAATGCATCGGTTTGTACAGTTTCGTGCGATCGTAGTAAACGTTTTCAAACGACAACTTTATTAGGAACCGCTAAAATAAAAGTTATTGATTGTAATAACCGCACTCACCTTTTGAGATGTCTAGTAGACCCTGGCTCTCAGAGTGATTATATTTCCGCTGATTGCTGCAAGCGTTTATCGCTTCCTATACATAAACAAACCCGCTATACGGAAGTTCAAGGCATAGGAGGAGCCACACAAAAAATTCTAGGCTTTACTAAACTTAAGTTTACTTCTCGTTTCAATAACAATTATGAATATGCTATACAGCCCATGATAGTTGAAAAAATTACGTCCCAGCTTCCCGACTCGCGCGTAGACGTGACGGCCATACCTTTTATAAAAAACTTACCGCTCGCTGATGACGAGTTTTCACAACCTGGACCTATAGACATGCTTTTAGGAGTTAAACTTTATTGTAAAATTTTACTCGCTAGCAAAATTCAAAACACTAATGATTTCATGCCCTCTGCCTTTGAAACGACCTTAGGTTACCTAATTATGGGTGACGCTCCTATTATTTCTCCGCAACCCGCTACTCGCACACTGTGTGCTTTTACTTCTGACCCGCTTCATCAAGTCGTTGAAAAATTTTGGGAGGTCGAGGAACTTCCCTCGCGCACCTTTTTAAGCCCTGAAGACCAACTTTGTGAAACTATTTATACATCTACAACTGTTCGTTGCTCTGACGGCAGTTATTCTGTTGATCTTCCTTTTAATGATGACCCTCAGAAATTAGGAAATTCTTATAATACCGCTAAGAAACGCTTTTTACTTCTCGAAAAGAAGTTCGCTAATAATCCTACTTTAAAAATTAAATATGACGATATTTTTCAGGAATACCTAAATAAGGGTATTCTTTCCCGCACCGCGCCCGAGGCCTGTGAGTCTCCGGGTTTTTATTTACCGCATCATCCTGTGGTTCGCGACGACAAGTCGACCACTAAAGTTCGCCCTGTTTTGGACGGCAGTGCCAAGACTGACACCGGCCTGTCACTTAACGATGTCTTACACACCGGCTGCAATCTACAGGCTGATATTTTTCATATTCTTTTGAACGTTCGTTTATTCAGTATTGCATTTTTTGCAGATGTTAAACAAATGTATTTGTGTATTCATACTAATCCTCCGCACCGCAAATATCAACGTATTTTATATAGATTTTCTGATACAGACCCGCTAGAAACTTTTGAGTTTACTCGAGTCACATTTGGGCTCAGATCTTCGCCATTCTTGGCACTCCGCACTTTGCGCCAACTTGCTAGTGACGAACGGCACAATTGGCCAGACGCAGCCTCCGTCGTAGAAAGAGACATCTATATGGATGACCTGGCTTCTTCTGCTTCTTCTCTTCCAGAAGCAGTTAAGATAGCCAGAGAATTAATTCAGCTGTTCAAAGCCGGTGGTTTCGATTTGGTCAAGTGGACTTCCAATTCGCTTGAGTTACTCGAGCAAATACCCGAGTCGCACCGCCAATCTGAATTTATTTCCTTTGATGACGGAAATATATTTAAGATTTTAGGCTTGCGCTGGTTACCCGCCCAAGACACTTTTGTTTTTGAGACTTCTAGTCCGCCACTAGTTTGTACAAAGCGCGCCATTTTATCCGCCACCGCTCGTCTGTACGACGTTTTAGGACTCGTCGGACCTATTATTCTTTTCGCTAAATTATTAATTAAAGAGCTTTGGCTTCTCAATCTTGATTGGGACGATGTGCCCCCCTCCCGCATTATTAATGTATGGCAACAATATTTGTTTGAATTACCGCAAATATCCCGCTTGTCGTTCCCGCGCCATGTAGGCATTAAATGCGGCTCTAAAGTTTCTTTGATTGGTTTTTCAGACGCTAGTGAATCCGCATATGGTTGTGTTATTTATTTACACGTCGTAAATGGCAATATGCCTCCTATTGTCACGCTTTTATGTTCAAAATCGCGCGTCGCGTCTGCTAAACCTAAGATCACGCTCGCGCGCTTAGAGCTCAATGGAATATTATTAATGTCTCGTTTTCTTAAAATCGTTTACGACAGCATGTCAAATAGATATGAAATTGATAACATTTACGCTTTCTCAGATTCAGAAGTCGCACTATGTTGGTCGGTCGCTTCGCCACATAGATTTGATACTTATGTTGCCAACCGCATTTCACAAATTCAAACAAATATTTCGCCTGATAAGTTATACTTCATTCCCGGCGTACAAAACCCCGCAGATTGTGTATCTCGCGGACTTACGCCCGCGCAGTTAATTCAGCACGAACTTTGGTTTAAAGGACCGATTTGGCTTTCACTGCCTATTGACAATTGGCCTATACAACAATTTGCACCTAACAAATTACCTTTGCCTGAGGAAAAAACAGTTTCTCATGTTGCTACTAAAAAGGTAACTGAAGCTGAAAATCCTATTTTGTCTCTTGCATCTCGCTGTTCCTCGTGGGACAAGCTTTTACGCGTCACTGTTTATATGCTCAGATTTATGAAGAGGCTACCGCAAAATAATGTCATTACCGCTGACGATTTAAATGCCGCCGAATTAAAAGTAATTCAGGCTGTGCAATCTGTATATTTTTCAGAGGATATTAAAAAGGTGTCTAACAAACAACCATGTTCATCAAAATTATTAAAATTATATCCGTTTTTATGTGATGGAATATTACGCGTCGGAGGTCGCTTATCGAACTCGACACTAGATTATTCATCTAAGCATCCTATACTACTGCCTAAACAGGGACGTATAGTCGAACTTCTAATTGAATCTTATCACCGTGACAACTGCCACGCCGGACCGCAGTTATTAATTGCTCTTTTAAAGTCTAAATATTGGATTATTTCCGCTAGACGTGTTGTTAGACAGCTCATCCATAAATGTAACATTTGTTTTCGGCTTCATCCGAAGTCTACTTTCCCGCCAATGGCTGATTTGCCTAAATGTAGATTGGAGCAATGCAAAGCGTTTCTACACACGGGCGTAGATTACGCAGGCCCTCTTTATATTACGCCATATCGCAAGCGCGGCGTTCGCAGCGTAAAAGCATACTTATGCTTATTTATTTGTCTTGTGACTAAAGCAGTTCACTTGGAACTCGTTTCTAATTTAACTTCGGCTTCTTTTATTGACGCATTTAAGCGTTTCTTGTCGCGACGTGGCCCTTGTACGTTCTTATATAGCGACAATGGCACCAATTTTGTTGCAAGTAAAGCTTATTTTAATGAACTTCACGAGTTTTTAAAAACTGACGATTATTATCAAACTTTTAGTCATGAACTCGCGAAGAATCGCATCACGTGGCGAATGAATCCTCCCACTGCGAGCCATTTTGGTGGCCTATGGGAAGCGAACGTTAAGAGCGCTAAATCGCTATTATTCCGCGTCATCGGGAATCAAATTCTCACTTTTGAGGAGATGTCGACTGTTCTTGCTCAGATTGAAGCAGTGCTCAATAGTCGACCTCTTTATGTTTTAAGTTCTGACCCATCGGAACCGCTCGCGCTTACACCGTCGCATTTTTTATCTACCGCTCCACTCGAGTGCCTACCTGCGGCTGATTTAGCTGAACAACGAACTAATTTACTGTCTCGTTTCTCATTGATGGATTCGCTTGTTCAGTCCTTCTGGAAAAGATTTAGATCGGAGTATTTACATAATTTGCAATTGCGTGAAAAATGGAATACACCTTCTAATCCAATAAAAGTAGGTACCGTAGTTCTACTAATTGTAGAAAACTCTCCACCTTTACAGTGGCCTTTAGGAATAATTACAAGTATTTTTCCTGGCAAGGATGGAGTAACGCGCGTTGCGGAAATAAAAACAAAAACTGGCACTTATAAACGCCCAGTGGTGCGGCTATGCCCGCTTCCGACTCAATAGTCTTCTCTACTTTTGTTTACGTAGCAAATTTATATTTAGTTTTATTTTTATTTTTTTTTGTTTATTCACTTATCAATTAACTTCTGCACCTTATGTGCTACGCTCTATGTATTACATGGGGCGATTTTCTCTTTGTTTTGAAGGGTTTCTTCAAGGCCGGGGGGATGTTGGATTTCGTATTTTTGCGGTTTGTAAAAATAAAATTATTGTAGGGTAAGCTTGCAAATGTTTTAAATCCCATCATCTCCCATCCCTTTCCAACATGTGCACTTTTGCTGTTGCCGTCTTCGTCTGTCACCGCGATCTACGAATGTGCAACGCATACGGTGGACATCGCCCCTTCCTAATTTGCGCCTACGCTGAGACAGACGTGTCTTTATTAATTTGTGCGTGACCTATATTTTATATCGATTTTGTGCAAGACAGCTCTAAAGAACAATAATTGCTAAGTGTTCGGCTCGGAACCATCGTGTGTGGCTTGTGAAACTTGAAGAGTGCCCGACGGAGATATTATTGGTAAGTGCGCATGTTTCCTTTCCAAATTTCCTGTCGCCATTTTTCTTCGGTCTCTTCGTCCCAGTTATTATTTGCAAGCTTACAACTGCGTTCTTTATGCATCTGTTTAAGCATCCGCAGAAATACAGTCCACTAATACATCGAAAACCTAGCCTAATAGGTCATGAACCAACATTTATAAATTTAACCGCCATCTGATTTAATACCAAAAGAGATGTAGGATTTAGGCTACTACACTTAGAAAAAAAGATAGATTCACTGAGTTTAATGCGTAAACGAAGCAAAAGAAGATAAACAATTTTTAATCTTGACAACCCTAGAAATAACGCTTTTTATCCAAAGATTTTACCCGACTGCGCCAGAAGAATGGTTATGTTTTTAGCTGAAATGTAGAATGCTTTTAAGGCAACGCCCGAGGCATTCTGTAATTGCCTGCAAGCTGTGAAATGAGCAATAAGGACAGATGTATTACTTAAGTCGAATTGGTAATAATTCATCAAACTGTCTAAAACGTTAAAACAGAGAGCCTTGGAAAAATATTGCTTTGCGAATGTTGTACTGTCATGTATGAATTATTAAAAAATACTGTATATTTTGGCTGTCATCAGTCATGCTTGTAATGATTAAAATTGTTTATTAAATTAATGAATAATTGACTACCATTCTGATTTGTAGAGTAGCCCTAATAAGTAGGTAACTTCTTTTCCGGCTTCGAAAACAATCATCAAACACAAAAACTACAATATGTAAACTAACCTGTCTCAGTAGCTGGTCATAATATTTACAAAGTAAATAAATACAGCGAATCATAAATCTCGTGTCAGTGGCCGATTAATTAACAATGGCGATTAATCAATATTCTATTCCAATTAATGATCATTTCTTTATTTACGGTGCGAGATCCTATCTTAACTACGCGGCGGCACGCAATTTTGACATTTCTTTTTTTTCGCTGCCACCTAAAGTGGAAACAAAATTTATTGGAACAAATTGGAACACTTTCGTTTGGGTTTGATAAAATAATTTATTTTTTAAAACAATGAAAAAATATGATACCTACAAATTTAAATGAAATGCTATTTTGAGACCATCCGAATTCAATAATTAAAAGATTTTTTTTTTACAAAAACAAAAAAAATCTCAGTCAATTAATAGTTCGTTAAATAGTTCGAAAGAAAACCTTTATACAAACTTTTATTTATTTATTTATTTATACTTCAATGCCAAAAATATTAACACTAGGCGAACTTAATGCCATAAGGCATTCTCATCCAGTTTACCTTTGGGTTATGCAGAAAACTTCTAGTAATCTATTGAACGAAATCACAAGATCTATTAATTATTTGTTAGTTTTAGAGTAGGCGCACACCGTTGATATTTAGTTGGCCGATAGTTGTGCCCGATTTTAATTCGTATAAAGAATCGGCCAAATCGCATCGGCGTAGTGTGCGCACTCCCATACATGCCCATACTGATCAACTGCCCGACTAAACTGTCGGCCGACGAAAAACACTGGTCAACACATGTTTTTTTCCTCTAATTTTTTTTCTGTTATTGGGTGTTTCTATGGCCCTGATTATGAAAAAAATACTGGGAGATCGTCAACAGCTTTACTTTTTAAAATATATAGAGTTTTATTATTTTGACAAAAAAATACGAAAAATTATACATTGTGTTGATAAAACATCTATTGAACACTAGCAAATGATATTTTATATGATTTCTTTGAATAGACAAGTTGGAGTAGATCTCGTTGCAAATTTCAGCAATGGTCTGCCATTCATATATGATCACCACCGCCCCTGATAACCTTCTTCCATTGTCCGAATATTCTAATGACATCTTTCATCCTGCTCCTCACTAAACTCACCCACATTTTGTGGAAATTACTTATAACCAAAAAATGAATTCTAAGCTTAGGACTGGACTTCAGTCATTGATTTCTTAAAATTACGATCATTTACCAGTTGCCTAATGTGAGTCCCATCAAAAATTACCAACATTCAAGTTTTCTGTGCTTAATCCTGAAAACTTTCATGAAAGAAAATCATAACATTCGTTACTTTTGTCAAGCGCCTTCACAGACTGTTTCAAGATGCCGAGGTTAATATAAAGTGGTGGAAGTACGGTGATACGGTCTTGGCTAACTAAAGGCATGTTTATAAAATAGTTTGTATCAACTTTAGCTGAAAAGCAAAAAGTTGTGGGTGCGGGAAGTTTGCTTGTTACGACTATTCCAGATACACATGAAACGGGAATTTTGGGTAGCCCCCTTGTAAGCCTAAAGTAAGTTACCTATTCTCAGAACACAAATAACCCATTTGTGGTCTTGATTAATTAGTTTCAAATATGTGTCGATGTTACGCAGTTTTCATGAAATCCGATAGAGGTTTTCGACATTTTTCAAATATTATATTTACCACAAACATAGCAGAAGCAATCTGGATTAAGCACACAACATCTTCATAACGAAGCAATATCGAAAACACCAACAAAATATATTTTTTTTGTCCAATTAAATCAAAAATCTAAGTAAAAATATTAAATGAAGGTAGATAGCTATAACTTAAAAACAAAAGCTGTTAGAGAAAAACTGTTGCCATATTTAAAAAATATGCGTCAATTTGAGATAGAAACAGAAAAAAAATCACAGGAAACAAACAATTTTATTTTTTTTGTTGACCAGTGAAATCAACGGTGTGCGCTTACTCTTATAACTACCAAGCCAAGCAACAGTCAATTTATTTCAATGCTTTTAACTACAAAGTTAATTTCGACGAATATGTTGGCCTTGTACATACTGCATGCATACTATGATTAATGGGTGTAGTAAAATGAAAATAGCGTGACCAGTTTAAATGAAGTGTTCTGCTACTAAATTTAATTGTGTAGCACAAATTTAAAGTAATTATGACAATAACACTATAATGTAATTAAGTAACGAGTTATTTTCCATTTGTGGAAAATGAAAAAATGCATTTGCGTAGAGATTATTTTATTATGTCAAATCTATCTTCCTAACTCAGATTAGAATAGAGAATATTCTTTAAGTTCTGTAGCATCAAAGTGGCGTTAAATGCTCGTATCAAGACGTAATCCTAAAACTTATTTTCTAGCCTCAAGTAAAAGTAGAAGCTGTTAAAGCTGCCGTCTGGACCAACTATAAATCGTCCGCTCTTAGTAGGATATCTGTGTCAGCTCTCGTTTGTTTTATTCGCCTTTTGTAATAACAGGGTTTTAAAGCCCATGTAATTTACTGACTTGAATGACTTACGCCCATATTCACAAACATTACTATGAGGTCTCACAGTGCGCGTGGACGCACAGGGTGACACACAAACCAATCACAGAGCTCTATTCAACACTTTGCGTTCGATTTGCTGCTTCATTTAAGCAAGCATCGTTTGTGAATACGGGTGTTACTGTCGCTTTAGCTAAACTTCTATTAATTATGTAGAACAAAACGTATAGACCGTCAATAAAATCAAACAATTAAAGAGTTGAGCCTTGGAGGAATTTTTAGCGATGCAAAATAATCACAAAGGAAAGTGCTGTTACAGCTCTGACAAACATAATAAATTAATTTATGTATTTCCAATGCATCAACTCGTCGTAGGTACTGGGTATGACTCCAGCTGCAGTAAGTGTTTACCCTCTTAATACATTTTGTATTCGTAGCTTACAATTAGTAGAACAAGGGCCTACGACTTGTCTACTTGCTACGATAGCTCTATAAATACAACAAATCAGTTGCAAACAAATTTCTACCTTATAAACATAAGTACAACCAACCAAGCACGACAACAAAAACATCTTGAACGCTTGAAGATGTGAGGCACGGCGATAAGGCTGTGATTGGAGTGATACCAATACGCCGATAGGTTGTTAACCCAGTAAGATAAGCTATCGCCGGCCTACATACTTCCGCGGCGGCGTTCCAAGTTGGAAGTGGAACTAGATTTTGCATGCACTTTTGGCTGGTCATTTTGATTCTCAAAGCTGGCGCTTTGTAAATGAAATTACTAGATTAGAAGCTAAAAACTAAAAGAGTTCAGGGACAAATCTTTACTTACTAATATTATAAAGTTTATTTGTTTGCTTTGGTTGAACACGCTAATCTTAGGAACTACTAGTCCGATTTGAAAAACTCTTTAAGTATTAGGTACATAACTAATTTGTCAAGGAAGGCTATAGACACGCTACGACCTGAGAGCAGAGCAGAGTACTTATCAGAGAAAAATGTTGCGAAAACGACACAGCTAGCAGCTAGTGTGTAGAATAAAACTGCAGAATCTGTTCAATATACATAGAGATAATATTTTTAATGCATGTTGTGTGCAAATCAAAAGTAAATAAAATCCGGAATAGCCCCTTAATCATCAATCAATTAGTGCAATTAAATCTTTATTGACATCGAACATCCCAATGAAACCGCATCAAAGGTTATCGTACGCGATCGTATTCTCTGAGGCCATATAATTAAGTTCGAATAAACAACATTACACACACATCCAATTACGAAGAAAGAAGAATTTCACCTCCCGTAAGGAGCAGAACAATGCTGGGTGATTTCACCACGGTATGGTTTGGGATAATATTTTTCCGCTTCAAGAATCTGAATTTAATTCTTATTTCTTCTGTATACATGGTGAAATCGTTACAGTGATGCGACCGCTTTCATTCTTGTAACAAGTCAAAGAAAAAGTCTTGAGAAAATTTAAATAAAACGGTGCGTGGTTTCAAAAGTCTCATTTTAGATGTGAAATCTTTTGAGTTCGCTGAAAGCTGGCGTAATAATAAACCAAAAATAATATTGTACAAAAATAATAATGTTGTTACCTTCAGTATAAAGTTCGTTGTACTTTTATCTTAGAGGGCAAATAAGAGAATTGAGTCTGTAAAGAACCTTAAGGATTGTTTTTCTCTCAAAGTAACAGTTTCGTTTTACATCATTCTAATCTTTTAGAATTGAATTATAAATCAAGTATTCTTGGAATACAGACTACAAGACCCCCAAAAATACATCAATGACAGAATTAAATTCGCAATTGCTTCACGGAGTGAATGTGAGAAGAAACACCGAGCGAAGAGATTTTGAAATCAAAACTGTCATGAATATTATTTTGTCTAGGAAAACTGCAGTCCTCGTTAAAGAAAAAGCTGCTCTACCAATGTAAAATATTTACAGACACTTATCGCTTACATCCTGTATAGATTCAAAAGCGACTACATTGTATGGTATCTTTTCGAAGGTTATCTGGTAACGAATTGCTGCATTCTCCGGGACCGCATGATCGGGTGCGCATAAACTGTGGAAAACGCTCGGAATGCGACGCTTGCCCATAAATAGTGTGACCATGGTTCGGGTTCGAATAAAATTCGGCTTTAAATTTGACGTTTTTTATCAATTACTAGATTCACCTTTCTTCTTCTTCTGCCTCGCCTTATCACGTTACGGGAAAAATCAAGCAAACGTTTGGCTTTCCAATCATGCGCTGCCATTTATTTATATCTCGAACGTCTTGTTGTTGTTGCTTCTAAATGCACCCTATCTTTAGCAATACCTACTCTTCTTTATTTTCTAGATTTACATTTCTAATATCACTAACTACTAGGCAAAATATACTTTATTTTCAAAATTCCTGGTCACCACACACAAGCCAGAGAAATCAGCAACTGGTTTGCGCAAGCGCAGGCTCATTAGCAGCTTGTTTAACATCTACCTAGCTACCAGCTTATTAAACGAAAGTGGTCGCGAACTGTTCTTTATTGTCTGAGCTCACTTTCTAGACCTGGATACATGTAAGATCTAGGAAGATATGGGGAATGACAAAAGAAAACTAACCTCTTTTTAGTTGGGTAAAATACACGGATTGTAATGTCGCATTTGCCTTGCGGAGTTAATTTACATTTTGTCTTGTTTATTCTTCTCTTTGGGATAATAATTCACAAGCGTAGAGTTATTTCTTGCTTATTTGAACTAAAATTAACTCGCTGGTAACTCTTGCATCATTGAGAATAGGGATATACTTTAACAACTCAAAACTCGGTAAATAAAACAGCCATGTAATATACTTAATAGATTCGTATTGTCTACCCATTTACTTACATCACAATTTACATTTAACCGTTTCATGTTTGCTTTAAATTTTAAATCGATGTAGTACATACTGGTATATAGAACTTGTTTTGTCTAATCAATGAGCTTGAACTTCATTGGAATCCCAAAATAATGGAAAAGTTGGTTTAAGAGTAACTTTATCCTATGCAGAATGCGTCAGAAACCTTTGATAGGTTCAATAATTCATAGCTCGATCCTTTAAAGCCCATTTGACTTTAAAAACGTCCACCCAGGTGTTACTCGGTAAGAGTTTATATCAAACGATCCCACACGGTGCCTACACGTCACTTGTAAATCTAACTTGAAAATTGACTAACAAATGAGGTGTATTTAACTGTACATACAAGAACAAAGCTAAAGGATTTAAGTAAACAAACGTAAACATCGACATACCTACTTATCAAAAGTTATATTATAAATACGAATGATAATTACGGGTCCCATGCAATAACTGAAATACTGCCATTGCTTCAATCCAAATAGAATTTTAAATGAATCAAAACGTTAATTACAAACTAAGTTTTAAATATGAATAACAACAAAATGGTTCCGTGAAATCTAGTTTCCTATTGTAACAAAGTTATCAGATTTAGATCGAAGTGATACATAAATTAAAAGTTTACGCCAAAACGCGCTAAACGCCCGTTTTGTTAGGCACTGCCCATTTCCGCACATTCGAATTAACGAATACATTGTTTCTATGAAACTTGTTATGTATCATAGTAACTGTATATGTATTTTTCTTGTCCTTGTTGTATAATTATATACCCATTAGCTAAAAGTCACTTTATATTTTCACTATAACCGCTATTCAAATTAAAGGCACTTAGATATTCCACTGTAGCCATTATTCTCCTCAAAAGGGCAAGAGCCTCATGATATTTCTTATAAGGCTCATTTTATTAAAATTAGCCCTTTCCAAACAGAGAGCTTGAAAGTTTTTGATTTATGTATTTAGGAATAATTCTTGCCGTGGGTTAAAAGAAAATTCGTGGCAAATATTTAAATATTAATAGGTTTAATGAAAAGAGGGATGTTGAGCTGAGGAGACAGTACCCGTTTCAAATGGAAAAGCATTCAAATTGCCTTTTCGCAAATCAGATCCAGTGCATTCAAACGTCATTTTGATGAAGCTGCCTACCGGCGGGGTTATTACGAATCAATCAATCAATCAATCAATAAATCATTTATTGTCTTAGTTATAGGTATTACAATAACACAGATCTTAAATGTATACATAAGTCCGCTATAACCTGCCGATTGGGCGTACAATATTTTATTCGTATGAATACAGATTACGTAGTTGCAAGATATTATAACTACATAACAAAACAATAAACACATAACAAACTTTAGAACAATTAGTAACAATCTTACATTTTAAAATCTTGTAGCTTAAGGTAGGCTAGTTAGACTAATTAAATAAATAACATCAATAACTAATTTTATCTTGTAAATATTCATTTAAAGAGTAATAACATTTTTTGACTAAAATGTCACACAGTGCTGTCTTGAAGTTTTTATAATTTAACTCTTTTAGGCTGTCAGGTAAATGGTTAAAAATTTTAGGTGCTACAACAAAGACACTATTTGAAAAATAACTAGTGCGCGATGTATGATGGGGTAATATATCTATTTTATTGCGAGTTTTGCGATGTAGTCTGGTTATCCTAGATTTAAAATAATAATCATATTTTTTTACAAATAGACAAACTTCAAGAATATACAATGAGGGAAGATTGAGTAACTGCAGTTTAGGAAATAATTGCCTGCAACTAACCATTTGACTGACGCCGAAGATGGCTCTGATGCATTTTTTTTGAGCACGAAATATGGGTAATAAATTAACATTTGCCGTATTTCCCCAATGGATTATTCCGTAGCGTAAGTTAGAAGCCACATATCCATAGTAGGCAATAAGAGCAGCTTTCTTAGACACAGATCTTGCAATTTTTTTTAAAGGAAAAACAAATTTACTAATTTTATTCGTTAATTGTAAAGTATGTGGTTTCCAACACGCGTTACTATCAATTTTTACACCCAGAAAACATATTTCATTAGCTTCTTCAATTAAATGATTATCATAACTCACCGTAATGTTTTTTTTGCGTTTTTTATTTAAATAGAATTGCATATATTGTGTTTTATCAAGATTAACTACTAAATTATTTGCATTCATCCAGTTAATTACATTTGCAAGAGCATCGTTTATGGACTGCTCGTATGTGTCATGATCATTACTTTTAATAACTATGGTAGAATCATCGGCAAATAAATACATTGGGTGCGGAACATTTAGGGGGAGATCATTTATATAAATTATGAACAATAAAGGACCAAGTATAGTTCCTTGTGGCACTCCGTATTTAACTACTTCTATATCGGATTTTACAGTTACAACATTTTTTCTACAATCTATTTTAGTTATTTCTGTATATTGTAAGCGTTCGTTTAAGTATGAAGTTAATAATTCCAATATGGGTCCTCTGATTCCATAACTATACAACTTGCTTAGCAGTTTTTCATGGCATACAAAATCGAACGCTTTAGACATGTCCATAAATAGCGCTGTCACAGGAATACTGTCATTAAGGCATTCCGAAATGTTGCGCATAAGATGATATATAGCTAAGTTAGTAGATTTGTCTTTCCTAAACCCAAATTGTTTTTCGCTGAGAATGTTATATTTTTCGAAAAAATTTATTAAACCCTCATATATTACTGTTTCGAATACTTTAGCAAATATTGATATTAATGCAATAGGACGGTAGTTTTCGTGTTCATCTCTATTACCTTTTTTAAATAACGGTTTAACTACTGATATTTTCAATTTACTAGGAAATATTCCTTTGCTTATAGATAAGTTGATTATGTGAGACAATGGACCAGAGATTTCATCTTTACAGAATTTAATAACTTTAGTATTTAAGTCATCATAACCCACGCTATTTTTATTTTTTAGATTTTTGATAATTCTTATAACATTCTCAGGATTTATTGGGTTGAGATATATAGAATTCTTGTTAGTTTTTATTTTACGGTCATATGAAATATTTGTTTTAGAGCTGTTATTTTTTTGTTTCTTTTTATGAATTTCTACCATATTTACAAAATTTCTGTTAAAAATTTGCGCGATTTCTTTTGGTTTACTAATTATTTCGTTATTATATTTTAATTGAGTTATATTTTCTCTGGGTTGCTTAAACTTGTTTGAGTTAATTATATTCCATGTAGCTTTTGTACTATTAACAGCGTTATATATGTATTTATAATTTTGTAAGCGTTGAGATTTAATTATAATTTTTTTAAGTAAGTTTGTGTAGATTTTAAATTTATTTTTATCAGTTACAGTTACTTTATTTAAGTATAGCCTTCTTTTTGTATGGCACGATTTTTTTATTCCTTTTGTAATCCACGGAGGGCGTATTTTTGAAGAAATTTTAAAAAGATTAAATGGGAAACACAAATCATAAAAAAGTTTGAAAGTATCAAAAAAGAGATTGTAAGATTGATTAGGGTCATTACTTAGATATACTTCACTAAAACTCATTTGTTTTAAACAGTATTTAAATTTTTCTAGGTTCTCTAGACTTAAATCACGTTTCTTTATGAACCAGTGTGGAAATCTTATTATTTTTTTAATTGGATATTTCAGAAGTTGTGCAGAGTGATCAGAAAGACCTAAATGTAATACCTTGCTTCTGCAGTTTCGGCTGTTATGAGCTATATTATCAATACAGGTGCCACTTTCTAATCTAGTAATTTCGTTTATTTCTAATTTAAAATTGTAACTTAAAAACAGGTTAATGAAAACATTGCAAAGTGTATGTTTTTTCAATGTATCTATGTTAAAATCACCACATATAACAGTTTTTTTGCTTCTTAAACTACTGGTTTTATCTAAAAGCTCCTCAATTCTTTCTAGAAAACATGTAACATTGTTGGGATTCGGGGGACGGTATACACATATTACGACAATATTGTAAGGAACAATTTCAATAGCACAACATTCAAAAGTATTTTTCACAGACATCTTTTTGTATTCATTTAATTCCTTGTAATTGAGTCCTTTTCGGATTAGGATGCAGGTTCCACCTCTTTTTTCTGGTCTTGTAAAAGCTGTTGCACAATTGTAATTTTGCAATATGATATTTTTCTCATGATTATTCTGTATAAAGTGTTCACTTAGACATAAAACATCAATAGTATCTCCCTTTTTTGATAAGTCTTCCAGCGCAACTGTAATTTCTTCAGATTTATTAAGTAAACTGCGTATATTTTGATGCATTATATTTAAAAAGTTATTTCCATTAGACTCGAAAAAAACTTTTTGGATTATCTTCATGGATTATGGAGTGGTCTTGCGCGTTTTTCGTTTCGGTGCATGCTACGAAATTAGTTTCGGCAGCAATGTTGGTTATCATATCATAGATATCTTGAAATATTACTCTCATTCCATTACTATTCACAGTGCCATAATGGCGATCAAACATGGTATTATCATATTTCAGGTTTAGGTTCGAGTCCAAAAGATACATGTATTCGTGTGACAAATTGTCTAAATATAACAAATGGTTGAAATATTCTATCCTTTGGTTAAATAAAGTAGCATAATCTCTGCACTTAAAGGTAGGCAAACATACAATTATGTTTGTATTCATGCATCTCTGAAGTGTTTCTCTCAGAAACAAGACAATATCCATGTAATTTTTGGCAGTATTAAAGTCTTCTTGGCCTAATAGAATTACACAATAGTCATTTCTCGTGTAGTTTGTGAGCTTTGACTCGATTCCTTTTAAAAGATGACGTATTCCGACGTTTGGTATGAGATAATGGCATATATTATAATGATTGCTCAAAGCTTCTTCAGTAAACTTCAATATGTTCAGTTTTTTATTCGTGCTTAGTAAACGCTTAGTAAACACATCTTAGCAACCGGTTGCTAATTGTACAATTGCGAAGCGAAAATTTACGGAAACTAGCGCCAACTGTAATTGAACGCGGCGTTGTCATTGGTTGTCAAAAGTCGCGTTGCTAAGTATTGTACAAGCAACTTTTTTTTATCCGCATCCTGGAAGCTCTTGGCCTGCATCTCACCTGTTGTAAAGTGATGATCAGGCCGAAGGTGGACGCTACCTTTACCCGGAATCCTCAACCACAGAGGTACTTGCTAGTTGCTGTCTTACCTCTAATTACTGAAACACAAAAATGCTGTTGCTGTTAGCTTTGTTGTTATGGCGACAGACTTAAGTGAGATGGTGGTAGCTAATTCACAAGCCCAAACCGAACAGAAAAATCTGCCCCCACTGGGAATCCGACTTTGGGTCTGAAGCAGGCCATACTACTAGTCTTCAACTAGGCCATAAGGCGGCAACTGGTTGCTAAGATTCGTAATAAACCCGCGTATAGTGGCCATGCAACTGCGTGTTCCTATCGGGCGGCTCTTATCAGGGCTGAGTAACGACTGGTCGCTTTGAGCATTAGTTGGACGAGCTGATACAGCTTTGAATTCACAACTGCAACTGGCGACATGCGTCTAGTGGCTTTTGACGCTTATAAGACTAGATGGCATTCGTGATTTCGTCTGCGTAAAATAATGCGCCTTAGCGGTGTTTTTTCGAAACTGTGTAAACGTTATTTACTATAAGCATAGATATGAATATTACATGTTTACGTCTTTCTCAAAGATTGAATCTCTCTATACAAAATATTTTTTACTATACCTTTTTTTTCAATAACTTTAAGCGATAAAATGTAACACTCGTACACGATTCCAAGAATCGGTAAATTCAATTTAGGATTTCACTTTTCCATTACCAATTTTGACGAAGAAAATTTTCAATACCTTTTTCTTGGAACTACCACCGTGAAAACTTTCAAAATTAAGTCTCTACAGCTAAAGTTGCTGTGTGTGTTTGCCTGCCATTTGACCTTATCGCATGACACATTAGCAACTTTGTCTCGCAGGCAGGCTTTAGTTTGTCAATGACAACCAAGATGCTTGTGGGCGTTTACCTGCTTGTTTACAGTACTTTGTTATCATACCCATGTCAAAGAATAAAATTACCCTCTTTTTCAGGGTCATAAAAGGATAAAGATTAAAAACTTAACATTTTCAATGACATACAAAATACACTAAAAACACCATGTAACTGGTGATTTGCTTCGCAAACTATAGGTACAGATTAATTTCGCTTTTGTTATTTCAAGCAAGCCTTCTAAAAAATCGTATCTTATTTATTTAACAAAAGTCATAAAAAATCATAATTAAAAACCAGCACTCGAATTCTGAGATCTTCGCAAAACTTATCCAATATTTACATCTTAAGGACAAATGCAAATAAAACAGAAATTTAATAAAACTCTTGACTATCCCGCTCTTGAACATCAAAAGGTTTTTAACATTATGGCGCCAGAAAACGTTTTATCATTCTCGAAATAAAATTTTCACATCTTATTTCATTGTTTGCGTCCAGTTCATGCTAATTAATTATGCTAAAACGTTTTTAATGAAACGTTCCAAGCGGAAACAAAATGAAATTACAAGTTTCTGCCGTCAAGGTATAAATTAAGATCGATGGGAGCAAGCCCCTTCAGTTCGTCTAGCGGGTATTTGGCTAATAAATACTTACGAAATATGTACTTGTTATACAGCTCTCTCTCTTACACCATTAGTCAAAGAGCGAGGAGAAACTTGATGGTAATGTTATGTCATTATGTTTGTTTCATTTATTTTATTACTCCTAATCTGTTCCAATTATTTTTTACAAAATCAACTTCTCTTACTCTTATGAGTTGGAATTACCTTGGTGTATGTTCCCTTTTTTACTTGAAACTAGGTCTAACATGTTTCGTCTTAATATTTACTTTTACTTCAAATCCCTTCTTTAAAGATAAGATTTTACTATGGAGCAAGCTGACACAGAAAAAGCTTTTACTCTGTGTCTTACAAACACCCGGGTTACAGCAGTGCGCGAAATTTTTAGAAAAATGTTCAAAAGTATACCAACTTTTGTAATTAAAATATTTCGTATTATCTCGGTGTTATTAAATTTTTGTGAAGCAATTACAACGCTACTTGCTTTAGGACTTCAATTTAAGATAAAAGAGTGCTGAAAATTCGATGGAGTCGCTAAGACCAATACGTAGGTCCCTTACTTAAAAATCTTTTGTAATCTACATCATTTTCTTATCTCAGGTCCATCTCACATAATACCGGTAACTTTTGACTTCCTACCGTGAACATGTACCTACACATTCATCTTAACGTAACCCGATCTGAAACGCGCCTGGGGAGACGTTACACGTGTATCGTCGCGATTGACAAATTCGCACCAAAATCGGATAACAGCTTCCCAAACTTTCCGTCTAAGATTTCGCTATAACAAACCGAAAAGTTTCGAAAGTTTTTAGGAATAACAAAGATCAAATTATTATTTATTATTCGGTTTATACATCTTAACAAACCCTTCAGGTATAAGGAATAGAAAAAGGAATTCTTTTTCTCAAATACTTTTCAGTCTACGGCATGTGGGTTGGTGCTTCAACTATCGTTATGATACGTTACGTTAGTGATACATTAGTGCCGTCATAGAAGTACCTCTATTTGTTACTCGTATATCTACTACACTAACTAGACAAATCGCATTAATTTAACGCTCCCATAAATTAATAATAAACATAAACATTTTATTATTAAACGACGAAAGTATTAGTTTGTCGCCTTCAACCTTCGCAAGCTGAAACGAATGTCCAGCTCTAGATTTTGGTTATCATTTCACTTTGGGAGCCTCTGTCCCAATCCTTTTATCATGCATGACAAGGAACAATGGGGTGACAGTTGACGGGTGTCAATTACGAGAAAGCCTCTTGAGGTTACGTATCAGGTAACGCCGTATTTGTTTGGCTATATCGGTAACAATGAGGTGATAATGTGTTTTCGCTCTCATTTTCAGAAAAACAAGACAAATTACGCAGAGGCATGTTATTTCTATCCATAGCCATTAGGGACAAATAAAGCCAGTTCCACGTATTCGTTGAGTATCATCCAATATGACTTCCTCGGTTGCTAAGGCAGCACAAATAATGTGTTTATTGCTAATATCATATTTTTACCAAGATCCCAACTTCACCATCTCATACTTATATGGATTTGTTTGGCTACTTATTTTACGGATAGACCAGTAAAAGTGAATCGAAAAAGGTTGTTATTTTTACACTAGAATCTCAACCAACTGCTAAGACATATTTATTTATCGAAAATAAATGTAGGTACCAACCCAAATTGAAAATATTCGCCTCTAACTTAAGACGTATCTAACAACCTACGCCAAAAATAAATTAAACAAAATAACCTAGGTAAGTAAAAGTTACACACACGTGTTTTTTTTTATAGATAATCCCCAACTGCCTACATACATCAGACTCTTTTTATTACAGGAAAAGAGCTCCCGTAAATAAATAATTTCCCTTAGTTACAAATTGACTTTTTCTTTAACAAAATGTTTTCTTATATAAAATAATCTTCGTGGGTTGGCATTCTTCACACTTTCGTCTTAATTAAATAAAGGATTTAAAGGCAAATAATAAATAATGTAGAGCTAATCTTTCCAATTTCCACCCTATTTTAATCGGCAATGATTTGAGATCAATGTTCCGATAAAATCATTTCTATTATCGTTATATTCCAGTCACACCCATTGTTATCCCCAAAAAATAGCGTAAATAGATAAGATTTAAGGCATTCAAACAAACTTTGATTCAATTTCCAGTCTAAGACCCCCACAGCTTATGTAGGAAAAAACGAAGTTTTAGATAAACAGTCTAGATCGCGGTTTGCGCATTGTAGACTTTTTATTAAATTTATACGGGCGGAGCTACTGGCAGACGGTAGTTTCATGTTTTTCCTACCTAAATGGTGATAAGGCAAAACAATTTCGGCATTGGACGTAAAATCGCCTTAAACTAGTCTATTAGTAACCTTCAAACTAGTGCATCCATAGCCAAATAGTTTAAAAACTCTAGTGCTAGTCTCATAGCGCCCACCGTGACCGGGTCGCGGTGCACTTGAACTGTGCACTTTCGGTTTCTCGCGAGATGCGACGCCTGACCTACCCGACTGCGTCTTGCGCCGGTCGATGCGGTATTGACGAACTATACAAGGTGGAAACGATAAGTGATCTCACTCAATTTCTAAACTATAGTAGTAGTAGAATATACAAGATACCGAAAAACATGATTTACTGATCCTGAAAGTGCTTCACGGGCTCTTCAAACAAAATAAACTGGATTTATTCTGTAACCTATTGGTACCGAAGATCACTTATCGTTGCCTCCCTGTATACAGGTAGTAGTGGTAGGCATAATACATTTTTGCCTATTACTCGGACACAGAATAGGGTTCTTTAAACTAACTTAAACATTTTTGAATAAAAGGTACAGTTTCTGTCGTATTCATTAACTTTGCAAAATTCGGCAGTTAGTAGAGAATAATTACCTATTTAGAGATCTTCGGATTTATTCTGTAACCTATTATTCAAAACTCTATCAAAATTCACCTCTTATCGAAATCCACAATCGAAAAACTACCTGGTGCTAATACGGTGCTATGGTACCTACTATTCCTGGTGCAGACTGAGCATGAAATTCTGAGTCTCCTGAGCCTCGCACATAATGATAATATGAAATTAAAATATTCTTCATCAACATAATTAATTTTCGATGTTGTTTGTATCAAAGCTGTTCACAACATTTCGCTCGAACCAAATTTCGACACCATTTCTCTGAATAATAAGTGCTAAATTTGCATTTACCTACAACGCCGCGACTTGATTGGTTAGCAACAAGAAAAATGTATTAAGGAAAACGGAGAGTTGTCCGACTGCTTCGTATGACTCACTGGGGCCCCGCGGACTTATGGTGTTTTGGAACCGGCTGCGGTCACACCTTGGCTCGTAACTGGTGCGAGGTTGTACTGGGCCTTTGAGATTGTGTAAAGTGTGTTTAGAAGAAGAGCTCAAGTAAAGTTAGGTAATATCAGATATGTAGCGTATACGAGAGCCTTATGGCCGTTTTATGAATTGAGTTTTTAAGCTTAAGAAAGTTTTCTCACTTGAATATGAACTTTAAGCCTATTTTCGTTTCTGAATAATCCTGAATTGATTTGAGATTTCTGAAGTAAATCTCCAAGTTGATTTACCTACTCTCAATTCAGGTAAAGTCAGAAAAGAAAAAGGCTTACTTTCAGAAACAGGGGTTACTTAATTTTGCCTAAATAATAAGTCCAGTTATGTGTGAATGTGACACATTTTTAACCTGAAAATTATCGTTTTATGACCTTTGCTCTACAAAAAAATCCTTGCTCTTTCAATCTAACTGCTTCTAACTATAAATATCATATATATTTATTGTATAGTAGTAATGTGTATGAAAATAGCATAAATCTCGTTTTAGAACTACAAAAGGTTAGTCGTTCCCAGAGATACTATTTCTGAAGGTACCAAAATAAATCTTTCTCAAAGAGGTCCTGGACAACCTTGACCTTTTGTATACTAATGCCTTTAACGTGAATCTCACTGCAGGACATGTTTAGTCTTAACTTAGAAGTGACTTCTGACCTTTATACTACTTAAATGTAACATAAATATCGTACCTATATTTGAACACTATTGTAGGTAGTGCTTTATTTAATATTATAATAACGTGAATTTAACATGACCTAAGAAAAACGGGTAATCAATTTTATTAGTCTTTAAAAAAAATAAAAGTAAAGTAAGGCTAGCGCCTTAGCGCTTACTTAGTTATTAGCCAACTGTCAGAATGTGTTTGACTGTATTTTTTTCTTTAAATTATTTTTAAATGCATAGATTAACTAGTATCTCTTCTAACCGCCTAGAAATGATCCATTTGTCTTATTTAAAAATGTAATTATACGCTTATAATTAAAAACATTTAAAGTTACCTTTGCTCCAGGTATTCTGTTCTAGATGTTATCAAACTTCAGTTCAACCTTGTTCTAGTCTGCTGGTTTAAAGAAAAACAACAAAGGTTGCAGTTAATTAACTCGTTAGGGGCCAGAGGGTTATTTTATAAGTTTATTAAGAAATTACAGATTCTCTAATTAACTTTGAATGTTAGAAGGAAGATAGTTTGTTGTTTTAAAATCTAAAGAAACTGTGCTGCAAATTGCATAAACATTTTGTTGCAGAATTACCTTAAAATACCTCCCTGAAGTTTTGTCTTATAAAATGTATATGTTACAGGAAATGTATGAAATCCGTCATTGTATACAATTCCTAGGAATTGTGTATAAGTCCTAAAATCACCCGGAAATGTGTGATGTAAATTATATTAGACACATTTCCTAGGAAATTTACACATTTCCTAAACAGCAATCGGAAATGTAATTAAGATTTCAATGAATACGCGTGGACATACGGTGCGAGGGGAGGATATTGCATCATCCGATTACGCGGGGTCTCTATCGAATCGTCAAATTTTTTGCACGCCTATTTGTCTATGACACACAAATTTGAAGCCTAATTTTTTTTACACAATATTATTTTTATTACGCCACTTTTTTTTCTCCGAAACTGAAATGGCGCTCCCGCGCCGCGGCAGCTGTGTATGTGTGGTCATATGTAAGTCTAACCTAACCTAACCGAGACTTTGTTATCCAGCTACAGAAGTATTAAAACCTTCATGCCAATAAATTTAATAAAAGAGATGTTAAAATTAGGGATTTCCAATACTTCAGCGTAATATGCGTGATGCCGAAAGAATGGATGCCAATAGGCAAATATTTTTTTCGGCCAAAGTATAATAGTGCGAAACAACTGTCAGGCAAAACAATAAAATAATTGTGAGTTAAAAGTACCTATCGGCCAATGTGGTTTGGCTAAATGAAATTTTAGGCGTCCCGAGGGGCACCCAAATACGCGACCGCGCTTGTGCCGCTAAGTTTTATACATTTCCTAATACAATATTGGAATTCTATAAAATTCCTAGGAAAAGTATACATTTCCTAGGATATGTGCGTATTAAAAAATCTCTGAAGCAATATTTTATACATTTCCTAAATAGCTTCGGAATTGTATACATTTCCTAGGAATAGTATACAATTCCTAGAATTCATACATTTCCTGTAACATATACATATTATACGTGAATCATAATAATCACTGTAAGAAAAAACAGCTTTGCCAGTTGTGGCAGTAATTTACCTTAAGGTAGGTACACGACGTTTACCTTATTTTTTTATAATCATGAAGTACCTATAAATAGAATCATGACAAGAAGAAACAACTTTACCAGACATAATTGCTATTTATGGTAACAAAATTTTTTACCACTCGTCGCTCAAATCGTTCACCTCACCCGTCTCAAATCCTCGTGAGAACGTTCTACTTATTCGCATTCTTACGTAACTGAGTTATTAAAAGAACAAGTGCGAATCGCCTCGCACGGTGTCCATTACCGCGTTATCAGCGAGCGGCACCACGCAGCCCAATCAAAACTTTTAATGAACGGCGCCCTTATCAGAAACACCACTCAGCGTGCGTATCGATTCGTCCCGATGTAGGTCACCCGGGTCAAAGGTCACGGGTAGGTCACCAAGAGTCGTCACCGTAAATAGTCTCAGGATTCTCCCCTTCAAGGAGACACGACTTTAGCCTGCCCTCTCCTCGTATCCTCTCGCTCGTAAACTGAGGCCGTAAAATACAATGTTAAAGACCAAGCGATTTCTTTTTGTTCTAAATGCGGGCCTCAAGTTTGATTTTCAACACTTGTGAATTGGCTTTTATTGCACAGATTTTAGGCTCATAATGCAGATGCAGGTTACCTACATGCAGTGCGATTGTGTTGTTGCAGCACTAGTTCTGTAAAACTGTCCAAAATAACCAGATAAATGTTTAGGGTAAATAAATTAACTGTGTGGGTTACAATACTTACAATATGTCGCTTTATATATTGACAAAATACAGGAAACATTTATTATGTAGTAGAGAGAGAAAATTGCCAACAAGCTACACAACACTACACCTAGATTTTCATCATGAAGCCAATGTCATTTGCCGGATTATTAGATTCTATTTCGTTTTCATATAGGTATATTAAAGTTACAGTATTCAAATATCACACACAAACAATTTTTTTCCTTGTGTCCTTTACTTACTTGTCTGCTTTTTCATTGCCTTTTTGATAATGTTGTTTTGTAATGAGAAGTGGGAGTTCGCAGAAAAGCTCGCAAGGAGATGAAAAAAGCGAATGTTTTTCTGAAGCTAAATTAGGGCAGCCCTATCACACAAATTAGGTTGTTTGAAGTGCCTTTTCATTATTGACGAAGACGAAAATGCCTGTATCAATTACATGACGAATCTTGTTATTGCTTGACTGGCAAAATTTATAAATTGAATCAAACCCGCCATTCAGGGTCTTCTAAGCGGCGCCAAGTATATTAAGTATTTTACTTTAATATCTAACCTCATACTCGTAAGCACGCACAGATATCTGCATTTTCTAATATCTAAAGTTAACTAGCAAACACATGCACTAACTTTTCTCTTTCCCTCCGAAAACAGTTTAGTTCTTTGCTGCAGAAATTTCCCCGGTTAGAACAAAACACGAAAGATCGCTATGAAAATTTATATTCATTTTATAAATAAGACGCTGGTATATTCTTGCGATTAAAGGGTAAGGCCACACTTGTCCTTTCCAAAAACCCAACTGAACCTAGCATGATCCTAATTTAGGACTGTAGAAGCCGCTTGTGTCTGAGAACAGTGTGATATTAAATAAGTAATTTCAATTTTACGAAATGCAGTGACCAATGCACCAATCCCGAAAATAGCTTGCTGGGTACATTCTTGACAGTCCCTCGAGCGAGACTGATAAGGATTGTCACTTTAGACAGAAGCTATTGAATTTTCGATTCGTTCCTGTTTATTCTGTAACCTACTATTGGTACCGTTTAAAAGAGCTTGTGAAGCACTTTCAAGATCAGTAACCAGTTTTTCGATATCATGTATAGTTTAGAAATAATTTAGTGAGACCACTTATCGTTTCCACCCTGTATACATAAAGATGTAGTCTCAAAGTTTCAACCTTCGGTCTGCGGGTAGCCAGAGTATAGTCTCCTCAGTATTATATTTCTTCTACCTAGCGTACTTAGCTCCTTACCAGCATCCAGTAGTGTGACTTACCCCTAACCGTCTATGCACTTTCTCACGCTCGCGCTTTGAATGCACAAAGCCAATTTTCCACAAGAGCAAAAACAACACAAATTCAATTAGGTAAATGGTTTCTGTTTTGCAAAACAGAAAGCAGGAATTTATAGGTGTAACGTAAACAGTGACGGCAACAATCAGCTGATGGGTGTATTTGCTAACTCTACGTAAAGTTCCTGTGAAGGAACAACAAAGGAGGTTCCATCCATGTATCATTTGGGAAAGTAGTTGTTACTTCATCAAGTTAGTAGGTATTTGTACCAAAAGATACAAAGAAAACCAACGAAATAGTAAAGATTTTAGAAATAATTGAATTAAGAGATGATGGTACATAATGATGATAATACGAGTATATTAACAAGTTAAATAAAAGCTTGTAAAAATATACTTAATAACACAAAACCTTCTCCTATTTTGTGGTCAATTATTATCACTATCATCATCATCATTTCAGCCATAGGACGTCCACTGCTGAACATAGGCCTCCCCCAAAGATTTCCATAATGTAGCGGCCTTCAACCAGCGCCTTCCTGCTACCTCTAGGAGGTCATCGGTTCACCTTATTGGTGGACGTCCTACGTGGTCAAATACGTATAAAGATTTTATATTTGTCAGTCAAAAGGGAATGCACGCTTGTATGTGAACAATAATAGTCTGTGACCGCGGCCGGTGGAACTCGGTCGAAACGTCAGGCAAATACAGGTAATATTTCAATGTTACCTATCCGCGTATCGCGTTAATTAAAACCTATTTAAATTAATTCAATAATAGTCTGAATTGATTGTAGGTTTCAGGTACGCTATCACGGCAGACTGGCACAGGCTAGGTGGTCTAATTGATAGGTATTATTCAGGGAGTGTCGTGTGATAGGCGTGTGAGGCGTAGGAGGGTGTGGGTGGCTGGATCTTGGAATATATCGATACACGAGCCTTAGAAGGCCATGTCGTTAAAGGTATTGAGTTAGAGGTAATTATTACATTACAGCATACTAATGTTCTTGATATTGTTGATATAAATAAACGCTATTTCTTCTTTTATTGCACATACATATTTCAGGTGATCCGTCTGCTCGTTTGCCTCCTGTCACATAAAAAAAATAAGAACATAAAAAAAAGTAAGTACTTAAAAAAACATAATAAGTAAGAATGAAGTAAGAACCCTGATGCATAGCTTTGTAAGTCGGGAATCAAACTAAGAACTATTACACCATGTTCGTACCACTTAGGAATCAAACCTCTGTACATCATAAAGTCCTACTCTAATTTATGTATCACACGATTTATTTTGACAAGAAAGCAAGAAGCATCAACCACTTTCCCCTAAGATTTTACTCAGATACCTAGCTCATTTAAGTAAGTATTGCTTTGCCAATAAATGTTAAGTAAGTATTGACATGTAATAATAAATATGCATAATTGAATTCATTAAATAAATCATGCTAATTTCCAAAGAATTATGTGCAATGATCATACATCATTTGGTATTATTGAAATTATGAATGAGTATTCGAGAATGTGAGGATAATTTATTGCGGTATCGATAGATCATAAATATCAAATGTACGTAGTCAAGAAATGAATAAATTTGAATAAATATTCGCTAATTTATAATCAGAGAAAACAATAGATATTAAATAAAATAATAAATAGTGCTCGTTCCTAACCACTCTACTATTTGTACCCCGTGAGATTCGAACCGGCCAACTTACTGGCCAAGCTCCGACCAATAGTATTTTTAAAATGTGCAAAGTTATTATCACATTTAAGAAGTTTTTAAATAAATTCAAAAACTTTCAGCATCACAAAGATCCCACACAAACATTTTAATCTCAAAGTTGTTTAGATAGAAGCCAGAGAAGCGATTACTACTTCATAACAACCAAAACATATCGATATCCGATATCGTCGGAAATCGTGAAAGTATAAATATACCAAAGGAAATTGGAAACCGAACTGTTGAACGAATAAAAGTACCTATACTGCACAAACGATTTTAAACCGTAAAGCTGTATTAAATAGGTTTTGAGTTGGGAAAACTCGTGGAAAACAAACGTTGTAGTGATGTGTTGATGTAAGATACGAGTACGGTACCGATATTTGATTGATTCTGTAATCTGATAGTGTACATTTTAGATCTAATAATAGTACCTTAAGATTCCATAGGTTTACCAAAAATAACTCCGCTTACTAACCGCGTATGTTGATAATAATTTCGTACACTTTTCGCGGTTTTCAATGACAAACGACCAGCTTCTTTTTATCGCGATATAAATTTATTAATAAACAAATGTTCAGTCAAATATTATGGACGGCCATAGCTCAAGCCGACCGGTACCAAAGCCAGTAACGGGACAGGTCACGCGCACCGGCTTAGCCCGCCCATTGAAGCACGGAATATTTTTTCTTGTCGGATAATCATGATACTCAGTCGCAGCTAAACTGGTTGGCGTGTCCAAGTGATTTTTAAAACACTTTTTGCGCACAATCTGAGCATAAAATTTAAGCCTTTAAGTCAAGATTCCGACGCGCAGAGTACTATATTGAATCTGAATAAATCACACGATTTTCACTATCGATTGTATCGGTTTTCCCACATCACTAAAAGAAAGTAACGCATCGTGCAATGCGATGACTAGTTGACTAGTTGTTTATGTTCGAGACGTAAGATATGTCGATGTCTCAATACACATTTATTTATACTTTTATTAGGTGTAGAATGAATGCCGTTTGATTACACCACGACATCTCAATTATCCTTATTTATTGATATCCTTATCAATGATCCTTATTTTCTTTGTCTGTGTGTGACTATTACGAGAGGATTTTTTCTTCAACATTTCTATTTCAATACTACATAATCATTCCAAAATTATGCCAGCTATAATTAAGGGATGATTAATGTAAAAAAGTTATGGATATTTTTACCAAAAGCTAAAAATAAACTTTCTTAATTCTCTAAAATGATAAATGGACCCATTAGAAACTGCCTTTCCCTATTTCAGTCGTTTCAGAATTTTTAAATCTCCTTGACATACGAGTATATCAAAAGTAGACACTGCGGCATCTTAAATGTACTAGTAATAGGTCAAAAATTTATTGTCCTATGTTCTGTGGACAGTACAATAGTAATAAAAATAGAACAAGCTTAAAATGCGCATGTTCACTGCAGCGGTTGTTTATCGACTGTCCGTCTAGTAGGCTGGCAGCTGGAGCCGTGTCCTAGATACCACGGACGTAGCAATCTGGAATAGACAAAAGTGAAATGAAGAAAGTTGTTGATTTACATGAGCACCGGTTTACAGCTCCTATGACATAAGACCGCTTAGCATATCGGGGACAACACTATTGAAACCTTGGATAAACATTGTGTGAATGTAACTCTACCATACATTAAGCTTTTATATTGTATTGTCTACCTACAGCACATGAGATGATACATTTTGTTGCAAAGTAGCGCCTATTGTAGAACAAATAAGATGCTGCATTGTACAGCTTGACGTGCTATCGTATGCACCTTTGATTAAACAGCCAAATTTGGAAATTACTGTCTCTAAAAAAATATTTATGAAAATAAGTCTTTATTACTATTAGTTTTAAACATTATTAAATTCTGCTACTCATCTAATGGTTGTTGTGTAAACTAACCTGAACATTAATTTCGAAATATAGTGTCACTATGCGGTTCCCACGGCGATAAAATCTGAAGGGCCATTACAAGGTAGAGTTGCTTGCTAAGTGATTCTCATAAATGATGCAGCAATATTGCATCGCTTATATTTGGTATATTCAAAATCTACCAGTGCTTAATTGTCTTAGTACGAGAAGCAGTCAATTGCGACATAAACAACGCAATAAAACATCTACAGCAGTTACTTTTTTAATTACTTACTTACGAATTTAATAATGCTTCTTTCACTTAAAATATTGAGTTTATTCCTGTTCCTCAATCATGTCGATTGTGAAAAAACCATCAAAGCATATTTTATCTTTAAGCGCATCCTAGGCCGGCTAGAGTATATGACTCCTAGCATCTTTAACAGGACTATACCTACCTCTCGTTCCCACTGCTGCAACTCCTGTGTAGCCAGGATCTACAGCTTGATCGACAATAAAAACCCAGTGAAGGTCAAGTTTTTCCCGGGGGAAAGTTATACGTCATTGGATCTTCTCCATTCCAGGCATCCATTCCATCTGGTAAAACGACTAAATCTTATTCTAACTATTTTACGCTTTAACCGAAGTGTCCTTAAAAGGAACTTTACCGAAGTGTCCTTAAAGGAATTCCAATGTCACTTCCATTCCCGCTAACTCCTGACCATGGGCGCAGTCGGCCCGACGAAATGAGGGCGCCGGATCGATACCTCCAGACTCGCAGACACAACACGAGGACGCCTCATTCAAGCCTAACCTACAGGACTATAGACATGACGGTACTATGAATACGGTTTATGATTAAAGTAAGGATTAAACCCGAAAGTTTGTTAAAGTGACGTTTGGTGTTTAGGCTTCAATCTGAAAGACTTGACTCGCCGTCACAACACGAACGCCTCATTCACGCCTCACCTTCAGGACTGAAGTAAAGACGTGATGTTACTATTAAAACGGATTATGATTAAACTCGAAATAAGGTAGTAAACATTTGGTAGGTCTTAAATTAGGACTTGATTGCGATGTCGAACACGACAAGGTTAACAAGGTATTAAAAAGTTCTTGCCTTCATTTCATCTCACCTCTTCTGTAAATCAGGCTGTGGATAAATCATTTCTTCTTTTTCTTCTGGCAAGAATACTGGTTAGAATACTCTTTACTAGATCGAATCAGGAATGAGAAGATCCGTAAACGAACTAAAGTCGCTGACATAGCCCGACGGATTAGCAAGCTGAAGTGGCAGTAGGCAGGGCACATAGTACGCAGAACTGACGGCCGATGGGGCATCAAGCTTCTGGAATGGAGGCCGCATACCGAAAAACGCAGCGTTGGACGTCCACCCACAAGGTGGAAGGCGCTGGATGCAGGCCGCTACCAACCGTGCGATGTGGAGGTCATTGGGGGAGGCCTATGTTCAGCAGTGGACGTCCTATGGCTGAAATGATGATGAAGAATACTCGTAACTTCATAGGCCGTCATTGCACCTATCATAACTCTGTCCGATGTATTGAAACACATAACATCGTTGCTCATTAGTTAAACTTGATAAAGCAATAAATCAAGTCTGTAATGCCCTAAATCTCTGAAGCAATCAATCCCAAAACCTCAAAACATTTCCATTATTATACAGCTGTAATATTAAAGTTACTACAATTAAACACAAACCAAAGCGTCTTTTCGGCGGTATATGTCATTTATTTAAATTGCATTACATATCCCACTGACCCAGATATCCACATTTTAATTGCAAACAGAACGTTTACCCAACAGCAGCAAATGAGAGTTATTGAAATGCAACAATGCAGCGTAATGCGGCCGCGCAGGCCTCGGCGCGGGGACGCTACGTGACTCGAAAACGAGAAACGAGAGATAAAGTTAGCTCTCGATTTAGCAGGTGAAAAGAGCTAGTCGTGGCCTTCATTCGAGTACCTACCAATAATGAAAAATTACAAACGTGACGTCATCTTACACATATCAAATCTACAAAGCTCTACAATAAGAAGGATAGGTATACTTCTAACAAAAAATAGAGCTTTATACTTTATTAAGTATTAATCTTATCTTATTGATCGTTGGAATTCCATCATTTTGTTTTATTATCTCATATGATTATGTTTTATTGTTTAGCATTAACATTTTTTTCTATTAAATACTAAGATATTCCTTTCATAATTCTACTCGTACTACATTTCGTTCGTTCGTTTCAGCGAAAACCTCATAGTGTGAAAACGGGCATAAGTTCGTTGCTTTTACTACGTACTGCACCGTTTAAGTCCGAAGTTAGCAGTCCATCAATCATTCCATAAAATCAATAGCCCGATATAGCCCCTAACAAATTAGACGTAGGCACACGCGAGGGTCATTGTACTGCCGTAATCAGCGGCCTTGATTGTGTCAATTGGATAGTTCATTGGTTTATGTGACCAAGACTGAATTTACATCGGGGTTTGCTCTTATGATTGCGATATTTCAAGTCTGTTTCTCTCTCACACAATAATAATGTCTGAGTGAGCGAAACAAAGCTCAACTTAACGCGCTGGCTGGTTTTTCTTTATGGGAACTGTTCTATGATCCTGCGGCTTGTTGATCTTATGTATCTACAAATTAAAATTACTTTATGAAAGATTAATTTTCGTGCATGCTACCTACCAGCTAACTACAGGTATGAAAAGAAAAACTTAGTTTAAGTTTAACTTTAAGTTGTAAGTCATGATTCAAACACAATCGTTAAAACAGTAAACGTTTTCTATGAATTGTTTAGCTAATGATAGAGCACTTTCCTAATATTCGGTAACTCTTTGTTAGTATTACTAATTTCAATCGATTGATTGATTGTATTTAGATACCAACAAAGTAGAGGAAAATGCTATCGGAATTTCAGTTATAATATTAATTAAATTCCAACAATAAGGAACTAAGTGAGGACCGTGTGAAATGAACGCGTCCATTGAAGGAATGTCAATTCATAGAACGTTAATTTTATCTTCGTCATTGTGAACCATAAATAAACCAATACATATTAAATAGTTCTAAATGTCAAAATTGATAAAACCTAAAAGCTTTTAAATCAATCTTAAAAATATTTTTTAAATCGACACCTACCTAAAAAGTATAGAAGAATGAGACAAAATAACCATTGGATGATTGAAACAAAAATAATTCTTTAGCTTCAAAATCAGGACTACATGTAGATTATCATTACTTATTTTGGCTAACGTTTTACTATCGAGTTGTCTATAGTATACCTACGCTTTGGCAAATATTATTAGCAACTTTGTGAAACTGGATTTCACACGATTCGATGGGTCGAAACGAAATCAAATGATCAAGTTAATAAAACATGATTGAAGTCCCACGCAATTTTTAAGCTTGGCTAGTTATAATAACTATTAGAAGAATGAAAGAAAAAAAAACGTTCGAGCTAAAAATAAATACTGAATGTCAAAGCATTACTTAGTGCTCTGAATTATTTTCAATAGGTAGTTATTTACTTTTCTTCAAAGAAAATTTCAGATGTGAATATTGACTATAAACACACGCTTACACGGGCAGTCTCAGTAACTTAATATCAGTGGTATGAAATATTTACTTATAACTGCCTACTTCAAAACAAAACTAAAGCGTGGGTAGTAGTCACATCAGTAAAGTAAGCATAAATACAAGTACCTAACTTGGATAATTAATTATTACATCAAAGATAGTGGTAAATTAGAGAGAGTCATGCTCTCAGTGGAGACCAACTGACCTGATGGGAACTTCTCGAATTCGATAGGCCTAGGATACGCGCCATGATAAATCGATCATTTTATCGATTTTACGCGGTAAGCCCATACATTTGTCGTCAAAAATCATCGATAACATTTAATCACGACGCGCATCCTAGCCGGTGAGTCGTATCCATATCGTGACATGTAAACACGAGCTTCCTCCTTGAGGTCAACATTCTGCGAAGGCCACGACATCGACTATTTGTTTGTTTAGTTGTTTCAGTAATTTTCCGAAGAGCACTTCCCTCGTTTAACAAATCAGTTAACGAAGGAACTCTTTCAACTGCTAAGTTATTGCTAAACGATTTGACAAGTTCCATTTTCTTAATTGGAAGGAAACTTAATTAACTTTGTCCCTTCATGAACGAAAATAAGATGTTAATTTTGACTTCAAAACTATAACTAGATGACAGGTCAAATCCATTTTAAGCGATGTAAAATCACGAAATGACAAAATTGGTTGTTGATTGTTCAAAAAACTATGACTCCTTGCTTGCAAAAACGTGAAAAGAGATTTAACGAATGTCTGTCTTTGCGGCTTATAAACTCTTACGACATTTGATTCAACCTACACTATTGTAGAAAGAAGTTGTGCACGACGGACGGCCTCCGAATCGTACCGTAAAATAGTTGTAAATAATTGTTTCGTTTTTGTTTCATAGTTATTTCGTTTTATAAAGTTTGTATAGTTTAAATTTCGATAATTTCGTAATACAGTCCACTTTCTCTTAGTTGGTTCTCAGTTAGTTCTCAATTAGTAATGTGTCGAGTCCTTAATTACTGATTAATAGGCGTATGTGGGACGTTGGAGATGTATAAATCATAGTTTATTTTAGAAAACCATAGAAATGTATAATTTGATAGCCCTTTGTTTTATGTATATCGATTAAACCTGTAATTTCGTCTAGTTATGTATGTCGAGTCATATTTATAATATGTAAATTAGAAAGATAATTATGTATAGATCTTTATAGTTATTTACTTTTAATTGGTGATAATCTTAATTAGCCATAAAGGCAATTAATGTAAAATAGTGTGGCCAAATGAGCCCTATTTTTTGTACAAATGCTTTATTAGTAATTAACCCTGTACCTGTGTACCTTTATTTACCTGTCTAATGATAAGGGATAGTTTACCTGAAAATAAATAATATAGATTCCAAAGAATAGTGGAAGAGCTAATTAGAATCCGATAAGAATTAGGTCAAGGTCATAGTTAAAAAATAGGTCACCAAATAGATAAAAAACAGGCTCTCTATACGGTATTGCCGCCCAGGGGGGGTCTAAATTAGAAAGAGAGGGCAATAGATTTGCTGTTTCATTAGAGCGAGAGGCAACGAGGTTTTCTCACTCTAATGAAAGTAAATAAATATCGGGGTGCCATCCGGACCCAGTCAGTTCCGCGTTTTCTCCTCAACAAGCTACAACACCAAGCTCTCGCCACTGCTCCGAGGAACCGGTCACAGTCTCAACCACAACCGAGTTATTATTTCTGCGCTCCCCGCCCCCTTCGTCTCGCTCTCCCGCTCGCGCTGCACCCCGCATCGCGCCGTGTCGGCGTACGGTATCAAGGGTCCGCACAGGGTTGCAACCCCATACCGTCCGGCACATTGGTCCATTCGGAGCCGGATTGGACACTTCGGCAGCAAAAGCGAGTGGGAAATTTCATCGGCTTCATAACCGGAAGCAAGGGGAGCGTAGCAAAATGCCGGTGACTCGGAGTAGAGGCAGACCCGCGGAGCCGATCGAGGCACAGGAGCGCCCTGAGGAGAGCGCTCCCGCGACCGCGTCACAGTCAGTGGCGGCCCCGAGGCCGTCAGCGCCGGAACCGGTGCGGCATATCGAGCCGCCCGGCTCCCCGTCGGAGGCGCCACCACCGCCACCACCGTCGTCGCAACAGCAGCACGACGACGCAGCAAGAGCGTCGTCGACAAAATCGGACCGTGCGCGAAGGATCGCGCGCGCCAAACAGAAGATAGCCAGACTCAAGCTGGAGCTGGAAGAGGCCAGGCTTGCCGTCCTGGAGGAGGACAGCCAGGACGGCGAGTCGGTCGCATCGGGTGAATCGCTGGGCCAGGCGCGAGTGGCCGAGTGGCTGAATACAGTGCCGCCGCCACCGCCCGCCGCGCCGCTCAGTGCACCGCAACAGTCTACAGGCGTAGCACCGCCGCCCGGCGTGCCACATGCACCGCCGCCCGGCGTGTCACACGCACCACCGCCGCCACCCGGCGCGCCACACGCGCTGCCGACCGGCGTATCGATCGCACAGCAGCTCGCCGCGCCGCTATCGGGCGTGGCGCCGCCGCACAGCGTACAGTTGAAGCAATCGTCGTCATCGAAGCCGCCGCCAGCAGCAACGGGGTATCATCGGTCCGAGGGACAATTCGACCTTAACGAGCTGGCGGCCGCCATCGCGCAGGCCGCGCGCCCACATGGGGCCACGCCGCGATTCATCGGAGAACTGATGCCCTTCGGGGGCTCACATCTCGACTGGCTCGCCTTCAGAGCGGGTTATCAAGAAACAGAGAGATACTTCACAGAAATCGAGAATACAGCCCGCCTGCGACGGGCTTTGAAAGGAAAAGCCAAGGAAGCGGTTAGCAGTTTACTCATAGTAAACACTAGCCCGGCGGAAATAATCGGCGAACTCGAGACAAGATTCGGCAGACCGGAGACGATTGCGCTCGCCGAGATCGAACGACTTCGCAACGTACAGAAGCCTACAGATGCGCCACGGGACATAATACAGTTCGCGAGTCGAATAAAAAACAGCGTCGCTACACTCCGCGCACTCCAGCAGCCGCAGTACATGTACAATCCGGAAGTGGTCAAGCAAGTGACAGAGAAGCTGACGCCGTCGCTGCGGTACCGGTGGTTCGACTTCAGCCGGGACCAGCCGCCAGAGGAGCCGGACCTCGTGCGCCTTCACCGCTTCGTGACCAGGGAGGCGGAGGCGTGCGGAAAGTACGCAGACCCCGAGCTCGTCGGCGGCGCCGAGGAGCAGCAGCAGCGCGCGGCGCCACGCAACCGGCCGCAGCGCGCCTACAACAGTCGGAGTGACGGCGAAAAGTGCGACAACAGAAGCGAAAAGTGTCCAGTGTGCAGTTTACCGAACCATAGTGCCGACAAATGTAGAAAATTTGTGCGTGCGAACAACAGTGAACGATGGAGCATAGCGAAAGCGGATCGACTATGTTTCCGTTGCCTGAACCCCAGGAGAGGGGGGCATAAGTGTGAAGACCGTCAGTGTGGAGAGGACGGCTGTGAGAGGACCCACCACCCATTACTGCACTTCAAGAAACCCGAAGTGCCAGCCAACCGGAGTGAAACAGTGACAGCAGCAAACTCATCTGGAAAGTCAACCGTAAGTTTCCTCAAAATTCTACCAGTGACAGTGGTGGGCCCCAAGGCCAATATAGACACATTCGCACTATTAGACGACGGCTCTACAGTCACACTCGTAGACGAAGACCTGGCTAAGCGCGCGGGCGCTACAGGACCCATAGACCCATTGAGCATAGAAGCTATAGCGGGGGCCCGCGTCACGCGTACCGACTCGCGACGAGTGAAACTTGTGCTACGAGGGCAGGACGAAGAGCACTCCCTGCGAGCCCGCACTATCAAGAACTTACGACTGGCGGCCCAGCACATTGACCGAAACTTGTCAAAATATCAACATCTTCAAGATATCGAAACGCGAGTGCGGTATGCGGAGGCGCGGCCCACTATCCTGATCGGGCAGGACAATTGGGAACTCCTACTGGCCAACGAGGTACGACGTGGCGCCGCAACAGAACCGGTGGCGTCCCGCACACCCCTGGGGTGGGTGCTCCACGGCTCAAGCAGCCGGAGCCTGGGGCACACAGTCCACCACGTATACAGGCTCAATGAAGAGAGCGACAATAGAATAGAAGAAATGATCAAGAGGCATTTCGCAATCGAATCGTTGGGCGTGACGCCCAAGAAAACGCGCGCCGACCCCGAAGAGCGGGCGCTTCGCATCCTGGAGAGTGAAACCATCAAGCTGCCGACAGCGGGCTACGAAACGGGCCTACTTTGGGCCACCGACCACCCCGAGCTGCCCAACAATTACGACCAAGCCTTGACGCGCCTACACAGCACAGAGCGCAAGCTGGACAAGCAGCCGGAGCTCGGGGCGGCGTACGAGCGGCAGATGACACAGCTGATAGAAAAAGGATACGCAGAGGAAGCCGCCACCGCACCATCGACCACCGGGCGCATCTGGTACCTGCCTCACTTCCCGGTGCTCCATCCAGCCAAGCCCGGGAAGGTGAGGCCAGTCTTCGACGCCGCCGCTCGCACGAAGGGTACGTGCCTGAACGACCACCTGCTGTCGGGTCCGGACCTCCTGCAGTCGCTGCCGGGGGTGCTGATGCGCTTTCGCCAGCACGCCGTCGCCGTCGCCGCGGACATACAAGAGATGTTCCTGCGAATACAAGTTCACGAGAAAGATAGAGATGCGCTGCGCTTCTTGTGGCGCTCACACCGGCGGGAGGGACCGCCCACAGAGTACCGGATGAAGTCGGTCATCTTCGGAGCAGCCTGCTCACCGTGCACGGCGTTGTTTGTCAAGAATCACAACGCCGAGCGTCATCGGGCCGACCATCCGGACGCAGCCGAAGCCATCGTGCGTCATCACTACATGGATGATTATCTCCAGAGTTTTGAAACAGTTGAAGAAGCAGTTAGAGTGAGCACCGACGTGCGCACAGTGCACGCGGATGCCAATTTTCATTTGGCCAAGTGGGCCTCGAATCGCTCCGAAGTACTAGAAGTCCATCGGGCGGAAGCTGCCGCCACTCGGGACGTCACACTTGAAGACATCGAAGAGAAGGTCCTGGGCCTCACCTGGAGGCCGACCTGCGACACCTTGGGATTTAATCTGAACTTCGCCCGGGTGCCTGACGTCGACAGCGGGCAAACTCCGACGAAGAGGGAGGCTCTGCGGACAGTGATGTCACTGTTCGACCCGCTGGGCCTCGCCTCCCCCATCACCATCGTAGCGAAACAGCTGCTACAAGAGGCGTGGCGCGTAGGCGTCGATTGGGACGTCCGCCTACCACCGCCGCTGTCGACGGGCTGGAGTGAGTGGGTGCGGCAGCTGGCCGCGCTCCGAGACGTCAACCTGCCAAGATGTCACCCTGGCTACAGCCGGGCGACCCGACGCGAGCTGCACACCTTCGTGGACGCCAGCGAGAAGGCCTACGCCGCTGCTGTCTACTGGCGCACTGAAGACGAAGACGGTAGAGTGCACGTGACGCTTGCCGCCGCCAGGGCGCGCGTGGCGCCCCTCAAGCTGACGTCCATCCCAAGGCTCGAGCTGCAGGCCGCCGTGCTGGGCTGCCGCCTGGCCCGCACCGCCGCCGACGAATACCAGCTGAAAGCAGACAGAAGAGTCTTTTGGAGCGACTCGAAAACCGTACTCGCGTGGCTGAGGGCGGGACCCCGCTCTTTCAAGCCTTTCGTCGCACACAGAGTGGCAGAAATAGAGGAAGACACACAGGCGAAGGAGTGGCGGTGGGTGCCGACCCAACAGAATGTGGCTGACGACGCCACCAGAGGAGCGCCGGTCAACTTTACGCAGCATCATCGGTGGTTCACGGGACCGAAGTTCCTGTATGAGCCTGCTGACAGCTGGCCGGCCGAGAAAATAGAACAGGCGGCCCCAACCGGAGAAGAGAGGACCCACTCCGTCGCATCAAGCATCGTCGAGCCCAGAGTCTCCGATGCATTACCGTCACCACACAGGTTCTCGTCGTGGCTGCGCCTGATACGCGCCACGGCGAGAGTCCTCCAGGCGATACACCGCTTCCGTGCCCCGCTGCGCCGGGCGCGCCCGCAGAGCGCCAACGTCAACAGTTACAAGCGGACAACTCGAAACACCGAAGCCGACCCGACGTGGCGCCGTGTCGCCAAGCCGACCGCGCCGCCCACGCCGCGCCGAGCCGTCCTTACAGAAGACGTCATACCGCCGAGCGCACCGTTCATGGGCGGGGCGTGGGAACGCCTCGTCCGGTCCGTCAAGGACGCCCTCAGTACCGTCCTGCGCGAGCGTCACCCCCACGAAGAGACGCTCGCCACTCTGCTTTGCGAGGCAGAATACACAGTCAACAGCAGACCACTGACCCACGTGTCAGTGGACCCCGACGACGCCGAAGCCTTGACCCCCAACCACTTCCTGCTCGGGGGGTCGGGCCGCATCCAACAGCCGGGGACGTTCACCGAAGCAGACGTCGCCAGCCGCCACCACTGGAGGCGAGCTCAGCGGCTAGCCGACGAGTTCTGGGACCGCTGGGTCCGAGAGTACCTGCCGGAGCTCCAACACCGGCGGGAGCCGCACGGGAGCGGAGCACCGCTCAACATCGGCGACCTCGTGCTCATCGCCGACTCCAACCTGCCACGCAACGTGTGGCCCCGGGGGCGCGTCGTCCAAGTCTACCCTGGGCGCGATGGCATCGTGCGCGCCGCCGACGTCGCCACCCGCACCGGAGTCCTGCGCCGCCCCACCAAGAAGCTCGTCGTGCTGCCCACATCGACCGTCGTGACACCGAGTGAGGTGTAGCGCCGAGTCAACCAGCGCTACACGGCGGGAGAATGTGCACGACGGACGGCCTCCGAATCGTACCGTAAAATAGTTGTAAATAATTGTTTCGTTTTTGTTTCATAGTTATTTCGTTTTATAAAGTTTGTATAGTTTAAATTTCGATAATTTCGTAATACAGTCCACTTTCTCTTAGTTGGTTCTCAGTTAGTTCTCAATTAGTAATGTGTCGAGTCCTTAATTACTGATTAATAGGCGTATGTGGGACGTTGGAGATGTATAAATCATAGTTTATTTTAGAAAACCATAGAAATGTATAATTTGATAGCCCTTTGTTTTATGTATATCGATTAAACCTGTAATTTCGTCTAGTTATGTATGTCGAGTCATATTTATAATATGTAAATTAGAAAGATAATTATGTATAGATCTTTATAGTTATTTACTTTTAATTGGTGATAATCTTAATTAGCCATAAAGGCAATTAATGTAAAATAGTGTGGCCAAATGAGCCCTATTTTTTGTACAAATGCTTTATTAGTAATTAACCCTGTACCTGTGTACCTTTATTTACCTGTCTAATGATAAGGGATAGTTTACCTGAAAATAAATAATATAGATTCCAAAGAATAGTGGAAGAGCTAATTAGAATCCGATAAGAATTAGGTCAAGGTCATAGTTAAAAAATAGGTCACCGAATAGATAAAAAACAGGCTCTCTATACGGTATTGCCGCCCAGGGGGGGTCTAAATTAGAAAGAGAGGGCAATAGATTTGCTGTTTCATTAGAGCGAGAGGCAACGAGGTTTTCTCACTCTAATGAAAGTAAATAAATATCGGGGTGCCATCCGGACCCAGTCAGTTCCGCGTTTTCTCCTCAACAAGCTACAACACCAAGCTCTCGCCACTGCTCCGAGGAACCGGTCACAGTCTCAACCACAACCGAGTTATTATTTCTGCGCTCCCCGCCCCCTTCGTCTCGCTCTCCCGCTCGCGCTGCACCCCGCATCGCGCCGTGTCGGCGTACGGTATCAAGGGTCCGCACAGGGTTGCAACCCCATACCGTCCGGCACAGAAGTGAAGTGTGAATAAAAACTGTTGAATAGCGTCAAAAGGACTAGAAACTCGACGAGAGTATACATACACATTCCAAAGATCGCCGACATAAATGCAAAGTAACCAACTTGTGCAATAGCTGACCGGCTTCCATTTAGACAAGAGACTATCTGAGCGCGTGGCAATGTTAACAAATAACAAACACACATTTGAATGCAAACTATACTGTTGTGACGGCGTCACTGAGTCGCGCTGCTCTTTGTGAAATTCACCTTGTAATGTTAGATAAGGTGTATAAATGTTGAATGGCTGTACCTCCCCGAAATGAAGTCTCTTCTAAGGAAAATAAGAGGAACATTGTTTTGAGTAAAAGGAATAACATTTTCAGTGACAATGAGACAGACAAGGCTGTCTGAGCTGTCTCATTCAGATTTTAAGAATTTCCAGTAAGCCAAATAAGCAAGTTCATAAGTTCAATGTCTGGGAAAACGTCAATATAAACAAAACAATATTTTAAACTCTGAAATAAAAATGATCGAATAATAGAAATGATGATGATTTGTCATTAATTTTCCATTAAACGGCATTTCGGAATTATATCTCTTGCTCAGAAATTTAAGGGGAGCCACACAAAAAGAATTCTTTCTGAAGTTCCAACTATTGTAAGTAAATATAGCATCCTATTTGCCATTACCGTATTCCACGCAATTTAGCCATGAAGTACCGAAACGACGTGGGTCGTGCTCATATCCGATATTACGGTTGTAATTAAATTTCTAAGCAGTAAATCCACATTGAGTGACGTGGGCGGTTATTTATGAACCCATAAAAGATGCACAAAGGAGGTAATCGAGATAACGCCATGGCTCTGATTGGGTAATGGTGAGTAATGCTGCGCTTTCACGCTTTTGTCCGGTGTCCGAATGTTCGGACACGTAATCCTTGGGGTTGGTCGTGACAGTCACCGACCCTGCCGGTCAGATTCTAGTGATGCGTTATTTTTACCTTTGTATGCTGTTATAACTTTTATTCTCCTGGTTTTAATATTTGAAATTTAATTTCAATCGATTCATTGCAATTTGCTTCTTCAATGATCACGACCATTTAGAATCGTATGTTATGTCATCATCATCTGGTAAACAATTACGTCTCCACACATTCATTAGCAGAAATGCACCACATGTACGAGAACAATTGCTATACCATTGTGACTTGTTTGTTCATAAAAGGGTAAAGCGTATCCTTTGTGTGAATGAAGGTTGTGTTTTGTCTTCAGTTATTTATTAAGCTGGATGGTCTCTCTTTCTCCTGCACGTAATTGACATTTGTTTCTTTATTCATAACTCGAAATGGTGTCATAAATTTTCATATAACTCAGCTACCAATTCCTGGACCCATTAATGGTTACTTTATCCCTTCAAGGGTCGTTAAGCTGCTTCCATATAATGTAAAGGAACAGAGACTAGATGCTATTGAATTGCAATCTTTGATAAAGTCTATCTATACTGATGATAGAGTTTGGTCATCTAATAGGAATTGTTGTGGCTTTTCTCTCATTTTACGTCTCACTAATAGAGACCAGTGTACCTACCATGAGTTTACGTTAGGTGTGCTCGCTAGCGAGTACGTCAAAAATCTCTATGAAATTTTGTTTCTTGAAAGTAGCCGCTAGGGGCGCTGCACAATATGTCATACAATTACATTTAATTGTATGACATATTGTGCAGCGGCTACATTCAAGAATTTAAATCTTCATAGATTTTTTGACGTACTCGCTAGCGAGCACACATAACGTAAACTCATGGTAAGCACCCTGGTCGTATTGGGATAATAAAATTCACTGCCATGACACTAAATGAAATATACGACCAAACCCTTGTCTTAATTATTATGGGTAGAATACGTTATTTATAACGCGGTAAATCCAATCGGCAAATATCTAAATAGCTAATACTGGTCTTCTAATTAACGTTCACGTCAAATCTTGGCTAAATAGACCTACTAATAAGTAGGTTCTAACGATAAGTAGGCAAGTTTACATATTCGATTTCGCAATGCGATTAATGCGAATTAGTTGCAGAAGGTATTTGCATTCGAATGTAAATTTTACGCTGTTAATGAACATGGGTCATTTGTTTATCAACTACAAAATGTAAAATAAAAATTTCTCGATTTCTACAATAAAATATAAACTGTTGCATTGGTGGAAGTCACTCCGTGGGAATATCCAGTCCATTTCGAAAATATGAAGAGTTTAAAACTCCTTGCACCAGGAAAGCGGTTACCAAGTCCACCATAGAGAAGAGGAAATATTGTTTTCATTAGAAAGCAAGTGCCTTGATATTAAACAACTTTTATTGAATGGGGTATATGAAAAAAGTCCAATAATCTGACAGATATAGGTGTGTACTATTGCATCGCGTACTCGTTTAAAGAGGAGCTTAATATTTACTGAAAAGTCTTAAAGAAAACTGAAATATAATAACTTAAGTACGCTACTATAGGATAATAATATATTGGTTAGAAGGACAAAGCGACATCGAATAAATGGCTTAGAAGGAAGCATGAATGAAGATTTATTACAGTAAATGTATTCGAAAACGTTCAGAAAATAAAACGTTAACATTAAAAAACAATTTATGTCCGTAGTGATGGGTTTTGATTTCCTTGTGCAGGAATTATTCTATATGTATCGTTCGTTCGTTCGTTCGTTTCAGCCGAAACACGTCCACTGCTGGACAAAGGCCTCTCCCAAGGATTTCCACTAAGACCGGTCCTGCGTCGTTCGCATCCAGACACCTCCCGCGACCCTCACCAGATCGTCGGTCTGTATGTAATATGAATTTATACGCTTCAGGACTGAAGCATCGTTAGTTTACTGTGTACTTAAACTTACCCAATTTCAGACAAAAGATTCCTTAGAGAAAGATATCCCGCGACCTTTAAACTTCGAAGTCGTAATACTAGCTAAATATTTCAGTATTTTCATCGCGTGCAGGACTCAAGTAATGAGATTCGTAAGCGTTATAATTTCACCTTTTGTATTCCACAATAGGGTTTATAGTGTTGTGTTCCCTGCCCAAAACCTAGGCTACTGTTGATGTAAGGTTAGTAAGGTTACCCAATGCCCTTGTTTTGGTAACCTTACGTCTTTACTCGGATTACTAAACGTGGAATCCGCAGAAACGAAAAGCAACGAGTTTACCTAGTTGAGGTAACGTTTGTTAACAAAGATTAGATCATTCGATTTAGGAAATTGGTTTTCTAAACGCTTTGTGAGTGACTTAAATATTTACTTTGTATCTTTAACTGAAACTTGAGATTGTTTTTGAAGTTTACCTTGTTGTTTGTTGTAAACTATATTAAGTATACATTCTATTCTGTTTCATTCACAAGATGTCTGTTAATTTATAAATAACTGTGTAAGCTACAGAATTAGCCATAATTTCCATGACAACGCTAAATTAGTCACATCGGTGTACTCTATCGTTATCGTATCGTGCGTAGAAAAGTCAACGGCCAGAAAATTCGCAAGGTGACCGCGCCCGGGCGTTTAAAGGTCTTGCTGCGTTTCAGAGCGTACGTTGGTACTTGTGGAACGGAACAATACGTTTCAGTTCAGCTGATTGAGGGATATGTACTACGTTTTCATTCAGAAGAATTGTTTTAACAATTTCATCTTTAAAATTATCTCTTTTTACTTTGTTATAACTGTAACCTTCTCAATGTGCATTAACATTCTCATAAAATATTAATATTTTTTTCTTCCAATGAATGTTTTATGCTTAATTCGCCCTTCAAGGTTATTCGTGTAAAATATTAAGATCAATTCACAAAGCTTGCTGTATAAAATAAAATATTTTGAAAAGGGTTAAAAATGAGACCACGTATAATGTGTGCAATAAAACTTAAGTAAAATTTATGAGTACGATCTCATATTTTAGAATCACAGCTAAAGGAAGTAAGCATGGACCGTAACTTAAGAATATCTACTCCAAACATGTAAATAATAAAATTTTATGACTCACAGTTTCCCCTTTCCCATTTTAAATTTTATGAAAGGAAAACTGTGCTATTCGTTGTCGAATAAGTAATATTTGAGATCGGAATCTTCTATCGTTTCTGTTTTATCTTCCTGTATGAACTGTGAATTTCACAAAAGGATTTTAACCCAGCGTGGGAATATTTGAAATGTTTCCGTACCGGATTTGGAATTGGATAGCACGTTTATTTCTGGAGGTTTTATTGCACGTAATCTTGTTTTACATAGACCTTAAAGATTGTTTTATATATTTTTTTTATTTTGTAATTTTCTGCTCGCTGTTATACAGCGCTTGGAATTATGCCAATAATAAACTTCTGAGTTATCGTATTTGATTAAATTACACAGATAAGCCTCAAAGACTTACGATTTCTCTGGAACCTGTCGCGGTTGTAATTAAGCCAATACCGTGCCATACCAGATAAACAAGTCGATTTATCTTTCAAAATCAGGCTGGCATTTCAATTTTGTCCATCATTAGAAGCCCATTTCAATATGACGCAAACTAACGCAGATTTAGATCATTAATCAGTCACGAAGCTCTGTTTATAGTTATCTTTCGACACAATCAGTTTAACAAAACACAAAATAATGTCAGCGTCAAAAGACGCCATAGTCAGAGTCACATTTTGCAATCCTTAACGAAGCGACGTCAGACATAATCAAACCAGTATCAGATGATCAGTCGTACTTACCCATGTAAGGCAAACAATTTAGTGCAGCTTACTGTTTGATATTGCGCAAAAACTTTTAGATACAGCAGACAAGATTGACATCTTGTCCATGTAACAGTGACTGAGCATCATATAATAGAACCAAACATTTTATGCGCAAAGTTCATTCATTCATTTATAAAGAGTGGTAAGAAATTTCGTACCGAATTCGTACTATATTAATTATGTACGTACCTATATTGCGTAAAATAATGTAGTAGGTATAATTGTTTGATTTTTTTTACAAGAGTGAACATACTCATTACTCATATTCCATAGATATAAGCATACGCTAGGTTGTTGTGTATTAAACAAAAATACGCTTTCCTTTTCTAAGATACATACATGTCTCAAGAAACAGAATCGCCAGACCCACGCGTACCAACGTCGCCGTAAGACTCGGATACGCTATAAAATAGCTACGTGATTTCCCCTCGCGGATTCTAGCAATCTTTTCATCTCCCTTTTTCCGATCTTCAAGTTCTAGGACAGACATTCCTAAAATTCTTTCATCATTTGAGCGAATTTATCTGTTTTAATAATAAACAACGAATTAGAAGTTGCGTATAGTTTTAGCGTAAGTATGTTATTACGGGCATGATGCGGGATGCTGGATACGGGCAGCGCAGGACCGTTCATTGTGGAAAACCTTGGGGGAGGCCTTTGTCCAGCAGTGGACGTCATTTGGCTGAAAAGAAGAAGAAGATGGTATTACGTTTTGGGAGGTTTATAACCCCATCATAAATACAACTTTTCTCTCTCAATTTCTATCTAGGTATTTTTTAATAACTCTTAAATTCCATGACTTTTCATTATTTGAATAACTTTATTCAGCCTACTAAATTCATAATAATTAAAATATTTACAATTTTATTTCACTTATTAACTTTCAGATGACCGAAACAAAAAGTAACTGTTACTTATTACTTACTAAAACACATATCAACAATTTGTATTTTTATAAAAGAAATTAAATAAGAACTACAAAAAGTTTAGAACCAGCGTCTGTCGCAGTTAACTCGAGCTGTCATCTGGTAGAAATAGTCAAAGTCTCAACATTGGATCTGGATCTGGAATCGCATTATCGAAGCTCTCCCGAGGGAGGATGCACTGGTAACTCCGGATTTTGTATGACCTTGATTTTGATAAAGGACACTTTCGTTCCAATAAACGCCGTCCTGGGAGGATATTGTGTGAAAATGGTTCGGAGAGAATCTGCAGCGGATTTTATAGAAGAGGAATGGATTGCAGTCTCGAATCATACGGATAAGTTTTTCGCATTGAGAAACGATGTATTCAGTTTATAGGAAAGCATTATCATTAAAAAGGGATGCATCCCTTTTTAATGATAATGCTTTCCTGTAATATACTAAACCTGCAGGTTTAGTATATTACAGGGAAAGCTCGTTCGCTATGATCATTTCCTTAAAATTACCGCATTATATTCCGCAGTTTTATGTGGCTCGAATTAGCTCTAAGCCGGCATTTGCCATTACTCATGTTGTAATCATAATCAGTTTATTGCTTATTAATTTCAAGTTGTAATTCTATAACATGTCGTAACTCCCGTGGGAACTATTACAATTTGCCGACAATCAACTGAGTCGGCCAAGCCACGGTTTAACTCAATAATTCATGAACCATGCCGTCTGGACGTCCACCTCACTCTCTAATTACGACACAATCGGTCTGTTCTCACTTCACAAGACTCTATAAATCTAACGTAAATCACTACAAGGCCGTCAGACATGACGCCACGAATATTACTACGCGAGGTCGTTCGCCGAATGTTACATACATTACACTCCACGGGCGACACTCGTAAATTCTATTTCCGCGTCATCGACAATTCTTAATGTCGAAGTCGAGGAGTTTTGCATTTAGATTGCGACGGACCTGCATCGGTCCCAAACGACGCCACGCCGGCTACCCACTACGTCACGACGACGCTTTATGCATTCCGGAACATTCTCAGGACACCGACACGTCTCACACTCTTTATACGAGCAGCAAATACTGACCGCAGATACTTTATACAGCGCTCTACGAACCGCACCGGATTTATTTCACTGAATATCCCCCGTGTATGGAACGCATAAATCAGCGATCGCAATCGCTTCGTCTTTGAATATTTCTGGAAACAAGACGCGACGCGCTGGTGCTGGCGAAACGAGCTGGCACTTACATTCTTTCGATTGCTCTCGCGTATTTTACTCTAACGTTATCGTAATGAGTAATAAAAGTTTATGGTTCGTCGTAAAAGCGAATCCTCTGCGCGCTGGTGGAGTTTCGTGGGACGAGGTGGTAACGTGGACGTTACGATGTGCCGGACAACTTGGCATTGTTGGCTCAGAGACCAATACTCTGATGTTCGGATGCCGCGAGTAAAAATTAAAGAGCACATTCGATTTTATCGGCGGCGCCGGCTCTCATACCGTCTCATTGTTATGGCACAAACTAAGTAGTTCCAGCACCTTGAAATGACAAACTGCATACTTACACACCCATCCTGGGAAGTAGAAGTCTTGAAAGTTATGAATGTAATGATGTCAAATGCATTAAAGTAAATACAAGCGAAAGTAGTTATAGCAGTTGCATTAATGCGACGTCTCGTTGCTAGCCGTTCGTTGGGAGAAACCTGTACTGATATTACTCGTACATTCGAGAATAGTCAATAGTGGATGAATAAATACATATAATAAGCTTAAAATTGGCTCCGTAAGGGAAATTCCTTTGAACGGAACTTGTAAGTACGGTTTCTATTATTTAGACAGCGAGTTTTTTACCATTTGCACCTACCTACACTTTACATGCCTATGTTACATCATAATATTACTCCATGTTCAAAAACCATGCCTACGCCATCTTCGCTTGCCACTTCTTTAAATGTACGAGATAGTGTTCGAAAAATAACGCCTTGATGTTAAAGGAGAAACTACAGATTCTTAACATTCTTTGACTTTCCCAGTTGACCGGGCCCTTAACCTTCTCGAACATTCAGCGCCCACTAGGGCCAATACAAAAAGAAAGCAACAATAATTCGTATTTTTTATTTAAAAAAAATGCCGTATGCCCTAATATTATTATTTATTGAAGGTGCAATAGAACAAGTAACATCATTTACTTGATTACAGAGAGATTGAGGTCAAATTCAGACTCGATTTCTAGGAATAATAGCTGAGTCGATTAGCAATTGTTTGGATTAGTAAACTTGGGTTAGAACAACTTTCTGACTATCGGGCTAAAATTTATGAGGGTTAGGCTGGATAAAGTTATATTGTTACAATAGTAAATTTTAACAAGCAACTCTTTACCACATAGTAACTAGTTAATTAATACAAAAGGAACCATAATATCAGCTTACATAATATAACGCGAACCTTGCCTTGGCCCACCATCTCGAACGTTCGTGGATCGTGAAGACTGGCACGTATGCAGAGAAAGTCTGCTAAACGCCCCTGACCTGCATTATGGAACAGACCAGAAACATTTTGATTGATACTGCTTATGCATTCAGTGGGTCTCGTTCATCAAGAGTACTTTTCCTTTCTCTTCTAGTCCATGATTTGAAGTTAGAGAGACTCTAGCTTACCTGAAAAGTATAGAAAGTCCAGCTTTTGTGTATTACAAACTTTTTAGTCTTGTCTTTGGTCCGCCCAAGAAGTGTTAAGAAGAATGTTACTCTTCTTCTTCTTCTTCTTCTTTTCAGCCAAATGACGTCCACTGCTGGACAAAGGCCTCCCCCAAGGTTTTCCACAATGAACGGTCCTGCTCTATGTTTGTTACTCTATGATTGTGTAATAGAATATACCAATATGGTGGGAAACTCTTGTTTTATTTAGCACTCTTTAAAAAGAAAAGTGGGCTAACCATTCTCAGGCATGCTGTGTACAAAGAAATCCGAAGAAGTAAACAAAACTGTCTTTTACGATACAAAAATGCTTCCACTTTTCGAACGATATGGAATTTCGAAAGAAACTTTTAAATTCCCACAGTAAATAAACGCCTTAAGCCAGTTGTAAGAAGCTTATGATCTTCTCCACCTTTAAGCTAGGATTGTATCTCTTAATTTAAAACATCAGGGTAGATATCAGAGAAAGCCCGCCGACATTGGCTGGAAGTGGGTTGGCGCAGGCGCCGCAAGTAGGTGAGCGTGTCGAGGTCGTGACGTCACGCGCTTTCTCTGCGCCCGCGCAACGCGTCGACGAGCAGCCGGTCATGTTCGTTATGGAATAGGTGAATCATTGATGATCGATTGTTTATCTTAGGTCCGTTGGTTTAGATCAGATATTTGTTTATCATTCCACTTTTGGTTAGTGGTTTGTATAGTTTTTGACAGCTGTTTTAAGAGGTTATAGTTGGATGGGGATCTCTGTTAGTTATTTTTTATTTCATTTTTCCATTTAAGAATTTGTGAACACAGTACCGGTAATATCCTAGAACTTTTATTATTCAACTTTTCTATTGTAGTTTTCATTTCATAAGTGTTAGAATCTAACTAATGAGTTAGTTCGTGACTGTAAAGTAAAAATAATGAAACTTGTCAATAAGAAATTGTTAATAACGAAAATACAAATGTATATTGGTCGATGACTTCGAGTCTTCGCTACATGTTCCAAGGCGGAAAGCCCAAAATACAACGTGAATAATAAACGAGCTTAACCTTTTTAACCCTATTTTAGGTACGTACACCATACGGCTCTATAAAGGTTAAAGGGTTGCTTACTAACCTTTCCATGGGTGGGTGTAACTCTAGAACATAAATCTGTAAGATTGTGATAAATAATACAACACAAACTAAATTAGCTCTAACGACATAACTTGTTTATTAGAAACTCTTTTTATTACGTATGAAAGAAACTCTACAAATAAACTCTATTCTGAAACCTTCAGACATCTTTTATGAGTTTTCCAGGAAATAATATTTAGACGTTTTCACATCTTAGATAGAAGTACATAAAACTAAAAAGGAAAGCAGAATATAAACTGCATCACGGAAAGTTATCGTCGTTTCAGCCAAATGACGTCCACTGCTGGACAAAGGCCTCCCCCAAGGTTTTCCATAATGAACGGTCCTGCGCTGCCCGCATCCCGGCTCTTCCCGCGACCTTTACCAGATCGTCGGAAAGTTATTTTGAATTAATGCTTTTTTTTTGAGTGGACAGTCTGGTGTGAAAAGGCTTAAACCATAAGCAGATTACAGGCTTCCCTTGGACCCTGCCATGGGTAAGGTACAGTAGACGCTAATAAAGGAGGAGCTTCGCAGAAAGAAGAGCTATTAAAATAAATTATAAATAATAAATAAATCTTTGGACAATTTCACACAGCGCCAGCTAGCCCCAAAGTAAGCAACTTAATGCTTGTGTTATGGGTGCTAGCTTAACGGATATACTACTTATATACTTTTTTTTTTAAAAACACATAAATATTATACATAGTCACATCCAGACCCGTCACAGAAATTAAAATTCATCATTTCAATTTCTGCCCGGCCGGGAATCGAACCCGGGACCTCTCGGCATAGTAGTCCGTTCTGAACCACTACACCAAACGGCCGACAAATTGGTTGAATTGTATACCAATTGGCTAACTATTTGTAAGCAGGTCTTCATTTGCGTGGAGCGACGATCTGGTAAAGGTCGCAGAAAGTGGCGAATAGCGCCAGACAGCTTTGTACAAAAGATTATTTGGTTAAAATTATACTTATTACCAATTTATCACTTTAGCATTTAATAAATCTGCAGTCGCAGCTTCAAGACTTATTTTGCAATAAAAAGTAGCCTTTATCATTTTCCAAGGTACAATCTCATCAAACCTTCTCTGTACATAAAATTAAATCCAAATTATTCTATGAACCTTAGGAGTGAAAAGGTTACAATAGATAGAGTAACTTTCGTATTTATAGGTAATGCTACCTATAGATTTACCATATAGATTTTACCGAATTTTCCTCTATTATGGACAAGGAGAAAAGCTTATAAAAGTTTCCGAAAAGCAAAAACATGTACCCCATTACCGCTATGGCGCGACCGTGTAACGATATCGCATGCTTTGAATATTTATATTTTATGTTTGCCGTAAAATGTTTAAAGTAACAAAGTTTATTGTGTCCCTCATAAAACTTCGCAAACGTACACGTATATTATGAATTACTTGCATGTAAAATGCAGAACGTTCGGGCATTAAAATTTTCTTGGAATTTTATTTGATAACTCTGTCTTTAGTGTACATAAAATTCAAACAACTAATTAATATGAAGGATTTCTAGAACTAGGGCAAAACTTTAACATGTACATCGTTAGTTTTATAAAAAGCGAATCTCTACATGACGTCTAAGAAAGTCTTATTTGCCCGAAGTAATATAGCCGTATATGCTTGAGCTACTCATTTTACTAAGAGCAAACTAATATATTTGTAGTTTAAGAATTCAGAATCTAAAGTACAGTTTCAAGGAATCGGAGCTTTTGAAGGAGTCTTTGAAATTAGCTAATTGTACTCGTACTTTATAAATAAAGAAAAAAGTTTCTTTATCATTATCATTAGGCAATGGTAATCATGACAGGAATTTAAGAAAATATTGTTTAATAAAAATGGAATTTCTTAATAATCTCCAAGAATACTATTGTGTCCTTCTCCCAGGACAAATCTCTATGCAAAATTCACCAAAATTGATTTAGCAGTTCGTAACAAACAAACAAAATTATTGCCAACATTATTTACTTTATTTATATCGTTGACATACCATTGTTCACACAAGTATTGTTGTCCAAAGCATTAAACCTCGTTTTACAAGGGGCAAACAATGCTGAGCCAATTGCCAACGTCGCCAGTCCCGGTTATCCCGGATCCCGGTATGAGATCCCGGTTAATCCCGCGACAGTGTACTTTACGAGCTCCTCGGGGATCTTAACGGTTGACTTTGAAACTGCAATGCTTGTGTAGTGATATAACGTTGGAGGTAAACATGCAATAAATAAAAATAAATGGTATGAAGTAGAAGCAATGAAACTGACTATAATTTTGAAATGTATGTAGGTATTTGATTGTATGAAATATTTTAAGGATATCAGTGTTTATAGTAATTACAACATGTACAATAAAGAACACATAATTTAAAATTATTGAAATAGGCGATTTTCTCAGAGATATTTTACTGGTATCGTCACAGATTACTAATAAGTTACTTTTTACTTATGAATTGAAGCTTCCTGAAAAGTTGAATTTCTATATTTTTAAATCTTAGGGCTGAATCTATGACTAAGTTGAAATGTAGTTGTGAGCATTATACGGATCTTAGAGTTACATTTGATCAATCTATCTACCTATATCTAGATCAGATGTTATGAAAAATAAATACCATCAAAGCTTCGCAACGTTCATCTCGTCATTCGACTTAGAAGTTCTAATCCTTTGTTCTTTAAACCAACATTGAACTGTGTGTTTGTAATCAGATGGATTCAAATATACAAAACCATGAGAAATTGTTCTTTGTTTAACCAGTTGGATCACGTTAACAATACAGCCACTGTTGTATACAATTGCACCAGTAGAATACCTTTACGTAGTCTATCAAACAATATACATAGAGTGACCTATAGTCACCTAGCATTCTTTATAGATATTGATTCAATTAATACGTTCACATTTACTGTTTTATACTTGGCGAAACGATCACGACCACTGAAGTCGAAATCGAATATCATTGTCAACATTCGCATTTTTCTCTCAAAAACTTGTATCTTGTTATCCAGATAGCTAAATATAAGATGCCCTTTTATATTTTCGTTGGTCGTGTGCCAATTGTATACAGCTTCAATACTGAAATAATCGCGCTAGCGCCGAGTCCCCTTTGTCGGTCGTTCCTATTCTTTTGCCTTTGAATTGAATCTTTTACGACGTAAGCTTGATATGAAGACTCATTCAGAAGTTTTCAGATATTGGAACATATGGCGGCTTTTATATCAATGTCGGTGTCAATAAAGAGAGACACTTTTACGTTTTCCGTGGACCTTTTTCTTAGCGTTGTTGGGACTGTTTTCGTAATTGCTTAAGTTTATTTTAGTTTGCAGTTATGTGGCTTTAACTAAGGCTGGGTTGCACCATCTTACTTTACCTTTGACAAACGTCAAAATCTGTCAAACTCCATACAAAAAACACCGGTTAACGTTATAGTCACGGTCAAAATAAGGTGGTGCAACTCAGCCTTACTGACTAACCAATTACTGGACCGATTTTAAAAATTAACCAATGTACGATTCTCCATTTTTATTGATGATCGTAGACGGTACGAAGTTCAGTCTCAGCTAGTTATAACAATAGTGCTTGCGTGATAGACAGCAATCTATCGTCACTCTTGATACTTAAAGAGCTGCAATAAAGACTCCTTCTAACACCATCCTCTCTTTGTCCCCAGAAGTGTGGAGCGCGGGCGGCGGGGCCGGCGGGCCAGCATGCGGTAGCGGCGGGATGGACCTGAAGCACGAGGTGGCATACCGCGGCCTGCCCAGCCAGGTCAAGGCCGAGCCGGGGGTCAGCCACAACGGCCACCCGGTCAACGGACACGTGCGCGAGTGGATGGCCGGCGCGACCGGCGGCGGGTCGCCGTCGCCCGTCGCGGTGCAGCCGCAGCCCAACAATGGGTATTCCTCGCCGCTGTCGTCCAGCAGCTACGGGCCGTACAGTCCGAACGGGAAAATAGGTGAGTGTCTTTGGTTTATAGCTCTACATTCAGACACGCGTGATAATTGCGCGGTTTCTGGGTGGTTCTGATTGCACTGAGGCGGTATCCGTGCGTTTACGATTTGATACAAATGTAATGCTGCGTCTGAACCAGCAGTTTTTAAACTCACGGATTGACGGTGTGCGTGCCGACGATAGTGTTTTGTTTCAAGCTTGCACTAAATGGAAAATAGTCGACTGTCTTTTGTTTTTGGGCTCTACCTTTTTACGAATCGGGACGGGAGGTTTGCCTCTGCCGATAGTGTTTTGTTCTCACCTTGCACTGAATGGAAAATAGGCGAGAGTATTTTGTTTTGACTTCATCGAATTTGAGGATTAGACGGCAATATAACACGCGTGCGAGTGACCGGCGGGTCACCATTGCCATTGCAACCGCAATGCTTAGGCACATACCTACATACAAATCCATTATACATACCTACTTATTCTACACTGAAAATATGCAGAATAATTTTTAAATGTTTGCACACCAATGAATGTTAAGTCTTGTGCGGAAATCGAACTCGCGACCTTTCAAATATGTCAGCAGCACCTGAACGAAATTCTGTCATCGACACACTTTCCTCACGTATGATAAAGTCGAGTGTCACTTGATTCGTGGCCTAGATCCAATCGACACAAAAGCGTTTTGCCGTTTGTGTTTTGTTTCTAGCAGTGTCTTGTGGTCGCAGTTTTTCATAGAAACACAAAGTTAGCATCAATTTTCTTTTGTTTCTTCTACAAACCTAGATTGTACAGCATGATTGGCGTTTTGGAAGAGACAGTAAAGACAACGAGGACGGTAAAATAGTGCCTTTTGTTTCGAGGGCTTCTGTCAACGAACAGTTTTGATACAAAGGGAACGCGTGAGCGAGTGCTTATCTTTTGTTTCTACTTCAACATTCGTGTTGGCAGATGCTAGCGTCGATTCTCTGTCTGTACATAAAAATACCTATCAGCTATTATTTGGGATTTATTATTAAGTCTGTAGATGACCTGATTATGGATAGGCATTAATAAACGATCACAAATCATTGTGAACTGAGCAAAATTTTTGTCAATTATACACCGTGTTACTTTGCATTCTTGCCATATTCACAGAGATAAAAGTAGGGACCAATACCTATTATTTAAGATAAACAAGAGACTCCCATAAAGAAAATACACTGAGTTTTTAGTAAATTTGGTTTTGCAGTACAAATTGGAATAAACCAATTTTGTCTCGCACTTTCTACAGGTGCAAGTGGAATAAACCTAGTGGGCGTGGCCTAGTTCTTATTAATCTGTGATGTTTTATGGCTCTGGGTACCAGCCTTTTTATCCAGTCATAACAATTATTTTAAAATACTCTTCAGTTGATTTTAGATTTTCCTTTCTACTCTCAGTATCTACTTTACGGGCTTAGGACCGTCAAAAATACGTAATAATAATTAGGCTTTTAATTAATTTATAACATTGTTCCCTATTTTTACAGATTAATAAATTAAGTATGAAATGAAATCACCTTATTCACAATTAATTATTTATTTATGAGTTCCTACTTACAAAGTTTACGTACTGCGAAGCAAGTGTACAAAGTGTCCTCCGTTCTGATGAAGGCACAGTCTAGCACGGCGAAGCGTAGGTATTTCGCTTTAGTTTTCGCAACACATAAACGTTTTGTCTCACAGTTTCGCTGAAGCAATCCTTTCACGTAACACGTTTACACTTTTTATCTCTTCTGCGCATACCAGGTCGTTTCAAGTCACTCCAAAAATAATAGTCCATTGGTGTTAGGTCCGAGGATCGTGGTGGCCAAGCTACTGGACCCCCTCATCCAATCCACTGTTCACCAAACGTATTATTCGCGCACTTGACGTCCTTATTGTGGCGGAGCACCATCCTGCTGGTAGTAGAGCATTTGGTGTAACGCTAAGGGTAGGTACGTCATCAAGCATTTCGTTTAAGACGTCTTGCAGACACTCCAAGCACCATTTTGATTAAATTATTCGTTGTTTGAATACACTTCAATCATTTTTGTATTATTTATAACGTGATTTGTGATTGATGGATTTCTCAGTTTTTTACAAAAGTGTCAAAAAGACATTTTAAAGACAATAGATTGCAATAGATATTTAAAAATACAATAAAAAGTAAAAAAGTCTCCATCGCCATCGCTAACATAAGTGATGTGCATGCGTTACGATAGTTAGTGATGTGTTTAACAGATTGTCGATAAAATAAAATATTCAAAATTAAAAATCAAAATTTTCGGGAATTATTTTTTAACGGATTTGTGTTCAGTATCAGTAATATAGTTACCTCTGTAAATATGGCAAGAATGCAAAGTAACACCCTGTAATAAATCTTGCTTAAAGAGACACACATCTAGTACGTACCCAAACTAACTTAATCCAAATTGAGCCTTTGTACCCTAATCAAGGGATTGACATGTTAATAAATTACTTAATCAAAACGTGCCCTAATACAATCTGCCTCGTGAACGTAAGGATTAATTAAGTACTTTATTAAAGCACACGCAGAACACGTTGAGAAATTATTTGATAATATAACGTGAAGGATAGCCTTCTACTCTGACAAATTAATCTTAGAAAGTATGGTATTTAGTTGGCATAAAGTTTTAGGGATTTGAATCCCTACGGGTATTTTAAAACTTAACATAGGTAGATTTAAAAAACATACCCATATGACGTCAATTTTTATTAATCAAGGAGAAAACAACACTCTATTTACTTGTAAAGCGCTACAGCCTACATTTTCATACCACAACATAAAAAATAGAGCATTTCCCCAAGTACAATATAGGGTGGCTATTACTACAAACACCGATCCCGTTCGAGTCACAATGCATTAGCACAATACCACATAATCACGTAGTTAACAGCGGGAGTGCCCGACCCACTTGCTGACAAAGAACTGAGCGGTCCATTTTGTAACCTTCACTTAGAGCAGTGATGCTCAACCTGTAAAAATATAACCTTATAAAAAGCCTACCCAGCGGTGTCTTAAAGAATTAACGTTGCTCATTTCTGTCTCAATAAAAAAATTGCGCCTCACTGCCTTAAAGCTGGAAATTTTTTGTTGCTCAGTAAAAAAAAGGTTGACTATCTCTGACTTAAGGCCTTCAACTTAGCGGGAACCTAACCCGATATTAGCAATTGGACGCACAAAGGGAAGAAATTGCATTCTGTGGAAGAATTAAAAGCGCGTGGGAAATTATGGAAATGTGTAACCCTGTATCAAATACGGCTGTACGTGTAATTTGTGGCAGGCAATTGTTTTGGTTATTGCTATTTTGTTTCTAGATTCAAGTCTTATAACGTTACGTTGTCTATTATTCACCATAGTAGATGATGCACTTGAAAATGATTCTTTTTAAAAGTGAATCTAAAAGATTTTGACACATCGACTCTATACATATGCTCTACCACTACTTAACGTGATAGATAACTTGTGATCATTTTAATAACTACGTAACTTTTACAATTCAACTAATTTTATTATTACAAAATTATACAACGATGGATTATAAATGTATTAACTTTTTTATCTCTATCGCTCTTTACCAACAATTAAAACAATAAAACCATATACAAATACACAAAATTCCAACCCGCTTCATTTGCATAAAAATAAAACAAATGAATGAACACTTCATGGTTGTCAGGTAAAAATGATGACACGACAATGCTTTGAAGATAACCTGTTTAATGTTTACAAGTAGCGACCTCTGGCGACCTCCGCGGTACTAACGAGGCGAGCCAAGGACACCAATGTTTGTCATAGCAATTGGCGATATGAAACCATGGACCAGCGAAAAAAGATCTGCGGATTTCCTAACATTGACCTACTAGCCACACACAGTCGCATTTCGGAAGGCCATAATACACTGGACAGGTTTATCAGGATGAATTTTTCCGTGTTACGCCTTATCGTTCAATGTGATAATGAGGACGTCGACCCGGCTATTGCGTGATTTAGGCTTATTAACCACCAAAATAGAGATGAGTGAAATTAAAAGTGTATTAGATAAAAATTGGCACTCTCCAAATTGAGGGGTTTATAGGGAAAACTTTTTGGAATTTTCAAGTAAGGCCTGTTTGCGTCTGGGTGACGTCACCGACCGTCACATTTGGCGCCTAAATAATGATGTAACGTTTATTTTCGGAACTTTCATTTGGTTTTGCATTTCTGAGAATTTTTGGTTTAAAATAACGTTAACCTTCAGAGTTCGTTGGCTTGTATTACCGTCCGTAGATCGTTAGCGGCAAAGTCCAACATTTTCCATAGCTATGTGAGTCAAATTAGTGAGGTTAGTTCAGGGTTGCCAACTCGAAGATTCGATAAACATAAGCATACCTAAAAGGCTTATTGGTGAATTCTGAAATGTGATCAAAGGACAAATGGTTTGATTTCTAAAAACATCCAGTACAAACAGTTAGGTGATAGATAGTAGAATAAGCATATTTTTTTTAAGTTTACTTCTATACTAAACCTAATTCTTCTAGAACTAAAATAACGTGCATCTGACAGTTTTCTTATCAATAGATTGACTTGACTTTCATTTCTGTATTATTTGTATAGGTAATCGATCCCAGCTCTCTAACTACGTCTAAATGTCTAGCTTTTACCTACAAGACAATTTATTCAAGTTTATTCAGGTAAAGTATTTAATTTTAAAGTTGGCAGCCCTTATTGAGTCCGAGTTCGCGTGCCTCCGCTAACAAAACATGGAAAATACGTAACTCGACGGCTGACCGGCAAAGGCTAATGCAAAATAGATGTAGCCGAAATTTATTTTACAATTTCCACTCCATGCTTACACGGGTTAAATGTATAATACTGCATTACTACCACTTTAAAATTGATACAAGAAAAATATAATTATACATGGGTAAAAATATATATGTATACTATTGCATTACTACTACTTACTAAGATAACAAGATATACACGGAAATGAAAGAAGGGTCGCCTGTTAGTCTAGAAACGGGAGATGTAAGATAAGTAAATCTTTATTTTGCACAAAAAACACGGACTTTTTCTATTAGGAAATGTGCCAAAAAGGTAATGTGGCTGTATTTCATAGGATACTTTCAGGCACCAGGGAAAGTTAAAGATGAACTTATCATTAAATACCTTAAATCTTTTTTCTGCAGTGATATAAAACAAATGATTTAACTACATTTATTAGCGTGAACAACAAAAACGAAATCATGCATCACACGCAGTTTATTTCCGTTCTCATTCAAGAATACCGCGAACCAATCAAAAATAAGTAATCCAGCCGAAAAGTATTTAAAGATTTTGTCGTGAAATCGCCAATGATTCCGGGCATTGCAGGCTTGCAGCCAAGGGCTGAACTAAACCTTCAGAAATCCTTACTTATGTAACTTACCCGCAAGATTTTTCAGTAATCTTTTTTCATTCCTCTAGTATTGACTCATACACCAAAGACTGTAAGCCATAAAACGCCTTTTGATAATGCTTTGATCTTAACCTGTCAAGTGAGCAAAAAGAAATAGGTAGGAGACTTAGTTAAAGTATACTTATAAAAATTTTTTTGGCTTTTTGATACGTCCCCGAAAGAGGTTGTTTGTCGATAATCAGGGCGCAGTACTAACGATCCATTAGTGTTCCAAAATTGGACCACACACAAACGTGGCACACCCCTATGCGCGTCCCCATTATTTGCTCGTTAACATTAAGCTTTTATACGAAGGCATTTCCGTTGCCCAATAGAGCTTTTGAGAAAACAACCCAAGTTTAATGGCGTTGTTTAAAGCCCAATGAGAAACACTAGACGCGAAGATAGTAAAGTTTTTACTTTTGCAATTCGCAATTTTATAACGAAATTCTACTTAAATCGATTCAGAGAAAGTTGAGAACTACTTGAGCAACTCTATGCTATTTCAGACGAATTGCTGCAATACTACGCAAAGATTGCGCTGCATTAAACCGACAAAATCGACTGGCTAAAATAGTGCTCATAAATATGGTCACAAAAAGTCCTTAATTGACGTAGTTCGCCAATCCGCTGCAAACTTCACTGATTAGTTCGACAAACGCCGGCGATCCTGCTCCGATCGCGCCAGTTTCTTTTTGCAGAGCCGAATCGCGCCACAAAACGAGAATAACAAAACGAGCCATATCTCACAGGTCGTTGGGAGCGCAATCGGGTATTTAAAGAATTCTAATTTGATTTTTAAAACGGACGGGACAAATGCATCCGACCGGGCGTGGGACGCACCGAACGCCTGATTTACGTTTTGTGTCTTGTGAATTTGTTTTTAAAGTATCACAATAAGAATCTTTCTTAATTTATCTGTCGTGTGGAAATGTTGATTGCGGTCGTAAATATACTGCGGATAAGCGGCCTGCATGGCTCCAACTCGACCGCCCGCTTAAATCTTGGGCCGTTAAAAAGTTTCCTCCTACATTACACCTAAATTTAGTCGCAACGTTATGAACCTGCTTTGTAATGGCTTTGTGATTGTTTGCAGTAAAGTTAGCGTGCACTGCATAATACCTAATGAGGACATTGAAATATCCTGTTACTTAACTCTTCCAAAAGTTTCCATAAGTAGAGATAAACTACGATATCTTCAAAAAATTTCGTCCTTTTTTTCATGTTAGTGAATTTTTTTTTTTGAGCTGTCATTTGTTTATCAAAATCATAGTATTTTTACCCGACTGCGCCAGAAGGAGGGAGTTATTTATTTTTATTTCTAGAACTCTAACTACAATTTTATAGTATTCGAAAAAGTCCAGATGCGGCCAGTGCATAAACGTGCCCTCTTATTACAGAATAGAGCACACTGTCGCGTAAAACTAAAATATGCAGTCGCTGCTTAATAAATCTTGCAGTGCAAGTGCCTCGCAGCTGACAGCGTCGGGCCGCATAAAATCAAACGCTACACACGACGAGACAAATTTCCAATAGCCATAACTTTCCACGGCTTTACACCACAGATAAAATATTTCAGAGTGTTATTTTACGGCGCCGTGGCGAGTGTTGCCCTATGCAGATGTTACACCGCTCTTTGTAGTCGCCAATATTTCTGTATTATTTATGGGGACTTCACTCGCTGGGATTTCGTAATTAAACTTAGATGGTGGTTTATGGTGAATTTTACGTTGTGTATTAGGTAACGAAGTTTGTTAAAATCATGTTCGTGTGGTTACTTAATATTGACCTATGGTTATAAACGCCCGTATTCACAAACGATGCTTGCTTAAGTGAAGCAGCAAATCGAACGCACATCGTTTAATCTGTCCTAACTAATAGTAGTTCATATACGACTGTTAGTTATATTACACGCCCAAGAACGATCTATCATTTGTCACAATAAATCTTTGAGTAGTTGCAATTGGGAATGAGCATTTGCTTGGGGAATCAATCATTTCAAAAATGTATGTAGGTTCCAATTTAAAATCGGTTACAAATAGAGTAGGTATTTACTGTATCGCATTACTGGTAAACTATTATAAATATAGTAACGACGTGTTTTTCAGCAGTTCTCTTTCATTTCCAGTAAATGCACCTTTTAAATGCATTGCGTTCTTTCGAATCGCCAATTGAGTACAAGGTTTCAAATAATACTCCTCTTATGATATTTTCCAATTCCCACTGCGTTCATATTGTTAACATGCAACTGGAGTTCGATTCTATTAGCAATTCTGCATCAAGGACCATTCGCTTTTCTCTTGAGAGCCGTTATAAATTCAACGACTGTTATATCTGCATCGCTTATTTGAAAAGAAAACTTAACGGGATTCTGAGAAACATACGTAGGTATTTTCAACCGACTTCAAAAAAAAAGGAGGAGGTTCTCAATTCGACCCGTGTTTTTTTTTTTCTATGTTTGTTACGCGATAACTCCGCCAATTATGAACCGATTTGAACAAAACTTTTTTCGGCGTATAGGTAATACCTCAAGGGTGGTCTCATTTAAATTTAATAATAAAAAAAACAACCCCCAAGGGTGGAAAATTGGGGATGAACTTTTTTATACGCAATATCTCCGCCGATTATAAACCAATTTGAACGATTATTTTTTTGTTGAATAGGTATTATCAAAAGGGTGGTTTCATGCGAATTTGAAGAAAATATTTCACCCCCAAGGGTGGAAAATTGGGGATGAACTTTTTTATACGCAATATCTCCGCCGATTATGAACCAATTTTTTTTGGTCTCAGTGTACCTACTGCCTACCTTCAGTGGTAACATCAAGGTAATAATTAGTTAACTAAAAAGCAAGAAATAAGTAAAATTTTATAAAAAAAAATAAAACCGACTCCAAAAAACCTACACTAAAACGTAGAAAAATAATTACTAATTACCTACTTATTTATTAGGACGAATTATTAATATTCATGTAGGTATACCATGATTGATACTTTTGGAGTCGGTGCAGGCAAACTTTACATGTTTCATAATCTTGGCACCGACTCCAGAAGTATCAATCATGGTATACCTACATAAATATTAATAATTCGTCCTAATAAATAAGTAGGTAATTAGTAATTATTTTTCTACGTTTTAGTGTAGGTTTTTTGGAGTCGGTTTTATTTTTTTTATAATTTTTTTTACTTTAGAATGTTTAGGATAATGGTAAAGAAACTAAAGGTTATGGCACATTTCAAATAAGGATTAACGCCCGTTTTCACAAACGATGTTTGCTTAAGTGAAGCAACAAATCGAACGCACAGCTTGGAATAGAGCTCTGTGATTGGTTCGCGTGTCACCCTGTGCGTGCACGTGCACGCGCACTGTGAGACCTCATAGTAATGTTTGTGAATACGGACGTAAACCTAATTCAAAATAATACCGTAAGTAATTAATTATCGTCTGTCTTCTCTGAAAATGAAACCCCGGATTTCTGTCCTGAAATTGTAGCTGCTGAATCGCTGAAATGTTTTCTGAAAATGATATTATTGTCCTCTGAATTTTACACAGAAATACTGAATACTTAATACTTTCAAAGTGATAATGGCAGAATTAAGCTGTATTATAAATTAAAGCTAACAAGCCAGCTGTGAGAGTAAGCAATGAACTTAGTCGAATAACTTAATTTAAGTTCCAAACTCAAGAGTTTGAAACTACGAAATATATCAACTTTAAGCCTTTTCACTTGAAACTTTCAATGATCTGTATTGGTCTAGTAATTCAATTATTCGTAATTTCAGTACTTCGTAGGTAATTTAGGCTAGTTAGAATCAAATTGTGCCCTCGATTAAGACTTGATTAAAATTGTAGGGTTCGAGAAATTAAAGGGACGCTCGCTGGTGCACAAATTAATTCCAGAAACTCTAATTGCTAGGGTAAAGAGAGTGAATCACCGTTACACCAAAACATACTCCTAAATGCAGTCCTTAAAGTAAGCCAGTAGGTGGCACTATCGTCTCTTTTGGAGCAGGTTAATTTGCAACAGAATTTAGACATTTTCATTCTTCTAATCAATTAAATTCCATCTTAATGGTCTTCTTGAAAGAGTTGACAATCAAATGACTTATAGCCACTTATAAAAAGCATCATGATTCAAAGGGCTCTGAGAATAGGTCAAAATACTAAGAACTATGCTACAGCAGTGCGCTGCCAACTCGTACTGGCATCTTGGCAGAGATTCCCCATTGAACTGCTTTATTGCATAACGAAGTATACATTAAGAGTACGCCATTATTCACACTAGAAGTTTGTCGCAGTTGTTTGTCTCTTACATCCGAGACGAGATGAAAGGGTAACGTAATATGCTCGATATAAACATCTTCGTTCGAAAAATAAAGCGAAATATTCATGTGAAAGTGATAGAATCAATAACACATTGGTAAAAAGATATAAGCAAGTAATAGATGTACCTACATGATTTATTATATCATTTTAAAAAAAAATTAAAACACGCACGCTAGTCTACCATCATTGTGTACCTAATTGTCTTACATTTCGTAATAAAGTACGATTGTAATTCATTAAGATATTAATACACTTTTAATTATAATTGAACTAAATAGCAAGAGAAACTGTACAAATAATAAAATTCCTGAATTTTATTGACCAATGTTTGCGAATGCAATATTTTTTCCACAGACGCGATGACGTCACGCAATGAAATGCAGTGCGGTAAATCAGCCCTCTTCCTGCCACTTCAACCTATGACGTCATTGCCATCCGTGATTCATATAGGGTGTGTCTACATTGTGGAAAATGCACAAAACGATGCATGAATATGGTTTTCATAATTATGCGGTTTTAATGCTTTCGCTTTTGTATAAATGCAAACTTAGCACAGACTGAAAAATTATTACTATACAATAGTATAATATAAGCTGTAAATGCTTAATAATTGCAAGATTACTTGAGTTTCCACGCTCTTAACAGAAAAAAAGGCATCTAACTAAGTATGGAACCCCTAAATGACCATCAAGTTTTTAAGTTAACATTAATTTGTCTATAATTATTAGGTAATAAATTACTTTTATGCATCTAAAACATCTTTTATTCTTTTGTTCTCTAGTCTGACCTCATTTAAATATCCATTTATTACTACATACTTACATCTTTCGTAGTTACTTAACTTTAACATCTGCAGATATAAAAGCTTCATGTAAAAAACTAGTTACATAAATCTTCTTTCGCGGTTTTATGTTAATTTCTACTAATTGTAGGATTGCGCTCGCTTTATTACTTGTTGCTAGATAAGTAATGGTAGATGACGTCTTATTTTAATTAATGCTGTCGTCCTCACATTAGCCTATAAAGTGTTGGAAAATAGTCTGTATATCAACGAGATAGGAAGCTACAGTGTTAAGCTTAATGTGATTGTACGAGTACAGTGAGACGCTTCGTTAACCAGAGGTCTTTCAACACTTAATAGTAACGGTGGAGTTAAGTTTAATTAAGGTACTCATTTTCTAACACCAACCGCTTTAACTTTCATATTTTTTTACGGATGTCAGATAGGAGGGCACTATTATAATGATTTTCAACCCTGTAGTTACTTTATACTTAGGTCTCTAGCTTGATTCAATCGGACTGATTGACTAATTCAAACCTACTCTACTATGTCCTAGCCAGTCTGGGAACACAAAGACAAAGTATTTTTTCTCTATGCATGGTCCATACTAGGAATCAAACCTCTTTACACTAGGAAGCCAATACCACAAATTCTTTGGCAACCTGTATACCTAAACAAATATTGATTATTACGACACCAATGGAGCAACACTCAACAGCATGGGGGTACAATCAGTGTAACGAGCGAGATCGCCGATAGAGTTGCAACACGGTTCACACGGGTTCAGCCGTGCGATAGCGGCGGCCTTGGCCCCGGCGCTTGTGAAATTGGAAAGTGCAACTATACTATGTTGCACATCTTGAAAGAAGAAAGAAAGAAAAAATGTTTATCCAGAATCACATAGGCCTTGTCCAGGAGGGCGAATTCGCCGCGAATCCTACGCGCGTAGAATCATACGCGCGTTAGCGAAAAACTATTAGCAGCCAATACATTGCGTCCACAAGACACGCGCGAGTTGACGAAGCTAATTGAGCTAAGTAACCCGTATGGTACATGAAATTAAATGATCACAAACACAATTTGACAGTATAAACCAATAACTCTAAATTACAATTATTGTTCACACGGGTTCAGCCGTATACCTAATATTGCGAAATGGGAAATTGCAGCTATACTATGTTGCACATCTTGAAAAAGAAAAATGATTATTCAGTTTCAAACATTACATAATTTACAACAATTAAAAAATTAAAAATAAAGTAAGTATAAAAATGAAAGTAGGTACATGTTACACATGATACTGAAAAGGTGGGCCACTTAGCATAGTGTCGTAGCACTCGTAGCATCTCTTAGTGTTGGTATTTAAGCTAATTGAGCTAAGTAGCGTATGGTAGGCAAGTGAAAATAAATAATTGCGCATTTGATAGTTCGTTTGATCGTTTCAGCCAAATGACGTCCACTGCTGGACAAAGGCCCCCCAAAGATTTCACAACGACCGGTATAAACAAATAATCCCAAAATACAATTGTTCACACGGGTTGAGCCGATAGCGGCGGCCTTGGCCCCGGCGCTTGTGAAATAAGAAAGTGCAACTATACTATGTTGCATATCTCAATGTAGTACTTAACTTAATTAAACCAGTATAATAATAATAAACAGTCTTTATTTTCTCATCACAAACATTACATTACAATTCATAAAACAAAGTTGTTTGTGTGATGCCTGTGATAGGTATTTGCATACCTCTAGTATGGTGATGTTATGGGGCATTTAATAATTGGGTATTGGACAAAATAAACCAAAACTTCTTAGGAACAAATTCTTTAAAAGAACACTTGAAGCCCATGTCCTATGTTGCACACTTATTTTCATTGCTAGTCACAACTTCTCTGGACACTTCAACTAAGTCCTGAAAATTCAATGAGTGAGCATAATTCATTGGCTTGTAACGTCATAGTCAACAATTGGTCATGGTGTGATACAAATTCAATAACATAAGACCATTCTAGTGTAATTACGACGATACTGTGCTCTGACTTCAGTGGCAACATTGTTCACCATAGAACAAGCAGAATAAAAGTCCTCGCTGTCTCTTTTAATAAATAAAAGTAAACAAGTAAGTTCTAACAACATTTTGACAACCCTAGAGTTACAATATGAGTTTGAACTGCGTCCGTAAACTTCTGAAACTATTTTGCATACAAAAGCATATTTTTAACAATAGCTATTGGGTTTTAGTATGTTATTTATTTTATTTCTTTTGTGTGGGGAACCTTCAAGTTGTATTAAAAACTGTGAAATTGATGTAAAATACGAGTAGTGTATTTACTAAGTTGCAACAACTCCATAGTAATAACCTAAGTTTAAATAATAATGCAAATAATTTAGTTGGCAAGCTGTATATACTGTGTCACATGTAAGTACACTTTAGAAACTATTACCTAGTGGTGGCTGAATTACTGCCACCACATTTTCTAGTTTATCACGAAGCAGTAAAGTTCAAAATAATAAAAAATTATTTTCTCCAACCTAGTTAAAGGGTTAACATGCATATTGCTAGCACGAATTTGAAACACCTGCTTGCAGTAGACGCTTGATAATGAACACGCTACTGTTGAACAAATGCACCTTTATTTACGTTAAAATAGAATGCATTATCGACACTATCTTTTATGTACAGTCGCCAGCTATCAACCTCTCTAAATGACGAATTTTTCCACTGGCTTTAGATCTTAGAATCTTTAATTATAAGGTTCACAATTAACTAATTTACTTTGAGGTAGCGTGCTGGCCATTGTACAAAAAGTACAATATAGGTACAAATGTTTTAATACAAACAGAAGCATATTAGACTAAAAAACAGTTTTTCAATAGCACCTATTCCAGCTACATAAGGTACAAAGTTAGTACAATTAAGTACAATGCTAGTACAAATTGTACCATGAAAGATGAATGCTCCGGACAATGCCGTGGCGTGTACGTGTAATCAGTACGATCGGCCTTGCGCCGAGGATGCACGGTACATTAGACGCACACTTCGCGCCATAATGAGCACGCCGCGTGCCAAAGGACAGCACAAAAGTGGGGCCACGTGATGGGTGATCTGGTTGTGGACCTTAAAATATTGATTAAAAGAATAGGCCCACCCTCCCAGTGGAAGTCGTCGAAAAGGCGGTGATTAAGGAAGAAATATGCGAGCATCAGGCCTCCCATCCAAAGCGGGGCCACACATGGGTGCTAGTTGTGGACCTTAAAATACTGATGAAAATAGAACCACCCTCTCTTGTCCTTTTGATGTCGCAGGCGACTAAGGAAGAAATATGCGAACATTAGGCCTCCCACCATCTAACTAAAGCTAGGCCACGTGATGGGTGATCTGGTTGTGGACCTTAAAATATTGAGGAAAATAGAACCTTCCCCTAGTATTCCCGTAGAAGTCGTAGGAGGTGACTGAGGAAGAAATATGCGAACATCAGGCCTGTCTACTCAACCCGCCTGGCCAGGGGCAGGGTGGGAAGTGTAGGCTAAACTCCCCATTTACTTTAGTAAATTAAAGCCAATGGTCCTTCCGCTGTGTACACACATCCCATTGCACAAAATTAAAACAAAGTTAGTTTCAGACAGAAGTCATGTAGCCTCAACCTAATTTAATTTAATAGCGTGTATAATTAAGTAGAGGAGTAATTATCATCAATCTAATTCATATGAAGTTTGAACAACAAAATTAAGGACTCGTATCAATCAACGTATAAATCAGACGCAAATAGAAAATTGTACGTTGGGAGAAAATAAAGAAAGTCCTCAAACCAATATTTAAATGCACCTGCTGATCACTCTTCTAAATAATAATAGTGTAAGAGGTAGTTATAATAACAGCATAGCCAAAGGCGCACTTTTCTTGCGCACCCAGCGTGCTTGTACGATATTTGCTAATTTCTATTGGTTCTACCATTTAAATCATTACCCAGTAATTACAGAGTACCTACTCCTGCAAATATTATATGTTATAATACAACCCGTAATTGCCCCAACATAAAAGCTTTTAGTCGGGACTATTAGCTTATTCATGTACTCGTAATGGCGAAAATGATGGTCGAAGTAATGATTATTATGGTAGGAAATCAGTAAGTAAGTCCGCTGAGGCGCCATTGCAGGCATATTCTAATGTTTAGTACCTGTAACTTTCCTGAGGCGAGTTTTGTAATTACGCATACTTCTACGAAACTTAACACGAGAATGAGCGAAATTAAACGGTATTAACTCATCTCCAAATTACAACAATGTTCGTTTTACGGGGTTTTACGAAACCTTATGAAATTACCATCTAATTTTAAAAGTCACGGTCTAATAAATCTATATTGGCAGGATATTAATGGTATTTATCATCAGAAATCATTTATTTGCGATCAATAGTAAAGAGAACAAAATTATTTAAGGCATACGGCCAACGCATAAACTACTCCTCTGATGCTGCAGGCACTTACCCTTGAAGATTTTTGGTCCGCGACCTGTTTGAATTTTACATTATAGACTTAGGGTGGGTTGCACCATCTTACTTTAACTTTGACAAACGTCAAAAATCTGTCAAACTCCGTACATAAAGCAGGGGTTATCATCATAGTTACCGTTAAAGTTTGGTGGTGCAACTCAGCCTTAGATATTTTTTGATCTTGTCCATTACCCTTTTGTTTTATACGTAGGCTAATAGTTACAAGCTTTGTTTTTGTGATGTAATCGAACCTCCTGAACTCCCAAACGAGTTCCATTCATGTCCTGAGCAATTGTACAACGATACAAGTGAGCAAAATTCAAAATGGCGATCATAACTAACCGTGCTTCCCCAATGTTTGGCGCAAATTGTCGCAGCGGCCGTTAACGTGAGAACTTCCTCGTTACAATTGCGTGGGTCATCATGACATAGAAGGTAATATAGTTAAATGTGTTGGGCTAATAATGTCACTATTAGCTGGATCATTTTCCTACAGCAAGAGTCCAAGTTGGCGATATTGAGCCAATCTTCTTCTAATATAGTGTACTATATTGAGCTAGTGCTTGTGAGTTGTAAACTAGTGGAATTTCTTTCCAGGAAATTCACAAGGTTTATCTTGCTGAAGTAATAAACTAAATACGAACAGTACAGCTAGATTGTCTTTTAAAATACACTCGAAAAAACAAAAAAAATAAGTCATTATGGAACACTGTTTAATCATATAAGAAATGTTTAAAATCAGTGCCAAATGCTCACGCGTCAGAGGAAATTTTAAAGCGCGAATAACGACTCGCACACACACATACAACAAAGGACACGCCCACTCATTGTAGCGAATAGTACCTACCAGAGTTGGAAACATATTGTGAGAAGATTTCTTTATTTTGAACTCCCGATTTAGATGGTACTTTACAATGTTCAACGTTGGATTTAACGTTGGATCCGTCTGCTCGTTTGCCTCCTATCACATAAAAAACAAAAAAAAAAAACTAAATCTTCGTACGAGTTTCGGAAATATGCACATAATTTTTGTTTTGTATCTTCAACGAATGCATCTTTGAGTGGCTAATCCCAAAAACATATACATATTTAAGTAACTTACTGAGGTTCTAACTTATATGCGGTTAGGAAATTACTTAATTACAAGCAGAAACCATCAAGATTTATACTAATTGCTTCAGTAAAATGCATTTCTAACCAAGTTGTTACCTGAAACCGAAATACGACTTGGTTTTTTCTAGCCTAGTTCACTCAGAAATAATTTAGCTTTTTACTCGTCAAAGAATTTTCACAATTGGTTCTGTAATAACATTATAGGTTACTACCAATACATAACAAGAATGCCATCTACCGCCCAATGATGCTCCCAGTCAGAACTGAAAACCTTTACGGAAATATTATGCCTTTGCTTTCGATGAGTAAGAAGTTTATGTAAATTATGCAGCGGAGACATAAGCCATTGTAATACTTACATACATAAGTACATTATGCATGTATCAATAACGAAAATAATGCTCAATTGCATTCGCGCTTTGTCTTCGGGAAGCCAGCTGTGAAATTAGCTTTATTCCGTGCTAGGGTGCACAATGCTAGCGTCGAATCTAGTACTTACGTCATGCGTTTGCGACTAAAACATTAAGTTAATGTAACTTACAAGAAACATATCCATTAAGAGGTTCTTACAAGTCATATCTTCTATATCTATCTATATATATAAAAGAAAGTCGTGTTAGTTACTCCACTTATAACTCAAGAACGGCTGAACCGATTTAGCTGAAAATTGTCAGGGAGGTAGTTTAGAGCCAGGAGAAGGACATAGGATACTTTTTATCCCGTTCGAAATAAAAAAAAGTCTGCTTATTTATTGCCATTAAGGCGGAACAAAGTTCGCTGGGTCAGCTAGTATATATGTTACGGTTAATGTGATAAATTGAAAATTATTAATAATAACCGGTTATTATGAATAATTACCGACAGTCGCGGTAAAAGTGATAAATTAATCACATTTAACAGTGATTATTTAATAATTCAACCTTAGTACTAACAAATTTCATAAAAGAGAACAACATCTTGTGTACATGCTCCTGTACAGCCAAACTTTTGAACGTTTTGATATCATATATTAATATAATTTGGCATAATAAGTTTGGAATGTTTTTTGCATAATATTACTTTTCCATGATGTCTATAACATAATGTTTTGATTTAAAGTGAAAAATAGGTTAAGGTGCGGCGGGGGTGGCCCTTGGGCCACCCCTAAGCCGCCTATTTAGTTTTATACATATATCTGGTGACCTGTAATACAGATTTTCTTAAAATCTACAATAGGCACCAGCTCTCACAATGCAATCTATAGTTTAACGGATATATTATAAGAAATGTTTTTCATAATTTATGTTGTGAGAGAAATAAATAAATTATTTATTTATTTATACACACATAAATGACCTCATATTAATCACATTTACCAAATCATGCGGTAATTATTCATAATAACCGGCGATTATTCATAATTTTCACATTTATCACTTTGACCGTAACATATATATAAAAGAAAGTCGTGTTAGTTACACCACTTATAACTCAAGAACGGCTGAACCGATTTAGCTGAAAATTGTCAGGGAGGTAGTTTAGAGCCAGGAGAAGGACATAGGATACTTTTTATCCCGTTCGACAGCATTCAGTCAGGAAAAATCTATTCAGTACTCAAAGGTCAAAATAGACCCCGTCCGCCGAATGTATTAAATAGGTTTCACAATCCATGTCAATACCCGAATTTCGGGGAAGTACTGGCAACAATTAGGTCGTGGGGCAGGTCGCGCCGTGACCCGCAAGGGAACTGGGACAACCGTACGCGTGTGCCCGATTTGGCCCACTTTGCCCGGGCACTGGTACAGCACTAGTACTCCTTGATTGAACATTGTTTAATCTGTGTCGACACCTCTCAGCGTTTTTCGGTAATTAAAAGATGTGGTGTTACTTTTTTGTTCGATTTTTTCCGATGATTGCGATTTGCCCCTACAATTTTTATTACAATATTTATAAAGTGACTTTTACCCAAAAACCCAAATGTGTCCCACAGCCATTGGGCTATTATCTAAAACTTACTTGTCACCTAAATATTTAACTGCAGCCATATCTTCATCACGACAAAACCAACATATTGACCTGTCTAATTTTGAAAGCAAGCTAATTTAACTGTCAGTTTCTCGTTGCAAACATAATTCTCATTAGTTTGCCAAAACCAATCAAGTCGGTTGCCAAGTTATCACTTTCATTATAGCATGCCCTAGGGCCAGCGTTGTCAATGCAAGTTTCATATCAATTCCACCGACATTCGACTATAGATGACGACTTTCTATTTCAAATCGAATTTATCAATTGATTGTTTAATAGTCTGGAATATTATTTGATATTGCCTAGTTCATACCATTTAAAATAGAGTTTTATGTATTAGGTAACATGTTCTTATACTGAGTTACAAGACTTTTACTAATGACCAAGTGAATCTCTAAAACACTCTAAAAAATGGGCCAGACCGAGAAGTTTTTCAATATTTCATATATTGGAATCATTTTTTTTCCACGAGGAAGATTTTGGCCTGCATCTCACTTGATGTACATGTAGGCTGTTTCACATTTAAACGCGTTCCGGAAATAAATTGTTATTCCAATACCATACTGTTTAAATACAACATTGTTCTATGTTGGTCTTGCTTTATTGTTCTATGGAGCACTTACGACTGTTACTTTTACAAAACTCCATTCATCATACCCCAAAGTTCTTACTGTGCCTTACAGGGTACATCACTCCTTCTTCGTACCGGGTCAGCCTACGCGGGTCAGTGTGCCGTCGCCATGGCAACGTTAACCGGGTCGAAGCCCGGTTCCACAGGTGGCTCGAAATAACTCTTAGATGTTAGAGAAACAGCTCTAAGAATAAAAATGTTATAAAGGGACAGCCAACTTCAAAGAACCCGTAGCAAAGAGGTTAAATCGGGGGATGGAAAATAGCTACGGTAGTAACAAAGCAGATTATGGTGGATTTTTGGGATGTTGTTTCATACATTTGCTCCTTTACCAATTATTATTAGGATATTCTTTAAACATCTCAATTTTGAGTGAAAATCAGCTTGCAGCATCAATTCATATTGAAAAATAAACTTGTCTGGAACTGCCAATGTTGGAAAATTCTTATGAAAATCTAGTTTTAAAAATACACATTTTAAAATTACATAGGTATATACATACTGTGTATAAATTCAACAGAGAGTTTTCCCGTCAACGTTAATTCTATTTTGGAAAATACCTACTGATTTTTGCAGTAGAAATGCATTATGGATCAGCTCAGGCTGTGACACTACTTGGTGATACAGCCAGCATCAACTTGTTCGTGACATCCAAAGTAGCCAAAACGTTCGCAACATGTATTTGTTCCTTGGAATAAGGTTGTGTTGTCAACTTTTTGACTACTGTGAGCGTCACTGTTTGACGCTGACTGTAGCTAGACGTCTATTAACCTTTATTGTCAATTGCAACTGGTGAACTGGTCCCGATCTCACATTGCATCAGGTTTAATGGGCTCGTTTTGTAATTTAGCTGTTTCTATGACCCTAGTCTAGCAGGCACGCCCTCTTAGACCAGAATGACTCGTGACTTGGCTCGTGACAAAACAAGACGTTTAATAGTCTTTTGTAAAACAGATCTAGGTATTAGTGTCACTCCTGTTTAGGGCCCGTAGAGTCACAACATGTATTTTTCAAAGGGATTAATGTTCAATTTGATTGTTATGAATTAACATGAAACCTATAAGGCATATTACTTGCCAGCTTAAAATTAGTAGGTAGGTATTTCGTTTTATAATGAAGATCTTGAAATGTCACTTGAGCTTTTATCGGAATGCTTGCAGTCTCTATCTCGACTGGAATATAAAAATAAATAAGAAATCTTGGGTAGTTCAACTGGAAATCGATTTCCATGCGTATGTTTCTGCAAACTCAAATAATCCAATGAATTCCATTTCATTTCTGTTAGTCTTAAAGAAGATAATGTAGTCATTAGCTGGCGGCACTAAACCACCCCGGACAGATGCTCATATCGGCTTTGCAAGTAACGAGTGCGCCCGCGCAGCCTTCAATTTGATCGCGTATTACTTCCGGCCGTAAAGAATACTGCCTTCCCCACAACTAGGGTTGCCAGCTCCAAAAACACAAAGGCGGACTCTGTGCTTCATTTGGCCGGACATTTTACCCTAAAAGCCGGACTCTATGCTTCATTTGGCCGGACATTTAACCCTAAAAAGCCGTACCTACATGTCACGGGGTGGTGCAATTAGTATCAGCTCACGAGTGAGTACTTGTCATCATCTGTTGCCCAACATCCTGATGCGTGCGCTTGATATTGTTCTGTAGATCCACTTTCACCTGGCGCGGTAGCCACATGAAAAGCCTAACAAAAGCCGGACAGGCCGGGCAAGACAATATTTGGCCGGACAAGACCGTAAAAAGCCAAAAGTGGCAACCCTACCCACAACTGCTTATTAGGCGCAGTAATTTTGCTAATAAACTTTAGACTGGCCTCCATTAGACGCTAGTTTACTTATCTATCAGAGGTATTTAGAGATCTTAAAGTAGACTCGGCTTGATTAGCAATCTTAATGGAAATTTTTGATGAGATACTCGGGAGCCAATTGAAATATCAATTTAATGTTAGTGCGATATATACTAAAGCTTACATATTGAAATTGCTAGTGTTATGTCGATGCAGCTTGTCTCTGTTTTGCCAGTCTTCATAAATTCCGTCTATAGTGAGTATGTAATAAAGTCATTTGGTAACCATTCCGATGCCCTATGTATTAGTAGTATAGGTACCAATATAATCCGATATTTTATCGGTAATACAAAATGAAATCATTCGGTTCAGCTTTACATAGATATGTAAGTTTTTCTCAAACTCATAAATGCAAATAGATTAAATAAGTTAATTAATTAAAGAAGGTCTAAATCGACATCGTTTGAGTCTGGCTTACAGACGTAATCTCCGTAACTTACAAACGTAGAATAAAAAAGTCTAGCACCCATAAAACGAGCTTTGCTTTGGGACGACATGGCGCAGTATAAAATTGTCCAAGGTTAATTATAATTAAATTTAATTAAAAAAAAGTTGTTTCTTTGAAGTAGCTCGCGGATTAGCAAGCTGAAGTGGCAATGGGCAAGGCAAATAGTATGCAGAACTGACGGCCGATGGGGCAGTAAGGTTCTGAAGTGGAGGCCACGTGCCGGAAAATGCAGCGTGGGCCGTCCACCCACAAAGGTAAACCTGATAAAGGTAGTACGAAGGCGCTGGATGCAGGCCGTTACCAACCGTGAGATGTGGAAGTCATTAGGGGAGGCCTATGTTCAGCAGTGGACGTCTTGTGGCTGAAATGATGGTGATTTATTTTAAATGACCGCCTTAAAATAATGCGTCTCAATACTTTGTGTTTCAAAATTATGGAATAAGTTTATTTACACTTTAAGAATCGAGGGCACTCGATGAATACATCAAGGTACTTTTTCACAGATCCACAGTATTTAAGCAAACTGCCTGATCCCAATTAAATCCGAAAGCAGATATCGAACTGCATACATAAGGAATCAGCGAAACGGTGGCTCGTAGTGTTGCCGATTGACCTTGTAAATAAATCAGCCTATCGATATTACTGGAAATTCATTCGATAACACGCCCAACTATTCGATTTCGCTTCTGCACATGTCAACTACAATACGGCGCTACACATTAAAGCTTTTTTTCCTTGCTTTCTTTAAGTATTATATACCTACCTTCATAGAGCTGTTGAGGTAAAATCTGCATCTTGGTCTTCCTTAACATGCTTTAATAAAAGCTACTTTTGTATTATTTCAAAACAATCAAAATTAAGTATGTACTCAAAAATTTGTCACAACAGATTTAACTCAATAAAACATTTACCAGGCCGACCTTTATCTGTTCCCTGCACGCTCCTCTTGACCTAGTTTTCTTTTATTTATCGTCAATAAAGGTCGACGACACAATTTCAAACCAAATCGATAAACAAAAACCTTATCGATCAATCGAAATTCATTCGCCGCACTGCTCATCCGTATTCAAGGGCGGCTGCATCGGCGATACTCGAACGCTCTAGATGCAGTGACGTACCCCGTGAAATAATATTTATTTATCGACTATTCGGACATCACTGACTCGGACAAACTAAACAGTTAGTATTCTTGCCAGCTATCAGAGTCAGGATCAAACGTTGATATAACAGTTAGGCTAGATTACACCACCAAACTTTAACCGTAGCTATAACGATAACCGGTGCCTTTTGTATGGAGTTTGACAGATTTATTACGGATGGTGCCTTAGTATTCTTGCAGCTGCTATCTGAGTCAGGATCAAACGCTGAGATTTTGAAGTATGTACAACGGCACATTTAGCATCTTCTTCGTCGCTACACTCTTGGCAGAGTGGTCGTGGTCGTCACACCTATTTTGGTGACAAGTTTTACAATCCGTCACCATTCCTCAATTTCAATTGAATCTAACATCTTAATTAACTTAAGTATAGTCTGATTGACGACTTTTTGTACTTAAACGTCGTACACTCAATTTGAAATTAGTGAATTAATCTTCATATGCTTTATTATGTATCACATTCTAAAAATAATATACCTTGAAGCAGCATGCTAAATTGCTAATGACTTATGAAAATGTCACTCAAATTAAAATGTGTATGTATTCTACAAGATGATATTTAAAATGCAAATGGCTGTAGCAAGATCGTATCAGGGTCAATAATTATGATCTACATCTTCTGCTTGCGACTTTGTCCTCGTAGTTTTAGTCTTTTAAAGTTCAGGGATATTAACGCATGCCTTGGAATGAGGGGTATCGTATTTGCCCTGTCCACTTGGCGCTAATATCACTAGTGACTAACGCCCGTATTCACAAACATTACTTTGAGATCTCATAGTGCGCGTGGACGCACAGAGTGACACACGAACCAATCACAGAGCTCTATCCAATGCTGTTTCAATGATTTGCCGCTTCGTTTGTGAATACGAGTGTACCGCATTTACACTCACCAGGAATATTGTTAACTTGAGTCATCTTGTTAACTTGAGGTGATATTTTTCAACCATAATGTAGGCTGATGAGTCGACTGCGCCTTTATCGCATGAACCCAATCTACATGTAGGTTAACGTTCCCTTTTCCAGTTTAATTGCCCATAAAGATGATCATTACCGCTTGCGATAGATAGAGCTCTAATTCAAAGCGCGAAAGGAAAACAAAACGTGTCAAACGATGTCATGCGGGTCTTTAATCGTAATAAACTTTTTGGTCCATTCATTTGGCTTTTTGCGATCAAATTTAAATTGATAGGTACCATTTTTACCTTTATTTTTTGAATTATAATCAGCCCTGTAAGATGCAAAGTTAATAAATAGAGTTTAAAAGGAGAAAGTCAATTGTATAAACAGCTCTCTATAATTATAAAACTTAGCAAGACAATAAGTAATTTTATGAATAATCCAAAAATACCATTTTTAGGGTTCCGTAGCCAAATGGCAAAAACCGGAACCCTTATAGATTCGTCATGTCTGTCTGTCTGTCTGTCCGTCCGTCCGTCCGTCCGTCCGTCTGTCCGTCCGTATGTCACAGTCATTTTTTTCCGAAACTATAAGAGCTATACTGTTGAAACTTGGTAAGTAGATGTATTCTGTGAACCGCATTAAGATTTTGATGCAAAAATAAAAAAATAATAATACCTTAATATTGGGGGCTCCCCATACTAACTGAAACTCAAAAATTTTTTTTTCATCAAACACATACGTGTGGGGTATCTATGGATAGGTCTTCAAAAACGATATTAAGGTTTCTAAAATACTTTTTTTCTAAACCGAATAGTTTGCGTGACAGACGCTTCCAAAGTGGAAAAAAATTGGTCCCCCCCCCCCCTAACTTCTAAAATAAGATAATGAAAAATCTACAAAAAAACATATGATGTACATTACTATAAAAACTACCAACGAAAATTGTTTTGAACGAGATCTAGTAAGTAGTTTTTTTTTAATACCTCGTAAATCGTAAACCGCTTATTACCGCGTAATCTTTCATACTAATAACTTAAATAAAAAAAAAAAATAATTTCATAAATCAATGGTACGGAACCCTTTGTGCGTGAGTCCGACACGCAGTTGGCCGGTTTTATTAGGGGTGCTGAGCATTAAAAGTAATTAAACAATCATAAAATCAGCGGTTTATAGTTATTAAATACCTGCTGCCTCCGAAATCATTGCACCACCAGTTTTTTAATCATAAAACGATCAAACAAGGATTAAACGAAAGACACATTTTTTACTTAATCGTATACCTTTATGTTAAACTTTAAACAACTTATCGAATTAGTAACAGCCAAGTAATTACCTCTTAATTACTTTACGATCGCCGTAAAATTAACTTCATCCATCTTTCATTAGGTAATTTAAAACCATAAAATTGGAAATGTTTCTATAAGTAGAGGTTCTGTCTTTTATTCTTATTCATTTTATCCCTTGATCTTTTATTACACAGATTAGCTGTAAACCGCTTTAGACAGTAACTACTACTTCAGTAATTTTAACTACAAAATCCATATTTTATCAAGTTTGGGGAAAAACAAGATAAACAATCTTTTTTATCCAAAAAATGTAAACTTTAGATTTCATGCTTATATTATGAACTAGCCTCGTGTTTACATACTAAGTATTTATTCACTCGACTGCACCAGAAGGAGGGTTATGTTTTTTATACACGTGTTTTCCTGCGATCAAAAACAGTCACACACAGTCAGAAAATCTATTTATTCGCATTTTATTTAATACAATTTTTGTTGACAACTTCCTTATTCCCACTAAAAATAAACAAGGATAATAATAAGGCGTCCCCCTTTTATCTCCTGTTGCAGCTTCCTTGAGACAAAGAGGATATTTACTTATTTTAAACGTAACAAACAGATAAAAACCGACAGTTACTCGTCATGTCATACCCATTAATTCACAAAAAAAAAACAACATTCCTACAGATTCTTATAACTCGACTAGCTTTTGCTCATGGTTTCACCATTTTGTTCTATTATATTATTATGTATAAAAAATTTATCGCGCGTGCGTAGATTTTATCGCGAGTTTTAAAGGAGATCAAAACCTGTCCCGTTTAACCCTGTAGACATCTCTTTACCAAATTTTTATTTCAGTGGTTTATGCGTGAAAAGGTAACGACATTTAAAATATTGATACGGAAAGGCAACTCGTACCTAATCATGCCACAGGTCTACCGTCGTATGTGCTTCCCAGAAATGCCAAGTTAACATTTAAGACTTCTTCAATTAGCTCAATTACTTTATCTAACTGGAACAAGTTTGCAACTTAATTTCCATTCCGTCTCTGACTCCTGAGAATTTCTCCGTAGATTCAATATAAACTAATGCGGATCTCGCTTTAGAGTTTAGACTTTTAATAGATTGGATATGAGCTGAAACAATTGTTGTAAACTTTAAATTAGTTTTAAATTTTATTATTAAGGCGTTTTACGAGTATAATTTTGGGATAAGAATAAAGTAATAACAATGTACATTGCCTTGAAATGAAATATTTGCAATAGCACACGCTAAAGCTAGCAAAATAGAATAGAAATTACTACAAAATGGAGTAATAAACATCCACTTACTTTTGTGGTCATGCCCAACTCCGACCATATTTTGTATTGGTCTTGAATTTAATAAAATACACAAAGTGAAAGCTCAGCATAATATACATAGCAGTACAAAAGCAAAAGGATCGCAGACTCCGAATATAGTATGGACTTTATCTGTCGCCAGCAAATTCTCAGGACTTGGAAGCCATTTTTAAAGTCCTTCCAAGGTATATACCGGATCCTTTGTTCGGTACAGCGAGTGCTCGCTTGGGACCTGTACTGTTCTATTCTGTGCTCAACACAGGGTTGGAACTATAAAATATACGACTTATATCTTTATACTTGAACACGCTGTGTGCATTGTGGGAAATGGACTCAAATATGCATCGGTACACGTTTAAGTTGAAAACTTCTATTGAAATAAGTCAGCTGAGAATTTTTAGTAGGTACCTATTAAATACAATTAGAAGTAGGTATTTGGTCCGCAAAACGTGTATGGTTTAGTACATCATAGTTCGCTTACAACGTAAACATTACATAATGGCTGATGGGGTTCAAACCTGCGTTTTTCGGATCTAGAAAGTCCGACACTGTTGGGCTATTGTAGCCTTAATTTATGGACTTTTCTTATTTATTATCGTTCGTAGCATGTCAATAAGTATGCCCATCCGTCACTTAGTCACTCTCACCACACAACAGCCAAATTATTGATATAATAGTACAAGCAATATTTTATTCATAAAAAAAATATTATAGTACATAACATCAAAAACAATTGAAATAGCCCTGTATTAACAACAATAGACAACTAATAAATAGACAGCCCTGTAGACAGTAGAGAATCAATCCTGTTGAATTTGGGAGCCGTCAGACTGCAGCTTACTGATCCGTGGAGAGCGCTATTGTTCTGCTCTACAATACTATATTGTATATCGTCTGAAATATAGCGCTTAGGGAGAAGCCACACGGTGCGGTGCGGTGCGGTCGCGGCGCCGGAGCGGTGCCGCTGCGGCTTCCTGCATATAAAAATCAATGATATGCCAGACGGTGCGTTACGGCGCCGCACCGCAGGCACACCGCACTTCGATTGAGCGAGACGGTGCCGTTGCGGTGCCGCATACCACCATGTGTACAGTGATGCGGCAAAATGTTTGCGGTGCGGCGCCGCACCGCACCGTGTGGCACCTCTCTTAGCGAAGTAGCTGTGGCAGAGGCTACATAAGTACATACCTACAACAATAAGTAACTTGAAATTCATACCAGAAAAAATGTTTCAAGGTCTTATTTGAATTACTCGAAAACTATTGAAGAGATAATAGATGATAGGATGTCTTATTCTACTCGTATTAAAAACGCCTCTTGGGACTTACATAACGGGATCATAGTTGATGAAATTCAGTAGAGCGAGACAAATATGAAGTTTGTTAACAGGAAAGTTTCAGCGATTGTTAGAAATTTTGCTTTTAACATGATAATTCTAATTCAAATATCTTTATTCAATACAATAATAATAATATTAGGTATCTCAAGTTTAAAAATGCTTAATTTGATATTCAATATTCTTTCTTTTCATCACAATTGAAATTGTGATTAAAATTCGATATCCCACCTGAAAACCAATTTTTGAAAATAATTATAAACCTTGCTTGAGGCAAGATCAGTAAATAAGTACTTTTAATTTCAAAGCGGCTTCATTGTTTATTGTTCTTTTAAAAGAACTATGAAAAAAACGTATAAGCGAATTGTGATTCGTACATTCTAAGTTGAATTCTATGAGTAGGGTAGACCGGGTACAATAGTACCACGGGTCAATAGTACCATCGGCGATATTTCTTCATACAAGCGACGTTAGGTTGTGTGCATAGCGTCAGAATATGGGCTTTTTGTGTTTCCATCCGCTCACCAGTCGGCGGCGCTTGCGCTGAGAAACGAAGATGCACAGGAAGGATTTTTGTTTTTTGCCCAGTCGCAGTAAGTTTTAACGTCAGATATATGAGCCCATAAGTTGCCTAATATGCTATTAGTTACCAAGGTATTGTTGTCAATAGTTTATTCAGGCTCTAAACTTTGTATCGACAGCGAATTATTGGCATTCACTATGAAAATGACTGAATTTTAGGTAAAGATCTCTTGACTACCTACTTGGAACAATTGTACCAGTCTCCATGGGGTCAATTGTAGCGGTACAATCAACCCCGTGGTACAATTAACCCCCGGAACCTTATTTTATACTTACTACATAATATTTTAAATTGGTTTTAAAGTACTTATAAATATACTTATAATAAAATAGGTTATTATAAAACATTCACGTGGTTATTATTTTTACAATTATAGGCATACCTACCTACTGATATAATAGTCTAGGCTCATTCATAGTTGCATGCATTAAGCATTAATTAGATACATACTTTATGTGTTTTATTAAATAAGTAGGTAGATGTCGATAAAAAGGTGATATAAGTACCTAAATGCCTACTTAAAATATTTTAATATAAGTTTCTAAAACCCTTTTGAATATGTACATTTTAGCTTAATTCAGTAAGTAACTAACTATTTGAACGTTTTGTTTTAGATGCCTCGGCGTAGAGTTATAGTACGGATCGCGGATCAACGGATCTATTCCTTTATGAACAGGCTTATGAAAAAATCTTAAAAGGTCGAAGCAGTAGTAGGTATAAATAATCAGGGTCAGTTGTACCAGGGGTCAATTGTACCCTCATACAAAAATAGATTTTTCAGTTTTGATATTTCTATCATTGTTGGTGTGGCGTGTAAATAGCCACACCAGGCGGGATCTTAATCGGAAGTCCAAATTACGTTTCCCAAATAATTTTGCCTGCAGAGGAGAAATAGTTGGTCCCACTAACCTCTGAGCCAATCTCGGGTCCCCTTCCGTCAGCTCGACCACTGCTGGGCACCGGGACACTCCGGGATGAAGATGGATCGGCTTCACTTCCCCTGCAGGGGGTTCAGGTCACGAGCAATTTGGGCTTTGACTGCGTGGGTGGTTTGATGCGAATGCGTTGTGCGTTATGATGCTATTTGCGGGAGATAAAAGTGCGGTTTTTTCACTCGCGAGACTGCGAATATGTGCGTTGCGATAAAGTTTTTACGGTGAAGTGTGTCAAAGCTTGACGTTCAGAAACGCCAAGAATGACCACAGAGATGTGGAAACCAAACAGTTTTCTACCTGCAGACAAAACTATTTGGGAATTAAAAATAAAAATAAAACTGCGTACATCTGCGTAACCATACTCCCCGCCTTGGAAGTTCGCAGGACTTTCAAAAAAACTTAATAAATGTGAACGTATTCCGTTGCAATCCTTGCAATGCAACGGTGTAAATTCAAAGAAAAAAAAATCAAAAGAACTCAGACCTCGAGTCTAATAACTTAACAATAAACAATTAAATGCGTTAAAGTAAAATATATTATTGCGTAGGTACTGGGTACAACTTCACGACAGGACGTTTAAAGTTACCATATTTGGTCCTAACCATCGCTACGCGAGTGACACCATCTGTACCAGGGTACACCTCAGAAATGTTAAATGTTAATTAAATGCGCTAGCCTTATGTTCAGGTAAATCAATACATTCAGTAGGAGAAAAAGATGCGAGAGGCCACTCCGATGGTAGCGATTGCATCCATGTGGGTCCTTGCCACCATAAATCATTATTAACAAGGTGATAAGGCAATAAGCCTCTAGAGAGACAGTCACTCGGATTCTCGTCTCCTCTGACATGATGAAAATTATCTGGAGATATATTCTCCTGTATTTGCGCGACTCTATTGCTCACGAACACCGACCATCGATGCGGTGACGAGCGTATCCACGACAATGCGATCGTAGAATCAGAAAATGCGTATATATTTGCGATAGGAATGCGTTTGCGGTAAGTATCCGCCACAAGTTTTACTAACTTGGACATCAAAAGCGCTGCGCACAACTCGAGACGCGCGAGCGTTTGAATTTTTGTAGGCGAGACCTTTGATTTGGCACATAATAATCTGACCGTTATATTTGTCTGATCTATCGTCTGCAAGTAAACAACACAACCGTAACCGTTCATACTTGCGTCGCAGAAGGCAACGATATTCATAACAGAACTATCAGAAACCCCAATATGACGTGGAATTTTCACAGTGGAAACCCAGGGTAGCTCTTGGATTAATGCAGAAAAACGTTGTACTATTGTTTCGGAAGGTGTATCGTCCCAGCCTGCGTTACTAAGCCAAAGCTCTTTAATAAGTAACTTGGCGTTTAATATAACCGGAGCTATCAAACCGAGCACATCGAACAGGCGGGCCACAACCGAAAGAATATTCCGTTTTGTGCATTTCTCAATCATCTGAGATGCTTTAAAATGGAAGGAATCATTTACAGGGTCCCATGAAAGACCAAGGATCTTAGAGGAGACATTGTTTCCTTCTGAAAAGTTTATAGGACTCCGGTGTGACTCAGGGAGATTCTCCAATAAAGTACGAGAGTTGCTACACCATTTGACTAAGTCAAATGCACCGGACTTGAATAGCGAGATCAATTCTTGCGCCAAACAAGCGGCAGTCTTCTCATCAGGAACAGAATGAACGAGATCGTCCATATAAAACTTAGTCTCAGCAATACTAGCTGCGACAGGATATTCTGCGCTCAAGTCAGACGCTAGCTGTCGCACAGTGCGCATAGCTAGGAACGGACTTGATTTAAGCCCAAATGGGACGCGGTTGAATTGAAATGTGCGGATAGGCTCATTGCCATGAAAGCGATACAATATCTTTGAATATTTACGATGGTCATCAATAACACCAATCTGCAAATACATTTGTTTAATATCAGCCGTAATGGCTATTGGAAAAAGTCTAAAATCAAGTAATAAAAGAAACAGATCGGCCTGTAAATTAGGACCGACGTGAAGAACGTCATTCAAGGACACACCAGTGTGCGTCTTCGCGCTCGCATCTAATACTATGCGCGGCATGGGTTTGTCAGGTCTCACGACGGCGTGGTGTGGAATATAATATCCCTCATCAGCGTTATCCGAAGTAACCTCAGACAGGTAATCGTTATCAATATAATCTTGAATGACCTTATTATATTGCTCTTGCAACGAAGGATCCTGTATAAACTTCCTTTCCAGGGCCATAAATCGTCGCTGGGCGGGAGTGCGAGAATTGCCTAAGTTACTAGGATCTTTGGAGAAAGGTAAAGATACGCAATATCTACCTGTGTCATCTCGCGAGACAGACGATGCGAATAAATTCTCGCAGATCGTATCTTCCTGGCTCAAATAACCTTTGACCGGTAACTCCTCTAATTGCCAAAACTTATGTACCATTTCATCTAGCGCCAATGCTGAGAATGAAGTTGCCATATTATTAACACCTTGACTACCTCCCATGAGCACGTAACCAAAAGCAGTAGATAAAGCTGGCGGAGCTTGTGAGCCAGAATCTACTCGATTTCCCAGATAAATATACGGAAATAGTTGCGCTCCTAGAACTAGGTCTATATTACCAGGCACATTCCAGGTAAGATCCGCTAACGGCAAATCATTCAAATACTCCATGTTACAATTCTCAATAAAGTGCGAAGGCAGTTGATCAGTTATAGAATCTACCACTAATGCCTGTATTCGGTATTTATTGTTGAAATCAATACGCGACTGAATCACCATGTCCACGTATCCACTTATTGGTCTCGATGATGAACCAACACCCTTTACGTATGAATTCGTAAGTGGAATGACAACTAAATTCAGAGATTTGCAACAATCGATTGTAATTAAATTATTCTGAGAGCCATTATCTATCAAACATCGGATAATGCGTTTATAATTGTTAGCATTAGGCTGCATGGCATATACTTGCGCGGTTGAAAGTAAAATTGTAGAATTAGGCTTTAATTTAACGCCAAAAGACAGCGAAGAACCGCCTTGCGGTGGCTTCTCATTCGAAGCTGCGCTCCCCGCAGTATGGGTAAGCTGCACGGGTTCGCGACTCACTGCGCTCAATTCCGGGTTCGAGCCCATTGCGGCGGAATGAACCGGTGCGGACGTGCTCATGTGCACAGCATGCGTATGTGTATTTTTGCGAACATCATCATTCCTAATCTCGAAATGCAAAAGTGTGTTATGCTTCTCACCGCACTGCTTGCAAACTGACGTGGATTTGCAATTAGTTAACGTATGCAATGCGCTAAGACAGTTGACACAACTATTTTTGGATTTAATAAAATCAAACTTCGCTTGCGGAGAACTTAAACCTTTGAATTGATTGCAGTTGTAAATTTTATGGTTGCCATCGTTACAATATAAACAAGAGCTGTTACTATTATTTGCGTTTGACATAAAAGATTTATAAGAAGTCTCAGCTGGTTTGTTCGAGCTGCGTGCGTTCGACTGCGAATTCGAACTATTGAAGTTATTAGAAAGCGTCATAATCTTAGTTTGATCTTGCATGAACTTTATAAAATCATCTGAGGTGGGCAACTCCTTATCTCTTACTGAAAATTCAAAGGCGTGAGCTGTTTGCCCATCAACCTTGCGTAGGGCACAATGGAGTAATATAAAATCAGTCAAATCCTCTATACCTAATTGTTTTAGAGCTGCAACCGAAGAGGCATACCATTGTATGAAATTATCCAAACTTCCCGCAGATGTTGTGCAAGTTTTGGAATCCAAGATGTTGCTTAAGTAATGGATGCCTAATCGACGCTTGTCCTGATATTTCTTTTCCAGACTGTCCCAAAGTACGCGATAGGTATCAGCAGTCGGAATTATGCCAGCAGTAATTTTGAGGGCATTATGCGTAAGTTTCCCTACCAGATACTGCACACGCTGCGAGTCAGTCAGCTGGGGATTATGATGTATATTGGCCTTGAAGGATTCATAGAAAACCGGCCATTTTTCCATGCTACCATCAAATGACGGAATGTCAATCGGTGGTAATTTGATATGCATATGCGTTTCAACCGGCCTCGATGGCGCGGCTGAAGAGGCACTCATCTTGTTCCTCATTCTTTTGATGCGAGTGTATAAATCCTCAAAAGCTATCATTGGGCTATAGTCAGGCACAGCCGATGCGTTTTCTAACAAGCTAAATTCGTTTATGCTGTCCACAATAGCCTCAAATTTGGAATGTAATGCGTCAATAGATTCCGACTCGATCATGAAGTGTTCGTTTGACCGAGTATCCACAAATGATGTCACTTTTAAAGAAAGCTCGTAAATGCTATTCACTTTCTGAAATATCGCGTCTTTTTTCGCGTGAAGAATCTTCAATTTACGTTGAAAATCCTCCATTTTGCGTATTTATGAAATTATAAAAGTGCGTAACAAAAAATAAAAATATTAAAATTATTTACGAATATGCGAAATTGTAAATGTGCGAAATTGCGAACGTTCGGTCCAAAATTGTACCCAGAATAACCTCAGGTTCCTTAACCGTACCTATTGAAATTATAATGCGTAACAATAATGCAATGATCCCGAAAATTATTTGCGATAAAATAACATTTTATAAATCGTAATTTGAAAATTTTCCAAAAATGTCAGACAGATGTCAAAATTTGGAATTTTCTAAAAGTTCACCAAATTATGTGAATTTCATGAAAATTATGCTGCGAAAATTGCTGATGCAATATCCAAGCTGAAGGACCACAAAACTATGGTGTGGCGTGTAAATAGCCACACCAGGCGGGATCTTAATCGGAAGTCCAAATTACGTTTCCCAAATAATTTTGCCTGCAGAGGAGAAATAGTTGGTCCCACTAACCTCTGAGCCAATCTCGGGTCCCCTTCCGTCAGCTCGACCACTGCTGGGCACCGGGACACTCCGGGATGAAGATGGATCGGCTTCACTTCCCCTGCAGGGGGTTCAGGTCACGAGCAATTTGGGCTTTGACTGCGTGGGTGGTTTGATGCGAATGCGTTGTGCGTTATGATGCTATTTGCGGGAGATAAAAGTGCGGTTTTTTCACTCGCGAGACTGCGAATATGTGCGTTGCGATAAAGTTTTTACGGTGAAGTGTGTCAAAGCTTGACGTTCAGAAACGCCAAGAATGACCACAGAGATGTGGAAACCAAACAGTTTTCTACCTGCAGACAAAACTATTTGGGAATTAAAAATAAAAATAAAACTGCGTACATCTGCGTAACCAATTGTTATTATGTTTATTGTTGTTTCAGAAGCAGTATCCGAGCCAAATAGATGGCATATTATGTAGAAACAGTTAGTTTTTTCGTTTTTATGGAAGAAAAGTTATTGTTTTGTTTTTAAACTTAAGTGTTGATTTTTCATACTTGTTCCTAAATATTTTCGATCTCAATTAATAAAGACTGATGATTGTAGGAGATTAAGAGTACAGAATACCAATAAAGGTGATGATTAGATAAACATAACTACTTTTATTGCCTCATATATTATTGGTACAATTGACCCGTTGTAGGGGTCAATTGTAACATGAGACATCGTACAGTTCAAATTCGTTTTTCATTAAGTATTCGAAAGAATAGTTCAACTCTGCATGCTTAAATTTGTAGCTTAAGAGTCTAGCTTTTACAGCATCCTAACAGAATAAGTTATATTTCATTAGATTTCTCAATATTGAACAATTTCCAAAAAATGGTACTATTGTCCCCGGTCTACCCTATTCTATACTATCCTTCGTGTTTACATAATTAAACCAGAAACCATACAGTTTTTCAGTATTCCGATGACCTCACCGATGAGAAAAAAGCGCATTTTACGTTTCTACATTCTTTAATTTTTTTTAAAATTCTTTTATAGAACTACCGATCGGTATTTGCATAAAAAAATATGTTTTGACTTTGAAATACATATCTTTTTACCTACGTAAATCTTTTCTCTGATTATAAACAAGGTGTCAATGACCGCTTACTAAACGCGTGGGGCTCATGCAAATATGTTAATTAATCTTACTCATTACGTATTGATTCGGCCAATATTTGCCAAACACATGTACACACATCGGCACATCAAGCGTTCGTATCAACTGAAACCACTCTTATGCTGCACGAAATAAGAGACATTTTTGCAGTGCTGCTGCTTTATTTGATGCCCCGTCGAGTTTACAAAGTTTACATATCATACAAGGAGTATCTAACTTGTATTACACTGTTTTGAACATTGGCGTTTTGTGAACATTTTATGATGAGTATGTGTGTATGAGTTACTTAATTTTTATTTTCTCTCTGTTTCAGGTAAGCATTGACGATTCGAAGTACCACAATCATGTGAGGTATTTTCTTTTTTATTATTTTGTTATTTACACAGATTCTAGTTACTTGTTTCACATGCAGATAGAAAATATTTACTACATACAACACACAATCAACAAAAACATTTTAACATTCATCATTTTCAGCAATTTTGTTGAATGTTCACATGTTTTTTTTATGGCTTATGCTGGATATAACTACTGACTTAATATTATACGAAAATTTTTGCATCTCATTTCGGTTTCTAACTAATCTAGTACCTAAATGTTTATAATGATTAACCGTATTAGAAGAATTCGAAGTGTACGGGCGGGAGGCAGTGGTTGTAAGGCACCGCTCCCGTGCCCGGGATATGATGTCAGGAAGGGAACTAACTCCCTAGTGAGCCTAGAGTCCCTATTCCCTAAGACACTAAGTCCCTAGAGCCCTAGCCCTGCCTAACAATAGATACTTAGACATAATAAGGGTTTGATAGGAAGGAAGCTGCTCCCAGGTCGCCCAGGGCAGCAGCGTTAGGACGCCAGGTAGGCGGCGGGGACCCGCTGCCAGCCCGGCAGACTCACCGGACTGATCATAGCGACGGCTAAGGGTGTCTTGGCCGCAGCGGGGGGAAATGAGACACAACGACGGACGGTTGATATCTGTTTTATTTGTATTATGATAAGCTATTTATATATGGTTTATTGTATGTACACATTTAAAGGTATTTGTTAGTGTGCCGTCGGTGTAGAGTGCCGACGGTGCACGCTGAAGGTTCATGGGTCGCCCGGCGGTCGATGCTGACGGTGCAGCAGGATGTACGATCGTGCTCGTACACGAAGTAAAACGTATCAGCTACTAAAACATCTTAGGCCCAAAACAGACGGTGAAACGCAACTGCAACGAAACTGCAACTTTCTGATGAATGAAACAGGAACTGAAAGTTTCAAACTGGTCGCGTCATATTGTGTGGTCTCTCAACGGACGCTATGGCAGAAACTTAGATGCAACTCAAAAGTAACTAGCATTTGCTGTTTCGTTGCAGTTTGCGTTTCACCGTCTGTTCTGGGCCTTAATGTCATTGTCAAGCTGTAAGAAACCCCCAAGTTTCAAACGCAGAAAAACGTTTAAACGTCACGCAAATATCGCCTTTAAACACTTATTGGAGTGTTTAAAGGCGATATAGTAAAAATTGTTCCACCTAAGCCTCGCTACTAAAAAGTTACTTAAAGGAATCTTAACGTCAAAATAAAGAAAACAGTAACTTGCAAACGCGGAAAAACCTGTAAAGGGCACGCAAACATCGCCTATAAAGTCTTATTGGGGGTTGCTATAGTAAAAATTGTTCCACCCAAGCCACAAGCGCAGGCGCAGTGAAATCGCATAGAAAGTGTCGCGGTTAGCCGCGGCGCGCCCCCTTATTTAAAGTAGGCATCTGCCTTATTACTTTCCAATGCAATTTTATACCCTGTTTATTGTTTTGTGCAGTGTGTAATTTATTAGTTATTTAATTTTATTTACGCAAGTTGAGTAATCGTTGTTAATTTGCATATAAAGTTCAGTAAACTAATAAACAGTTTGCTTTTAGTTATTAAAGATGTTTTATTGTTTTTGAAGTATTTGTACCTTCATAGTTTGTGTGAGAATGCGTCATAGCAATCATTAATAAACTATGTTTTATAGCATATTTTGTTACATAGTCTGGACTCTTAATATTTTTATTACATGGTTATTACTTATTGAGAGTACATACAATCGAAAGCATAAAATAATATGAATTATCTTGAAGTAAAACCTACAAAGTATGAAAAAAGGCTATACAATTGAGTTTGTTTTAACAAACAAAATAAAGTTATCCGGAGCAGATAATAATATGAATTCTTATATTTTTTAAACATACTTATCTAAACTTTGCCAGTGCCTGGTAAGTAAGCTTAAATATTTAACTCTTGAAAAACTTCGCTTAATAAAAACTCTTCTATAAGTATGTACAAAGTATTCAACTTTTAATGATATTGATACTTACAAAGTTAGCAAAATCACATTTTCTTTGCAAACGAAATATTTTCGTCGGTTCTTTCTCTAATTAAACTGAAAGAAACAGACATTAAAAATGCAATAAAATTATAATTAATGAATAAAATACAGTCATCAGCGCCTCCCCAACCCATCCCATCTGGTTAGAGCGCGTAGAGATTGCAGGCCAAATTTTCCATTTAATTTTGCCTCTGGTAAATTGGAGAGAATCGTGCTCCTGCAGTGGCGACTAAAAGACCTGATGATGATGACGAGTCACTAGCACATTAATTGCTTAGTGTGAGTTTACATTAAATGTAATCGCTAGCCACTGTGTAAAAAGTAACATGAAATTAATTTATGACAATTGTACAGTGACCCTAGAGGATACTTTCAAGAACTAAAATCTTCATAGATTTTTGACGCACACGCTAGCAATGACGTTTAATGTAAACTCGCAATAAAATAACTCTCATTAATACAACGAATGTGACAACATTTGACTGAAACGAAAGACAGCATGGGGAAAATATTCCAACCAGTATAATGTCTTGACTCTACATTTTCGTTCCTTACAACTATGTTATTAAAATGGTAACTAATTGCATCGATCGGTCCGCCGCATCCAAGGCGCGGTCACAATAGCGACTCGCCCTCCATTGTGCGCTGACCTTTACTTGCATTTTGACGACCAATACCATCGTCACGCAAATCTGCACTTAAGCAGTAAGGGTGTGCTTACATGGGCTATTTTAATGGTGAAAAATATCGAACAATTTACAGAAATTTTGGAGCAATTTAAAAAACATGACATCCCCAAGCATGCTATAAGACAAACAAATGAACGAGGAAGAAAGGAAATTTATGAAATTTTTCTATCATCATCAGCATTTCAACCACGGAACGTCCTTTGCTGAACATAAGCAAGCGTCCTGCTAAATGCTAGCAGCTTCCTGCAACTTTTTTCATAATCGTTATCGTCATAATTACGGTCAAACTTAGGTGGTTACCAGCTAACTTTATTCGTGATTTTATCGATAACCGGTGTTTTTGTCAAACTCCATACGAGATTGACAGATTTTTGACGTTTGTTAAATTTAAAGTAAGATGGTGCAACCGAGCCTTACATGTTGCCGAGCAATTGTCACTGAAACTGACTCGTATAATCGCAGCTTTAGGCACTTTAAGAGGATAAATAAGCAATTTAGGATGTGTCTCATCGCTAATGTCGCGCCTAAACAACTTCATGACACGCTACGCTTGACAGATAGTGTTTAACTACAGTAGAAATCGCGATTTTAAAATGTATATTAATTGCAATGTAATTAATGGACTAATCATCAGCAATACTTTTTACAGAAACCGATACGCAATTAGGTAATTGGTAGTGAGTTTTCTTGTTTAGTTACGCTTTAAATTGTTGTTACTTACTTGTTACGAGTGCGTATGACAGTCAAAAAAGTTATGGTCTATCTAAATCTCACCTAATTAACGCAGAGTGCTTAACGTGCTCTAAGAATCAAAACTTGGAAATATAAGGTACCATATTATGGAAAACCTAAAAAGTGTCTACACGCATCCAAACTTCGTGTCTTTCAGTGCCGATCGCTTACCATCAATTGACTGACAAGCAAGTAAACATATAATTTTCTCATTGCTAAACAAACTCTTCTCTAACGTTAATTTTGACAAAAAACTGATTATTACACCGTTCTCCAAGTACTTAGTCACTGCCTAATTTCCTCTACAGAGCGCTGGTGTAAAAATGTAAATGGGATATTATTTCCCATAAAACCACACTCGCCCAAATGAGTAATGGCTGGATGAGATCATTTTCAAATCGCGCTAACTCCTCGCCACTCCCCCCGCCCTCGGTCACTTGGCAGAATCGGGGCCATTACAACATTACTGTAAACTACACTAATAGATGCGTTAAATTGTGGCATTGGCGGCAATTCTGATGTGCCATTTTTTAAGTTAGTAGTTTAGTAGATACCTACCTACTTTTTGTACTCATGTAACAAAAAGGAACCTCTTTCAGCTGCCATAGATAAAAACAGTAGAAACAGTTTTATGAACATGTGAAAATTATTTAGGATTGACTCTTCCCGAACGAAAATTTTGAAACTAATAGATTGACTGTTAACCAATGATATTATATAAAAACAAAAGCAGATATGTTATAAGCGCTCGCGCTGTGAATACTCAAATACGTCCCAATTGGGACGTCTTGTGTTTAGTCTTCGTATCGCCTGCGTCGTGCGCTATCGCGTGCGTACCACACCGTAAGTTCCTGTTCTTACCAAAATAAATAAAAAATGCCATCGTGTGTGTTTCGAAAGTGTACCAATTATGACTCTAAAGTAAACAAAATACAAGGGATCTCTTACCACATGTGATTATGCAAAATTATTTAGTATTTATATTTTCAATTATTTATGCAAACAATCAAGACGCCATGCGCCATGTTCAAGTTAAGAAAGAGAAAGCGATCTTGTTTTGACGTTAGAGCGATAAGGATGCGTGCGCTGCGGACATAGATTAGTTAGTGCAGAATCGTTAAAACTATAGCTATCTCTTTCATTTGCGTGCTATTTCGTATCTTTTGTTTCACTTATCAGTTACATTTGTCAATGTGTGCAATTTGGAATAGCTCGGCACGGATTCAAATCGTAATTTCTATGAACGTAACATATCTATAGTTCTTTAATATCATTGCTGTTAACTCACTATGTAAATCCTGATTATAAAGCAGATATAGGTATTTTAGTATTACATACCTAAAGGAAGTGAATTTTGTTTCGTAAAAATATTTCGAACAAAAAAGCTTTACGCAGGGCCGCGCCGCCCCTGTGTGCGATGTGTGCGGCGCACACAGGCGCCAAGGCAATAGGGGCGCCGCGCCGCTACTGCCACCTATTTTTTTTTTAAATGGAGTACATATCGATAAGTAAGTAGGTACAGTATGCGCAAGCGCAACAAAACAAATATTACGCTTATTAAACAAGTCTCTCAATATTTATATGTTTATTATGATTCACGTTTATGGTTTCATTTTACGCTTAGGGTTTTAGTTTAGTTTACACTAGCGGCCGCCCGCGACTTCGTACGCGTGGATCCCGTTTTACCTCCTTCATCTATCTTACGCGGTTTAGATTTTTTCATACATATGTTTTTTCCCGCTAACTCCCGTTCCCGTGGGAATTTTGCAATATCCTGTTGTAACTAAGCTTTAAGTTTACTAAGGTACCTGCTTGGCAAAAAGCGGTTAAGCGGTTTTGATTTTTTATACAAAAGGATTTTCCCGCTAATTCCCGTTTCCGTGGGAATTCCTAAGTATACTATAACCTGCCCAGGAGTATGAAGAATAATTGTACCAAAGTTCGTTAAAATCCGTCGAGTAGTTTTTGTTTCTATAAGGAACATACAGACAGACAGACAAAAATTTTACTGATTGCATTTTTGGCATCAGTGTCGATCACTAATCACCCCCTGGTAGTTATTTTGAAAATATATTTAATGTACAGAATTGACCTCTCTACAGATTTATTATAAGTATATATTACTTACGAGCTCAACGTTAAAACGGCGGCAGTTCTTTTGAACCATAAAGTACTAGTTACATATTTTGAACCGTAGAGGCGCCGAGTTTGTAATACAATTTTTTTATGACTATGAGTGAGTTTATGAACGCAACCCGATGCGATGCGTGCGAGTTGCGACACAAACGGGATGGGGTCCCGGGGATTCCCCGCCACGGGGATTTTAACGAACGAGATAGCCAAGCCAAAACAACAGTATACAGGGTGTTTGGCGGAAGGTTAGACAAACTTCGTGGGTATATAGGTAAGGTCATTATAAGAATACAAGTTCGCCCATTTTACCCAGTGAGCTACTAAGTAAGTAAGTAACTACTGATATAAGTAAATAGTTATGTTCGCAAAAATAAATTAACGAAAAAGAGCGATTTGCATAACTTTACTTTGGAACGGCAAATTTATTTTAAACAAGAATAAACTTGCCGTTACTATGGAACAATAATACAAAAGTTATCCATACAAAGCTTCTTCCAGCATCGTTATATTTTCTGCTATACTCATTTTCATTACTTTTAATGTGTTTTATTTCAAAATTAATTTAAAAATAATAACCACATTATGAAGAAAAAACAGTAAAAAAATTCTAAATTTACTTTGCATGGATAACTTTTGTATTACTGTTCCATTTTCTTCCCTAAACTTTGAATTTTTGACGAATTTCAACATCTAATTAGGCTACATGTGACATAATATCATTGGAAAGAAGAGAAGCTAGAGATGTTTTTAAGATTATTGGCAATTCACTGTCATCTTTAATTTTTTTTAAAATAGAATTCCAAGTAGTTTTTTTTATCATGGTTCGTACTTTTGTTAAACTTTGGCGGCTCGTAACTAGCTATCCAATCATTATCTGGATCTGAAATTTATTTTACTTGACTTAAGACATATTCGATATTAATTTGAAATAATAAAAGAGATTGAAAACACGCGAGAAAAAAAAAGCAGTTTTTAGGTCAAATTTCGGAAAAAATTAAATTAAAACAAAAATATAAATTTAAAAAAATAGCCCACTTAGGGTAAAATGGGCGAACTTGTATTCTTAAAATGACCTTACCTATACACCCACGAAGTATGTCTAATCTTCCGCCAAACACCCTGTATTATAATTTAAGTATGATTAAAGTATTCTTGTTAGCACCAGTTGCAAGTGCATTTCAGTAGCACTAATATAAAAAAAAAGTGAGACTTGCTGTTTTTACATAGCATAGGTAGGTACGTAATAGTCATATTAGTATTATTATGATTAGAAACAAGCATGTAAAAATTTAGTTCGAGTTTTCTTTTTCGTAGTAATTGGCAAGCAGAACGAACGGGATTTACCTATTTAGTATCCTAATTCCTAAGTGGTTTTCAGTTTTAATACACTTATGATAATATTATCTAAGTACCTACTGTAAAACTGAAGAACATTTATTTTAGTCAAAATTAACAATTAAAATATTCGTTAAAAATAATTTAAATTCGTTTTTTTATGACGATTCATTAGAAAAGAGGCGCTTCATAGGTTCCGCACACAGGCGCTGCCGGCGGTCGGCGCGGCCCTGGCTTTACGATCGTTTTCTTGGAAAATATTTGTATTTTTAAACGTACGAGTGTGTTCACCAAAAGTTATTCATAAACTTGATCTTGATTTAAGTCAGGCCTGGCTCACTCCGCGCGGTACATCCGATAATTACCTACAGCGAAGCGCCCCGCCGGCGGGTATTATATCAGTCGAGTGTCACGCGCGCGCCCGTCAGGACGCTGGCGTGCGTTGTAGTACCTAATTCTATGATCGAAGATAATATAGAGAATATTATTTAAAAATGGACATAAAGAGAAAGAAATATTGTGCGGCGTTCGGGTGTTTAAATTCGGAAAGAAATCTACCGGATTTATCTTTTTTTCGCTTCCCAAAGATGCTGAAAGGTATGTTGGCCATGTAGGTATTTTTAGGATAGTATAGGAACCTAACCTACCATGACTACTGCTCAGAATGCGTTCGTTCGTTTCAGCCAAATGACGTCCACTGCTGGACAAAGGCCTCTCCCAAGGTTTTCCATAATGAATGCGTACTTACCTACATACGTACCTCATTACAAATAAGTAGATTAATTATTTTTTCACTAGACAGCAACCCTAACAGCGTAAGAAGAGTTCAGAGGCACGCGATAGAAAGAGACAAAACTTGTAGGTGAATAAAATTGTAGGTACGTAGTGCTGTGCGAGCTGAATTCCACTGTATCGCGTCGTAGGAAGACTCGCATTTATTTAAATCGTCTTGCGGAGTAATCCTTCTGTACCTGTACTATTACTTATTCTGTGTTTAAGTTTTTAAATGCCTTTTGATGGTTTATAAAAAGTTCACAAGTCCCTAAACAAATCGAGATCCACGATATTGAAAACAAGTTTTCCACCCACGCCACGCGGTTTCACGCACGTCGCTACCACTAGCGCCATCTATCGCAACCGCGTGGAACTCGCTCGAGTACGACGTCATGTCGACATTGACCGATAGATGGGGGCACTGGTACACGCGATGTGACGCGCGCGGTTAACGAACGTTCTTGACTGGCCGTGAGTATCATGACATCAACAAACCACTTTGATAGAACTTGGGTTCGTAGTTCGCACGTATCATTCGGAATAGCGTTAATTCGTAGTTTTTTGACAACAATTATAATTTTATACCAGAAATAATCTAAAAATAAACAACAAATTACAATACACGCAAGTCATTACAACCCGGCAACGTCATGACGACAAATTGTTTTTGCGAATGACATCATTATTTTTGTCTAGCGAACATTGACCTGTGGCTTGGAAAACCATCTGTCGTTTACCTAACTTATTAAGCTGAAACAAAATGTTAATTGTGTATCTTATAGTTGAATTAATGAGGAAGTGATACCTACTTCATTACAGTGTGAATAACATTCGCATTTTATTTTATATAATTTTATTTTATCTATCGTGCGCATTGTATAAGTAGGTATAAATAAACTATAAAAATATTTCATCATCATGACCATTCTCGAGTTTAAAATATCTTATCGAAAGCGGCGCATAGATGGCGTTAGTAGTACTGATAGATTAACTTACAGATACAAAAACTTATTTCTACGAATGTTTTATAAACTACTTTTCATTATACAGTAGCTATACATATTTATTGTTTACGAGGTTTGTACGTAGTAACAATTTGGAATAGTATAAGCCAGCCACAGTAAACATTACGTTGCCGGCTCGTAAAAAGGTTTTAATTACCTACTTATGTGAAACATAATAATTATTCGAACAAACGTGACTAACATAAAGGTGTTAGGTGTTAGTGTAACGCACAAAGTTCTAATGCATTTGAAATAAATATCCACACATAGCACAGATTTATGAGCACTTGGTCTTGAAAATTATTGCAAAGATCGTAAACCTATGTACCTAGTAGGTAAGTACATAAGCAAGTAACTAACTTAGTGCACTTCTTATGTATCTGTCTGTGGCCTTTAGTACCAATAAACTGATGTCAACATTAAACATACAGGGTGGTGTGGTGACTGGTTAAACGAGATACGTACAAGTGGGAATATGGATAACCTTTACTATGAGGTCAACATTGAAACCGTAAAATGAAATTTACATGCTTCATAAATGTAGTTATCGTCGAGGTAGATCGATACATTGTATGGCAAGGTGCATTTTTTACAATTACAATGTGGCTTCCATAAAAAAACAGCCTGTAGGTTTGTTTCGCGTTTCTCGTCACCCAATAGGTATAGGTAGCTACACCTAATAACATGTAGGATCTTCAGTTGTCAATCCGCTCTGATCTCTTTTAAATTACCTATATGTAATCATATCAGAAATTTTACCAAACGGGGAAAGCCATTACCCGTAGCTACAGGCAATAATATAGGTACCAACATCTCACCTAAATTCTAATTGTTCACGACAGGTTTTTTTTTAAACGAAGCATAGTTTGAAGAAACTTCTTTCTCAGTTACAACAATTCAACTGAAATACAAAAAAAAAACGTCTGTTAGGATAATTTAATCTAAAAAAGCCCAAGTTTTCCGTAGCCAACAAGTTATTTGTCGCGCTCTAGTGACTCCCAGATCAATTGCTCTTGCATGTAATTTTTTCCCTTTGAGAAAATATAGGATTTATGAAGTGCCCAGCAATAATTAATTGGTCCGTAATAAAGATTTATAATGTATACTTTTATGTTTGAGGTTTATTCAAATAAACCACTAACTGTTGCGCCTACGCATACAAATATGTAATGACAATGCACTTTCGTCCTAAACGACATTGAGCCGTTCCTAATAAATAAAAGAAAGAAGCAAAAGGATTGGATTTATGCGTAGGGTTCGAAAAGGTCTGCAGCATTATCTTTTTTATTGCGCACTTAAAATGACAATTGCCCATCTTCTACTACAGTCTACATATTATTATACCGTCGGACTACGAATAAGGACCTGCATGCTATTAATTGTATGTAATATTTAAAGCTACATTTCCAAATCAGAAATACAAAAGACCATCGAAGACAAATGTCTTCTTTTGTCTTTATACACATCCAATTTACTTATGAAACATTTTTTTACCATGCGGATTCAATTCTAGTATTCTCTTCTGCAAAGGCTATACGAATAAATAAAAGATATTACACATAAAACATACTGTAGCTAAAAGGTTTCCTGCTAGATCAACAGCTTTTCAGTATTTTCGACCATGTCCCTTTAGAAGACGTTCTAAATCCAAAAATACGGACAACGTTGTTGAAATACATAAAGCACAACACTATGATCGTCAATTGATTTGCACTTCACTAGTGTCAATTTTTTTTTTCCTTCTCTCTGGTCGCGCCGAGCGTCCCACCGGTGTTAATTTGTATTAATATAAAATGTGCTGAAATAAAAGCAAGTTGATCTACAAACAGTTTATCATTATTCTCAATATGGTAGCAGAGCGTAGTTAGCAGTGGGTAGACACTTCTCATACAAAAACTAGTCTCTATATGTAGCAATTGATATACAACCTTATCCCTTAAGTAATAAAGTGCATTTTGGATTGATTTCACTATAGCAGGGGAACCCGCGGATCAATACCACCATACTAAAAATAATTGTTAGTGTCCTTATGTTGGTAGTATTGTTAGTTTGACAAATGAAAAAAAATGTCTGTCAATTGAGTTTGAGTTTTAAACCGGCGAATTGATTCGTGTGAAGTTATTTTCTCAGATTTGGTGCAATATTACTGTAAATAAACTTTTCTGTCGTTTACGTTGAGTTGATTAAGTTCCTCCGTATCGGGCGTGATAAAGTTTGCTGTTCAGTGTTATGTTTTTTGTGAGATAGAGACTCTTAAAACAAATTAATGTGTTTCAACTTTTACAGAAGTTTAAACTCTTATTTACTTTTCTGTTTAATGGGTATGTTATCTACTTACTTGAAATATTAGATCTATTACAAATCTATTTTTCATTAAAAACAACCCTATGTGATGAAAATGTAAATGTACTTTCAAAACTGGTAAATGCATGAACCAGGGCATTGACACTGGTTGGAGATAAATTATAGGCTTTGTTTAATTAATACCTATTTCATTTTAGGCTTCTACTGATAATGGAGAGTAGAAATAACAAGAAGTGCGTTATTTGTAATAAGAGGCGAAGTCGTGGTGGATCACCCTTACTTTTGAGTAGGTTTCCTCTGGATTCTGACCGGTAAGTTTCTAATAACACTCATTTATTACAAGATAATTTTACTGATTGTGTAAACTTAAAGGCTGGGATTAATATTTTTCATCATACAGTAAATAACCATAATCAATTTTTAATTTCAGTATTTTGTTTCGTACTCTGTAAATGAATTGCATAACAATACTAAAAGAAATTAGTTGATGAATAAACTTCAGTTTGTTATTCTTTTTCTTTTCTAATAGGTATTTCTTATTTCAGTTGTCGAATGTGGGTTAAAAATGCTGGCATAGAAGACTTAGCATATGTACCTATTGAAAAGTTACACCAACTGAAGTTTGTTTGTGGTGGGCACTTCACTCCTGAATCCTTCAATGCCAAAGGAACTCGGCTGAAGAACTCAGCTATTCCAACACTGGAATTGAGCAATCCCATCTTGCCAGATGAAGTTTTGACAGAGTTTCCTCTTCATGTAAAAGACTCCAATAAAGAAAACCTCAAGACAGGTATGATGATGACTTCAATTATTTTTTTTAAATTTAATTTACTATCTATCAATTTTTCTGAATTATTTAGATGTCTTAATTAATTTTCTTTGGTTTCCAAAACAAACCAACCGATTGCAATTTAACAAGGTTCTTTCTTTGTAACCACAAACATGTGTTGTATGCTTATCAATAAATAATATATAATTTCAATTATTAATTATATCTATACTTTGTTACAGTTCTTTATGATCATTCATATTGCATTCCAAAGAAGTCAAATCCAGTTGAACGAGGTATGTTTATCTAAAATTATACTAATAATATAAAAAGGAAATATTTAATTGTTTGTTTGTATTTGATCGGCTCCGTAACTCGAAGCCAAGATAGCCTAAAGTGCGGGTTAGAACCCCACAGCTTGAATATTGTAGTAAACCCACTCGTAACACAATTTAGCTTAGAATGTGTGTTGAGTTAGAGGGACTTTAGTAATTTGTGTAATACAAATTCTTCAAAAAAAGTACCGGACCAATTTGAAAAATTTTAGGCAATCTACATTAATTAGCCAGGTCAGCTAGTTTACTAATATTTATAAGCTAGTAATTTTTAATGTGAGCAAGACATGTACTAGACTGATTGTACCCTAAAGTTGGGTAAGAACATGACATTTTATTACCCAATTCACATTTCATTATCTGCTTTCAGTTCCCCTTACAACTACAACCAAACAACTAAATTCAACATGTTTGGGAGCTGTGGATATACCAGATTCTGGTATTTCTGCGAAAACAACTTTTGAACCTCTTCCTTCTACTTCCAATGCACCAGAACATATGACCTATAAACCCATTACTCATGGTAAGTGTACAAACTAATTATTTACCTTCTAAAATATGCCTTCCCTCAAACTAAAGAATGCCACCCTGGATGCGTTCTGCAGTCTGCAGTCAGGTCAAAATGAACTTATATGTACAACATTCTAGGTTTCTGTACATTTTATATTAATGCGATTTGACCGTGCGGATACGAACAAAGAACGCAAAGCACACGTGACTGATTGCCTTATCACGACCACTTACAGATTGTCTTGACATACCCGCAGACCGCATCCAGAATGCAGAACATTAAAACCTCTAAATGCCTTTAAATTAATATTATGTCATTGTTATTGAAGGTGGGCCCACGCTTCATATTTTATGAGAAGAGCTATCATTATCCTGTCTTTGCATTTTTTTAAAACTTGATAATGATTGATTGATTTGGAAATAATATGTTTCATAAAACAACAAAATAAATTTTAAACTCATTTGCATATTTATAATATTTCAGATGATAAAAACATTTGCCATCAAGATGCACAGGCAGAAATATTAGTCCACAGTTATAAAAGACCTAAGAAAAACATTGAAATGAAAGGTAAGATAAAACATACCTAATTTAAAAAACTAAGTAAAATTGCTGATTAATTAACCAATATTCAATTCAATTTGCTTTAATGTTGTTTTTTTTTACTAATGGAAATGTTTTTATTACAGACACTTCATCAACATTTACAATTAAAGAGAAGAGGCTTTGGCGACAGTTACAAAATGCAAAAAAAAACAATAAGGAATATAGCGAAGTCAAGAGTGAATTTAGACAAGTTAGATTCGGAAGTGCTGACATCGTTAGTAAAGGATGTAGTGCAGAATAACAAAAAAAAGTCACAAGGAAAAAGGTGGACTTTAGCCAACAAAATATATGCTTTGGCTATATTTAAACGGTCCCCTAAAGCATACCGCTATATGCAAAAGCTGTTTACGCTACCAAGCACTAAAACGCTCCAAAGGATTTTAAAAAATATACCAATGGAGCCTGGTATAAATAAAAATATAATTGATATGTTAGAGGCAAAAGCATCAAGTATGCCAAAGGAAAATAAATATTGCTCGTTAATATTTGACGAGATGGCGTTAAAGAAACGGATAATTTATAACGAAATTGCTGATAAAGTGGATGGCTACGTGGATTATGGAGAGGGTGAGAACATGGGACGAGAAAAGAAAATTGCAGACCATGCGTTAGTGTTTATGATACAGGGTGCTAAACATAAATACAAACAATATATTGCGCACTATTTTGTGGAAGGCACAATATCAACAGCAAAACTGGCAAAAATTATATCGGACATCATCAAAAAATTAAAAGAAATCGGATTTATGGTTCTAACAACAGTTTGTGATCAGGGATCTACAAATATAGGAGCTCTTAACATGTTAAAAAGAAACTGTGGACAAGGCATAGATAGCAACTTTTTCTCTGTAAATAATGACAAAATTTTTATAATCTATGACATCCCTCACTTGTTCAAATCATTACGAAACAATTTCTTTAAAAGTGGAAATATGTCTTTCGATGGAAAAATTGCACAATGGAGGCATTTGGTAGTTGCAGAAGAACACAACAGAAATTTTTTAAATTTTAAAAAACTGAATAGTACCATTGTAAATCCAACATTCAAAACTAAGATGAGGGTGAAGTATGCTGCGCATGCTCTGAGTAATACCGTGGCAGCTATTTTAAAAATGATGGCATGGAAAGAAGTTTCTGATTGCAATGATACAGCATTTGTGATTGAACAGTTAGATAAACTATTTGATTGTACAAATGGTCCATCATCTTTAAATGACGTAAAGAAAGGGATCCGGGAAAATGTTTCCACATCAAGTAATCACATTGAGTCTTGGACCTTTTATACTGATAAGTTAAAAACCATAAAATTTATAACAGCAGAAAACACGATACTAAAAAATGTTAAATGCGTAAAGGGATATCAAATATCTATCAAATCCTTAAACGATATTTGGGAAAAGTTAAAGAATGAAGGGTTTAAATATATGAACCTTAGACAGTTTAACCAAGACTCTCTGGAAAACTTATTTGGAATCATTAGGCAACACAGTGTAACCAATAGAAATCCCACTATCACGCACTTTACTGCAGCGCTTAAAACAAGCATGGTTACTGGGCTGAAAGTGCCTCATAGCAGAAGTGCTAATTGTGAAGCAGACAACAATAAACATATGCTGGAATATAAAGACATTTTAAAAACTAATTTAAAAACAACAGAAATAAAAATTAATGTTCAAGATTCCACAGACACTGAATTTTATCCTGTGTTGTCTATCCCGGACCCTGAAAACTTAGAACAGCCCATTGAAAATTTGTGTAGCCTTGAAAACCAACCAGTAGTATATGTAAGCGGGTATTTAGCTGCCAAACTATTACAGAACAGTTCTTGTTTAATTTGTGAAGAGTGTTTGAGCGTGAAAACTCCTGTTGACAATGATTTGTATGCATATATATCTCTTCGCGAATGGTGGCATGATAAAAAAAGTCTCGTTTATCCAACAATTCAATTATGTACCACCGTAAATGAAGCTAAACAATTTTATCATGACCATATTGCCGACCAGATATATATGGAAAATGTTGGAAAATTCATTTTCTTAATGTTGAGTACAAATTGTAATTTTAGTTGGTTTAAATGTCAACAACATAATAAAGAAATTTATGATAAGATGTTTAAAATATTAAGTTACCTTTTTCTAAGAAAAAGTTGTAAAATCATTAATGACAGCTTCATAAAAAGTGAAAACAATTTTGCTGACAAAAGTAAAAAAGCACAGCAACAAAGCATTGAAAAGTAATCTTGAGGCTGAGGTTCGATCAGCTGATAAGAAAATTAAAGATGTTTATAAATAAAAATCCTATTTTTTCTTAGAAAAAGTTGTGAAAATAAAAGTTTACAAAATTATCATTTCTGTACTTTGTTATAATTTTCAATAATTCCTCATGCCTACAACTGCTATGTCATGTTCAATACTTATTGTAATATACCTATTTTATTTCGAAATAAATAATTTACGTTACAAAACTTCGTTTTACTTACACATAGTATAAAATAAAAATAGTAATCATTAAAATATTGAAGGTTCCTATACTAGATATCGATATGCAATTACAACCCTAGCAAAGTATCGATAATCGATAAGTTATTACGAACGTCACTAATACTGTCAGAAAATAAGGCATTATGTTGGTAGCTCCGCCCGTAGTTTGTGCGGTTGGTAAAGATTTGCGGGTCGTTCTCTAAAATGCATATGTGTGCGTGAGCTCAAAAAATATCTATGGAGTGCCGTCTCTTACTCTTTTATGCTCTTTGGTAGTTAGCTACAACAGTGGATAACGGAACAATAAAAGGGGTTGCGATCCTGAAAATTGTGGTAGCACATTGTGAGTGTGACTTCGACAAAAATGGCGTCTGCGGACGTTGCTGCGGCGGCTACCACTTTGCCACTTCTAAATGAGAACACAAATTTCAGCACATGGAAATTTCGTCTGAAATTGATATTGGAGGAAAAAGGTGTATCATATGTTTTGGAGGAGGACAAAACAAAGGAACATGACAAACAATTCATGAAGGATGATGCCCGAGCCAAATCACTCATAGCTCAGTGCATTTCCGACAAATATGTGGAAATTATAAGAAATGCGTGTAATGCAAAAGAAATGCTAACGTTATTGGAAAATAACTTCGAACGAAGAAGCGTATATAATAGATTTTACCTAAAGAGAAAACTTTTGTCCATGAAATGCACAGAACCATTACAGACTTATTTGATCAAGTTCTGCTCGATAATAAGCGATCTACAAGCCATTGACGTACAAATAGAAGAAGACGACAAAATTTGCTATCTGCTATCTTCACTACCCAAGGAATATGATCATGTCATAACCTCAATTGAAACAATGGCAACGGAGAAGAGTTTGAGCTTTGACTTTGTAAAAGCGAGACTACTCGACGCACAAACTAAATTAAATGTGAGTAATGAAGACCACGAAGAAAAGGCTTTCATCACCTGTTATACATGCGGAAAACCCGGCCACAAATCATACGAATGCAAAAATAAGGAAAAAGTACCGGAGCAGAGGAGGAATAATGCAAGGAGCCGTGGCAGAGGCCGAGGAAGGCAAGGACGAGGATCAAGAGGATATCAACCGTCATCTTTACTACATCAAAGTGACCTGAGTTTCATTGCGAGTGAACAAGAGATGTTAACTGCTGCTGGCAATGATTTTGAAATTAATTTTATTGTGGATTCCGGTTGTACACAACACATTGTAAGTAATAAGTATGAAAAGTACATGTCAAATGTTAAAAGCTTGGATAAACATATAAAAATATTTGTTGCAAATGGTCAATACATAACAACCAATAAAATTGGAACCTTGAGATTTAAACATAAAAATAATAACATAAAAATAGAAGCGTTAATTGTTGAAAATGTCACTTATAACTTATTATCTGTAAAGAAAATAACTGAAGCTGGATTTTTGGTAAATTTTAACAAAAATAATGTCATAATAAAGGGCACACATGTTAATTTGGTTGGCTATTGCGAAAACAGGTTGTATAAATTGAATGCAAATATAAATTTTGTAAAATGTAACATGAGTAAAGCTAGTAATCAGTGTGATGATGATCTTTCCAATAATATCTGGCATCAAAGATTAGGACATTTAAATAGAAAATGTTTAGGTATAATGCAGTTACCAACAAGTAATAAAGTTTGCAGCCCATGTATGGAGGGGAAAGCTACAAGGCGACCGTTCAAGGAGACATCAAAACCAAGATCGAGGAGAGTGGGCGAAATGTTACACACCGATATAGCAGGACCTGTCAGAGAATGTGGACTTAACGGTGAGAGATATTTTTTGACTATTTTGGATGATTACTCTCATTTTTGCGTAGTGTTTCCAATGGTAAATAAATCTGAAGCAACCGATATATTAATAAATTACATAAGAAGGTTGGAAAATGACATAAGTAATAAAGTTCAAAGGATTCGATGTGACAATGGCGCAGAGTTTACAGCACTTAAAGTAAAAAACTTTTGTAGAAATAAAGGAATACGATTGGAATATACCTTACCTTATTCCCCGCAACAAAATGGAGTGGCGGAGCGCTTAAATAGAACCTTGTGTGATAAAGTGAGAACTTTGTTTGCAGAGACAAAATTGCCCAAGACATTGTGGTGTGAAGCGATACAATGCGCAGCTTACCAACTGAACAGATCTCCCTCAAGGGCGATCAATTTCAAGACACCATGCTTCATGAGATATGGGAAAACTGACTTATCACGACTGCGAGTATTTGGTTCAAGAGTGTGGGCTACTATCATACCAAGACAAGGAAAATTGAATAAAAGAGCGCAAGAAACAAGGATGGTTGGTTATGGTACTGTGGGATATAGACTGTGGAATCCGGAAAATAACTCAATTATTGTGTCAAGAGATGTGCAATTCGATGAAACTGATTTTCAATACAGTCAGAAGGAAGAAATTAAACAAGGAAAGTATTTACAACAGGAAGAAGAAATAGATACAGACAATGGAAATGAAAGTTCAAGTGAAGAAACTGAAGAATTAGATGAAGAAAAATACTGTACTAAAGCAGGAAGAATAGTGAAACGACCAGCATATCTACAACAATATGAAAGTAATATCGTCATTTGTCTAAGCGCCAGTGTACCAAACTCGTATGAAGAAGCAATAAAGAATACTGAGTGGAAAGAAGCAATAAATCATGAATTACAAGCACTTGAGAAATTGGAAACATGGGAAGAAACAAAATTACCGAAGGGAATGAAATCAATAGATACAAAGTGGATTTTTAAAGAAAAAGAAGAAGGAACTAAGAAAGCAAGGTTAGTCGTGAGAGGATTTCAACAGAAGAAAGAAGATATTTTTGAAAATAATTATGCACCAGTTGCGAGACATGCTACAGTAAGAATGTTTATTTCAAAAGCAGTACAAGAAGATCTTGAAATTGTACAACTAGACATACCAACCGCATTTTTGAATGGAATGCTAAAGTCGGATGTATACATAAAAGTACCAAAAGGATATGAAACTAAAAATAAAAATACAGTGTTGAAACTGAAGCGAGCATTGTATGGACTGACAGAATCTCCTAAATGTTGGAATGAAACTATAGATGAATTCGCGAAGAGAAATGGATTTCTACGGTCAGAATACGACTACTGTATGTACTACAAAAAAAGACTGCTGGATGTTGATATACGTCGATGATATTCTCATTATTGGAAATGGAGAAACTACTATAAAGGAATTAATTAGACAATTCAATGCGAAGAACCTAGGAAAAATGAAAACATTTTTAGGCATGCAAGTTGAGAGAAATGAAGATTCTATAAAAATAAAACAAACTAATATGATAGAGAGAATACTAAAGAAATATAATATGACTGACTGCAAAGGAATGAAGACACCTATGGAAATAGACTACAATATAAAAATAAATGATAATGAAGAAATACTGAATGTACCCTACCGTGAATTGATTGGAAGCCTGCTATACTTAACTGTGACTTCGAGACCGGACTTGACATTTGTGGTATCCTATCTGAGTAGATACCTAGATAAACCAAATGAACAACTGTGGAAAGCTAGTAAGAGAGTGCTACGCTACCTAAAAGAAACCAAAGATAAAGGTATAATATTTCGAAAGACTAAAGATACAAACCTGTATGGATTCTCTGATGCAGACTGGGCTGGAGACAGAAGCGACAGGAAAAGCGTAAGCGGCAGCATAATATTACATGGAGTGAACCCTATAGCTTGGTTTTCGAAAAAGCAATCGTGTGTGGCGCTATCCACCGCTGAATCGGAGTACGTCGCTGCTGCTGCTGCTGCACAGGAGCTGGTAAACATCAAGGGCCTCAGCAAACACCTGAGCATCAATAGTGATGCTATTTTACTTGTTGATAATATAAGTGCTATATCTATGTCGAAAAGTTACGAAAATTCTAAAAGAACTAAGCACATTGACATAAGGGCTCATTTCTTGAAAGATCTTATTGAAAAGAACATCATCAACATTGAATATGTAAATTCAAATGATAACTTAGCAGATTTAATGACTAAAAGCTTATGTAAAGAAAAGTTTGTAAACTGTGTTAATCACTTTATGAGTTAGTAACTAAAAACACTTTATTAAAACTTTATAAAAGTTATATACATTCAGGAGGAGTTGTATTTTGTTTAATTTAACTTAAGGAAAGTAATTAATGATATGAGTAAATATAAAAAGGTGTAATAACGCTGACTGTTGTGAGATTTAAGATTATATACTTATCTGAAAAGTAAAACAAATTAGTATTGTATAATTAAATAAGTAAAAGTAAATGGTTAATAAGATAAATAGGATAAATACTTACATAAATACCTAAGTTAACTTGTAATAAATGTATGGATAGATAACTAAAGAATACTAAATACATACATAAATAGTACACTAATAATTTTAAATATGTAAAGCTGTAATTGTTATAGTCTAACTATTGTGTTTTTATTTGGGGACATAGTGTGGTGCTTTACAAGTAGCAAATTTAAGACGTTATTGTTAAATTTGAGGAGGAGTGTTGAAATACATAAAGCACAACACTATGATCGTCAATTGATTTGCACTTCACTAGTGTCAATTTTTTTTTTCCTTCTCTCTGGTCGCGCCGAGCGTCCCACCGGTGTTAATTTGTATTAATATAAAATGTGCTGAAATAAAAGCAAGTTGATCTACAAACAGTTTATCATTATTCTCAATAAACGTGATAGTAGCCCCGCTGATCCCTACAACTTTATGGAAAGGAATCTTCCTAAGATCACACGTTTACTGAAAACAGTCGTAAAATCTGGGACACAGGTTTCCATTTTGCCTGAGCCATTTTTATTGAGTTGTTATGACTCTGACAAGATTGTCTTCGAGCCGCTTTTAGAAATGGCGCGCCATATTGTTTACTTCGTTCCAAGATACGATAATAACTTGGCATTTATTGCATAATTAAGGTTACTACAGATATTACTTAATTAAGGGCATTGAGAATTGAACTACTCGTATTTTGTACAGTTAATCATAGTGACAAACGCAAATAAATTCCTATAGTATATAAGAACATAGGTATTGATGTGACTGATACCAGATGATGACGAAAGCGAGGATCAAAAAAACTACGAAACTGAATGTGAATTTAGCCTATAACTCAATAAAGAATTTGAAACATTATCGAAGTGTTGTAACCCGCTAAAATTACGGTTCGTTTAACAGAAACTCTACCGAAAAAATCATGTTAGATGATAGATCATGTACGGCGTTTGATACAAGTAATATTGAATGCCGTTTAATGAAACTGTAATTTCGCGATATTAACTCGATAATTTCACCTGATCGACAAATCACTGTCGCTTATTACATGGATGCATCGACATCACTAATTAATTAAAGCTCCGATCCAACGGCACGTTTAAGATATCGTACCTAATTGATGAGTCAATATGATCGATCGAGTTAAAGTTCTCGTGTGATTATAATTCGATTGAAAACCACTCGAGTTCAAGTTTTTGGTCCCGAGAAACTGTCTTGGATAAAAAGAAGTTTCCCTCTAATTCTATATAACTAACAAAATATAACAATTTGATTAGTAAGTAATTTAGAAAGTTTAACCTTTAAAAAATCTTAAATGGATATGCCCGTTTTCACCATTAATCCCTAATTTTTAAGTGAGCCCTATGGTAACCCGTAATAGGAATTTTGTTTTCATTGGGGTCACAAAAATTTGGGATTGATGCCGATGGTGAAAACTGGCATAAGTAAACTTATTGCTCACGTAACTACTCAAAAGTTACTCAACTCAAGGACCACGGATTATTAAAAAAAATATTATGAGTCACATGTGTATTAAAAAATCGTTAAAATCAAATACAGATTATATTCGCACCTGCCAATAAAGTGGCAACTTTTTATCGATATTAGGACCGTCTAGATTGCATCCGGGGCACGTAGGATTTATGACCCATAAACGCCAATTATTGCGAATTCGATTCCTTATGGCGATTTTCAGACTGCCTTATTGGGAAATAAATAGGCGCAATAAAATGACGATTAGTTAACTTTTAGCAAATACATTTAAGCTTTATTTAAGTAACTAATATTAATTGTAACAGCAAGGAAAGTAGTTGCTTAAGTTAAACTGATGGACAACTTAAATACGTTAAATTAAGTTAGTTCTAAAAGCGAAGAAAATCAATCTTTCCATGAAAATATTATGTAAAAAGTTTACTTTTCTGACAGTGCTTTCTTCTTTCTTTTCTTCTCTTTAGCATTAAAACCAAATATACCTACCTACGTGCAAAATTAAATCACCGACGATTGACAAATCAAGTCTTTTATATTTGGAGTTATTATCGTAGTACATATTTACTAAACGAAGCTCCTTGCGGCCCTTTGTAGTAGTACTAAGCTCAATTCATCCATCAGATTGGTTGAAATTATTATTTGGTCCAATCAGATTTCAATTTAGTTTCAAATGTAAATTGAAACTTGAGCCTTATTTCATTAAGGGCCTAACAGCGTGGACTCAGGCATAATGCGAAAGAGCTTTTCTGCCTCAACGCACTCGGTTCTCCAAGTCATATTAAGTACTTATTGTATGGTTTGAGCTATCCGCCCATTTACTGAAGTTTAGCAATTTTGTAAAATAAAATCAAGTGGCAGTGGGCGGGGCACATAGCTCGTAGAGCTGATGGCCACTGGGGCAGAAAAGTTCTCGAGTGGCGACCACGGGCCGGAAGACGTAGTGTGGGCAGGCTCCTCAGTAGGTGGACCGGCGATTTGGATGGTCGCGGGAAGTACCTGGATGCGGGCAGCGCAGGACCGGTCGTTACATAAATCTTTGGCAGCCTTTGTCCAGCAGTGGACGTCATTTGGCTGAAACAGTATTTAATTTAAAAACTCCATGTGTTCACGTATAACCTTCATTGATGCGATTAGCACTATGTAGCTTATTTCTCACGGCTGCCCCGATGTCGTAAAGCCGATAGCAGCAATAAAATGTGTCGCCGGCGCTGTATTTAATTAAATTAGTAATTAAAACATACGGGCGGGATGAGGGGAGCGTTTATGGCGACCAATTAATTATAGTCATAATTTCAGCAATTAGTAAGGATATCGTGTAGCCGGATGCATATATCAGGAGTTACTTAGTGGTTAATGTGTGTGTTACTTGAGCAAGAGCAGAAGGACTTATAAGAAATAACTTAACTTTTAAAGGATATAATTAAAGTCAAAACTTATTTTAGTCCTATTATCACCTACCTAAGTAGAGATTGAAGACTATATTAAAAACTTAGAACGAACTTAGAACCCGCACTTACCTTTGTAGAGCTACTAAATAGACAAACTAAAATGAAAATTAATAACTGAAATTTCTTATTTATCTTTAAAATTAACAACTTATTATTTAACAAAAAATACAAATTACAAAACGTACAATAAATCGTATAGATATCTCCGCAGTCCACTGCGTTGCTTTCATGATTTGTCTTTTAATTAGAAATAACTCATCTTGCCAATTATGTATCATCTACTCATAAAGTAGGTGTATTCCTTTGAACGTTTCGATTAATTGTAGCTGTCGTATTCGATATAAATTATACTTTGGTTGTGTCTGCCGATCTGTAATTGAATGAGTTGCGCCAATTTGAGTCTTTTGAACCGATGAATTGAGCAATTACAAGAGTCTTTATTACTTTGATGGTAAAATTGTGGTGGACGAGTGTTCGATTAAGATCTGGGTAAAGAACTTCCCGAAATAGTTTCAAACGAGCCATGACGTATCATCTTAGATGACGTTGACATGACTCACACGTCAATGAGACACAATTACATAATTTGGATTTACATGAAAATTATTCATTAGGAGAAATGACCAAAACCTAAGCACTCGTGATGATTCTTAAAACTATTCGCAATCTGACCTTTAAGATTAAAATGCAAGAGTTGGTCACTGAACAAATGACATTCGACGCATTTATACCCTTAGTTTTAAAACTGGCATTGTGGGTAAGTAGTTTGTAATAATTAAATATTTATCAATGTCAAAGTCACCACGAATATGAATATTCAGTTCGCTGTCTTCGTTTTAATTTTACCAGACGGGTTTCGTGAAATAAATGAAGTTGGTTACACGACTTATTAAAAATTCAATTAAAATGAACCGCATTTTATAACAAAAGACCTTTGTTTCATGACAACATAATAGAGCAAAATAATGTAGAAGCACATGTCTAGGACAGTTTTAATACAGATTTTTGCCTCGGGCGTCGCGTTTGCGATTTCATATTCATATTTGTTTTGCATATACGCGATAACCGCTGCAGTTTTATTTTTAACGTCACAGTTTCACAGACGTCTTTAAACTATTATGCCTATATTTGTGTTAGTAATTTAAAATTAGCATCGAAGGTTATGAGTTGTTAACTTAAAACGACAATTTAAACATTAGATAACAGAAAATAACCTAATTAATATTTCCAATAGAGGTTTAATTAGAATGTAAAATCTGAGCCAAGTTAATTTACACTTTAAAAAAACTTTTAAACATCAGATGTTTGTATTGAAAAATGACAACTAGGTATAATGCTTAATTTGTATTTCATTGCCCGTGTACTTATCGGTTATTTATAAAAAATAATGGCAGTCGGAACTACTCAAGTATGTATTATCTCATCCTCGGTAAAACTTAAGTAGAGTCAAGACTGGCATTATTTTATGACATAACATAATACGTTGTAGAGCTGACGGTAGGTTATTAAAGCGTTAATAATAGACCATAGACACTGATGGCCAGTCTTATGCAGTTCCGAGATTGAAATAATAGGTTGCGCACTGCAGTGTATTATTGGTGTAGCCCTTAACTGAGTCAGCGCCTGAGGTACAGGAAGGGTGACATTGGCATTATGACGTGACAGAGCATACAAATCTGAAAGAAATCTGAAGTCGCGATACTTCCCAAAATAGCAAACCCAACCCAATGCTCCCATACCTCTGGTACTGACTAAGTTAAGAGCTAGGCCTATAGTGTGGCAACCCGGCTCTTTCTGTCGTGGGACCAACCATGGTGACATCAGTGACAAACATTGTAGTTTAAATAAACTTATCTATGACATCAACAAAAACTTTTCTTAGTTACGAGTAACATTAAAATTAGAAAAAGATTTCACATGACTTTCAAAGAGAACACGTCTGACTGTGGTCCCTGAAGTAGTGAAATAAAAACACAAAACGAAGTCGAAATGAAAATACGAAGCCATAATAATAAACGTGGAATAAGTTTGCGTCGTGTAATGAACACGATTATAGGAATCGCCGCCGGGGGTGTATTCTTACATGATTTAGAATAAGGTTTGTTTGTTGTTCATTTCGAAATTCGAACCCCAGATAAATAATATTCTTGAATTTGAATTTCGAATTGCAATGATTTTATTGTAGCTGAAGGTAGTTAAGCCTTTAAACGCAGAGGGGCTACTTAACAAATACAGCTATTTAAAATAAATGAAGTTATTGAAAAAGCAAACATAATATTGACTTGTACCTATAGTAGAGCCAACATGGCGCTACAACACAGTGACCATGCGCAGTGTAAACTATGAAAATATTTTCTACCTAAGGCTGTCTCATTCCGATTCAACCATTTACATATTAATCCACATCTCATGCGGACTCCGGTTTAAAAAGATAAAAATATCTCAAAGCTTCGCGTACCTGCCTCCGATAAGCTGGGGTTTACCCTTCAAAAGGATTTTATCAATCGACTCTGTCCATCTTTTTTACTCATGCAAACGTCTAAGAGCGAGTGAGAGAGGCGGATAGAGATCGAAGTTGAATGTTTCAAAATCGTTTTCAGAGTAGGGCCTCAATTTTATGTCTGGGCAACTCTGAGCCATTAAAACCCCATAATACAGTACTATGTCTCCGAACCTGTTCTGAGCCTTGACATTTTAGTGCTCTTCTACCTACTATGCACTTCGTCTACCTACGGTGAGTTACATTGTATTATTTGTAACTTTGTGTCTTCCAGCCAATGCCTGCGCTCGCGCCGGTTGCGTCGTTTTTTAAACACCAGTTTACTTGACCACACTGTAACAAAAAAACACAGAATCCAGAAAGATTTCAAACCTGTAACTTGATTAAAATCTCGCTTATCTTCTGAAGATGTACTTACCTACAATTTATTTTTGAACCAGAACAAATTAAAGTAAAATCCTAGATTTAAACCATTACCGGTTTTAGGTAAAGGGCTCGTGCCGTGAGTTACGAAGTTGATAATGTCAAAGTCAACACTTTCAATGCCACATTGAACTTTTAATGTCAATGTCATTAACGATATTTCGCGCGAAAAATACTATGTCCAAAGCCATGGACGTTTTGGGTAAAACTATAAGTCTACGTTGAATTAAATAAATAAATGAAAAGCTACGAAAATAACAGTATTTCAACCAGTTACATACCAAGTTCGAGTGGGTTTGAGACCTAATAACAGAATTCATTAAATATTATTTTTAAAAATAGCATCTCTATTATAAGGCTTCCCAACCTTGCCAATGCGAATGCTGAAAATAAGTCCTATTTGGTAAGAGTTCTCTTGTGCCAATCCTTGATTGTTTAATGGAAAAGGTCTTAGGTCGTCTACGTAGGCCTGTAAAGTATTATTATTCTTAGCGAAGTCCATTTTCACTTGATCGTTTTCAAGGTTAGGGCACTCAACAGTTCAAACATTGATAAGTTGAATAAACAATCTGTTTGCTTAGCGTCCTCGCCCTCATCCTTTAAGAGCTTTGCGATTATGTGTTTGGGTTGGGTCCTATAACGATACTTGTAAGTTAAATTGTAATTTGAATATCGCTTACGGGTTCTCGATGTTTCCCAAAACTTCCAATATCATCTTTCAAAATTTCATAACCTTCATTGAATATGATTCTATTATATATTCTATAACTTCCAATTGAATACCTTTTGCCTTTTTGTGATACCTAGCATTTTCTATAGGGCTAGTTTTTTTCAGTGATATTATATGTATAGTAAGGCGGCATTTCCCAGGATTCTTTACAAGAATATTTCGTATTCGTGTTTATCAAATTAAGTGACGTGTATCATACGTAAAAAGCAATAATGATGTGACAAATTCATAGAAATATGTAGTCATTGGTTTAAACGCAAATTTTTCTATTTAATAATGTTTTTTCGGTCAGAAAATGGAATTCATAACGTGGAGCTGTAACGAATCGCAATATACCATCAGAATTGAAAGGCTATCAAGTAGAGAACAGTGAACAAATCTTCAACATCATTTAGGGTTCTGGCTTCTCTCATTAGTAATCCTTTGAACAAGGGCATTAATCGTGAATTTATCAATAACACTTAGGGCTGTCATAACCAAATATTCGAGTTGCAATTTACATATTATAACATAGTCATGATAAGCTGAGATCTGAAGTTTAGTCTTATAATAAGTTTTAGTATGCGTCCTGACTTGAAGAATTTCGAGAATTTCTATGAACTACAATTTGAAGCTTTCTTTTGGAAAAAAATTATTTTACAACATTACTGCAGCGAGCTTTTCTTTAGTATTGAGATTTTTTACTCGGTAATGCTTGTAACACTTTCTTAACTTTCATGTTATGTTATCTATGTATGACATGTGCTTAGTGAAATATTTGTCATGACTGGATTTTTTTGTACTCTTATTATGATTTTCTTTGTTGGCAACCCTAGTTACCAACCAGGCATCCTTGAAGCGAGGAGTTCGAGCAGACTGTGACTGGGGGTTAGATTCGAGTGTGCAAATCAAACACTTGTATCTCGCACTACAAGAATCCAATGTTTGCTCGCAGCCAATTGGTTTCGCAAATATCGCGTTACCGTTCGAATATCGAGTGTACATTAAACGAAGTTATACGTTTGTATACTATCTGATCGGGTTTCGTTGGAGGGTTATCTAGCCGTCTGCTTTCAGCTGTCTGTCTGGTGTTGACTATAATGGCATTTTAAACTTTATTTCTATGAATTTTTACAACAAAATTAAAATGTTCCAAAAGCCCAACGGTTACTCAGTAGCCTAAAAATTTCGAGGATATTTCAGTATGATGGTTCGATGAGGTTCCTGTGTCGTTTAAAATAACTATGTAATCTAAGTAGGTACATCGTTTTGAAGTTTCCAAAAAAGTAAAAGCTAAGTAGGATGTTTGTGTATTCCATTGTGGGGGGAACGCAGGCCGCTACCAATCGATCAACGTGGAAAGCATTGGGGGAGACCTATGTTCAGCAATGGACGTCCTATGGCTGAAATGATGATGATGATGATGAAGTAGGATTTTTACAAAGCATTGAGTTAACATGGTCGAATGCGTTTTAAGTATCATAAAGAATTTCTGGGTCTATATTTACTGCAACAGTCGAGATGAACCCCATTATTCAAGCCTCATTTCCATCAAGAAGCTCCATAACAATGCAATGTATGGCAAAGTTCATACATACAATGCGTCTCGGGACAATGCAAGGGCTTGTGTTGAGGTCGCATTGCTTACTTCTCACCTCCAAAGAAAATATTTGCTTGAAAGTCAAGGTAGACTCTATCTTTTATCATCTGAAATTTTTAGGTAGGTACATTTTTGTAAAAGCTGGCAACTATCATTTGTTTATTTTTCTGGTCAAAATAAATTCTCAATTTCTTCACGTTTTAAGACATTTTTTATTTTGCAAAATAATTTTTTGGCAATTGATCAGTGCCATTTTCTGCTGCATGCCTCGTTTCATTCGGCTTGCGTTCTTCTAAATACCTAGTAATGTTTTAGTACCTATCTTGTTCAATCGTCACATTACATTTAGGTATTTTATTAATGGTTTGTAAGTAGCCTATCTAATTAAAATTTCATCAACCCCCAAGGTTTGATTTATGTTGTAATGCTAATCGAAATGCTACAAAATGAATATAAATGGTATTTACGCCATGAACTCAATATCTCTGCTCCAATATTGTTTCTTTACAAACGTTCTATATCTATTATGATTATTTTGTCCTGTCGCACAAAATGAACTAAAAAAATTATAAACTACAAAATTACGTCAACACCACCAGACCCATACCACAGACAAATCGCAAAGCGCTGGCAGGGCCCGATACGCATGCGCGGCGAGGAGAAAGCGACCTGCAGCGACCTGTGCGGTCGCCGACCCCGCTGAATTCGGCCAAGGTCTGCGCCGCGACATTGGGCGGACTCATCTGCATTGTAATAGAAGTGCTCGTTTCGAATGTTGTGGGTGGAAAACGCATGAATAAGAGTTAGGATGGTAATAGAGTAGGTAATGACGTAGGCCATCTTAAAACAAATGAAAACAAAAATTCTTTTTTAAACGATCAAAATTTGGATGCCCAAAATAAAAATGAAATCTTCTAGTTTCGTCTGTTCAAACCGTTCCAGCGCTTAGAGAGCAGCAAGGCGCTGAACTTGATTACCTAGGCACCTAACTGCTTTTCCATTATTTTTATCGTGTAACTTCATAGCCTTTATCGACTCGACTCTTACTTAGATCTTCAAAAGCAGTGATAGAAAGTCATTTGACCAAGCAAAGATTTGGCTGGTAAAGTAATAGGTAAGAGTTGCCAAAGAAGTCTAGCATGAGGCAGCAACTTCGTTAAATTTCGTAGAAGTGCTGATATCTTTTAAAATAGCGAAATAATGACAATAATTAGAGGAACGAATTTATCAGCTCGTGTTAACGTACATAATTTAAAAATTATATAATTGGAGTTACTAATGATATAAATGCACTTGAATTACAAACTTCCAATAAGCGAGTAATTATTAAATGCTAATATAAAATACATGCTATAATTAAATGTTAATAATACACAACTCGGATATTATGTTATGTTACTACACTTGCGTGCAAAAATATGGAATCACCCTATTTATTCTGAGCGATCATAAGAACTAAATGACTAATAGAAGATCAATAAAAATGGTACCATTTTAAAGGTGATTTTATAAAGTTAAAATTGATACCATAGATAGATAGATACATACAATACATAGTCATTCGGTTCTTAAGACCGCACGGAACGCAAAGGGGTGATTCCATACTTTTGCTCGTAAGTATAGTATAATTCATATTCAACGTAGAATTTCTTGACACGGGAAGGCTTAGCTTGATTGACGATTCGCACATATTTTTAATTAAATTAACATCCATCACTGGATCTGCCGAAGTGCCAATTACGAGTATAGTCGCTACACGTGAAATTGTTTTTGAAGCAACATCAGTAAATTGACACAGTCCTTACGGAAACGAATTAATAAAATATATATCTTTCTCTTCACAAATTAATCTCTCAAAAAATGTAGCCGTATATTTTGGTGTGTCAAAATATTTTTCATGATAATTTATGATCGCTCCACGCAGCATCTGGCGAAACTTATTTATAAACCGAACGAGCACGAGGAAATGAAGTTCAAACGTAAACTTTATTGCCGGGCGAAAGTTATAAAACGTTCCTGATTCTGAGTTCGGACAGATCGACGAACCTGGCGTTTAAAATCGGCCAAGGTCCCTACGGTTACCGACCTTTCGACTCGCGTCCGAAAAATTCGAATTCGACGAAACACTCGAAAGATTCTACATCGAAAAAAATGACCGTACCCAATTAAGATTGCGTGTTGCAGCATTCCACGGCCGGCTGCAATAAAAGGACCAAATCCAACATCAAAACTAAAAGGAATGGCGCAGTAAGTCCATCGAACTGCGTCTAAATCCAGCCAAGGTCTCGCCGGCTGAAGGGCGCCTCGCCCGGCCGCCTTTGTACGCTGGTCGTTTACACCGCCGATAACAAAAGGTTCGTTAAATACCTACGACACTGACTCACGTCTAGCCGAGATCGAGTAAAAGTCTGCGTGTGTTAACCGCTCCACTGCAGAAGATGCAATTAGCGCGACAATTATAGCGATGATTCACATAGCGTAAGGACATCGCGACAATTTATTCGCTCGCGCAGTGATTCCTTGAAAGGGTTTAGAGACCACCCGGCGCGCAGGGATATCGAATTCAATAAAACCCGAAACAAATTAAAAAGTAAAGCAAACGTAGGCATTAATAAATATAGCGCCATCGACATAAAAACCGCTGGCAGACCACTACAAACAGATATCGTACGGCGGGAGAATATTACTCTTATAATGGGTGTGTTAATGCACAGAATGGCGTCTAGACTTGGTTTTGCTTGGCTGAACGGAGATGCGCTCGTGCAGACTTGCGGTGAGGAGACTCCTGCTGGGTTCCCACCGAGCCGAGCGGTTATTATATAAAAACATGCTCGTTTTTTGTTTCTGTAATCAAGAACCTATAGCTTTAGAGAAAAAGCGAGACTTGTTACACGCGAGTTATCTCTCGCGTCTGAATAGTGAATAAAGTGATCGTTACCAGAGGAAGGATAAGAATAATAAAATTGATAAAGCGCATTAACCCCGCCGACCTACCACAAGTTGTTTTCGCACTGCTGATAACGCTGCCGAGTGAACTTCCCGCGGTCGATTTGAGCGCACTTTCCGCTCGGTAAACATTCACAATCGGTGCTCCCTTAATGACCTACATAGCTCCCCTGTACTTAGTGCTTGCAGCGTGCCTGGGCCTGACCTGCCCCAACGCGGCCTTGCGGGAGACAGCGAGGATGGCGGGACATGTGCGGTTTCGCGTGAACCCACTTCCGCACTTTTGGAAGAGTTCGCGTAATTAAATTTTACGAAACTTTCAACGAGTACATTTAGTGTGGGAATTTCGTTAAATTGGGTAGCTATTTTAGTGATGAACATGGTAAATATGCATTTGTGATTGAGTATATTGCGATTACATATTTATAAGACACATACTGATAATTTAACTATGGCTATTACCGTTATTTTGACAGCAATCTTCCAAACATAATATTAATTATTTTGAAGAACCTTATGTTATTTCATTTAAACATGGAAATTATGTTTGATAAACTAGGTATGTCTGTACTTACGAGTATGTATACGAAACCTGAAACTTAAAGGAAACTATCGCCTGTAAACTCATCCGGTATTTAAAAAGGCAGCGGCGTCATTGAAGTCCGAACATCAAAGGAACCTTGACTCGAGGCATCCAGCATGAAAACTGATGATCATTAGCTAGTAAATGCAAATTCCCTTTCCAGCCATAAGCCCTCCAAACAGGGTCACGATGAGGAAAATAAACATGCAAAATATTTTAAAGATTCCTATGCGAAACAGGAAAAAACACGCAAATTATTTAAGTAAAGTTCTGAACTCTGTCAAATAGGTCAAATTAGTTAAAATTAGACTGTCGCGCCGCGTACTTGCTGCACAAGTATTGATTTTCCTAGTCACCGTTCCCAAAATGAAATGGAATGAGCGCGGGGCGACATGGCGTGGCATCTATTATTGATTGGCACGACGATGCATCGCCGCATTGTTCGTAGGATCGATTCCGACTCGTCCCTGTCCCCCCGCTTCTATTTTTACCGCTTCATTGCCTACTCCCCTCGCTGCCAGTTTCCTGCCTTTTATTAAACTATCTGCATGTTAATTAACAACGGCCTCGCCTCGGCTTGCTTCTGTTTATTTTTCTATTAGCCGGTCCCTAACATGCTGCTGTTTAAGGCAATCCCATTTGATATGTACAAGTTTAAGTACTACAGCTGCATTCGTTACAAGTTTCTTTTTTATTTCTCAAGCACCAGTTCGAACGTGCACGCTTGTCATAATGTTTCATACATTTATTTTTTTGACCTTCAACTACATTTAATTAGACGTCTCTCAGCGTTGTCAAACCTCCCTCGCTAGCGTGTCTCAGTCGGGCATTAGTGTAAATGTATCTTTGTCCCTTTCTGAAGGGGCATCTGGTATACATAAACCTGAGTCTGTTTACGCTATGAGTTTGACTGTGTGCGTTTAGTAGGGGTGCGGGCATGTGTTTGTACGTGGCGTTTTGTCTACAGCTGTTGTGGCTTTGGAACCACACCGCCTCTATCGACTCCTCTAAATTTATGCTTCCTCATGACCCTCCGACTATAGAACCCACAGAAAATAAAGTCGTGATAATTATGAAACTACTTAAATTCTATGCATGTTTCTCGATATATCAGTCTGTATACCCATTCAAACGAAACTGACAATCGTATATCGTCTATTGTTTACATTCGTGCCAAGTTAATGGCCTGATGTTTTCTTATTATGTCAAAACAAGAACCAAATCTTTATAATGTCCAAATGTATACTTATTTTTCGTCGGCGTTGCTTGGACTGTCGTCCTCATTATCGCAACTGGCTTTAAAGAAAATAATGATGTCATTATTCACGGCTCTTTTGTCATGGTTCGAATAAAAGAATTGTACCGGTATGATTCCTCGGTAACCCGCCTTACCTTGCGCTTGCGTCGAACACTTCCATAGGCAAACAGCTGGCGAGAGGTCAACGACACCGCGCTAGTGCAAATTGTATAGTTACACATTGGGAAAGCAAGAAAAAACATCCATTTTGTTCACGGATCAACATGCGTGCTCTTTTGTAAATTCCAAGAACGTTATACTCACTCAAAAGCACACATGTTACATGTTTTGTTTATGTTTTCAACAGATTTTTACGTCTCTAGCCTAGAGTGAAGATTAATTTGAACTTAATTTGGAGCCATACATTTATCTACACTTAATTACGTCCTTCGAATAATCCTTACTTCCTTATGTATTTCTTATTTACGAGTATTCGTAGCTGCTGTAGACAGTACACATTTAACTTTTAGATGTTCAACGTAAAAACGATTCCAATTTGCATATCTACGTCACTAAAATGTCATCGGAGATCGCTATTAAAATTCCAAGATTCGCGTCTCTCATTAATTCGTTTGTACAATGGTGGTATTGAACGCGCATCAGTAGATGTTATGATGGCGTCATTCCCAAAAGCGGGGTCGACGTTCGGGCCCCTACCTGCATTTTTTATTGCACCCTGCCCGTGACGCAAGGGAATCCAAGGGACAGTTCCTCGTACACTGATTCGGCACCGTTTTGAGTCACTGTCCTTTTTTATACTTTCTCGTTTTTATCTCGATTTTAAGGTTTGGACTGCTCCTGCCCGTTGTTTTTAACGGGTTAATCGACTTTTGTGTTGGCTACATGTTTCTACGTTGAAGATTCTTTAGTATATTTACACTCATTATCATTATTCTATCTGTATTTTATGGGAATACTTCTTTTAACCCAAAGTTTTTGTAGTAAAAGTCGTTCAAGCAGCTAGCAGTAGCTATGGTTGAAAATTTTGTAGATATAAAGCTGATTTGGTGAAGCTCTTCATTGAAATGAGCATCAATTGAATGAATGTACATAGGTGCTAAGTTATTTCTGTAATATTCATTATTTGCGCAGTTGGCGCTTATTTCAAAATTGCTGCAAGAAATTATAATTATGAATATTGAATTTATTATGATAGCTTCAATAAAAAATGTAGTGAAAATTACTTTGATTATTTCAGTTGATCCTAATCCGTATTACCTACCTAATACGGATTAGAATCAACTGAAATAATTTACCTAATAGATACGTCTACAGATGTTAACAATGCCCATAATGCTAATCTTTTTATGAAGATATGTAATTGTTATTTATATGGAAATCATGAATTGCATAGAATGATGATTTTATAATGGTACTCTCTCAATCAACATGAAAAACATTGTGTAGGTAGGGAATATCATGGGCGGCTCGCTAATGTTGGCTATTTTAATTTCGATCAAGCTTGTTTGTAGAGCCAATTAACTAGATTTATTTCGATCGTGCATCATTCGGCTCACAAATATGCGTTCGGAATTCTTCGGAACCTCGAAAGTGTCAACTCGGTCATCAGATCCAACACGATTGGCATGGGCGACTTCCCGTTGCGCAACCGAGGTCGCCGATCCCGTACAATTGGGGCAACCAAAAATGTGTCAAGTTGAACTCGGGTCGTTCACCCCGCTATTTACGTAGGTACCTCTCACGAAAGGCCGCCTTTTGTCTCGCGTGTAGTGTAAACCGACCCTTTTGGAAGTTGAAGTTGGCGACAAAGGCCAACTTTGAAGGCAAACTCGCAAATTCACCGACATTGCTAATGGTGTTGACTTTATTTACTGGGTCACTTAGAAATCCTTGCACTTTCATTTATTTTTCTTTTGCCACTGCTTGGACACCTTCATATATGTTTTTTTTATCTCACACAGTCGTCACAATGTGTAAGTAGTGCCATATTTCATCATTAATAACAGAATTCGATGAGTAAATAAAACAGGATCTTATAAAAATCTATAAAGATCTACGGCACATTTTTCCATGTTAAGCGCTCAGGCACTTATTATTCACAAGTTGTTTCCTCCGAGTAGAAAAGAAATAATTGTAATGGTGTCTACGTGAGAAATAAATAATTCATAGAGATCTTTTGAAAAATATTATGGTCGACGGCGCAGGCGCATTATACTTGTAGATGTCGACATTAAACTTACCCACAGCGCCTTGTTCAATCCTCGCCGAAGAAAGGAAAAAAACTAGCGCTAACCTTTATGATACTGAAATAACGACTACTGAAGAAGGACTGAGTTATTAAAATAGTGTACGAGTATTATCAGGAATGAGCACGGGTTATTTGATTTCTATTGTAGCATTTAATTTTGTAGCACTAGACATTAACTCCCGTATTCACAAACATTACTATGAGGACTTACAGTGCGCGTGGACGCACAAGGTGACACATGAACCAATCACAGAGCTCTATTCAATGCTGTGCGTTCGATTTGCTGCTTCACTTAAGCAAGTATCGTTTGTGAATACGGGCGTAAATCTTGCAACGTTTACTTCTCCAGTTCATTCATATAGCAAAAAGTTATTTCCAAAATTATTACCATTGCAGCATTGTTGGTGTCATGTTCTGCGCACGCGCCTTTGCACTTGCACCTGCGCTCCCGTTGTAAAGGTCTTTCAACATTCCGGATGTCTGGGTGTATGGCTACTTAACTGATGTTTTGACTCAAACTGGTGTTTATTAACATAAGTAAACTATCCTAATTACTAACGACAGAGTTTCTTACAACATCCCATCAAAATTTATGGTTAGTTCATGTCCTCCATATGACTGGAATGAGTACACTTAAAGTTTGCTCATCGCGTAAATATAACTTCCAACATATTTTCAATATACATACTTCCTATACGCTTAACGATCCTTTAAACAACGTAAGACATTAAAATGTACAGTTTATGTCTCATAAAGAGTAACACTTGAATAAATAAAATCTCGCATTCAATCCCGACACCCGCTTTAGTTCTTGGAAATAATAGCATTAGAATGGAGGGTATTTTTTGATAATTATTTAAACATGCAAGTCCTGCAGCTGACTACGAAATATAAATCAAAGTCGAGCCCCAAATCATTCAAATAATGTCAACATGAACACAATTTGACTCAGATGATATTGTCTACATTCTATTGTTGAATACATCATTCTTGGAGCACAATGTGTTCATTCATACGAAGAGACGCGTTGCCAATGGCAACCATCGTCCCGCAATGCAGGGGATGTGCCCTTTTCGAAGCGCCCACAAAAATTCTGCCGGTTGGGAATCCCCCGGTGAAGTTTTTTCAATCTCCACATGTCATATGGGCCGCTATAATACATTCCTCTTTGATGCTATAACTCTGTTGCCAAAAATATTTAGAAATACAGCTTATTCTTACAAAATCAGTTGACTCTCCTTGGTAATTCAGTCCAAGAAAAATACTTACACTAGAATTCCCGACGAAATGCGAAGAGATATTTTTAAGTCCGCTGCGGTGTTAGACGAGACATCTTTAGATCCTCGCTGTGCGGCGTCTCGATTTCTATCCAGGTCATTTAGTCCAAAAGTTTCCTTCCCTCGACACTCGTCCCGCGCAAAGTACGAAAAATTTCAAAAGAGACTCCGGGAATCGGTAAAGTTCTCATGAAAAACGACGCGCTTTCACACTTTTGAGATTATTAAGCACCTATATCTCGCGCGACGCGACGCTACGACGTGGGAACATCAATAGTTTGACGATCTCAACAAACTTCGAACGTTCGTGACTAACTTAGAAATGAATAATTTAGTATGTGAAAGAAGCATTTCGATGTTTTCATTAATAACGCTCAAGCTCTTCGGTTTAAAATAAGAACAAGTCTGGATGTGCACTAAAAAACCTAATCTAAAATAAGACGCACCGCTCTGCACGAAGAATAACAAAACAACAAAGCTTATGCAACATCCTGCTAAAGGAGCCCGCTGCGGAGAGGGTTAGATATTATAATAAGTAAAGCCAGACCCGCATTTAGGCTGGCGTGGCCTTGATTTTTTCCAAATCGCTGAGGCTGGCCTTGAGCGAGGCAGGTGATTGGGTTACATAAACTAAGTCCGTCCCCACTTCCTGCTAGCTCGGTTTGCAGTTGTCGAAGGTTTCTAAGAAACGCCAAATTTGATGCCCGGTCCCCCTTGTTTCGTTCTTATTATTTTTCCAGTCTTGCAATTTTAGGCTCGACGCTTACGAACGCAGCGATCATCTCACTGTCTTATTAACTTGAAATGGCAGTTTAAAATCACAAAAACAGTATATTCGATATTGACTGAATTTGAAATTCAGTCTGTTGAACAATGAATTAAGGAGACGCGTCTGAGGGTAATCATTATCTATCATTGGTTTAAAAGTAAACGTTTAAAGTCGCATTAAATTGCCCAAGTGTAGTCCAATTACCGGCCACAAAGATTCCATTAAAACGGAGAATAAAAACTTATATCGTAATGAGCGTACTGCCTTACGGGCAGAATGGAGAACAGCATCAAAACTGGTTTGGCTGCACGCGAGTCCGCCAGGGAAGGAACACGCAACGAATAAAAAGAAACCTATATGCGCTCTAGGAAACGCTGACCTTGGACGCAAGAGGCATGGCACCTGGCGTTTTTATCTGCCCTTCGAATAAATTGCAAACTTATTTTTTTACTCCTCCACGTCTTCGCGTCGAGCGGCATTCCAGAATTTTCTTTGTACTTCGTGTGATGTAATAAGCTATCTTTGGAAGACAATATTGGTGTTAGGTACGCGTTAATGGCGGCTTAGAGCGGTTTGACAAGTGAAGTTAAACAAAGCCGGTGGGACTTGTCGCCAGGCGTAGAGCCTCCGCAGCGACGATATGTCGGCCGTGGTGTCGGTTGCGTAACCGGTGTCGAGCCGTGAGGAAAGTGAATGCAGCATTTCGAGGTCACATAGAAAGTTGCCGCCGCGCCTGCTGCTCGCTGTCACTGCTCCAAGAGACATCGCTACCGGTACGAAGAAACGTTCGCTTTTACACCAGCGCGCCCCATAAACATCCAGCTCATTCCATTCACGCTCGAAGCTGATCTGTGAATGATGCGTCCTCATTTAAACGTCACGAATACTACACCACAGTATTATTACTACGCGAATAAACAACCCATCACGCAATATTTTCAAACTAATTTTAGGATAACTGACGCCATAATTCCAAACGACATGTTATCGTCATTGGCACGATAAAAACATCATAATGGCACGAAAGCTATTAAAATATTGCATAATAAGGTATTCAACCCAATGTTTTCCGAAGTAGTATCAAAAAATTCCAAGGAGTTGGCACAAAAAGTTACACGTGCCGCCCGGCCAGCTCAACCGCTCTGGGCTATTGAAATTTTGGCCATGGCCAAGCAGCCTGGCTTGCATATAATGGAACATCAATTCCGTCTGGACCCACTGAATTTAATATGTATTTACCTTTAAGATCCCTTCCTTCCCATTAAAATTTGTTATACTGAATTGTATTCAGTCTGGTCTACACCTCATTTTTGTTATTTTGAATGCATGGAATAGTAAAGCGTTCCCGTGTATAATGCATAGAATGTCCGTGACCATGATTTTATAGTCGTTTGAATGTTCAATCACGAGCAAAGGTATCGGCCGGCAATCCAAATTTATGAGCACTTCAGACTGATGCTTCTTGCATCTAACCGACCGTTCATTAATCTCAGTCGCCGTATACCTATTTACCTGTCCACATTGTATCACCATCGCTGCTCCAGACACACGCTGCATAATAAGCAGCCTCACAATAACTTACAATAGCTGCTATAAAAAGCAGACTGTCCTGACGCATATACACATCGCCACTGAGTTGAGTAAGCTTGCCAGCCAGCCGTACAAAAACACAGACATTTTCATTAGTACCTATCAAAAAAACGTCAAGCTGTATGCTACTTTAAGTGTTTGTGGTAGGAAATTTTAACGCTGTTATTTTGGCTCTCGTTCCAAAGAAATTTTAATATTTCAAAACACTTTCATGCGTAGTATTTCTTGATATTACTGTACCTTTTTCAATGCGTCCGTATGTAGCAAGAATCGAAACATTTACATATGAAAAGTAAGACTTCCAGTGTTTTGATTTTACTGAACTGCGCTGTACATTTCCTTTACGATCCATAATCTTTCTTCAGTGCTGAGACCTTGCCTTGAGATGAGACAACAAGTTGCCTTTTAAATATTTCAGATACATATTCGTTAATGGAGGTTCATGAATATTTTTACGAGGACGACGAGACTGTGAATCTTTTGATCGAAAATTGCTTTCGAATGTTCGTTCGAGACTTGAGTGCTTCAGCCTGGAAGGCCGTTATCTGCCAGGTCTCACATCAAGTGTCCCGCTTATCTCCATAAATGTTTGATCAGGTGCCGTGCTCTGTTCGCCAACAAACCACATATTTGTTGGAACGATGCCTCTCAAGGCCCCCGAGTCTCTTCGGTTGACCGTGAAAACCCCCTATCTTATTTCGGCCGTATCAAATTATGTTTAAGGCTTCAGTTGGATTTGGAAACGCCAAACTTTTTTGTTTACCGAAGTTACGCGGTGCGCCATAATTCAACGAGTGGCTTTAAGGGACATGATTTATATTTATCGTAGTACGTGTGATCCTCTACAAACGAATACAAATGTGGCTGATACGAACGTGTAGACATTGTTATATTTTAAAAGAATCTGGTTTTAGCATCGACGGGTCGGTTCGCCTCAATCAAAAGCCAAAAATGTTAATCGGCTTAACTCGCGAGTGGATGTAGAAAATTGATATGTCAGATTTGCTGTAGATTTGTGAAGGTGATGCGACGTTACGAACGTTTGTAAATTCCATTTCGATTGTATTAGACTGTTTTGATGTTAAATATTTCTTATTTTTTATTGCAGGTAAATATGATGCCGTTATTTCCAAAGTAGACGATTACAACGTCGTAAGTATGAAAGAAGAAACACAATTTCCACGTAAAATAATATTCGAGTTCTAATTTTGTCTCAGGATATTACCAATAACGTATTCGTGCTTTTATCTGAGTAAATCTTGAGGAATTCAGGTCAGGAAACCATGAATCAGTCATCGCGGTGTTATTACCGTTGAAGGAAAGCCTTCCTTTGGTTCTAAGAACTCATTTTGAGGAAACCTTTGCTTAATATGGACTTGGTTTTTTACCAAGTAAATTACCTTTGGATATTTTTTTCTGAAAATAACATTTTGTGAATTCTGTGTCTTATGAGCTTGACTGACGTTGCGTGTATTGTGTAGCCAAGCCATCTTAGATTCAGCGATTTTTCACGGGCGTTTATTTTTGTTTGCTCACATGCTTCCATGGTGTTCTGTGGTGGGAAGTAACGGTTTGGTAACTTAATGCGAAGGTAAGAGCTGTACGGTACTTAAAGAGGAGGAGTTGAGGGCCGTTGTACCGAAAAATATTACATACATATTTCTGTTTACATTGGAATTGGAACAGTCGAGAAGTAATTATGTTGTTCAATTTGATTTACAGCCTCATTTGGATGGCAATTCACTGCATAAAATTAAAACTCAATATTTTTCCACTCATTATTTTAAATATCTTTACTTATTTCTCATCAGAAGACACCTTGAAAGCAATAAGCTGCATAAATGGAAAGACTAACCTCTTGCCAAACAATGCAGTAATCGAATGTTCTTTGATAACGCTCTTTTTAAATTAAATTGTGCGTTATCTTATATCTAATCTTCATCTTCTTTCATCCTTCAATTCATTATTCATGCGGACGATTATTTATAGGTATTATTTATGGGTACTTTACTACCAGCGATCGCTTTTACGGGTTACAGAGATGCAAAAATAATGATGGCTCATTCGCTACGTATTTATTGGCGTTTCATTTTATCGAGACGAACATAAAGGAAAAAATAAGCACATTGAAGCTCAAGACCGGATTGTGGCCAAGTCCGGGGGTGGTGTATAAATCAATGGCCACCTTTTGTTTGTGGAAAAACACTAACAGATCCGTACACGGTCAGTTGTATGTGTTTTTGAAGCGAAACTGATGTTACAGTTAGTAACTAATAAAGCTCTTCTAGCTTAGTAAGCACTAATCCACTATACAGGTGAAGAAGATAAATTCATTTCCAACCTGAAAAGGGGATCCGGATCGGCCTTTGGAAATTGAAAGATAATTTTCTAGTATAACCTAACCATTTAATTACATGTACTCGTAAGACTAATCACACTAGACTCAACTGTAGTTTTATTTTAACAGCAAAACGTTCAAGAAAAAATCTTAATTTCTCAGCTTCTTGATATTTTTTACTGACGAGCTCATAAAACTTCCAACGATATCTTCTTATTAAATATCTTGCCGTGTTCTAGCTGCTAATATTAGTTCCAATGGGAAGGCAAAAACAAAAAACATCACGGATCCGCGCTTGCTATACTCATTAGCATTATGATGGTGCACGAAAAAAACGAAATCATTTCCCATGACTGGGTTAATGAATTATTTTGTGTTGCGTTCAAACAAGACTTGGCTGACATGGCCACTAAGTTTCGAGAGATAACCATCGTTGTGTGTTGTGATTTTTAAAATGCCATAAGGCTCCGTGTAAAAGGATATTTCGACTTTGTGTTTAGTTTTACATTTAAAGATTGATCATCCAAGATATTAAATTTAATCTCTATTTGTTTGTTTAGGTAGGTATTCATATAATTAAAATTGGCGATAGATATTTCCATCTACAAACAAAAAACACTTTGTATCAGAATTCTCCCAAAATCTTTGTACCTAGGTACATAAATTCTAAAGCGTAAAGTACATTTGGGACGATTGGTATTCCTAAAGGAAATTGGTTTTCAATTGAAGGTACGTTTTTAATTGATCCAATTTACAATTCCGTTTCCCGGGTTGGGTTTAGGTACTAATTAAGGCTTGGTATTTCTGCTAAAGTAGGTATTTCGCGCTGTCAAAATCTGCGCGCGCAATACTTCGCCGAAGACAGCGCGCCAAAGAGCTCTCGCGGCTACACAGTATAGAAATACGCAGTTGGTTAGGTTAGGTTGACTTCCGTCCGTTCAAGCGTCACACTCACAGCACTTTTTAATACAAATCATATCCAAGTGATACAAATTAAAACAACTTTCAAAATTTTTGGGAATATATTTTAGAATCGAATAAATATAGAATATAACTGCCAAAGTAAACACGGTTCAAAGAGGCGTGGCGTCACCCGACCTTCCGGAAGTTCCGCGCTGGCTAAAAGAATTTCAAGATTACGTCACCCGACCTATCGGTAGATCCTCGGGAACTTGAGCGATAGGAAAAACATTTTATGATCAGTTACTCGTAGTAGCGACTATTTAGAGCTTGGATAATAAATTATAGTTGTTGCAATTCACAAAGCTTTGCATGTGGTTAATTACATTAATCAGTACACGCATCAATTTTGTTCAGTCTTTTTGTTTATTAATAAATAAAAATATCATACTAAAGTTGCATACATTTGTTTGTATTGGTCTGGGTGTTTTCTTTCCATAATTTATATACAGGGTGTTAGGTAAATGGGTATATGAGCCGACACTAGCACATGTTAACATGGGCATATAAATGGTATGGTGAAGTCAGAAAATTGATATCTTCATTTTAATTATTTATTTTTCATACAAATCGGAATTTATAAAATTTATTTTGTATGAAAATTAAAATCATGATATCAAATTTCTGACTTCACCATACCATTTATATGCCCATGTTAACATAGGCTAGTGTCGGCTCATATACCCATTTACCTAATACCCTGTATAACGTATGTACGGGGCTCTGTATCGAAAATCACTAATGAGCAATAAGCATCACACACGGTTACCTGGAGTGCATTACCGCAGCAAAAAGCTTGCCATCTTAAATGAACGGTATAATATCGAGGTTTCGTCAGTACAGTTGCGAACAAAGGTGTTTGTGTAGTTTAGTTGAGTTGAGAGGTCAGATTATTGAAATAATAAAACGAACATTTTATTTTTTAAATACATTTTAAAAATAATTTACATTACAGATAACAATGAGAGGATAACATTGCAAGGTGGTGCCAGTCCAGTCTTAAATCCGTTGATATATGCTGCATCTGCCATGTTTTTGGCTAGAAGATTCTTCTATCTTGCAGTTTAGACTTTTATTACAGACCTCAGACAGTGTTTTTGGAAAACTTTTACGCATGGTGGAGGAAGGGACGCTCTAGAGACTCAAGTCTAGAAGGAGTCACATGAACTCCAAGTTTTAAATCCGTTGACATCTGCTGCATCTGCCATGTTTTTGGCTATAAGATTCTTCTATCTTACGGCTTAGACCTTTAGCTACAGGCCTTAGACAGTATTTTTGTGAAAATTCTTACGCATGGTGGAGGAAGGGACGCTCTAGACACTCAAGTCTACAAGGAGTCACATCAACTCCAGTTTTAAATCCGTTGACATCTGCTGCATCTGCCATCTTTTTGGCTAGAAGATTCTTCTATCTTACAGCTTAGACCTTTAGCTACAGACCTTAGACAGTATTTTTTATTATTTATTTCGCTCACCTAGCAGTATAATGGCACATTTACAAAAAAAGCGAAATTGAGTTTTTACGGCCTAAGTGTTTAAGAGTGTAAAACGGCACGGTGTTAGTTTTACTATTTGTCGAGAGAGGGCGTTCAGTGTCATTGTAGCACTTGCTACGTTTCCCCCGCTTCCGCGCATAACAACGGCTTATTTGTCAGTTGTGCGGGGCGCTCCGCGAGATGCAATCGCTTCTAAATCTGTGTTGGCGTAAGTGGCAAATGTGACATTTTATTAACTTAGTAAGTTAGTAGAAAAACGGTACATTTGACAAGAGAAGATACGTCATGATTAAACTTTATTTTATTTGTTATAGTTTGATGTTGACTATTCCTTAACGAATCACGAGCCAAATTTTTTTTATTTTATTTTATTTTTTTATGCATAACAAGGCAGGTATTTGACCACAATCGCACCTGATGTTAAGTGGGATGCAGTCTAGGATGGTACATATCTGCCCTGTAAGTGCTAATTCACTCTCGCCTTGAAGAGGCCCGGATTATAGTTTTCGGGAAAGACAGCAGCAGGCAACGAATTCCAGTCCCTAGCTGTTCGCATTATAAAAGAGTCATCGAAACGCTTAGTGCGAGCTGGTGGAATGTCAACAATAGTGATTGAGTTTCTTGCGCTGCTTCTTCTCAGCACTGGCCCATTTATTGTCCCGAAGCAGTGGTAGGGTTAATATTGGGACGTGTAAAAGCGCTTTTTAAAAGCCTATTTGCAAAAATAAATGAATTTTATGAATTTTTATTTTATTTTTAATTTTAATATAGGGATGGTACGCTAACCTGCGTCTGGTTCCCCGATGATGGAAGGGGGCTGGTGGAATTAATTCGTGTAATTCTTTCGCACATTCTCCGAAGTGTAGCCTGTAGAAAACCGATAGGGATGCTACCTTACGGCGATGGTCAAGTTCCTGGAGCGCCGCTTCAACAAGGGTAGGGCTGTCGATAAGTCTTCTGGCACGCCTTTCCACCGAATTCAAAGCAGCCAAATGTTCCTTGGCAGCGCTCTGCCAGAGGTGTCCCAGAGGTGGCAGCAGTATTGGAATACTGCTGCCACCTCTGGGACCAAGGTCGGTTCTTTCTGTGCTTTATAAAGCTGCAGCCTTTGCTTCTTGGAGAAGTACTGCCTTGCCCTCGAGAGGATACCAAGTTTTTTGGCAGCAGTTTTCGCTATGGATTCGATGTACTCGCCAAAGTTCAGCTTGCTGGACATTTCAATGCCCAAGAGTTGCAGTCGCTCGGTGATTTTGACAGGCACACCTCGGAATGTTGGAGCCATAAGAAATGGACTTCGTTTTGCGGAGAACAGACACGCCTGTGTTTTTGACGCGTTAAATTGGACCAGGTTGGCATCGCCCCAATCAGAGACATCCTGATGGGCCAAATTTAAGCGTTCAATTAAGGACTCACGACAAGACTCGACCTCACGCCTGTTGGCTTTTGCGTTGGATATATAATTGGCTGTCACTGTCGTGTCATCTGCGTACCCAAAGGTGCCGGGTTTGAGCAGATCGTTGATGTGCAGTAGAAAAAGAGTTGCAGACAGCACCGAACCCTGAGGGACGCAAGCGTCAATAGGTTGTTGACTAGAAGTGTAGCCCTCAAGGACTACTCTTATTGATCGTCCTTCAAGAAAATCGGAGATCCATTTGCACAAGCCAACAGGGATTCCAAAAGATGGAAGCTTGTTTAATAGGCTACCGTGCCAGACTCTGTCAAACGCCTTTGATACGTCCAGTGAAACGGCAAGGGCTTCGCCATGTTTCTCAATGGCCTCGCTCCATAAGTGTGTGGCATACACGAGAAGATCACCTGTAGAACGACCATACCGAAACCCATACTGACGGTCCCTGAGTAGGTCATTTTCTTCAAGGTATGACAGGAGTCGGCCATTGAGGACACGTTCCATTATCTTGCAGAGTATAGACGTAACAGAGATGGGTCTGTAATTAGTTGGGTCAGCACGACTGCCCTTTTTAGGTACGGGCTGTACGTTTGCAAGCTTCCATGATTTAGGGACTAGTCCAGTCTCAAGTGAGAGTCGATACAGGCGTGTCAGAATAGGAGACAACTCCGGCGCACAGTTACGCAGGACAATTGCCGGAATTCCGTCGGGTCCACTGGCTTTATTTACGTCAAGAGAACGCAAGACATTTAAAACCTCTCTCTGCCGTATGCGGACCTCACGCATGGTGGAGGAGGCAGGGGGTAATGAGGGTGGCGTTTTGCCTGCGACGTCAAGACGTGAGTTATCAGCGAACAGGGTGACAAAAAGGTTCGCCTTTTCCACAGCAGAGTGAGCCAGTGAGCCATCGGGTTTCAGCAGTGGCGGCAGGCTGGGGCGACAGAAGTTTGATTGGATGGCCTTGGCAAGGGACCAAAACGCTTTGGACCCGGCTGGGTAAGAAGCAAGTTTGGTGCCAATGCGTCCAATATGATCATAGCGAGCCCTGCGTAACGCCTTTTTGCAAGACTTGGAGGCTTGGTTGTAGGCTTTCTTCAGATTGCGAGTGTCCGGTGAGTCGCGCGTTCGAGCATCAGCCCATGCCAGAAATGCTGACTGCTCACACGCTTCAGCATGACGGCAATCAGCATCGAACCAAGGGCGAGCTTTGCTACCTGAGGCGACGTCTGAGTAAGGAATGAAGAATTCCATACCCAGGCGTATAACTTCTGTTATGGCATCGGCGCAACTCGTTGGGTCTCGAGAAGAAAAGCATGCCGGTCTCCAAGGGAAAGATGCGAAAAACTGATGCATCTCGTCCCAATCTGCCGACTTGTATCGCCATACTCGTCTTACTCCACAAGGGCCACGATCGGATGAGGAGTATGTCGATACAGTTTTCACCAGGCAGTGGTCAGAAGTTCCAAGAGGAGCAGTAACCAGGATGGAATATCTGTCTGGATCAGATGTCAGCAGAAGGTCAAGGCAGTTGGCTGTGTGAATGTCGACGTCCGGGACCCTGGTTGCACAGTCTATCAATTGGGAGAGATCCAGCGTCAGAGCGAGTTTACGTGCCTCTCTCCCAGCGTGGTCGGTCACCTGGTATGGAAAGAGCCATTCCTGATGGTTATATATATAGGTTATTATAATATTTTAGATAAACTTTTTATTGTATGTTGATTTCAAATAAAAACTTTTGTTTTCTATCAACCAATTGTCTTTATTTCTAGTTTTCACATCCTATTTAATTATGTCTTTGGGGCATATATGACATTTTTGGAAGTTGTCAAAAAGTATAACGGCACAATTGCATGGTTCTTCTTCTTCTTTGACTGCTATGAAGTAACTCCTGGAAACCTGAAGTGAATTTTTTATCCCTAAGTATCTATTAAGGTCTATACTAGTTGCTAAAACCATAAAATCCATGATAAAATGTAAAATGAACTCATAACTTCGTTTCAAACATTTGTAAAATCTTTGACCCTCATTTCTGTAAAATAAGAAAAAAGTAGATGTGTCATTTATACTGCTAGGTGAGCGATTTGTGTCAGTGTGCTCTTCTAAAGAGTGTAAGACGATTGTATGTAGGTACTATTAAAATGTAGTTTTAACTCATTGGTTTTGTCTCATATTTGAGGAATGTATTATGTATCATGAGTAGAGTCTTCGTTTAAAAGGATGCGAACGATTTAAATTTCAATAGGTAGACAAAATTGATAATTTTTAATTATCAAAAATTTAAGCTTTCTCCAGTAACACTGATATTATTATACTGTGACTCATCAAAGTCATCATTGTCAAAAATATTGACAAATCGCGAACTGTCACGGCCAAAAAACTGACACGCGTCCGTCCTCCGTAAGCGCCACCGCGCGACTGATTGAGATTGTCCAAGCCGTCATGGACGATTTTTTCCACATTTTTTAACATAGTAACTAAATAAGACGCAATATAAAAATTTCATCCGTTAAAAGCCCTCAAGTTATTTCTGAACTTTAGTTTAGTAAAAGATTTAGAATCTCAAATCACTTATTTTAAAAATAAAACCATAAATAGAAAACGAATAGATGTAACTTTGGGAATTTATTCTATCGAGTCAACTTCATCAAATCGTGTTTCCATCCGTTAATAGCCCTAGAAAATATTCTCAACTATGCCCAATAAAAATCTTAGCCTTTAATTTTACTGTTTAGTACCTCAAAAATGAAAAATGAAAACCTCATTTTCGCCATTTTCTCTGCTACCCGGCCTTAACTCAATGTGCCCTCACAAACGTATAAAAGAGGTTATTTGACATTCACGATAAAGGGCTTTACAACGAGGCAAAGAAGGGTTATAGTTAATGATGATAAAAGACAAATTGTGTCAATACTAATTGAAAAAAAAAACATTAAAAAAACTTCATGGATTAAAACATGTAATTGCTCCTAAATAATGCCATTTCAATTCTTCTTCTTTTTATCAACCCACGGTAATATCTTCTTTAGTTTACTTCTTTTTACTTCAAGGATACCTCCGGGGCTTGTTTTAAGTCAAGTGCTAAGAAGTCCTAATAAAATTTAAAGTTGCATCTTGATATAAATTAGGGTAAGCGTATAATCTATTCACTAAGTCAAATAAGTATTTATGCGTAAAGTTCTATATGTCTGGATCTATAATATTGAACATGTCATTAAAGTAAACCTTGCACCAGCAATGGGTGCTTTCACTAAAGGAAAAGTTTCCGTTCCATTCACGTTCTGCAACATCATTTGTGTATTTAATGTCAAGATCGTGTTGTTTCTCCGGCAAAACTTGTATTTGAGCATTAATCTTAATTTTGAAGTCACATTATATCCTTCTTATTATTAGGATTATGTTGTCGCTCTTCAAGCTTAGGAGTTAAATGAGTTAATTTTATCAATCCAATGAAATTATTAATTTCTTACAGTACCTACTTTAGAAGTGTATTCGTCTTCATAGTCTAAATATTAGAGAGCTACCATGCCTTTTAAGGAGGTTTGTATTATTTCTAGCATTACTCTTGCGATTATTTTCTTTAAAGCAATCTACTGCTCTTAGTCATAGTCATCTATTTAAGCCATATAAAAATTCACCAGCATCGCTAATTCACATTTTAGGACTCCGTGTCATAGTCTCAATACTTACTTAGGTACTTGTACGTGTTACGAATGTTTGAGGTGTAAAAACAACAAAGTCCAAAGCACTTTATAAATTAAATAACAACATTCCATTAAGTTTTTTGGCACCTCCCATTTAAAAATTTAAATATTGAGCTGAGACTTTTATATGACGTAATAATACGTGAGGCTCATGGAAGAACATTATCAAAGCAAGTATTTTATGCCGAAACCAATTCTTAAATTAATAATGCAAATGGACACCGAATTTTATAAAGAGTCACCTTTCTTTTCCGTTGCCATTTCAATATCAAAATTCACAAATTTATGCACTTTTAATCATTTCAATTTATAATGTCACCTCGTCCTTGACTTGGTCAGTCATTTCCCTATTTTCGACAATACCATGTTAATTTCATGCTAATTATTCGGTTTTAAAAATTCTGACTGGTAACCCTACATTTCCGTAACGTCTTTATCTATTGCCTCCATTTTATTTGATGCATAATAATTATTTCTGTAAAGTTAGTACGTTGTTGGAACGGGCCTATCGAAATTACGACATCTGTTACTTTTTATGGTGATATTCCATCGGTGTACGCACCGAACGTTCGCGAGTTCGCGAAGAACTCACGAACTTGCAGGTGCTCGCGCGCTAGAGTCCTGTCAGTGGCGAATAAAGGTGCTCTACATAAGTTGCGGTGGGTATTTCCAATCCGAACTGCGTACGGATATACCCTTAAAACTTTTGTTTTATTATTATCTTTAAAAACTTTAAATGCATCTACATAAAAGTTGATGGCGATAGGTACGCTGGTAAGCCATAAAATGAGTGGTCTGCATTAAAATGTAACTTTTATAGCAAAAAGTAACTTTTTGTAAGCCACATTTTAATCTCATAATCCCATCTACCTCATGCATTATCCTTATTTCAGATAATTAGATATGTCTAGACCGAACCAGAACACAATTGAACTGAACATAACCTTATCTTCTAGAATAAATAGTGTACGATTCCAATTCAGTTCACGATTAGTGATAAAGAATTCAGAAATCCGGCATAGCGATAGCAAATTGTAGGTTTCCCTGCTCGAAGTCTCACGGCTTGCTTGGCCTTGATCGCGCAGACCTTGAGATACGCCGCGTGCGCTGGGGCACCGCGCGCAGGCGCGTTCACTAAACTTTGCAGTTACGTCATTCTGTATTTTGGTAGCTCAGATGAATAGCCTCCGCGAGTTCTACGATCTTGCCTACTTGTGTTTATTATTACGAAACAGTTTACGGGTTTTCCTTGAGATAATGATTGGAATAAGGAAGGTGTATCGGCTGCGTACAGTGAGATCATTGCTCTAGCATGCTGAAGCATACGTTAAGGTCGTGTGGATTCAAGTTTACACCCACTTGTTAGGAAGATAGGGCTGCGGCATATAAATAATCTGACACTGTTCCAGATCAACTAAAAATAGGTCTTTACTGGTCAAAGAGTCTTTGTCATTGAGCATTAAGTTTCATTTCCAATTTCATCTCTTATTATCGTATCCTAAAATATATTGTAGAGCACTTTTTTAAGGATTTTGACAACCCTAACTAATGTAACTATGTGATCGAAATGTTGACGACACACACACAGTGACTTATGTGCACATAACACAAAGATCGAAGATCATAACTGCTATAATCAGATACCCACACGTCGTGAATATCAACGTTGGCATTCCTTATTCGTCGTATAGACTAGTTCTGCCATCCGGTTTCACTGAAGAATCGCCTTATCGAACGACTTTGACTTCACACGTCCAATAAACTTTTATAAATATTTCATTTACCTCTAAGTCTAACACCAGATCAACTCGATGTAATCAACATACCTCTTCTTAGTTAACTCTTTATGACCTTACAAGCACCTTATTAAATTCACCATCACTGAACTACATCAATCATACAAACATTGTGACCTTTATATACGTAACTTCCACTTCTTTATTTATATGTGCTTATCATTATTTGCTCCGTCAATGTCACCGAGTTGCCGAGAGGGCAACGGACGCGATATCTACAATAAATACATAGATAAATACATCAACACATACAAATGTCATTTTAATATCAACCACCTACATTGTCTCAGTGTGTGTTTCTCTATCAACATACACCACTGCAAAATGGATTATAATGTTTGATAAAAAACTGGTATTATAATTCATTGCCCTTGTGTGCTATCTTTTCAATCGTCTGAGTAACTGGCACTTGTTTAATTATTTTCACATATCGTTGCAAAATATAGCTAAATATAAACATTACTAAAAGCAACGCTGTGCTGTGACGTCATCTTCGTGACATGGCTGGAAATTCCATAAGCAAACAATAATCATAACTCAAAATCTTCAATGCATTCAATAATACACTTTTTAGTGGAGATAATTTCAAAGACAGATATGAGGCTAAAGAACTTTAATGTACCTATCAATGTTGTTCCGATAAGGTTTTCTGAAAACTCATAACATACCAATGATGATAACCTTGATTTAGCCGATAAGTTTAATCTATCTGACCTTTTGCTTGATCTAGGAAACAACACTGATTGTTGTTATCTTCATTTTAAACTTCTTTCCGCTAAGATACTGTCTTGCTTGCTTCGTCAATCATCAGTAAGAAATTGAAGAAACGTCAGCTAACTGATGCTATGTTCAAGCAAAAAAACTCAATGATGACGTTATAAAGAACCTTCTACAAAATATTGAGGTCAAAACCAAAGTTGTAGATATATACGAAAAAGCACTACAACAACCACGTGCCGCGGTAGAGCGAGACGATGCGCCGGAGCGGGTCAGCGCTTGCGCAACTGCCTCAGTTCGGAACAATTTCACAGTTCCAAACTTCCATTTGAGGCTCGAAGTTCTCAAAACATTGTGCAACTTGTATACTTATCATTCTTCTAAGAATTTATGACTGTGTCATTCTTGAATTATAAAAAATAAAGCCTTGAAGTTTCGAAAATACATCTACATCGTCCATTTTATTAAATTTTAATCTTCTTCAAATTCTGTTTTCTGAAACCGCGTGGTTAGATGCATAATTCTAATAATTCTAAAATTAAAATAATAAATAGCAGTAAATAACAAATGAATTGTGCAATTTAATTCTCATTCATAAACCTCTGATTTATTATCGTCGTTAGCATCAATAATTGAATTATTTTAAAATCCAACTAATTCACCTTCTACTCTCTCTCATTTAGTTTATTTCATGAAATTGCTACGCAAATTGATAATTACTAAGATAGCAATGACATGCCCAGTAGTTATTGTATATTCTTATTTTAGATGTCTGGTCGCTTCGGACCGTTCATATTAATCATAATTTATTACATGTTTTGTTATTAACAAATAATAAATTTGATTTATAGCCCAGTTATCTGCTTTGTACCCACACCTAGGTAGTCAGAGATGTACTAATAAGAGCTTTGTGTCTATACCCTAAGGCTGAGGACAAATTAAGGTGGTTCGTTGCAGTATCTGCAACCGAACAGGTTGTAGCGATTGCACAATGTTATTTTGAGCCTCACTGAGAACCTTATTCCGTGTAAATAACATTGGTTTTATTGACACTGACTAAACGTGACAAAGACGAATGTAAAGTGCTAATGAACCCGCTCTTGAAATTGAGTTTTTGCGGACTTATAAACTCGTTAGATAAATGTATAAATATCTTTAAAAGGCAATCGAGGTTATCCGCACCGCAAACTCACGTGCTAACTTATTTTTTATCATCTGTCCTTTGTTGCTATTATTTTGTCTTCGGTTTATGTTGACATAATTTGTTATAAGTATGAGACCTTTTTGTGTGGATTACTTACTGAATATATTTTCCTTTCTTTATCCAATATGGTTCTGGTGTAAAAATAGACTTAGGTAGGTAATTACTTTTTATAGGTACTTAAAAACTTAATAAGAAAGCAATGGCAACAAAAGCAAAGAAGATACCTACATGCTTTCGACCTCTCATACTGGTTTTCGTTTGGTGGCTCTACATCAGTAGTTGTAATAGGTGGTATTTTGCTCCGTGTATAATAATCTGATGTGCTGCCACCCATCATTATTATTTGAGAAGTTATTTATATGCTTTACTAGCTTTCCGCCCGCGGCTTCGCCCGCGTGGAATTTTGTCTGTCACAGAAAAACTTTATCGCGCGCGTCCCTGTTTCAAAAACCGGGATAAAAACTATCCTATGTTCTTTCCCGGGACTCAAACTATCTCTATGCCAAATTTCATCAAAATCGGTTGCGAGGTTTAAGCGGGAAAGCGTAACAGACAGACAGACAGACAGACAGACAGACAGACAGACAGACAGAGTTACTTTCGCATTTATAATATTAGTTGGGATTACGTCTTCTCTATAAAAACCAGTCGAACCGATCTACTAATCGTCAAAATTTCGTAATCCAGCACGCAAGCTACAAGTAATGGTCACCCAATTTGGAGTTGTTTACAATTTAGATATGCCCCCGTTATTTGGCCTGTTACCGTTATAAACCTTGAGTGCTCAGTAGATACATGTTTGGATGTTTGAGAACATTACACATCTGAGTCAACCAAAATTATGGCTCGTCATCCAATTTCGAAGTATTCAACATTTTGTCATCTTATCCCAAAAATGGACATGATACTAGAAGGTGCAATAGGAATCGTCAAAAGATTACGTTAAATGTGATGCCACCCTAGTAATATAATGTTAAGAATAGAAGAAGATATTAATAGAACATAGACAACCTAAAATTAATTCATATTTACAATACCGTAACTTGTTCTGATTCAGCATAAGTACAAAATCCAAGTAAAGCGGTGATGTAGCTAAAAGTTAAAAGGTAAATAATTTGTAAGTCATGTTATTTGCTTTCACATTTTTTACATTGTGTTTAATGATAAAATCAATGTTCAGCCAGCGTCGAGTTCCTCTCTTTTGTAGATAATGATCAGTTTAATGGCATCATCTTGGTATTCTTTATCAAAGTTATTGTTAACATGACGTAAAGTCTTAATAACCTTTTGCTGAAAATTTTAGGTCTTATTAACATGAAGGCGTAAACTTTAAACATAATTAAGTCACTAAACTCAACTATAAATTAAATTGCTACTCGGAAAAGTTTGTACATTACGATAGTGTTAGGTAAAGCAATAAATAATACTGACAGTAAATCAAGAAATAAATTACTGGTATCTCCAGTCGTAATTCTGTTTTTAAGTGATACATCTTGAACTGTGACCTCGGAGGCAGCTGTAGAATTATGAGGATCGCGTGAACTAAATACTTTATTCACAATTTCTTTTAAAATCATTCTGTGATTGTTGAGTCTTTGTAAAACGTCTTATTCGAATATCTTAATCTTTTTTTTGAATGCATTTCGATTCTATAGGAATGCTCTTATGTGTCGTTTGTTTCTTTCCCGCGACACCATAATGACGAGGACGTGACGGACGTGATCTCCCCTTAATTAGTATTCCTTCATCCTTATTATCCACAACCTTCTTGATAACACTATTCAGCAAGAGGCGTGTTTCTCTGTCGTTACACTTGATTCGTTCATTATCCGCTCTTGTATGGGAGTCATTAAGTGCATCAATCTCAGTAATTACAGACTGTTAGACGTTTGAACTGTGGAACTATATTCCAAGCATTCCCCACCCGGTAATAGGCAATTTAATTTTATTGAACTCTTCAAACTTCTCGAGAGTAGCATCCATTTTTCTCATTTTAGATCAGCATTTATTCTACAATAATTGAAACAAAGTAATGTGCAAGTATAACAATAATAACCTTTGTAATAAATAGATAGCAGTAGTGGAAAAGTCTGGGTGATGTAAGAGCCGTGTCGACAACCCTCTGACCGTCTGCATTACGAAGGACAATCGCATAGTTACGAAGATTTAAATTTGTATTATACAAATTCTTGTTGCTAGAAAGCAATTCAATGTTGACAATAAAGATAATTGAAATATTGCAATTGAGAGGCTGATTGTGAGTAAAACACACTCTTGTGTCATTATTTACAATGAAATATTTGTTTTAAACTTTCGATGCTCATGTAATCATTTTGTGACCCTCGCAAAAACAACATTCCTGTTTTCCTAGAAGGGTTAACTTTGTAAAAAATGGCAGCATAGCTATTCTAAGCTTAACGGCTTTTCAAGAAAATGCCAATGCCGGTCATTAGCCAGGCACACAGCTGTCGTATATTTTTTAATTTCGTTATCACCTCCTTGTTGCGTGTCCGTGTAATAGGTGGTCTCCGGTACTATTTATAAATTCTATACAGGTGCGAGGGGCGGCGCAGGTGTAGCATTGTCAACTGCATTGTATGAACTTTGCATAAAAACATTTCCACATAATATAATAAGATGTTTGCGTTTAGTAACGCGCGGCAGATGACTGCAAAGCCGCAAGACAAATAATATGTTATAAATTTGTTCTCAACGTCTTTATTACAATATTGTCATTACTAAATTACTCAAATATAAGTATTATTTTCATTTCATAAATGAATGCACTTGTGCACAAATTAATTATAATTGTAACAAAAGAATACCGACAGTTGAAAATACTGAAAAAGCTACTAATTATCACGATGCTCATACTACAAATCAAAAGGTAAAAATATTTCAAAATCAAACATTTTCCACTAACCGCCTACACAGACATGATAGTGTAATGTATCCCAATTGTTGTATTCTTTACTGTTGGTTGAGTTAGCAATTATCTAAACGCAAAAAACGTTTTAATTAAACATTTCATTGTTTAAAGCTACATTGCGAGTGGTACCGCTAGCTTTATGTTAAACCCTATTATTATAGAAAAAAGTGTAATCGTTCATAATTTGGTCTGTGGCTGGATTTCTATCCATTCTGTTGCCGTTTTTTGCGAGTGCCAAATGTCGGCAGTCATATCGAATGCCACATCTACAGTCATGATCCAAAAAACAACATTAAGATTCCAAATCGAATCACGTCGTTGCGATTGTTATTTTTTATAAGCGAACGTTTTTGCAGTTGTTATTGTTGTGGTGAAGTTGATAGTTAGAGTTACATAAATATGAATTATTTATAAGCGTTTATGTGTCTTCAAACTGAGATGCATATCCTCGAAGAGGCGTGATCTTTGGTGCACTTTTAGAGTTGATTCCGCTATACGTTCAGACTTTAGAAGTACTAAGAGCATGTTCATCATTTAGTACTGCTTTTACGGTACCAAATGTCCGCATCCAAATCTACTGCCTATTGCGTCAGAACATACAATTGAAAATCAATTGCCTCGAGCCGCCTAGTTGTTCTCGTGATCTTCAAAGTATGTGAAATTACGCCATCTTTCAAAATGTGTCATCACGTTTGAGGTGAGTCAGATGAGTTAAAGTTTTGTTCTTGAAAACCCATGTTTTGCTTTTATGTTATTGCATCTGGAATGAGCTATTGCGAATTCATGTCACGCATCTAATACGAACAATCCGAGAGACAAACAAGCACGTTTATCATATGCCCGATGTGCCCGAGATAGCGGCACGGTAAGTGGACCAAGGGCACTCGCAGATAACGCAAGGTTGTATGCAGCCTGGCCGACGACAGTTCCATCTACCTGCACCAGTGCTAATTCATTACAAGTATGTTGTTTATTTATATCAGGTTATGTCATATTTGAATTCAGCTACGCTACGTTTTGTTTGTGTACTATAACTTTATCAGGTTAAAATGTACTACATGGGCTACTTAAAAGTCCATGGTAAACAAAAATGGATGGACTCCGAACGATTCATTGCAAAAAGTACTTACGTCTGTTATTACAAGTTATTTCTATAATATATCACGATGCTGTCTCCCACTCCCATTTGCTCAATTAAATAATCGCCACAATGCCAATTACACCCGCACCGATGTGCGAATTAATGGGCCGTTCATTTATTTTAAGGTCTCCATCCGATTCGACGAAATTAAAAAGATAATTGCCAGTCTGGCTGATGACAATGACAAAAGCCACAAGGAAGTTTGGAAAATTTCATTGGAGTTAAACAAAAAATGCCGTATCAAAATAATTAGTTTGGCTCGCACAATTAATACAAAGTAGTAACAAACGTAATGAGTATTTGTGTAGTTGACTGACAACTATTATTCTCCCCGTAAAGGACAACAGTGAATGTTCATGGCGACATTCGCTTTCGAATTCTGAAGCCGGTACCTACGTGTTATTGTGGTATTAATCGAATGTATTATTTTAAAGGTTGAAAGTTGTAAATGCCATAAGCTTGGAATAAACAGCGATGACCTTTGCATTTATATTCTGAGTAGCTAGCATTTTCAACGATGTGTTTACGCTTTCATTATTATTGAATCACGTGTTACGATATTAGCAACCTCGTTACGAATGATAAATCTGGATAAATAGCACAAGTAGTGTGCGACACTAATCTCCACAACCTAAAAACAGGAAGGCTAAATGATAAAGTGCATCTTGTTTTTTTATCGAATAGAGGTCAAATTTGATAAGACTTATCGCGACCTCGGTTGGAGGCGGAAGAAATCAGTACAACATTACCATGCCGAATTTCGTTGCATGTAAAAGTGTATTCCGTCTTCGTTTTTCATGTAACTTATTTTTTGCCGGTTAACGTCTCTGGTAAATATGCCGCCGACTAAGGAACTTCAAGGTTGACCTCGAAGATAACACATGATAATTTGGGGTATATTTTTATGATTGTTCGAATAAGGATATTTTCGGCGAGACGCCAGTCGTTCACATGATAAGTTAGATAGAGGTGAATTGATGTTACCTAGCGTATAATTTCACCATTGGCGCTTGCATTGCTGGGACGGTTATATGGGAATGGTAAGGAGCCCATAAATAAAGTCGAGGACAAGCTAAGCCAGAAATAGCGGCGTGGAGAGTGCTTGATAGAATAATATGTCCTCGGCAGCCTTGTCCTCGTTACTCGGCCCAGTTTGCCCTGCCTAAGCAGGATGCTCTTTTTAGAGATCGGCAGCACGTTACTTACACAAACACTAGACTCTGACTAAGATTTAATCTTGAGTGACCTATTTTTCACCAACCTTACAATTTACAATATGAACTATGAAGTCAAAAGGGAACTAGTTTTTTGCTTACATGCAACACATTTTACAAACACTTTGTTGGGACCAAATTTTGAACAATAAGGAATTCTCCAGGCCTCTCCACTCCTACATCACAATTACTTACAACCTTTCATAATGAAATTATCAAATATAAAACATCAAGTCAAATGAAGTCTTCAATTATTATACTTACATAGTTATAATATCCAAAAATAGATGATAACAAGCGAAACCATCCATTCATAAGATGATAGCATAGTTACAGCGAGTGATATTTCGCTATATTGTTATGTGTGAATGACCTCAGACAGATATGAGAGGTAAAGGCAAAACAGATACCACAATGGATATAATATCTAGCACCGCAACTTCGAAGAAAATTTTGTAATGCTCCTAAAACCAATATTGATTATACTTTGTCTCAATGAAAAATTTCTCCTGGTTTTGAAAATTGTTACTAAAAAGCCTATTTATTTGTTATTTTTTACTTAATCCTACTCCCAGATATCTCAGATAACTCTGTGACAGTTGATTTTCCGCAATATTAATTGCCTTTTGCAAATATGGTTTCTGTTTAAGCATACTCTGTTAGAATCAAACCCGTTGCCACAAAATGTCAATGAAATAATAACCAACTGCCATTTCGCATGCCATTCGAATACAATGTCATTATATCTTCTGTGCAGATTAAACTAATTAATTTCATAATTACATCAGCCAAAACATTTGAACCAACTGGCAATGACGTAAACCATAACATCGGCGTTTGGCGCCAGAGATTATTCGGTCTCATGAGGCTGTTTATTTTTATTTGAGGACATTGATGTCTGCAACTGCACCTAATTCGTTATCGAGTAGGTATTTCATTTGTGCGCGTAATTTATTGTGTTTACATCGGTCGCTAAGGTCGTCCGGATCGACAGAGGAGTGGCATCACCAGTGTACACCTATGATGGCCTTACCTTACTGGTAAACTATTTTCCATAGCTTGAATTTTTTAACTCTTAAGTTTATAAGATCAATTAAATTCATCATAGCTATCGATAGTTGTGTTGAGCTGAGAGCATGCGGCATTGTGATTGCACATATGCGTTCCATGATTCTGTGCGACCTTATTACATCTGGTATTGTTCATAAAACAATGTTGCTGTAGATAAGCCTTTCATTTAACAGTGTCATTTCATTCTATCAAGTGTCATTTTCCTTTATTGTGGGCATTGTGTGACAGACAGCATGGGCACGCGCGCTGAGTCAGTGGCGCGCATGCTGCGGGCGGGTCAAGGCTGCGCCCGCGCATCGCTTGGCCCGTTTCCACGAAGTTCACACAATAAGGTTGACGAATCTGTAAGGGTTAACGTTTTCTGTTTAGTGCACAAGTGGAGAATGACCCTGCAGTTGTAAGTGGGTCTTCCTAAGCGTGTTAGACGCAGAGATCATGGGCAAAGGTCATGAGAGTGCAACGCATGCGCTCGTAACCTTCTTGCGGCGACGCTGAGTTCATGTCGGACAGTCTTGCACGTTTCGCAAGCTTATTGTGAAATTCTATGATGAGTTTCACTGTTTTTTCCTTTATAGTGTTTTTGACTTTTATGAGCACAGGTAAAACCAAATTAAAATTTTAACTCGACATCTGAAAATCTCATTCGACTTTAAATAATTATGTACCTATTCGGGGACGAGCAACTTCGTGATAAAGGTTAAAATGAGCCATTGAAACGAGGTCGTATCCATTACATTGTTATCTATGGAGTAAATCCTTTGTACTTTAACCTCCTGGATCAGCCAAGACTAGAATGAGGCTGAAATAATGGTTACGTACAAACATACATGACCTACCTATCTTACAAATGAAGCGAATGCTCGGCCGTGTGTTGACTCAATGTGATGCAATACTACGCATGCAAGTAGGTTAGTCGGTTACAAGCAACAGACTGGGTTAGCCATTGTAACGTAACGAATACTGTTTGATTATATCTCATCAAGCATTTTGCTTAAAATTTTCAAGGTAAATGAAAGGTCTCAAAATTTCGGTCTTTGAAAAGTTCGGTCCACGATAGTCTTTTTAAAAGAACACATGGAGAGGTTATGAAGATACAAAAGTCGTCTTATACAATAGTTTTTTTACGAGTGGTACTAAATCCTGAATGATGAAACGATTCTCCAAACTCAAGCCTGTAATGTGATTAAGTAGATAGACCACTGTAACTTATTTTCCTGGTGTTTTTGATGTTTTAGAAGCATCATTATACGGTTATTATTGTGTTTCTGCTTAGCTGGATCACGAGATAACCATCTGTGGACCTTCAAAACATTAGTCATACATTGAGACACTTCTATTATTTTCTTTATACCTAGTTCGAAGTAAAACAATAACGCTTTTAAAATGGTACCTACGGTACGGGCACTGAGTGGCACTGGCTAAGATAAGGCATATTATTGTGTCTACCTCTTGAAACCTATGTGCCTATCGCATTTGCTTGATAAAAGACAGTGTTTGCACTCTTTGACACACACAGACTTTCACGTTTAGCTTATTTTGGATCATTCTATAAGTACTATCTACATTTTTACCCGACTGCGCCAGAAGGAGGATAATCAGTATTTCTGTGGCATGCTCTGCTGTAAGCCTAAACTGCTTGATGGATTTTCATTTGTCGTGTTAGAATAACACTGGGTGATATCAAAACTACTTTTCAGTTCAGTATGAAAATTTTAAAATCACAAATTTTCAGTTTACACCGTCGGGTATTTTGTTCCTTTTCAATAATTATCTTACCTATTCAATGCATGGGACTGCTACAGTTTATACATAATATCGGTCCAACACTACCGTTCTACGTCACGGCAGATTAAAATGCCTTGACTGGAATGTGTTTATGTGGCGTAAGTAACTCGCATCGACACGAGAAGTGCATTGATTTTTAAATAAACCTTAACAAAATTAAAAAATAATTCTGACTGTTCTTTGTATACTGTATAGGATTTTGGAACCAGAGTTAAATTTAAAATTTTTGCATCCACGAATTGCTAAAATGTTTGGAAAGAGCAAGCAAGACTTTTTTCGGTTGAAGTTTTAGTTCATACTTTTAAAATTTAATGTCCTATATGTAAGTAAGGCACCTTTTAGTGTTGTTACTATGTAGGTCATTGTAGGTAGGTACCTACTCGTATGTTCTTTTGCGTTTCAAATATTTAAGATTTAGATAACTCCTATTTTCTGATTAGCTGCCTAGAATCTAACTGTTTGGGCCGTAAAAGTGCATTAATGCATTTCCTCTGCACTCTCAAAGAACATTATTATTACATGTCTATTAGGTAGGTATATGTGACGTGTCCAAACACAACTGTTATCGCATTCTCAAGGATGCCAGCCATGACTGCCATGTCCACGTTAATGAGCTGTGCATGAGTTTGTGACGCGACGCGAGATTACACCGCCTTGCATTCCACAGATAAAAAATATCTTGAGGTTTTAAACTTGGAACGTTTTACTGCCAGAATTATCGGGGCAACCGGTAAATGGGACCTGCTTTTGGTCCTGATTGGATTACTTACCAAACACGTTGTCATCGGCCAGTATCAATTGGTGATTTTAGTTATACACTGCAACGTTCATTTAGCCACCATTTTTATGTCAAGCAAGCCGATCTGTAATTTTACGGATCCTAAACATCTGGCATATTCCATTCCCACAGTAAACTTAATCTGCATTCGCCCCTACCTGTTATTAAAAAAAAGTACCCTATTGTTTAACTTTTATGTAAGATATTTATGTCAGATATAATAGATAGGATAGTGTAAGGCCAATATTAATTATTTGAACAGTTAACTCCCACTGCCAAGCGAATTGAATCTAATGAACGCAGTATATCATAGGAATGAGCGGCCCGCCTACAATTGTTAACCATAGTAGATTATTCTTGCATATTAATTGCTAATTTTTATTCGCTATGGCTGCCGTAAAGGACGGATTATGATTTCTTGTTTAATTTAATATCTTGAACACACACACATTCAGATTAGTAACTACATACATACATAGATCTAAATCAGCAAAGTCTCTACATTTTGCCCTGAAAGAAACAGAGTGTTAATTCTGCCGATTGTTTGTAAATTAATTAAAATCTAGGATTATATTTTCCATTAACAAATAAGGTTTATAGCTAGACAGCTAGACCATTGTATTAGACTCAGTGTTGTGACTAAAAATTAAGAGGCTCTTCCACATGTTAAGAGTCGCGGTAACTTCTGTTCTCAAATCAATATTATAAATTGACTGCTACGTGAGATAGGTGAATTATGACATTTTCTAGAATATAGGTTAAATAATGCATTCATAACAACCGCTCTACGCAGTAGTCAGGTACTCCACATACATTATTCCCATAACAAGTTGGACATAAACTTTAATTTACAATCTAGGAAACACTAAATCGTTATTTTACAATGGACAATGCTAGGCCACATCTCTGGACAATTGACGATGCATCTTTATGCCTCTTATGATCTTGTTCATAAAGATCAAAACGCAACACAGACGACGTCACTCAATAAGACGGAATTCTCAACGAAGGATAAATATTAGAACTGATGGTTTCCGACAGCCTATAGCCAATTTAAACTATTTTTGTTTTATTATCAAGATGCTTCAGCCTTTGATGAATTTAGCCTGGTATTTATCTATCCGTGATAATTAAGAAGAAAATGTTAAAACGAAAATTGCGTTTCGAAATTCCCATTGAGGTGTGACCAAAGAATATTCGTTCCCCAGTCATGGTGGATTATCACCCCAACCTATCAAAATAGGTGTTAATTAAATTTTATGTTCCGAACGAACGAGCCATATCACTTTTCCTGCACGATCGTAGTTTTTAAAAGTTTGCTATTTAAACTGCATTTATTACTTTAACGAGCACAAGTACTTGTGTTGCCTTGTATTATTATATCATTAAGGCGGACGTTAGAGAAGGATGCCAGATAATATCCAAGGACTTGACAAGGACAGAGGATAAAGCCACTGTAATTACAACGATAGTCAGTTGAAATGTCAGACTTAAATGTTCAATAAAGATGGGTATAAAAAGTTCGCACATGTGCCTGCTACGTGATCGCGCTACGGTTATGAAATTAATATCTTCTAAACACGTTACATTATTAATAAATAATGAAAAATCTTTGATCGGGCAACATTAAAGAGTCATTGAATTATGGGAATATGGCAATAATTGAATTCCAATGTTATTCATAATATCATTTACATCTACAGTGATTCATAAAGTTATACATAAAAAGTTGCTCGACAAGAATTATAATACGTACCCACACATTAATATTTGGGCATGTAATAATTATTTTTATCACGATTGTACTGGATCGAGGTGTTCGCGAATGATTTACAGATCTTGATTAAAGGGCAGCACCTCTGCCACAAGTCGATCGTCTGGGCTATTGTATTTAGCGCAATAATTAAAAGTCAGAGGTTTCGCCATCGAGCTTTCTTTACGGCGTACTGTAATTGCTATTTCGTCTTTAACGTTTATGGTCGGGAAAATAGGTAAACTCACATCTGGTATGCATTTATTTTTACACATAAAACTTCAGAAATAGATACAGTAGTCCGTTGTTTCACTAACAATAAAATCGGCGAGCAACATTGTAATGGAAGCGATCCAAACGTATCCCCTCCGATCCATACTTGTTATTTCAAATTGGCTGTTTGAGTTTTGCAAGGGCTTAAAGAAGTCAGAGAGGATAGTATTCTAGAATTTTCAGTTAAACTTTAAAAAAACGGAACGCAGCTTTATATGAACTCAGTCCATAACTCAATCGAATACAATGCGGCTGTAAAGTTATTGGTATAAAAATGGGAATGTACAGCGCGTTCGTAATGCAATATACGTGGCTTGCGACCATTTTACTTTTATTCCTAGCATGAACAATAGGTCTGTCGCTGTTGACGGTAACGCAGCCGGTTTCTTACCTCCCTCCAATGGCTGTTACTAGTTACGAGGCTATAAATACCTCGCAAGACGTGCCCATGACCCGCGCGACGCGAGAATTATTGAACCAACCTGAGTAATACAATTCTCGTATTACTATTTCAACATTTTCCATGCTATTTGCACTGGTATTGGTCGCTAAATCAAAGGCCAATGGTGTTGGTTCTGAACCGTACGTGACTGTAAAAATGATTAGGTTTCCCTTTCCGCGTTCGTTGCAGACGCTAGAGCTAGAATCGATTATGAACAGGATGTCATCGTATTAATGGCGACTGTTCGTGCCAATCCCGTCTTCGGCTATAAGTTTATTTATTTCATTCGTGGCAGTCATTGACTACATAGTTGTAGCAAAATAGCATCTATTACAACAACATAAGATTAACTTAATGTGCCGTTGTCAGTATTGTACGTAACATTCGTATCTTAATAGCTATCCAGTTTCTTGATACTCAGTAAACAAATGTAATTTTTTTAATGATATTTTTCTGCTCTTGATTCGAAAGCTTCTAATTCATAATGTTTCAACCTGTACTGTATAGGTACCTAGATACAATCTGCTTAGATGAAGAATTAACGCAAAGCTGTTTACTAAGATTTTTTTTTCTGTATCATGCCGAGGCTAATATTTGTAGTGCACGCAGCGCAATGCATCAAATTAGCGATGTACGCTTACGCTTACTGCCGTATGTTGTAGAGTTACGAATCAAAACGAATAGATATGATATTGAAAATCAATCTCTTCAACAATGATTAACCATTAGGGGATTCTGACCAGATTATTTCATTCTTTCAGAACACGTGTGTTATAAAATAAATGTTGAGATCTAGAAGGAGAAAGAAGAAGTCCTAAAATACCACGAAGCTTTTAACAAACAGCGTGCTTATTTCAAAGCAAATCATCAACATTTGTGTGACTCAAATTCGATTAATTGAAATATACCTTACGCATTCATCACCAAAAATACCTAATACCTAGTAAGCTTGCAAGAACGATAACTTCTGAATTCGAACCAATTTATCCAATTTATTTATGGCGTTACTAGAAGCTCCTCGTTCGAATTGAAATCTGCAAATACCTAGATCTACGCCTAGATCAGCCTTGGCTATTGTCCAGAGTAAGTAGGGCAAGCGCTCGTAGGTGTCTCGCTGACCGTTGTGGCAATAGCCATAATAGCATGTGTTGGAATTCCAGTATAAATTACATGTGAATTATATGCGCTGGTGAATGAATCTAAAGTAGACTTTGGTTAGGTGCTGTTCAAAGTTTTATTACATCATTACCAACCTTTATAGTTGCATTGGATAATCATTACAAAAGCCATTTCGATCTGAATTTTAATGTGTTTTCATTACGAAGAACGGCAATTAAGCTAATGTTACCACAAACGCACGCTTCACTGATTATTACAAAATTGATAAATTACAAGTAAGAGGAATCTCAGACAGAAGTATCTACCGTCCAATTTGATATAGGATATTATTCTAGAAACTTTTGTTTTAGCTTACTCGTGTCTTTAATTGTTTTGGAAGACATCAAAGCAAAGAATTTAAGTGAAATGGGATAAGCAAAAGCCTTAGTATTAATATTGAAATAAGTTTCGTAAACACTTGAATCTTATTTGGGAACGTTTCGTGGATTTCCTACTTGACCTCAGGGTAATTGAATAAGTTGATATCTCTCAAAGGTAGACGTGGACCTTCAGCCCACCTTCCCATGTTACTGCTTATTGGTGCTTATTGGCCATGACCGTGGTTCGCAATTAGATATAATTACCTTCAATTTGTGCTGCTACCAATGTTATTCGCGGTGGTCTGGCTTGATGTCTAACTCCGCACTATGCAATTATTGTTCCTTTGCAAATGAATCCTGCCTCGTTGACTATTGCCGTGTACACGCGGAAGTTCATTTGATTGTGGTTTGTTTATTAACAACTCCATCCAATACTCATTACATTAGTAAGAAGTAGGTACATATTGGCTAAAATTCCTATTAAAATTATTCTAAGCTACAATTAATTGTCAATGAATATCAGCTCATAGAATCATATCCCACGTGAATGACTAAAGGAAACTGGAAGTTGTGCACGCATCTGCGTACATCAAATATAAGTATGATCTCAAAAACAGTAAGTCTCAAAACACATGTGCGGTTTTTAATAATAAAAAACATATTGTGTCTAATTGCAAAGTTGGCAAGGAAGCGAGAGCCGACGTGGCCTGTCAACCTATTCTTATTATAGCCCGACTGCGGTTTTTTGGCAAATTTTCCCAACTTTCTGGAGTCAACGAATCCTCTGACAGACGACACGGCTCACGCAGAAGTAATGAATAGGAACAAATAAATATCACAGTGAAAAGTGCCTAAAAATAAATAATGCTTCACAACATATTGTCTCTAGCAGTTCGTGAAAAATTACTGTACACGCCAATTTCCGCGGAAGAATTTCATTTGGCCACAGACATTCTTAGGAAACCACGAGGACCAAGCCTCGAGAATTTCAGTCAGCCCTGATATGTTAGCCTAACCAACCTAATTGAGAAAACGTACAGCTAAAAATAGTCAAAAGCCAGGATTCCTATATAGTAATACGAGTTCCTTTCCTTATTAGTTTACCAGCATTTTGATAAAATTCATAATCGTTTCACTCTAAGTCTTTATTTGCTTTGTATAGCTTGAGAATTCTTGCTCGCTAAAAGGTGTTTTACAAATTCCATTCGTCCATTAAAGGCCTTTCAAACGCCTTTATCGTGGCAAAAGCTTTTTGTGTTGTGATAATACAAAAAGTTGAACAAAATGTAATTGACCCTAGTTGCGAAGTTGCCTAGTAACAGGCGTATCCTGCATTTATTCTTATGTCATCGTACCTAATGCAAGTGGGGACAATGAGTTACGCAACGCCTGCAGTCCATTTGTAGGCGGCGCACGCGCATCGTGCAACGGTCGACCACGACGGTGCATCATAGTCACTCTGACCTAATTGCAGTTTGATTCCAGTAAATAGTGTATTGCTTTCTCGTTCGTGAGCTTAATTTGATTGTGTACTAGCAAATATGTCATTTTCTGGTCCTTCTTTTTTGGATTGTGCCTTTAAATAGTTGCACAGTGTGTCTGGAACTCTGGATTTTAGGATTCTCAAAAAAGTTTTATTTCATTTCATTAAATCCAATCGCTTCTGTTAGTGTCTGGATTTCTTACACTGAAACAAAATATTCCTCTTGTATTATTATGTAAAACTCATTAGCGTTTTAAGCTCGTTTACTTTTTACCACTTCTGTAAACAAATATCTCGAATCGTCTTTTAATCACGATTTACGACGTTCGCTTTACTCGGAAGCCTAATATCGCGCTAATTTCCTGACGACCCCGCGGCTGTTTGCGCCCAGTACCCGTAATAAAGTCTGCATAAACACCTAAAACAAACATCGATATTTCACACGAAGTTTGTTTTCTTCCAAAAAATAACTTGCTCTCCCTGGGAAACTCGTAAATAAGCTCGTAAAGCACTGCCAGGCCCAATTATTACATTTCGCTGACTTTAATCATGATTAATATCCGTTCAGGGGCGTTGCGGTATTAACGAGGACATTGTCCAACTATGTACGTATTTTCATATATTTTTCTATGTATACTCGTATGCTATCATAAATAACAAGTACTTAACCAAAGATGAACCAAACGTGATCGCGGAGCTTCGGAATCAGAAAACAGTTATTTCTACATTTAAGCTTCATCTGGGAAGCAATCGGCGCAAGCCACGCATCGCTAGTTCGATGCTCGTTCCCAAACAACAATACAGTGCACGCCCGAGGCAGCCCTCAAGAAACTCGCAATTCCATATCACAGCTCGGACTCGATAGTTGCATCACGTAAATGATAGTATTGAGGACACAACTTTGAAAACGACTTAGATTAAACCATCTGACTTTGAAACTAAACTTTGCCGGACCAGTTTTAAGGTTTCAATTCCAACTTGCCAACATTTTCTAACTTCTTAGAACAGAGAGTGGTTGAAAGGTGCTATGCGGAGCGCGACCAAGCGAAAGTAAAGCTTTGGCTTGCCACCGAGGGGCTACTTTCAGTTACAGCAGCCATAACATTGTCTAGGTTGCATTATGTAAGTGTTCGTGTGACTGCAAAGAACGGTAACATGGTTCCTTAGCAGGTCACATTAGTGCGAATGACATCAGTGGCTGTCAAGTGCATGCAGCGGAGTCAACGAACAGGATTAACATTGCGTATGCAGTGGATGCACTGTAGCCTTGACTTCCTCCTGTACCTGGACGTACCTAGCTGTGGCTCTCCGCCAGAACCATTCACTGACCTACAATGCGTCTTTGGAATTTCCCGTGTGGTTTCGTGATGACTTGATCAATCTTTTTGAAAGAGCTTGTGATTGCATATTATTTAACGAGGGAGTTATGACTAAGCTTTTAAAAATAGAAATTCAAATACCTAAACCTAAATGCAAATGAGATGGGTCGCTGGATGTCGTCTTATTATGTCGCTAGGTTGAACGAATGGCCGGTGCGACGTGGGTAGTTAAGGCTATGCAACCGCCGTGTTAACCCTGCTTATTATCTTTTAATACCATCGACTTCATTATTCGCTACATTTTTTTGCGACGGCAACGAGGCGCGGCCGGCATCGCAAGTCGCCGACATGGGTTTGATAACCTGAAGACCTTGGTCTTAATTGCGCTTGCGCGGACCATTCTGCCGCGTCCACTTTTTATGCGCCTGCACATCGCTAGTAAAAACACGACAACTTGTACCCAGCCGGCTCTAAATGGTGCAATAACTCAGGAAAAATTCAAACCGGTCACCAGTGTCTCACAGCCGCCTGCTCGCTATTTTGCATCAAGTGCGCTTATACTGAGAAAAGGCTCGCATCATGCTGGACTTGCCCAGATCATGCAATTTGATAAAACATGTTTTACGGGTACACCCGATTTAAATTACTAAAGCCCATGAAACTGAATCTAAACTTGCTTGTTCTGTTTATCCTAAAAATGATTCCTTTTTTGTTTCAGGTATGTAAGAACAAAAGAAAAGCGGCCCAGCACTAACCGATGACAAGTCTGGTAGGTTTGTCTATAGATAGAAGAAGGCAGCCATATTTGAGAAAAATAATTTCCCAAAGCCACAATAAAAGAAGTGTATGGCTCCAAGCCAAGTTTTGGTTACATTAATCACTCCCTGTACGTAGAATGTAATAAAAAATCTTTACATGGTACAAGCCGCGGTTTTGACGGTGCGCAGACCGAATGTCTTAAAAGAATAATTTAATTTCCGACTAGGAAACTAAATTTTGAATACTAATGGCCCTCAATTAATAATGTATGGTAATATTGACATTATTTATTGCTGCTATTAACTCTATATTTATAACGATCCCAAAAGGTAAAGTTCTTAAGTAAGCTGATGTTAAAATAAATAAAAAAGTTAAGGAGCCGAGAGTAAAATAAGAGGTAGTGGATAAATACTGATGAAAAGCAAATCTAGGAATGACATCAGACAAGTAGGTACCAATTGTATAATTTAACCTTGACTAGCTCGGACTGGTAGATCGATCAATTTCATCTGTAATTTGCATTTAATGGAAACATGGAAGCAAAAAGTTTAATTCATCTATCTACTGAGGCGGTATTGACAGGCGTCTGTAGTCAACGCCGTGTCGAATGAATTGCAAGTTTTATGGAGTTAGAGCTAAGTGTACATTATTTTAAACCAACATCATTATTGTCCTCATGATTTTAATCTATTACAAATTGCGTCTACATACAAATTGCTATAGTATCGTCAATGTTCTTTTATATCTGTTGGTCAATAATTATCTTTACATCAATTTCGCAAAACCAGAATTTTTCCAGAGACGGTACGGTATCCATATTTGTGTATCTTCATTCTTCGCTTACTTAGAATCGAGTTTGATTGACGTAGTCTAGCTAGACGGATTATCAAGATTGGTTAAATGAAATTTTAATTTAAGACTAAACTACTCGTACCTCTACCTACGTTTAATTCTAGCTATATTTAGAAAATAATCTCCCTTTTTACAAGAAAAACGTCTTACAAGATTATGCAAATTGACTCTCTTAAGGACGTGTTCCTCTATTCGGTGGCAATAACCTGCTATTAACCCCGTAATCAAGTCGACCTTCGTATTATCATAAAAAATATTAATTTGAACAAAGTTCAATATTAATCTAGTATCAGTGTACATTTAAAGTGTACTTTGTATCTTTTAGTTGAGTCTGCTCTTAATAACAAATTCACCCGGTACCTACCTACGCAGTGGGAGTCCTCATCATCATCATCATCTCAGCCATAGGACGTCCACTGCTGAACATAGGCTTCCCCCAATTCTTTCCATGTTGCCCGGTTGGTAGCGGCCTGCGTCCAGCGCCTTCCTGCTACCTTTATGATGTCGTCGATCCACCTTGTGGGTGGATGTCCCACGCTGCGTTTTTACGCGGCCTCCTCTCCAGAACCTTGCTGCCCCATCGGTCGTCAGTTCTGCGTACTATGTGTGCCCTGCCCATTGCCACTTCAGCAGCAGTGAGAGTATTTATTTATTGATAAAGGTACACCAACAGCAATACACATTTAAGACATTCACAGTATAGAACACATATTGGGGTTTTAGTTTAAATATGTTTGCCAATTACAGGTAGGTATACACAACAATTTCCAAAACATTGCAGCTTATTAGATATATTATTTATGTATACAAAACACTAAAAATTTCACAATTAACGAGTCAAGCAATAAAGTTTTCCTATCACGAGTGTGTACTGAAAGGCTGAAAATGATTGTTTAATTTAGTTTTGAATTTGGTAGAGGAATCGTTGAAAATGTCAATATCTGGTATTATGTTTTTCGTTTCGTTGTACAGGTTACATATTCTGGCTATGGGATAGTGTACTCCAAGATTAGTCTTGTGCTTCGGTATGCTGAACAACTTGCCTATAGGGTATCGAGGATATCTGTGAGGGACATTGATTTTAATTTGGCCAAGAAGATTAGTGCTTTTAAGTTTGTTGCTTAAAATTTTGTGAAGGAACATAAGGTCTGCCTTCGCGCGTCGGTTCTTCAGAGTTGTCATTTCGAAGAATGATAGCCGTTGGTTGTAGGGGCTCCTGTGGGATATACCTGGAGTTGAAAAGGCAAGATAGCGCGTGAATGCTCGTTGTATAGATTCAATGCGCTGGGATGGCGCACTATAGACTGGGTTCCAGGCGACGCTTGCGAATTCCAGATGGCTACGCACAAGGGTATTGAAAAGAATCTTTTTAGTTTGAATATTTCTGAAACTTCTCGCATTTCTTTTCAGAAAACCGAGCATACGAGCCGCGCTTCTTATTGCTTTCTCTGTATGAGCAGTGAGTTTCAATTTGCTGTCAAGTATCACGCCTAAGTCTCTGACTTCCTTAACTTCTGTTAGGGTGACACCATTCAAGGTGTAGGTGGTGTCAACAGGGTGTTTCTTTTTTGTGTAACTGATGTGGTAACACTTGGCAGGGTTTAGCAACATCCCATTCTGAGCACACCAATCGGAAATGTTACTTAAGTCGGTTTGCAAATGGTTCGCATCTTCGGGTCCCCTGATAGTTTTACTTATCTTAATATCATCAGCAAACATATATACACTGGCGTGACTTATTTTTGCAACTATGTCATTGATGAATATTAAAAACAACAAGGGACCCAGATGAGAACCCTGTGGAACGCCAGACACAGCGTAGAATACTTTTGACTCGTATCCATTTATGGCCACGGCCTGGGGTCTCTTTGACAGATAGGATGCAAACCAACGCAACGTAGTAGTGAGTAGAGTAGATGCGATTTATGGTGAAGCGAACTTACAAGATGCCTGTTTTAGTGTTTACTCTCTCTCCCTCTCTTCTCTTTTGATCTCTAGTCTCTACCTAACTAAATTGGCGAATATACTTATTACTGTTTAACAATACTTATCAGCATTATTGAGTACCCAACCAATGATTGTGGTAAATCTGTATTCACTTACTTCTAATGTCCATTATGCTGATGGAAACTGAATGGAGTTTAATCCAATTGATATAATTGGAGATACTGTGTTGAAAAGATCATCTAAATAAATGGAATAATAGACGCGAAGCACTCCGGACTCCGGAGGCAATTCGGCTAAGGACAAGGGGGGGAGGGGGGTACGGGAACCAATCGAGCAGTTTACTGCACGCACGACTGACCAACCTCACGACTGGACAATTTGCGGTACAGGTGGCGACAGCAGTGCTCTGCAAAATGTATTTCTCTTCTTGAAGCTGGACTTTGAAGTAATTATTTATCTAATGCTCGGGGTAACTTATGTAATGTAGGTACTACAAGACAAGAAATTTCAAGAGAGTCGTTCTAAAATTCTTAGATCAGTGTGACTAAGATCGTTTGTTTATTGTAGGTATTTTTCATCCACGTCTAATCTAGTTACCTTCCCATAAAGACGAATTACATTATAAGCGGTTTAATCATTTAATTTTCATTACGTATCAGGATGACTTTAATATTACTTATCTTTGCTGTGCACTTTTAATCTAGTATGGAGCTAATGTGCTACTGAATAATAATTCCCAATTAACTGTTTCATCTATTCTCTACTTTATTGACTTTGTTTAATTTGTTGCAAAGTGTCATCCACTTTTGACTGTAGGTGTACCATTACTTGAAGAGAATCATTACGAAATGTTTTGTATCGAATGACCACTAAATGGATTGCGATTTCAAGCTACATTGGATTTCGTTTTATTTCCAATCCAACCCCTTTTGCCTTAATCACAATAGAAATTGTCATACTGGATGATAGGTTCCCCCTACTACCCTACCTAATTATTTTTACCCATCTAACTAATCATTTTTAGGAATAATCGTATTTTATTCATTATTTTACTGCAGCAATAGCAGCGTTAGATAGAAATATGAGCAAAATGTAGAGCTAATTGTATTTTACTAAGATAATACCTACCTACATTATTTTTTGTCAATTTTTATGTAGAGTGCAATAAATGATTTCTAGATTAGATTCATTGACGTAGACAGTACCTACCTACGAGTAGATAGATAAAAAGTAGGTAGGTATTAGAGTTGCACATCGCCGAAAATAAATTAAATAGACGTCATGTGTGAAATATTTACTACCTTGGTAGTCCAGTCAATAAAGCATTATAGATGGAAATCCGTGGAACACAATTTTTGACTTCGGGACTTTATTTAGACTAGTTAGGAGGTGAACATAGCAAAAGTCCCCGCCCTTAGCCCTTGAGCCGGCGGGGAGAGGGGGGTTTAAAGGTACCACTTTTCGGTTTTTCGCTTAATTCTCGGAATCTATGCGTCCTAGTGACATGACTACTATGAACCAAAAAAAGATTAATCAATTTGCTACAGGTGAGATAGTCAAGTTTTTCTATATCTTGTATAGTTTTCGCGGCATCTGCTCTAGAAGGTCTGCAATATTGGAAATTTTATTTTTGTCTTACATGTTTCCATCAGGAGAAAATCGACTAAATCAACATTGAGCTAATATTCTAGACATGCGGGAGCATGTTAAGCCTAGTTCCAGGGAGGGGAACTGCATCGTGCGTATATTTAGACGAACCAATTGGAGCCACTTTTGACTCCTCATCACTCAAAAAGTACTGTGCATTAACACTTCAAATTTGGCTCATGTGTTGAGACTTGCAAGATAAACATCAGCTTCAAATTTCATAAATATAACTCAAACGGTTCTTTAGGTATTGAAGTCTAAAAATCTACATGGCTGACCTATAAGACCAAATTCTAACCACTTCCAGATGACCTTGAAGGTTCAAATTTGGCATCCAGGTAGGTAGTTGTGTAAATACAAAGGAACAAATAAAAAACCAGTAAATTTTAACATTTCACAGGTGATACATAGATTTTAGTGTCCTAAATGTCGAGTTTTGAACGTCAATACCTAAACAACCGTTTGAGGTATATTTATGAAATTTGAAGCCGATGTTTATCTAGCAAGTCTCAACACATGAGCCTAATTTGAAGTGTTAATGCACAGTGCTTTTTGAGTGATGAGGAGTCAAAAGTGGGTCCAATTAGTTCGTCTAAATATACGCATGATGCAGTCCCCTCCCTAGAACTAGGCTTAACATGCTCCCGCATGTCTATAATGTTTGCTTAATGTTGATTTAGTTGATTTTCTCCTGATGGGAACATGTAAGACAGAAATAAAATTTCCAATATTACAGACCTTCTAGAGCAGATGCCGCGAAAACTATACAAGATATAGAAAAACTTGACTGTCTCACCTGTGGCAAATTGAATAAGCTTTTTTTGGTTCATAGTAGCCATGCCACTAGGACGCATAGTTTCCGAGGATTAAGCGAAAAACCGAAAAGTGGTACCTTTAAACCCCCCTTTCTCCGCCGGCTCAAGGGCTAAGGGCGGGGACTTTTACTATGTTCACCTCCTAACTAGTCTAAATAAAGTCCCGAGGTCAGAAATTGTGTTCCAGGGATTTCTCTCTACACCGTCGTTAAAGCATTCATTGACTGGACTATGGTAGGTTTATGTATAATTTTTGTCTGATTAGTGATTAATATTTTGCAGTTTTATCAATTGCCTTGGGAACCATTGTTAACCTTCCATTTACATATTTACGTTACATAGGTAGGTACCTACCTACTTGTATTTTTCATAGTCATTTGCAATTCCTGAATGCTATTTTCTCAGAATGAATAGTTTTTCTGCCCATCTAATTATTGCATGACTGATTCTCTGTGAGCACGGAGATGGCGAACTAAAGTAGTGATGTATTTCCAAAACACTGAGGTCAACGCACCGCGCGAACACGTGATCCGATGACGTGAACTCGGCAATCATGGCGGACGCCATCACTATTTCTAATCTTATCTAACCGTAAAATTACTCTTTTTTTCTTTAGACATACATCTGGGTATTTCGCCAAAAATGGTCAATTTTGCCTAATTTCCTTGGTACGAAATATTTTTTTGTTTTTAACTATTTTTAGTTTCCCATAGCATTAAGTAGCAAAAACTAAGCTAATATATCTAAAAGGGGTGTCATAATTCGTTTTAGAAACAAAGTTATAATGTCATGAACTTTTGGTAGCCAAGGAAATTATTATAAATATTTTTTTCTCTAAGTTTTCTTCTGTGATTTGCTTTTTTTTGTTCGACCCATTTTTGTGTACCTTCGCAAGCCAACATAGCAATAACTATTGTATCATTACGACCTTTTTACACAACTAAGGAATATAAATGCAGTAGATTGAGTTTAGAGTTAAAAACAAGTTGTTCTATATCTATTCTGATACCCATTTCTTAAAATGTCAATTTTAAACTTATTCCAATAAAGAAATACTCAAAATTTTACTTTACGCCGAATTAAAAACGGTCTTTTATAATTTCCTAGGCCATTTTATGCCAAGGAAAACAAGGAAATTAGGGCCACAGAAATTAGATTTATGCCTAAAAGACTCCACAGACAAAAACCTATTTACCCTATGCATTTACTATTTAAATCATGGGTTTACCCCTATAGACACTACATCTGTGTAAATAAACAATAAAATTAATCCATTGTTTAGTTGCAAAAAGCCGTCCAAAGAAATTGACTTTTTAGTAAACAAAAACCCAAGGAGGGACCTACTTATGCTATTTGTCGCGAAACTGGTCAACGCAGTACTGTCCTGCCTCGATGGCCTTTTGGGACGAAATGGCCGAGTGTAACGGTGCTGTGCATTCCATTCTAAGTTCTTTCGTTTCGTTACTACAATGGTCGAAATGAAGACCCAGGGAAATTATACTTTTGACTCGGACAAGAACTTAACTTCACTTTATTTCCTTCCTTTAAGTATTTGGCATTTAATGTTTTTATTTTCCGATAGCCAAACTTTTCTCAAATATAAAGAGAGTGCTATTAGAATGAAATTACGCTTCAATTTGTTATAGTGTGCCTTCATTTTGGCAAACAACAGTAATGGACATAACAAGGAAATTAGAAAAACGACTTTTGATTAAGTTTTTCTACGCTATTGTTTGTGGTATCTGCTATTGTAATAGCAAAAACAAATAAAACTTTTGATGAACTTTCCCATAAAAATAGTTTTATACGTATAGATATAAAAAAACATGTGTTCGCCTGCCTGGACACAGAAAATTTACTGTTTCGGCGAAATACCCATCTCCGCTTGCGCAACCAGTGCCAAATTAACCATACAATCAACAGTCGACGTGTATCGCGAACATATCGATTGCATCGGCGTCGTTCTGTTTAGGAAAGCAGATAAAGCAGTCGACACACCTTCGGAGTTTTGCTGAAATGAAAGAGTCGGATAACTTAGGCCTAATTTAGGTCGTCGTGCTATTTGATATTTTAGAAGACTATCGCGAATTCGTGTTATTGTGTCAGTAAGTAGGTAATTGAGTCATCTTTAGTTACCTAAGTAAACTGTTACTGTTAGGTAAACTGGTCGAGAATGCTTTAGTGCATTAAGTTCGCCTTATGTACAAATTTATTTTGGCATAAAAGTTTAAATAAATAAATAAGTAAGATAAACGCTTGTCACCGACTGATAGAGTGGGTTAGTTTTCTTCTGTTGCAAATTTTCGAATAATAGGTAAGTAGGTAGGTAGATGATAGGCCTACTAGGTATTATTACCATAGGTACCTACTCCTCTCCCTCCTCCCATTGCAATCAGATCCACAGACGTATTAATCTAAAAGTCTGGAACATTAACTAATTTTTGGCCATTGGTGGCGGTGGCTGGCTCATCTTGATCGAAGCAGAATTTGACCATGCAATCTTAAAATCTGGTTTAGCCGTTTTGTTTTAATGTACCTACCTAATTGAAACAATTTCGTATTATAGGTTTAATAAGGTAACTTTGCCTCCTACCTATATGCGAATAACTAAAATTGCCTACTCTCTAAAAGTTTATTTACTTCTTGATGTAACAAACATACGACTTCCTGTCCTGTTGATTATTAAGGAAAAACGAATTGTATAACTTTATAATTCTCTTTTCAAGTTCAAAAGTTGCGTAACGAACAGCGGAGAGTTGTTTTGATAGAACGAGTTGCTTCATAAATCGAGGGTGTTTTATCGGCGCGCTACATTCTGTCGCCGGTGAGTTGACTTTCTGTGCCACGGCTGCGCGCCCCGCGGGGAGCGGGGGCTGCGGCGCGCGGGGCGCCGCGTGACGTCACGCTCGACCGTGGCAGTGAGTAGTGAGAGCGGCCGCGTCGCTCGCTCCTCGTTCGCTCGCTCTACGTACTCCGTTGACGACGGTCGCGCGCGCGCAACGTGCCACTTTTTACGGCTCACCGCAGTAACCTCACTGTTCCTCAAACGCCGGACGAACTCGACTCGTGGGACTCGCGTGCTCTTCTCACCTGTTGCGTGGATTGTGTTGTGACTAGAAAAAGTTATTGCTGCACCATCAAACCGTCTCGTCTTATTGGAGTGCAATAAAATCAAGACAGTGGATTCGCCTCGGTTCCAAAGCGGCATAGACGAATGGTGTACGTCTATAGAGTCGCGTTTAGATAGTTTAGTGCGGGGAAAAAGTGAAGTGAAAGCCTACGTCGGAGGATGTCCGTCGGCGATTGTGGATTCCGGAGCGTATGACACGCTCGCCGTCATGAGACGCCGCTGGTCGAACAACGGAGGCTTCCAGACGCTTCGTATGCTGGAGGAGAGCTCGTCCGAAGTGACATCGTCCTCTGCCCTCGGTCTTCCACCGGCGATGGTTATGTCACCGGAATCGCTGGCGTCGCCCGAGTACTCGAATCTCGAGCTATGGGCTTACGAAGATGGCATCTCGTACAATACGGCTCAGTCGTTGCTGGGCAACGCTTGCACTATGCAACAGCAGCCGCCTACACAACCCCTGCCTTCGATGCCCTTACCGATGCCACCCACGACGCCTAAATCGGAGAACGAGTCAATGTCATCAGGTCAGGATGATTTGTTAACGTAATGTAATTTTAACTAATGTTATGTGTAAATTGCGAATGTAGATTTGCGTAGATTTTGGCGGCAAACATATCGCGAGAGGCGAGCGCGCTGTCATCGACCTTTGCCCCGGATACCTTGACCGGGCGCCCGAGCCGATGTCTCCTTGCCCCGCTCATCACAATCGTTTTGTTTACCTACATTCTGTTTCAATGTTGTAACCTCCAAAGTTATTTGTTGTCGTGTTGTGGCGCACGGCTAATTCGTGCTTTCCTTATCTGTATAAACGCCGGCTGATAATTGTGTAGATTTCATTGACTCGGAATAGTTAGGGATATTTTTTCCATGGCTGTTTTTATCGCGGCTTCTGTAATAAGCCCGTGTGACTAGTACAGAATGACGGATTGCCCGTGGGCGAGGTGGATAAAAATATCCTCTGATAAATTATTATGTCTCAAGACTCCTGAGACTAATCAAATCATAGATCGAGTCATAAAAGGCAGGTAGATTATTGCAAGTCGGTTAGGTAGGAACAATAAATAAATTACGTTCGTAATTCACAAAATTATACTACTGAGAATTAGTGATTCTTTACTAGCACATTATGAAAGTATGCAGCTGCCGCTCTTGATTATTTTAAGATCAATTCAATTCACACCTTAATTTAACAAAATAATAAGACTCCCTGTACAGAGTCACGTTTCAATGGCTATAGAAAATGGAAGTCTTAAGATTGTTCAACTACAATCGTTCAAGGTTCCTAACCAAAAATAAAACATCGTGTAATCGGGGTTTGACGAATTGTGTGCACTGAACACGCATAGGACAGCACATCAACCTATACATTTTTGTTTCAAAATAGCCTGGATACTGTATTACATTACAACGAGATATACGCCACTGTGTTTAGGTTGATGTGCACTGTCGTCCGTACATTACGCCCGTCCCGTATTCACAAACATTACTGTGAGGTCTCACAGTGTGCGCGAACGCACAGGGTGACAAACTAACCAATCACAGAGCTCTATTCAACGCGGTGCGTTTGATTTGCTGCTTCACTTAAGCAAGCATAGTTTGTGAATACGGGCGTAATAATACCTACTTACAACCTAACCAAAATGGCTTTCTGACAATTTGTATTGAAAATTATAGTTGATTTATAGTTTTTTAAATGTAGAGTCCTACTTTAGCACTATTAAACACTTAAAGCGATTTAAAATCCTTGCTCTAACGTCTGATTAACACCAATGGCGTAGGCGGATCATTTCAGAATGAGTAATGTCTTATCAACATGAAGGACCCTCAAGGTTACAATGGAAAATTTGTTCATGTTGTGTCATTTCGGTTCACTTCCGCGAAAACAGGTAGCAGGCCTTTGACATTATTGTGTTATCTCAAGTTCTCAACCCACTGAAATACAGTCAAGTAACAATACTTGAACCTTGGTAATGTTATTTAAATTATTACCAAACATATAACAACACAAACGGCTATAAAATTACTGTAGAGCTTAGCTTATGTAAGTACATACAACTAACTCTATTAGGTAGCAAAACCTCTACATTTATTGAAGTATGATTGATTGCGATTTCTATTAATAAAAACCACTCTAGTCTACTTATTTCTAAAAATAAATTTTAGAGAATCTCTAGCTCTACTTTATTGTGGGCTCTGAAAAGGTCACATTATATTAATTACTTCTTTTAATACTTCTCGCTATTTGAAACATCTGTCTACTATCTACCAGACAGAAGCCATATTTCTTTAACAATTCATAATAGACGAGCTAACAGTCCATTTCGCCGCAAATTATTGTTCTAATAAATACCACGAAAATCAATAGGACACCTTCGTGTGAAATAGAAAGAAAGTGCTCTGTAGAAACGAGCGGTGTGCATTTCACGAGCACAATGCTTTAATCTATCATCAAGCCGACGGAGGGTGAGTGAAGAACCCTCCCATTGTATGGCCACCGATATTCAGCTGAAATACTTACCAAACGTCTATTTCTGTTTTCTTGAGAGCACTGCACGTTATCTCTGCTCTATAACTACTACTTAACTTAGACAGCTTTAATTTTTTTTACTTAACTATTATAACTACATAGAGAGGGGGAAATGAGTTTGATTTTTGTGACTATCCGGCACGGTAAACTAAACACTATGCGGTTTTATCTAGATTCTAGATGTTATAGTTGCTATTTTATAGACATAATACTTGTACCGATAATGTTATAACAATGTCTAAGATACTTTTCAAACTCAGACGAAGCTGGGGCGAGCCACTAGTCTCTAATAATTATCAAAAACAATACTGTCATGCGAACAGTCAGGGAGCTAAATAACGCTGAAAGTTTCGTGAACATCAATCGAATACTGATTACATTTGCATGCATTGTTTAATTAAATTAAAAGGGTGTATAATTAAGGTAGATAAACTTAATTATATTATTATTATCGAGTAACAAGTAAATATTCGCTGGTAATTTCAGCGGCCCACCCAGACCACGCGTTGCCGTTATCGCGATGCTATTCAAGCGAGAATAATATCCAATTTTATTGTGGGAAAACTTAGAATGTGCCCCAAGACCTTTATTATATCAGCTCTTTCCATTAAGGACAGTTTCAATTTGCCAAGTAATGTAACATGAACAATTTGAGAGCGAAGCGGCGGGGTTTCGTCGGAGCGACTTTGCCCGCGCCGGTCCGACCGGTTTAGATGCTACTTCTGATGGTAAATCGCATCGTCTGACAAGCCACGTATGTGCATGATATGTACTTAGTTACTAACTCAGGGCGTAAATTAAGTTCATTTTAATTATTATTTACCGTCGTTATTTCCAAAGTAATCGTATCATGTCACATGCTCACATGCCGCGGTTATTCTCTCCAGTGTTGTTTGTGCAGTAACTGCATAACTGTTTAAACATTTTTTCGAACCGACGTCAGCTCTAAAAATGCCTCTCTGTTGATATAATTCATTCTGCAATTACCTACTTGATAATATTCAACGATTATACTGTTTTCCGATGCCTCTAATAATCCATTTATCATTTAACAAACGGCACAGAAATAAATTCCTTTTCTTCAGAGAACTGTACGTAAATAGTCGAAACGTCATGTCATAAAATGACCCGCATAACGCGCTATTTGAACTGAATGCTTCAACTAAACTCATTTCTAGTTTAAAAATGACGCATACGCCTAGCAACTCAGCATGCGGGTCGATTTGATGAAGTACGATACGATTTAGCCATATAACCTGTATAGTTAATACCAGAAGTTTTTAAAGTGTGATTGAAAGACTCAAACGGAAAAACCTTGTTGGTGAACTGGTCTAAACGATGTTCTTGTCGTTTCTAAAAGAACAAATAAAGCTCGGCATTGAACGGCCGAAGAGACTAGGAAGCAACCCTGAAACGCCAAAAATAGTATGCATACAATGTTACTTCATATTTATGACGTGCTGGAAGTGAGGTAAACTCAATGATTTAGAGTATGTCTGCCTAAGAAGTTCATTTTAGTTTTTACTTCTAAGTTTCTAAGATTACATTAATAATAGGTTTCTTCCCACTCAGTGGCGGCGTAGCATAGGTTGGCACCCGGGGCGGCACCCCCCCCCCCCCCCCCGTTATAATATAAATTATAGCCTAAGACACCCCAGAATGGCACCCCCCCTGTCATGACATCACGACCGTCCTTGCCATGCAGATGCGTCAGTGAGTACTAATCTGCGCGATTTTGTCACCCCCTGATGCTTGGCACCCGGGGCGGACCGCCCCCACCGCCCCCCCCTTACGCCGCTACTGTTCCCACTGTCTAAAACTTTAAGATCATGTAATATGAGCTATCAATTAAAAATCTTTCTGTCATTGTTTCAGTGAAGTTTCCTTTTTTGCGAAACTTCACAATATGGCATTACTACAGCGTTGGAAAGCTGATTCTGGCCAAGAATGAGACATGTCAATTACTATGATAATCGTGCGAATTCATCGCGTGGTCGCTCGTGGCAGAAAGTGGAAATCTTAGCGACGTTCATGTTCACGACTTGTGGACTATTTTAATTCTGCAAATCATAGTTCTAGTTTCGTTTGAGTTTGCGTTTTCACTTGTTTCTTTGTGACAAAGGCGTGTTTTATCAACAAGCGTTATCTTTTCACTCTTCCTTTGATAATGCTCTTTTCTACACTCGACTCGTTGTAGGTGGTCCCATTGTGTAGTCCCTATATTGCTGGTAAAGAATGAAATAAACCTTATCTATGATTTTCATATCTAAAGCTTAGCTAGAAATTCCTTGGAAATTACTTAGGTACATATTTCAGCCACAATATTTTATTTTCATTATTACTGGTTATGGAATACTTCCCCTCGACGCCAACAGGCACGTAATCTATCACTCAGGGCGACAAACTTTTCGTTGATACAAAATTAGATATTTGTCGCCCTTCGTTTTGACTTTCTCTGTTGACTTTTCCAATTGCGCGTTGCTTTTTCTTTTTTAACACATAATTTTCTTTACTTTATGTGCTGCACCATGCCAGTATCAATTTAGACTTCGCAACATAATATTATAGGTACCTACTGTTGGGTGGGTATATTTTGCATCTGAATACCTTTACTCTTTAAACATAGCAACTTCATTTCAAGCAAAATACCAACAATTCCACGTTGACACGTCAATTTATTTACTTCACTTGGCAACCTACACTGTAGATAGCTAAGATGCCTACATAATGCTAAAAGTAATTAAAAAAAAACCTAATTCGTGGTAACAAGTTAAGTAGAGGTACCTACTTAATGAAATTAAACATCGCTGTCAAACAAAACTGTTAATTGCGAAACTTACCAACTAGGAGCCTAAAATAAATAGAATAGGTAGGTGTGAAGTAGAAACAATAATAATATCATGTAACCTTTCAATAGGTAGGTACCTACGTTAAATTCGACGCATGGTAGAGTTTAACTAGAAACGTCAGCGTTGTCGTCACGCGTCTGTGGTTACTGGTTAGCATAGACACGACGCGTCTGCACTGCTGCATCGATTGCGTCTACGAATTACTCATAAATCGCCTGCGCCAGGGCCCCAAAGCCCCCGCGGGCCCCACCTGAGGTGAATGTATCGGCGACCGAGCGGGGGCGCCAAGGACGCGGCAGTTTTTTGACACGTCCGCTGTAAATAATAGACACGAGCGTTTTATAAAAGTTACCAATTTTAGGCAAATTGTTGTGTAATGACGAGGATTTTTTTATATCGATATTGATTGCAAGTTGCGCTAGCTCTAGCAGAAGCTGCCAATGCCAAAACATCGCTTTATTTTCTTTTTATTTACAAAAAATACACTCACTGATTGAAGTTTTAGTTAGACATTGTCTTAATTAAACAGACAACAGCAACATGGATTGGACTTAAAAAACTTTGTTTTATAGTTTCCATCCATCCATTCATTAGATGAAACTTTGGTCGTTAGAATAACACTGCTTTAAAGTTTTAATCATAAGAGGAATAACAACATTAACAATGATAGTTAAATTACCGATTACGGGAATATTTACCATGAATTAGTTATTCGTACCTAATAGTTTTGTTTTGACTATCGAGCTTATGCCTATAATAGTAAATAGCAAAGGCAGCCGTGTCCAGTCACTAGCTAATTATTCCACGGTACGCTTAGCCGGAAATTATTTGTTTTTAGCTTTTGAATTAATTTGCTTGGACTGCGGCAGCGAGAGGGTTACGGACCTCGTTGAAGGTCCATGCTGTTAAATAACATGCCATAACCTATTGTTTTGTTGTAGCTTTAAATTACATTAATGTCAAGTGTCAACGATTGTCATTGATGGATACTGAAGTAACAAACAATTTGTAATACGCCCCAACGCAACTTTTAAAATTACCTCTTCATTCGCTTCCGGACAATGTAAAATAACACGGACCAAATAAGCTGCTGATAAGAAAGAAGCTTTTCACTATTATCAGCCTCTATTGAAACAAGATTGTGCCACTTTAGGCCAGACGTTTCTTTAAAATTGGCAGGTTATCAATCGTCTGCTGTGATAATGTATTTAACGTATGAAACGTCACAATCCAAAGGTTAAATGAATATAGCTAAATGATCCGACGATGGAGCAACCGATTTCAATACGTGTGAAATGTGATACCCTCTCTGTGGGTAAGCGGAGTCATGCATGATTGATGATTCCTTAATCAAAGAGGTCGCTCACCTCCCCACCACAACGAGGATAGCTGACTCCATACGCCTCGAACAAACATTATGTAACTACAAGTCAACCAACGGAGGCAATTAATGATTACACCGTGATTCTTTAACTCGTTCTCGTTAGTGGTTTCCGTTTATGTAACTTGGACTTGGTCACGCATTAGCATACAAATCGGATCAGCACGGCAACTATCAAACGGCCGCAGTAAATCTAAGCCGGCCATGGCATTAGAATAATATTAATCTAGCGAACAGCTGCTTGCATACGAAAGGGTGCCATTTTTTCACGAATAAAACCGTTTTGGCAACCCTTTGACTACGTAATCTAATGGTGTTCTGACCCCTCTCGTTTTCTAAGCATAACGCAGCGCCCATTATTACATTGTGCGACAACCCTCTAATTTGATTTTTAGCTAGACTTCCCTAATTAGTTCCATCCGCTGTTGAAACGCGTCGTTAACGTGTAACAATTATATCGATGCCAGAGGGATCGATAGTATTGATTTATTTAAAATTTCCCCTTTTCAGGTCAAACAAAAACCAGGGTCTTCGATCTGGTTCAGAGTTCGTTGGCACTCGTTGACAGTATGTTAAAAAATACGGACCACTGACGTCACACACTGCGGGCTCGCACCACGATTTGATAGTATAATGACACTGAAGCTGCACATGATTTAAAAATTAATATTTGTGCCTCTCCTCTCGATAAGGTCATCGTCTTTATTCGCGTCTGTTACTCCAACTTTTGCGTCACAGCGGTACAAGCGAGCAGAAATGATTTTTAATGAAATTTCAGTCAGTCGGTAATAAAAAGTGAATTAAGAGGCCAGTGAAAGAGCGTGAATGGTTTTTCTTACTCTGTGTAGTGGGTCTAGGAAGAATATAGGGGCGGATGTGCGGTCGAGCGCGCGTCGCGCTCGGTTGCGCACGCGCTGCCATCGCGTCGCTTGTTACCTCTATTATCTCGGCTAGAGTCGCTCTAACAACTCCAAGATTGAGTATCTCAGGCGAAATCACTGGGGTTTCAATTTTCCACATAAAATTATATTACTACATATTTACATAGGTCCACGGCCACAGCTGTGTTACCTATTTACTGCTCTATCGATATCATTCATCATCATGGTATGAGACAGATTCGTGGAATAGACTCGTTTAAAAATCGATTGTGCGTCAGCAAATGGACAGTACAGATTTTTAATTTAGACAATCTGACAATGATTATTGTAAAGTACCCATTAAGTATTTTTATCAACAATCTGTTTTAATCTAAACAATTGCTTCTTTGTGGCTGTTAGGCCTACCCGGATCTCGCAGAGCATTGATATAAATCGATTATAACGGGCTTGTTAAATGGCTTCAAACTATTGTGTCTCGAACAAGTAGAGTTGCGTGCTTTGCGTTCCTTCTAAAGTTGTCAATCAAAGTTAAGCAGGGCGATGATCTTCAATTGACCGGTTGGGTTGTATTGTCCGAGTTAGGAGGCAAGAAAACCTGTCCGAATTCACAGTCACACAAAACATCTAACTGACACGTAGCCTAAATTGAGTTTGTTTGATCCAATGTAATCATCAACAAAACCCATTTACTCAGTACCTAAAATAGGTTCATTTAGTACGTGCACGTATTTCATTAACGCCTGTTTTGTCTCTCGTTACGGTTGAAACAAGTATTAAAAAGCTAGCAAATTGTCCAGGCACTTTGTTGAAATGAAAATGTTGGTAGGTACGGTCTATTACAAACATTTGTTACAGAACTCTGTTTTTTCTTAGGCTTAAACCAAAGTTTATATGACTTATTCGGAGTCGTTTCTATTGATCGTTACCGTCCAAAACAGGAAGACATTTTTGACGCAGTGAAAATGTGAAGTAGGTACCACGATTACACGTTGAGCCGACAAACTTATTGTGTAAGGTGGATGCCGTGCCGCATATCAATGGAGCCGGCTTCCAACACGGAACTTGGGTCTGTGTACGTGACTCTGAGTCGACATGTAGGTAGTTAGTGTAGGTACCATTGTAACACTCGTTTATCTCAAGATTCAGCCGTGGACGGTGTCGCCGCCTCCACGAGGCGCGTCCTTCCTTTTATTGTGTTCTGTCAACCTACACGCTTGAAATAATGGCGTTACACGCCAGTATTGCATAGTGTTTCGTGTCGCTAGTAAAAACGAACTGTTATGCGGGAAATGCAGCAGTATTAGATGCACCGATGTTTGTGGTAGATCTACACTATATTTTATGTCCATTGGTTGTCGGCCAAGATCTATTTTTTCTTCGAGAAATTGTTTACACAATATTTATGGATATGTGACACACTTGTTTTGCCGATTTTAACTTGTTTTTCCTGATTTGCCTTTGCTTTTTTTGTAATGATCTGTTTTATTCCGTTCTGTATTTTTTTATCTTGCTCTTATTGTAATACTGAACGTGTTAGTCACTGTGACTAAGTTGTTAGCCGAAGAATAGAGGCAGGAAGGGCCGCGGTAGGTAGGTAACTTAATTTCTGAGCTCATTGTCATGACCATAATGTTTACCTACCTACCATCAAAAGGTTACGGCAGTGTAACATTAAGTGCGATGGCCGCCATGATTGTGAGTAATGGCGAACTTTGTTCTCACAGTAAAACTTGGTAATTGTTTTATACAAGTAGCTCAGACGCCTATTAAAACTTAAAACCGGTTTTGTGTGACGCTTTAACAAATGTTACCTTCCTGCGAATTACTTTAGTCAAAAAGGGCATAGCTATTCAAACTTTGTTAGCTACATTTTGGCCTCCCAGACGGTAATACTTATGGGCATTTCTCTGTAAGCTCGTACAGGTCCCATACAAATGCTGTCCTGGCAATTATTTTTAACATTTTCCAAAAAACCGTGATCCATTTCAAAGAAAATTGACTATTATTTTAGTTAGATAAGGAGTCCCACTGAAATTATTAATATTTTCCGAGTTATTAGCGATTTTCCAAGAAATCATGACAGGGGACTGTTAATTGAGACAGAGGACTGTTATACTTTAAGAAAAAGTCATTTTAAATTGATCAATTATTTATTATTTTATAGCAAATCAATAGTAAACAAAATGTATTTATAAAAAATTAACAGAAATAACAACTTTCCTTAATAAACATTCATATCAAAAATTAACCTTAACCTCTGAGGCACTGAATTCCGAGTACCACCCGTTCCTGCTATTTCATCATCAAATCTTTGAGGGGAATTTGTGGTCAATTCAGGTTCAGCAGATTAAAGATTTTCCGTTATAATGCTCACAAGAACCACTGTTGCAAAAGCAGCTGACACTTTTCATTGTTAGTCATCAACATCATTTCAGCACTGGACGTCCACTGCTGAACATAGGCCTCCCGCCCTCCCCCAATGACTTCCACATCGCACAGTTGGTAGAGCGGCCTGCATCCAACGCCTTCCTGCTACCTTTATGAGGTCGTCGGTCCACCCACAAGGTGGCTCGGTGTCGCTTGTCTCTCGCTGCGTTTTCCGGTACATGGCCTCTACTCCAGAACCTTGCTGCCTCATTGTTAGTGTTTTATATTTATTTGGAAAGCCGAGGATGGACCAGGAATAAATACTTGCGACCTGATGCACATATTTGTGCAATTTCAGGCAGAGGACTGTTGCCAGGGGACTGTGTATTTCGGCTAGATTTCACAATATTTACGAAAATGATGTTAAATAGTGTTTTAAGAATCTACCGATCAATTGAGACATAAATATTATATCAATTTATACTTTATTTAGAGATTATTAAGTAATTAACATGCATATTATAACTTACCAGAGGACTGTGTGTGGTGGCGATTCAAGCGCGTGTTCACCTCACAAATGACGCTCTGACACTAAAAAAATAGGCATCTCAACGCCGCATTCGGCAAGGTTGCCTATTTTATAGCAATTGCATTTCATTTCACTCAAAAAAAACATCGTAGCTATTATAGTTTTTTTATATTATGAATTTAAATTTTTGGCAGGGGACTGTATTAAAATTCTGGGGACAAAGTTTACAGGAGTTTACTAAATAAATAAAATTGGTAATGAGAGCTTGTTTTACGAAAATAATATAATTTCATTATTATTCTTTATGCTATGAGCTGCCAGATGTATGTAGTTTCAATATCTTCTTCGTAAATATCATTTCTAGGCGGAAATGCAGTGATGGGGACAGCCAGGGGACTGTATTTTTCGGGCTTCAATCGAGTCTAGAAAAAAACTAAAAATAGTTATGGTTCTAAAAACAAAGGGCCTGTAAAGTTTTGGGGTTAAAGTTTCATTACGAGTGTGTTTTTTTTAAATATTTTAATTGCTTTTTGAAAAAATCGGCCGGGACAGCCGATTACGAGCTTACAGAGAATCGCCCTTATGCTATAATATTCCTTAAATAGAAAATAAAACTAGGTATTGGAACTTGGAAGTAAATAAATGAAAAACGAAATGATTGCTTCAACTCCCTAAAAAAATATACTTACCTAAATTACTTACTTGAAAAATTTGCTCGCTCATTTATATTGCTGCTAGAAAAATCTTTGTAAAATTCACACTAATGAGCCAAACATTCATAACATCAAAGGAATGTTTTTACAAAAACAAATGAGCCAGATACTTAAACAAAGCGACAAAGATATAAACTCTTGTTTGAGTCTCTTTGACGAATTTAATGTTCGAATATTTTCGGCAATTACCCAATGAATTTCTGATATTATGTAGATAGATTACTACGCTTTATTATTTAATCAGCAAGTTTGCCAATATAACTGTTCTATCAATTTACCTAATAAGTTCTTCTGTCTTTATTGCTTTTCATCCAATATATCGTCATTCAAAATTAACGTCTTATTAAATTTTAACTGTTATTCACTACAAAATGTAGTGTTGGCTGTTGGCTGTTGATTCCTTGTTCTGAAAGTTGCATTTAAAATTGTTGTAAATATTCGCTGAATAGTGAACGATATCAGTAATGCATTTTGATATGCACACTTGTGATATCTCTGTTGGCCTTGGCTGTTGTGCATCACTGCATGGCGCGTTGGCATTCACCTTATCGTGTGTTGAACTGCTCTATATCAACTACAACAGACATTGGACCTATATCCAGCGCTGTAGTATAAACCGGCGCTATAAATAACACCGCGGAATATTTTTGAATGCGTAGAAACACCACTCCCAACCGATCATCTTAATTCGTCCGAATAATGTTTGCTAACTTTAAATACACGCATGACGAACGCATTCCTACAGCCAGTTAGTTATAAATGTGTGTGTTTCTTGATATACGAGGCAGTAGTCAAGGTCGACAATGTCATTGTACGAACGAACCCGACGCAAATTCGCACACTAACACACGATTTGCATGTGAGCACTGTGGTTATTGAAATAATCTTATCATTTAGGTCACCTTACTTTGTAGATTACACAGTTAACTGCGTACTGGTACTCACTGCACTTGCAGAATGCAATCGTTTTGTGTCTCTATTTAATGTTTGCCATCCGGAATAGCAGCACATTTTAAAGACATAGCCGCTGCTGCTGAATCTTGAATGTCTTTGACAGGTCTTAAAATAAAATCCAATGAGAAATAGATTGTAGATTCATTTTCACCAATGAGGTTGTGACTAGTCTTTGAATTTACGATTCATGTGTTCACGGCCGCGGAACACAAATTATGCCTTCAACGCCTCTAGTCGACGTTAACGATCACAATGTGGCTTGTTATGTCGAAGCGATTTAGAAATACTTCAACGATTTTGTTTTAGACGACCGACTTAATCTCTCTGTTGTTGACAAATGGAGTAACACGGTTACACAGATAGTTACAGATTTAGTAATAGGTGAAGCATCAGCGCATTAGTTCGTTAAATTGAGACTTTGAGAGCAGTGTTCACGGAAATGAATTCCATATGGGCATAATCTTTATTGCCGTTCGAAAGTAACAATTCTTGACTGGCTGCACAGCATAGCATGTTTACTCGGCCGCGTCAGTTTTCCATTACTTCCCTATGTTTGATCTGTGCTCCTAAAATAGCGCGGCACTAAGTCCAAAGTGAACACATCAATGACTGGGCGAGGCGGAGCCGCTCGTCGTGGCCGTGCCGTGCAAGCGATTGACGCAAGCGGCGTCTGTTGTTTACAGTACAACCGCCTCAGGTTATTTACATCGGGGTCACAGACACGCTGAAGGAGACCGGGGTTCAATCGATATAATTATTTAACCTGCAACTAGCGAGTACCTGCGCGGCGATCGGCGCCCGCGCAACGCGGCAATGACCCCCTTTGACATTACTAGGTTGTTTATGCAACGAATTGGCAACAGACCACTTAAATGGGTGACTCCAGCGCGAACACTGAATGCAGAGATGATTGAGTAAGGCCGTCTGCAAATTGCAAACGATTGTTGTTATTCTACAAAGGGGATTGATGATGTGTGCTTTGTTTTTGGAAAGCGTTATCTCCGAATTGCTCGATTTTATCTACGCCGAAGCCGTGTTATCAACGTCACATTTAGCCGGGTCAATACCCTTGACACCACGTGCTTGAGATTATGTAACATTCTTTCTTCAAACACAGTTTATTGGAGTTATTTAATATTTAAAGAACAGCTATATCAATGTAATCAAATTTTACTTTTATCTACATTTAGTTGCTAACTTGCTACTTTTATGAGGAGTTGCGCACCCTAGCGAAAGTGAAATGGCATAAATATCTTGCAAGAGCAACTAGTTACGACTAATTCTTACTGATTTTATCTGCAATATTTCTAACTACCGCCATATACAACTCAACACGCGAGTTGACGCGGGTAATAATGTGTAACTGATATTGATCTGAAACTAAACGGCTGTAATGTTTCTTGCATACTTTGTCCTACGGCGATCCGTCGCAGCATATCTGCAGGCTGCATTGATTAGACTGCTTTATGGCTGTCAACTGGTAACAGATCTTAACAAGCCTATTGTCTCGGCAGCCGCCTATGAGCGCATAAATTCCACTAACAAGATACGTCAAATAGAATTTAGAGGCTTATTTTGAGAGGCAGTCGCAGTTTCGATCTTGAAAACCTCAGAGATGTTGCAAACTACGGACTCCAGCCGTTACTTAAATGATTTAAAGCAAACTTAAATGTAGCTATCCACGTCGGTGTTTTAAAAGTAAAGCATTACGAAGATGGATGGTTTGCAGCACGTCTATTTATATCTGGTGCGAGTCCGGCCATAAACAGCCACTGGAACCGGTCGGCCCAGCTCGCTGGAATGCTCTGCTCTCGCTAACTGTGGCCGCTATCGCTATACGCTTGCAAATGCTGTAACAATGAGTTTGTTTTAGCAGTCACTATTGCACAACATCCTTTTCTTTCATATTCCCAAATCTGATGGAATAATATTCTAATAGATATGGGAATGTCCTTATAAGAGACCAGGAAAGTAGGGAAAAGAATCGAACTGTAATTGTCTTGCTCGCGCTTAACTCGATCTAAAAATAATATTCCATTCCTTACACGCTTGCAAATGCTGTAACAATGAGTTTGTTTTAGCAGTCACTATTGCAAGCGAGTCCACAACGTCCTTTTTTTCATATTCCCAAATCTGATGGAATAATATTCTAACAGATTTGGGAATGTCCTTATAAGGGACCAAGAAAGTAAGGAAAAGAATCGACTCGATCTATAAATAATATTCCATTCCTTCTGAATTCCATTTCCGGACAAAACAGTCTTGTACCGCAGATGTTGTCAATATTCTATAATGCGCAAGTATTCTACGCCATTTGTATGAATAATTAGTTTAGCCCACACAGGTCGAGGTGTGGGTGAATGTTGATGTTATACTCGTCATAATTGGCAGGAAGGATTTATATTTTTGTTCTTTGGTAACGACTATTTGCGTTTAAATGCGTTTGCGAAACGCCTTAACGATTTAATATAATAGGTATTAGACTCGCTTAACAACTCTACATTTTATATCCTACAATTCCGTCGCTTGGAAAGTGATTAATTTTGTATCATTCTCACGAGCTTATTGAACCTTGTACCTTGACGGTTCACGGACGAACCTTCGCCTCAAGTTAAAGGCGAAGCATGTCGGAAACGTCAGCTGCTGCTCAAAACGAAGCAAAGTTTCAATCGAAATCCACTTCTTGAAACGATTTCCTAACTTTATTTTAAAAAGTATCGAAAGCAACTGAGTTCAGACGCGCTCGGTGTAATTGGATTGGTTTTAAATTCAATTTTCTCACTTTAACGTTTGGAGTGGATTATGTCTTCTGGAACAGTCTGTCTAAGGTTGATGGTTGACTAAAGTAAGAAGGAGATTAATTTTGAAACATTGCAGAAAATACCTATGACAAGGGTCACGGTTACAAACTGTTCGTAGCTTCAACGCCGAGTTTTATTAAGCGGTGATTAGCGAGTTTTTGCTGTGCGCTCTTTGGCTGGAGCACTAACGGCATTGAATGGGAGCCGTGGTCGGGGGTAGGGAAGCGTTCGTATGTCTGCGGTGCCTCGTCATCGCGGGCCCATCCATCAAGCTGACAGTGCCGATTATTATTACCCGTATCACCGTACTTGTACGGGCCTTTCACCAAAATTCGTTTGGGGTTAGAAAGGGGGTTTGGTGTCTGCCTATAACTCATTGCGCAAACGTGTGCATCTGATAAGTAACAAAGTTCATTTGTATGAATGACAAATATTTAGGGAAGGTACACAACATTATTTCGTCGTCGTGTAAACGGACGCGGATTGCGGATCTAGACGATCAGCTTTCTGAATTGGAGTTGACGTTTCAATTCCACGGTGCAGACGTGGCTTTATTGAGTAATGAGTTACTCCGGTGTGGAGGGCGGACGACCTTCCATCGAGCGTGGGCCGAGCCCATGACACAGTTCACGAGATGTGCCACTGGACGATTATTTCTGTCACATCGTTTTCACGTGCAACTGGCTGTTCTACGTTTCTACTGGAATTTGCAATATTCTGACGTAATCCCATAATGGTTAATACAGGTCACTGCAATATAGACAAACATAAATGTCTATAATATGTCAGTAACGTTCGTCGCAATGTTAATAATTGTTACGCATGTTCATGGATACTTGTCAATACAGGCGCTTACTCTCTAACAAACACCAAATGAATTCATAATGGTTCCTCAAAACTTCCATCGCTAAAGAATAAGAGAGCCTGTAATCAGTTGTTATGAATTATCGTCTGAGAATTCTAAGTGACAGCAGTTGCTGTTGATTTAGAACGCAGTTGATCGCAAATACCTAGCAAGTTTGTTGTTAAGCCAGTGTTTTGGTGTGGTCGGTTTTTTCCGTCTCCGCTCATTCGGATGTCGTTTAGTTTTTGCTCGTTACTGGCTCTCGTCACGCGGCGAAGAGGCCCTGCTGGTAAGACCAGTTTCTTTGTAGAGCTTTTATTATTTTATCGCATACACTTATAGATTAAGATATAGCAATACACTTCGCCAATATGTACTTCTTTTGTTTCAATCTGTTATTTTTTAGTTACTTGTTTTATCGTCTGAAATGTTTTCTGCTAGAATCTGTTGTTTTTTCTGATCCGCGTTTTGAATATTGCACTAACAACCCAAAAATGAAGTGATCTCTAAAATCTTTGCATAAGATAATAACAATTAATCTAATCAGAGCTGTTGGTGTCAAATTCGTCGTAAACAACGCACTCTTTGTCGGTTGATAACAGTTTCGACGTTGGCTTATCTCGTCCTGATACACGGTCAACGACCCCGATGCTCCCGAACGGCACATTAAACTACAAACTCACAAAGTTTGTAGTCTCATCCTGCATACTACAATCTGTGCAGTTCTATGTGCAATTAACTACAAAACTGGTGTAGTTAACGGCTAATAAATAATAACATGACTTTAATGACCTGCCTACGAATAATTGTGTTTTTTTATAGGTAGATAGTGACGTTTGATTTGTCTCTACTAATAAATCGTGGATTCCAATTTCCAATTATTCGTGTGGTTGACCGCAGCATGTGAATAAATGAGTTTGTTTAATTTAAGCATCTGGTGTTACTTCACCGCATGCCGCTGCATCGTTTCGTTACCTCACTGTCCCAGCAATTGTTGTTTCAGCCTCGATTCCCCGACGAGTGAGACACTCGACCCACTTTGCGATTTCGACTCGATTTTCCTCGTTCGCGTTCGGCCGTTCCTCGGAAGCCAATGTTAATGACCCACATAACTGTGACGAACCACAACACACTAGGAACTAACTTTAGTGACGTCACCTAACATCGTGAAAATTAATCCCTCCAAAAATAGTTAGCAGGCCAGGCAGACTAGCGACCCACTGTCTTAAATTAGAGCCTTATCAGTTTCGAAAAACAATGAGTCGTTGACCTAATTGCTGACCGCTCTTAATTAGCCCTTCGACGACGCGGGGCTAGCGATAATTGTAAAACGTCACCCAAATGTGCCTTGGCCTACTTTTCGACATTATTTTCTATGTAATGAGGTTAATAAACAATACTAAAGAACGGTTACATTATCCTTTAAATCACTAATAATAAATAGGGAAAATAGTGGTTGCTGTTAGAGTTCTGCCCGTTTGGTTGTAGGTACGACAGGCGTGAAACGATTTGCATTGAAACTGAGGTCACGTTTTGCGCTTGAGCAGGGCAAGGGCACTGATAGTGTACAGCCACGCTTCGTCGCGCTTTGCTGCGTTTACGTCACCTGCCAGTATTTCAGACATCGCATCGGCATCAGGAACACAATTTCTTCTTTAGAGTAGGCGAACACCGTTGATTTTTCGTCGGCCGATAGTATACTCGGGCAGTTGATCAGTATGGGCATGTATGGGAGTGCGCACACTGCGCCGATTCGATTTGGCCGATTCTTCATACAAATTAAAATCGAGCACAACTATCGGCCAACTAAAAATCAACGGTGTGCGCCTACTCTTATACACCAATAAAAATCGATACAGCCGTTAATAACTAAACTAAAGTACTCCATATGGCGACGAATCGCTCTACGCTGCATTTATTCTAATTATATCTTTCTCCCTTTTCTATTTGCCTATTCCCATGTTTACTCAAAAGGCGCGTAGGAGCGTGGGTGCGCGCTCAACTAAATTGGGGAGCTGACAGAGAGAAAAAACCCATATCGTGCACTATCTTTACCATGGGAGAAAGGGAGGGCAGATGCGTTAACCAACATTCTGTCAATAAAACTGCTGGGGAGCCGTGGTATCCATTACTATGTACTCCCATTGCCTCGTACGTGATAACTAGAAACCACTTTCTAATTTACGGATCTCTATAGTGACGAAATACCTACCTACGGCATTTTTGTCGCTACGATAACTGTAGAGCCGTCATTTGTTTTATTTTTACTTTGTTACAACATTGTCTATTAAAACAATAACGTTCCGCTTTCTAACTCGGCTAGCTCGTTTGAATTACTCAGGAATGTTCGTATCTTTATTGATCATATGGAATCCTATGATAATTAATTTTATCTACAAGTCAATAACAAATAAACTGTTAATTATATCGGGATTTCTACCATGAAGTTATTGTTATTGCTCGAAACATTGACACAGTTGATAATAATTTACAATAGACAAATAAATACGGTAAATACACCAGTTTTTTATAATGTTTCTACATTGATGTTTTGTTTATTACTTAAAGCAGATGCATATGGCTTCTTGACCTGTTATCTTATTTCTTACTTGATACATTATGTGCCTGATTATAACGTACAGAAACGAACAGCACGATAATATTTCGTTAAAACATAAACATGATTTGATAGCCCCCATCAATAAAACGAAAACTCTAACCTTTGACTGCTCAATCAAGTAGTTATCGACTCTAGCTTTATTGAATTTCTTATAAATAATAACAATTTACCAATACTGTTATTTTCCGATAAAAAGGTGTAATTAATTACCTCTTATTATCTTAGGTTGAGTTGCACCACCTTACTTTCACCGTAACTGTAACGCTAACCGGTGTTTTTTTATGGAGTTTGATAGACTGACGTTATAATATTAAAGTAAGATGGTGCAACCTAGCCTAATTTAGCAATACCCCAAAACTTATATCCGTGGGAAAACCGACGTTCAAAAGAATACTTTCCCCGAAAATAAAGTCTTGATAATGAGCAGTTCAGAAATATGCGCCCGCGCCGGTCCGGATGCGCCGGGGCAGCGGATATAAACACTTCCACGTGCATCCCTAAACAGACGCCCGTCTGTTTCCTCTGTGAGTGAAATTGATGCTCTCTTTCGAAGAGGGAATAAATCAATGAATTCAACTCTGTAACGGCTACAGTGAAACCCTTCTGTCACTGATATCAAAAGAGATTCAAAATCATCTAAAAACAAAAGACATGAGAACGAATCTTGTAACATAATTCTACTAATCTGTTCTGCCCATCTTCAGAAACCCAGACGGATTTTATAGACCATATAAAAATTAATTAAACTCGACCTCGACGCTTTTAATAAATTCCTGTTCTTCCACGCATAATCACACCATCTTTGAAGTTTGAAATTGTTTTTGTTACGTCAAGTTTTGCCCTAAAACATTTCAGACACGTGATGTTTTATAATACGAGTGTGTTAGGAATTTTTAGATCACGATTCACGACGTATGCTCTATCTCTGTAGTTGTAGTTGTATTTTCTAAACGTTTATCAGAGGTAATTTCTTTGCGCGACTCCGCAGTTTCCACGGCCGCGCGGTGCGGTGTGACGTGAAAATGCGAATTTTCACCGTGCGATTTCTATTTCAATCCAATTTTCCCAACGCGTAGAGAAACCAATGCAATCGCTCCAGTTGCGGCGCACCGTCCCACATCTCTTGCTAGAAAGTATCGTAGAAAGTAACATCGTGGACCGATCTCCGCCCAGCGATGCATCGATCACTCGCACGCGACTTTTTGTGCATGAGTTTTTCTTCGCGCAAAGATGGCCGCCGAGAAAAGCGACTGCGTTTGCGCAGGAATGCCGCGGTCTTGTTTTCTTTAGTTTCTTCACATCATCCGACCGTTTTTTCGTAGTGCCAGTGTTTTATTTTTTTAGCTCAACGTGATTTTAGATGCTTGATTCATATCAACGAAATTTATTTTCTCGTTTTGAAGATTTATCTTTACACTCTCAGACAGAACGGCGCAGTAAGTAAATGTATTGTTGGTGTACCCAATGTTGATTTATGTGGAACACCGGAAGAATAATTGTTTAGGTAGGTTAGTTTAAAAAAAATGAGTGCATAATGTGTTTCATGTTAAATGTTTTAATTTGCAGCCGAATCTGTCTCAGAGTTGTGGTAATGCATGGCAGACAAACAATTCGCTGTTAATGTTAGTCAGCTACAATATTGCTTACTTCATAGGTGCGGGCTATGGTTACTAAAAGCTGTCTCTACCGAATGTAAGGCTGACGTTACACGTTACGGGCTCACTTTCGCCACACCCGAAATTGAATTACGTGTGCTGCGTATGTGTAGGCTTGTGCAATACCTACTTTTGGCCAACTTTCACTAGCTGCGCGGTCGGCCTGCGAAATTATTGCGTCGGCTTTTCTGAGGTCACGGTGAAAGTACGCGTATTAATTGACGGCTCTTGATTCATCGCGATCCCATTTTTGAATCCTTTAAACAATCCATGTCCTGCCTGACGCTGATATTTAACGAGAACCACGCAATTACATTTTTGGCTTCTTTTGAATGTCTACAGTGTTGAAATGAAATTACAAATCCGAGCAAAAAAAGTAGTCGCGTGAGAGGAAAAACGAGTTATTATTAGTTGGAAGAGAATCGCGAGCTTGCTTGGAGCTCTGATGCTATCATAAATAATGTGGCTGCGCGGCGAGCGTGGCGAGGTGGGGGGGCAGGAGGGGGGGCTTAAGAGTCAAGGCCGCACGCTGCCCCCGGTCGACGCTCGCGCCCCACTTGTCGCTCACGAGCGCCTCTCGCTCGCACCGCCGACGTAGCCCGAGCGCCGCCGAACCGGCACGAACTAGACCTTCCAATGCGCGAGCGCAACACACTGAACAGCTGGGACGTAATAACATAACACACTGACTCGGTCATCCGTGCATTCAACTTTTGATTAGCTTTCTTTTTCACGGGCAGCGATTTGATTCGCTACCAATTAAAGTCATCACTTTTATCAAACGCTACACTTAGTAGGTACAGACAAACGATTGAGTCATTAAACTTTGCTGATGTGTGTTTTCTAACAAAAAACATTTTAAGCATTAATGTAACCTTACTTTAAAGTTAAGTTTTTAATTTAATTGGTTATTGCACCTGGATTACAGCGTAACGTCTCTCTACCTTTTTTTTTATCCACAACGAGTAAGCTCTTGATTTTGAATCCTTACCTATGAATGAACTTAATACAGTATGTACCTACCTATTAGGCAGAGAGTCCATGATTGAAACGTGCATACAATCAGTGGCATTATAAAAAAGAAGTCACCGAATCTCCAAAAGCAATCCGGTTCCCAATGTCTCTGACACTTTCACCATTCCCCATTTCGTCGTTACGTAATTTACCGGTTATAGAAATAATAATAACAACTATGAATCCCGAACCGCATTCGCTAGAGTCGTTTTGTAGAGACTACCACTTGGAATTTATTTTTTTAACTTATTCTGTTTCTGTCTTCATAAATGTGGTATTACAGAAAACAAATATCCAACCGCATTCATTATTCATACGATAATAGCATCAAGAGCTCTAAAATAAAACTAAAACGATGATAAAAATATTCATATCGTTTGCAGGTCAGTGCAATGTTGCCTCCGTCCAGCAATAAACTAGATGATGCTCAATGTAAACAGCCTCGCGATAAAACGCACTTGACCTCTTTATTGGGACAATTTTATCAGCTCAATAACAACCAGGCTTGCAGACAACTGAATCTTCAATAAAAACGCTCCAGATCATTGCTAAATCTAAGTAAACAAGGTCGTAAGATTTCTTTGAAATTCATGCAGTCGTGACGAACTTCAGCCGATTTCTCTTCAAGATAAAACTTTTTTAGCTACATTGTTAAATGAATTTAAGATCGAATTTTATCTTGGTGCTCGCCTTTTTATTTCAATGTCAGAGAATAGAGCTTGCTGTGTAAGGCAGCTGTATGATGAACGATCGAGTACATCATAGAGGAAAAGTACGGTGCTATGCCAACTTCCTAACCCACGTGAAACTAGTTTTTTGGCATCTATTTCATCTGATTGCGTAACGCAGGTACACTCTGTCCGGACACCGACCCGCGCCACGCTTAATGGGTACAATAAAAATGTAAATACATTTAATGACAGCGGCTTGAGTGGAACCAATTCTTGATGCTGGCTGGACCCATCATTTTGACTTAATTATTTTTTGTTTAGGCAGCGAGCGAAAGTGCCCATCCCGACTTTCCCCTTTGATGGGCCATAAATGATGGAACCACGTCACTCTTCATTTATCCAATATACTGACTTAATCCTAGTAGATTCAATAAGGATTTTAAACAGACAGTTGATGGATTCATCTGAAGTAATATGTTTGGCTTCTTACGGCGTCCCTACTGCGTGATTGACAATTGCCGATTACATTTCCACCGCGCATCGCACACCCTGCTCCCGCGAGCGAATGGAATATCAAACTCTCATTAGTATGCGGACGACAGCTCTAGCCACCTTTTGTTTGGCAGGAAACGGCCACGCTACTGCCGAAAATCACTTACGACCAATGCTCCACGAAAACATCTCTTCGACGAATCAACTTTGGATGGGAACGAATGTAAAAACGAAAAATAAAACGAGTCTCACCCGTTTGCCGTCTCGACAAATGGTTCATGAAATGTATGCAAATTTTATAGCGTCCGATTTTAGATGTTCTCGGCACTCGGCGCCGCTGGCCACCCGGGCACGGCTCGTTTATTGCGCAGTTGCACTTAAGGAAACACGTCTTTGATATTCCTTTATCTTTTGTTTCAGGCCGAGAAGAATTGTCACCAGCTTCGAGCGTAAACGGTTGCAGTACAGATGGCGAGGCAAGACGACAGAAAAAGGGCCCCGCGCCTCGCCAGCAGGAGGAATTATGTCTCGTCTGCGGCGACAGAGCCTCCGGATACCATTACAACGCGCTTACGTGTGAAGGATGCAAAGGTACATATTAAAACTTAAAAAAGCCATTACATTTTGTTTTGTTACTGCGTAAGTTCCTATCTGGCAAGTTGAATACGAGAATGTGACACATAACCGCAGAATTAAATGGCAGTTGCTACTCGCACTGATCTACATCAAAACTAGGCCGAAGCTACGCTATGACCCTTATGCAGATCGCCCACGAACGTGCCAATTCAGCGTTGAATTAGCGCATTGTGCCGTACGTGGCTGTTATGATCTGCGCGTGCACATTGTGCCCGGATCGAGACGGGACGTCACAATAGCTGTCTGCTGAGCGTCTACTCTCCATCTAGATCCACCGACACCTATCGGGCATTGCCTCCGACCTTCACCGCCGACCTTAAATAACATTCTATACATTCACTGCGATGAATGCGCTCTATCTCCTCAAATAACTGCCGTCAATCTCGTCAACCCATAAAACAAATGTAGCTCTCTCTACAATTTCCGCCAATTTAAACAAATGCGTTATCTATATTTGTTTGCATAATAAAAATCGGCTTTTGTATACGCACCTAATACGACGAGCACTGTCAATGACCTGTGCCTTTCAGCCAACCTTCACGTACATGACTAAATTATCTTATCATTATAACAGGTTTCGCAAAAGTGTATTATTTCGTCATATTGTTTATGCTAGATCACGTTCAGATTTGCGATAGTGCTCTTGACGACCGATTTCGTTATGAATTTCAGGTTTCTTCAGGCGGAGTGTGACCAAAAATGCGGTGTACATTTGCAAGTTTGGGCATGCGTGCGAAATGGACATGTATATGCGGCGGAAATGTCAAGAATGTCGGTTGAAGAAGTGCTTAGCGGTGGGCATGAGGCCCGAGTGCGTGGTGCCAGAAACGCAGTGTGCGCAAAAAAGGAAAGAGAAGAAAGCACAGAGAGAAAAAGACAAACTACCAGTGAGCACAACGACAGTAGACGATCATATGCCCCCAATCATGCAGTGTGATCCGCCACCCCCGGAGGCAGCGAGGATTGTAAGTTATCGCTGTTTACCTAACTCCATCAACACATTAATCAATCCTTTACTTTTTTTCTTTAGTTTTAAGACTTATTTTGTTTTAATCAACTATGCAATTATTATAAAGTGAATCACCGTTCACCGTCATCTCATTCTTTCGTTTCATCTCTGAAGCGAGATAGTAATTGCACGGTTTCCTACGTGAAGCTGGAATGTTTGCAGCATGAAGTGGTCCCGCGGTTCCTCTCGGAGAAGCTGATGGAGCAGAATCGGCTGAAGAACATACCCCCCCTCACCGCCAACCAGCAGTTCCTGATCGCGAGGCTGGTGTGGTACCAGGACGGATACGAGCAGCCTTCGGAAGAGGATCTCAAAAGGGTGACGCAGGTAAGCATCTACTTCTTCAAATTACGTGGTTACGGGTGTCAAAAAGTTTGTAGTGCAAGAAACAAATGAAAAAAAAGTGCGAAAGAAACAATTTTTATGTAAAGAGTAATTTGCGTGACTATGGCCAGAGGTATTTTGTTTTTTTACTTTAAAATACGAATATCAATTGATGAGGAAAGTTTGTTTGTTTGTATTGTACGCTATCAGTAAAAAGCTAAAACATTGTTTTATTTGTTTCCAGACTTGGCAATCAGCAGATGAAGAAGACGAAGACTCAGACATGCCATTCCGCCAGATCACAGAAATGACCATCCTCACAGTACAGCTAATAGTCGAGTTTGCCAAAGGCCTACCTGGTTTCTCAAAGATCTCACAACCTGACCAGATCACATTATTAAAGGTACATACTTTGTTATTATCATAAGATTTCTAATTCTCCTGGTCAAAGATCTCCTGGTCAGACATATCTGTTTGGACTTATCACTCAAATCGAAAGCGCAGTTACGTTCTGACACTCGGGCTGATTCAAGCTTCCAATAAAATAATAACACCCCTAACCAAAGTAATTTAACCCAGCTTACTCCATTCACGTAAGGAAGAACTAGAGTTCTGCTAACTCCATTTTTACAGCTAATGCCCGTTTTCACCATCAATCCTTAGTTTTTAAGTGACCCCTATAAAAACATAACAGGAATTTTGACTGATGGTGAAAACGGGCATAAGTCTATTTTAAAGGGGCGAGCTTTATTAACTAAGTATTATTTCTATCTACAGGCATGCTCAAGCGAAGTGATGATGCTGCGAGTAGCGAGGCGGTACGACGCGGTGTCGGATAGCGTTCTGTTCGCCAACAACCAGGCGTACACTCGCGATAACTACCGCAAGGCGGGCATGGCGTACGTCATCGAGGACCTGCTGCACTTCTGCCGCTGCATGTACTCGATGTCGATGGACAACGTGCATTACGCGCTCCTCACTGCCATCGTTATATTCTCGGGTGAGTAGCAACAATATTGTGGAGAAACAGGCGTTCTGTTCGCCAACAACCAGGCGTACACTCGCGACAACTACCGCAAGGCGGGCATGGCGTACGTCATCGAGGACCTGCTGCACTTCTGTCGCTGCATGTAGTCGATGTCGATGGACAACGTGCATTACGCGCTCCTCACTGCCATCGTTATATTCTCGGGTGAGTAGCAACAATATTGTGGAGAAACAGGCGTTCTGTTCGCCAACAACCAGGCGTACACCCGCGACAACTACCGCAAGGCGGGCATGGCGTACGTCATCGAGGACCTGCTGCACTTCTGCCGCTGCATGTACTCGATGTCGATGGACAACGTGCACTACGCGCTCCTCACTGCCATCGTTATATTCTCGGGTGAGTAACAATACTATGGTGAAACAGGCGTTCTGTTCGCCAACAACCAGGCGTACACTCGCGACAACTACCGCAAGGCGGGCATGGCGTATGTCATTGAGGACCTGCTGCACTTCTGCCGCTGCATGTACTCGATGTCGATGGACAACGTGCATTACGCGCTCCTCACTGCCATCGTTATATTCTCGGGTGAGTAACAACACTGCTATTGGTGACGCAAGTGTTTTATTCGCCAACAACCAGGCGTACACGCGATAACTACCGCAAGGCGGGCATGGCGTACGTCATCGAGGACCTGCTGCACTTCTGTCGCTGCATGTACTCGATGTCGATGGACAACGTGCATTACGCGCTCCTCACTGCCATCGTTATATTCTCGGGTTAGTAGCAACAATATTGTGGAGAAACAGGCGTTCTGTTCGCCAACAACCAGGCGTATACTCGCGACAACTACCGCAAGGCGGGAATGGCGTACGTTTTGTCGTATGTACTCGATGTCGATGGACATTGGACACTCAATATTTTTGTTCCCACCACTGTAACTCTTGTATAGAATATCTATAGCTGATCGATCGATCATGATCACATATTGCAACTGTGTAAAACGCCAGTGTTTTTGAGACGTCGCGACGTCTGTAACATCTCTATTTAGAGACCTAGTAAGTCCAGCCAATTATTCCCTGATTCTGATGACTAATGTCTAACGAATAAACCTGCAATTTCCAGATCGGCCGGGCCTAGAGCAGCCACAGCTAGTAGAAGAGATCCAGCGGTATTACCTGAACACGCTGCGGGTGTACATCATGAACCAGCACAGCGCTTCGCCACGCTGCGCCGTCATCTACGCGAAGATTCTGTCGGTGCTTACCGAGTTGCGGACGCTGGGCATGCAGAATTCGAACATGTGCATCTCGCTGAAGCTCAAGAACAGGAAGCTGCCGCCGTTCCTGGAGGAGATTTGGGACGTGGCCGACGTGTCGACGGCGCAGGCGCCGCTGGTGGCCGACGGCGCTACGGCGCTCTAGCCCCGCCCACGCGATCGCGATGCCTCGCCCGCGCCCCGCGGCTTGCTCTAGCGTAGTGATGGGACTCGGAAAAAAAACTCGATTTAACCCGAGTACACGTAACTCGGTTAACTGGATGGACGAGTAAATGCTTTTTTTAATTTTTACCAGTTAATTATTATTACTCAGCTTCCCAATACGAGTAATATTCATTTATAATGTATTGGGAGAGTCATACTAACTAAAGTAAGAAAGAAATTATTGTTTGAAATGGCTTGAATTTTAATTTTAAAAAATATTGATATTTATTATCACCCGGCATTTTTCAAAAACAGAACATAAAACACGAAAATCTACAACAATAACCGGCAGTTTAAAGTTAACTTCAAATATACATACATATTGTGCCACTTGTATGTTGTGAATGGATGAATGAACATAGTTTCATTCAAATGATCGGCAAACTTCGCTCCATGTCGGTTCCAATCGGTTTACGTTACGTTCTCGAGTCAGAGAATTCAACTCGAGTGGGTTCGAGTTACGCCCAACTCGAGTTAACTCGAGTTAGTTACTCGAGTCGACCATCACTACTCTAGCGCCCCGCACCCCCGAGGAGAGAACGCTCATAGACTGGCTAGTTTTAGTGAAGTGCACGGACACCGCGTCGGACGTGAACGTATTTATAAGGATTGTGCAAATTTTACCACATAAGGGACGCTTTTACGTATTCGGTGACCGACGACGTGCGAGAGATTAGTGAATATATGTGTTGTTGAACGTTCGGAGAATATATTTAGTGTTGATCGTTTAGCGCCCGCCGGCGGGAGCGACCGCCCTCGCTCCGGCCGACGGCGGCGCGGTTATTTCGTTTACGACTGGATTTATAGTTGGTCACTCGGATACGACTGTATGATAAGACTACGTTCGATAAGTACACCTCCTAAATTTACAAATACGTACATAAACTATGAGAGTTATAACAAAAAGTAATATATGAAATGTTTCTATTGGGTGAAAAGTTGATAATGTTTATTTACCAAAATTAACTATATGTTGAGTAACAAATTCACGATACGACTTGAACGGCCGGTCGCCGCCGGCCGCCGGCGGCCCGCCCCGGCGCGATTTGTTTGTATATAGTTTATGTCAGACGTGTTATCGTGTTCTGTCGAATTTTGTTCAGATTCATGTTCCATTGTCCTGTGCCCACGTCCCTCGAGTAAATGAGTAATTATAATTTATTATTGCTGTGATTACATTTATAACATGTTGAATTATCTTACTTAGGCTGAGATAAGTGTGTCTTACTACATATAAAGATTCTACTGTCGGTAGCTTTCACACGAGCATCAATAGTTTCTGTCTGTTAGGTACTTTTTAACGAAATACACGCTCTACTCGCATTTTACACTAATTGTACTGCAGTTACATGTTCTTGTGTTACATTAGGTAATGTGTGTCTGTCAGTCAGTTTGCGATAGGCTTAGTACACGGTCGGTTATGATCTGCGAACGCCACAGCCTAGCAGATACATTGGGTGTTCTGTTAGTATTTTGTTTGTACTATATTTTTAACCTGTGGTGTGTGGTAGATTTTTTTACTACGATAGCTGAACGCGGATCATATGATTGTGTACTCAAAGCCATACGAATAAAGTGTTAAATGTTCTACGCTGTTCGGTTAATCGTATACGTGCTAACACTTATTGAGGCCGAATGTTCGTGAGAGTCAGTGCAATTTATTCCATAAGCATAATTATAAAAGCAGCATTAGAGACTTTGTGTACGTGTCACATAAATGTTCTAAAATCTAAGATATACTGAGACAGGTTTGGCTACAAATACTCATCTGTTTCAGTTGTTATACAATGAGTACAGCGTTATATAATTCTGATCGTATAACATTGCGTGCATGTCGTAAGGCAGCTGTTATGTAGATATGAAATTAGAAGGGTTAGCGTTCGAATGAAATTCCCAAAATCTTCCACTCTCTTTCACCTCTCGATAACTTCTCGGGTTATCTCCTACGAAATTAAGTTTTCTTATGATATCAACTTGTATTATAGTACAAAATGGCAGCTAAATATGTTTTGTATCGCTTCAAATTAAAATAGATCTATACGACTCTTTGGCCGAGCTTATTCTATGGGAACAATATTGGTATAGTAGACACGTAACGTGTAATGTTGATAGTTGACATGCACGCAGTGTGGCCCGAACATAACCAAACCTGGCTCCGACTTGTTACTACGATCGACGTATTATAGTGAAGTAAATAAACAACATAAACTGCCCACAAAAGCTATAAACGATTCACATACGATATGCCTTATTTCGCGTTACCTGTAATGTGTACCTACATTGTTGATGAGTGGAAATCATAGTATATAGAACCTAAAATTAATCGATCTCAAGTACCACTAAGCGTTGTTGATACGATAAGTGTTTCAGTTCTCGCGGGCATTATTTCGGTTCATTTGGACTCGTCTGTTGTACAGTGGCCGTCGCAAGCCTTCTTCGTCTGAATCTTAGTAAGTTAGAACACCAATCGTTGCATCATCATTCGACGGGCTATTCAGATCGTGTCACCATCCATTCTACGCGTTTAAGCTGTAAGTTAGGTCTGAGTGATGCGTGTTATGTCTTCTTTACATGCCATTAAGTGTGTTGTATATTTACATGTATGTTTGGGGTTTTGGAAATGCATTTCTTAATATACGTATAACAGCGTGAGACGATCGGGCTGGCACCGCGGGCCGCGCGCTAGTTCGCTTCGGATACATCTTTTCGACTAATATTAATTTTATTCTAGCATTAGGCGATTCTAAAATAGAAAACGAAGCACAAAATGTCACGGAGTGTCTTAGGTGCTCCGATAGGGGCGTAATTGATATGATAACGAACACACTGCCATTATAACGTATAAAACATGGTGCGATCCTGTATGCGTGCGATCATAACGGATATCTAAGTTTAATTTCTTAGTGTCGGGCAAGCGTGTGCAGGCGCGGCGTTGCTTAAAATATCAACCGCCTAATGCTTATGTGATAAGATTGGATGTGTAGACGATATTCGATATGAATGTATAATCAATCATTTGCTCAGTACCGTCAATTATGGTACTAAAGTTATGTTATCGAAGTTATTTTACGACGAAGTCAAGAGTGAAACTCGAAAAATATAAATAGAGGAACACTGCACCTGCACTCGAGCGTCCAATATAGGTAATGAAGTGATCACGAATAATATGATTGTCGCTATGATACGATGCCTTATATCTGAGATGTGATCGTAAGCGGTCCTCTAAACTTCTCTCGAAACGCTGCTTCACGGTCCACATCTGAGGTTTGTGACAAATATAACTGCCATTCGATAAGTAATTATACATCATTGACGCGTAGTTTCATGTAGCTTCGTAGTTTTCGGATCCCGTGGGTGCACAGCCGGTCGTATTTGATACATATTATTCAATTTCGAAATTGTAATAGATTTATTAAGTATGTAATAATCTCACATGAGAAAGTAATAAGTAATGAGATACCCTATATAATTTGTGTCTTAGCTGATAATGGAACATTAGTAAGATGATAAGTTTATATCGCTTATTGGGATAATAATGTAAAATGGAGACAGCAATTTTGAACACCGAGTTGGTCGAAGTGTGGGAAGGAGACGACAAACGTACGACAAGACTGGCTTAGGAAAGCACGATGGTTCGACTGTTACAATCCGATGTACTTCTTCGATTGCCTTTTTTTTAAACCTATACATTTTACTTTAGTAGGGAAGCGTTAAGTATTGTAGTGACCAAACGTGGCACGTCCAGTCTATTAATAATAATCGGTGGACTTCTGGACAGGTCCGCACTCTGTCCATTGTAAATAAAAAATTAGAATCTGTCATATGTGTGACATATGACGTTTAATTTTATTCATCTAGAGAAGTACAGATGGCTGTTGTTATTTTTATATTATTTGGGTAGAAGTATATTTTTTGTAAATGACCTCTGTATTTATCTTTTGTAAGCTTTGTAAGCCATAGGGACTTAGTATAGTGTACGAGCTATGAACATTGTGATTTCTATTATCATTGAATTTGTATTTACTGGAATAATTTGTTCTGCGTATATATTCTTCGTTTCGTCAGATTTTCTTAATAATTTTGTTACTTCAGAGTGCAATATGTACAAATATTTACATAAATATAAAATGTACAGTCAATTTTTAGTTTTAATGTGTCAACGCAATATATTTCGCTATTCATTCGTTGAATGTACACGTGGAGAGCATAATAAGCTATATCACAAGTGAGTGCGACAACTCACTCTCACTATTGTGTTTTTCTAATACTTAAGGGATTAATTTTATATAGAAGGACTAGGTGATTATTGTATTTAAATTTGCTAATTTTTTGTAGCAGATTAGATTTGTTTACATTGATAAGGCGAATAATGTAAATTTTGAATTGATTTTAAAGTGATTTAGTTGTTATTTAGTAACGAATTTTCTTATTAGGTGTAACTGGCAGCCTCGTGGACTGGCTTCAAGTCCACTGATACCAGTGCGATTTGTGCAATGTCTGTTAGGAATTAATTAGTCGTACCGCCGGCCGCCGCGCGCGCGCCACCCCACGTGACCTATTTATTGAGCCGCCGCTGGCAGCAGTGGTCAATCCTCGTACTACCCGCGCGGACAAACACTGCAAAGTTTCAGGCACCTCTCGCTCACTCGACATGCTATAAGAACGGGAGGTATCCGAAGCAGTTCTTTCCGTTTATCATCGCGGGTTGTAGTATACAGTGCGACCGCAATCTTCAGGCTAGCGAATTTTTGGCGCTCAACCTACGACCAGTAGAATAAACCATAAAATCGTTAGCTCTTAAGATCTGGGTCGCGCTGTACATTAAAGCCATATAGCAAACCATCTCGCGTGGAGTGGCGCAGGCGCACCAATCCTCCGTCATGTGGTTTCTGTCTGATACTTGCACTGAGCACTCACCAAGCGCAGTGGAACATTAAGGCCAAGTTACTCACTTCTAGTGCCACGTCGAACGATATAGGAAGGCTGATTTACGCTCTAAGGGCCCATTCCGTGTTTCTCGAAACACATTTTTTTATTATTTCATAAATCTTAGTCCGCAATAACTATTATTTTCTTTCTAATACTTTGCCTTAGTAAATCCTGTGTTATTAATTAATTTAACAACAGCGGTGAAGCGAATTAGATATAGGGAACAGACATGACGATATGTTAAAATTTTAGAGAGCCAACTTTTATAAAAGATAATAACTACAAAATAAACCGAGAAAAGGTGTGTACAAAATGAGGAAATTTGTATGAAACATTGTTATGCGAATAAACTTACACCTCAAGATAAAATTATAAAAAATATTATTGTCTTTTATTTCTCCTTTACGAACATCGGTAAGGTTTCTTACTTCATTTATCACTTATAGCAACACAGTAATTTATTATGAGTAGATAGTGACATCTACAGGGTGTTTGGTAAATGGGTATATGAGCCGACACTAGCCCATGTTAACATGGGCATATAAATGGTATGGCGAAGTCAGAAAATTGATATCTTCATTTTAATTATTTTAATTTTCTTTCATACAAATCGGAATTTATAATAAAATTTATTTTGTATAAAAATTTAAAAAAATAAAATGATGATATCAAATTTCTGACTTCACCATACCATTTATATGCCCATGTTAACATGGGCTAGTGTCGGCTCATATACCCATTTACCAAACACCCTGTATATTTAAAGTTATTTGCGAAGAGACCGTTTGTAGGTACAAAGCGTTCACCCGCATCATTTTTGTCTTTGGGAATCCCACCAATTTACACCACTTATTAAATAAACTGCCTAGTAACATCATTACTGACATCATTTTGTATACCTACTCAATCATTTTTTTAAATTATTATTATTTTTTACTTAATATCAAAATCGTATCATAACAAGTTTTACTTAATTGCTAAACGACGACCATCTCAAGATACTGATTACTGACCTCTTGGTAGATTTTCCTGTTTTGTATAAGTGGCTGTGTGGGTATTTTATCGGAATAACACATGTCGATGTGTGGAGACGTAGGGCAACCAAGTCTTCATAAGGATATTTTTTTACAAAGTCCGAAAAAACATTTGGTGATTTGAGTTCTTTATTAATTAACTTTAGTAAACGAATAAATTAAACTAAACATTCTGAAAATCGTGAAGCAATCAGTTAGTTACCTATGGGCTATGTGTATTAAATATCAATGAGCTATCTGCAATATTATAGTTATCTTGGTGGTGCGTAACTTTTTGAAACCCGAAAAAGCAGCCCACAATATTTTTATTTTTGAACAGAGACATCGCATCGGGTACACCGGGCCGATAGTACGGGCGTAACTAGTTAATTCTTTACAGTCATACTTAGTTAAAAGAAAATCATTGGATCAGACATTGTCTGTTAAGCATTTTCCTCAAAGATAACATCGGAAAATCCAGGATTCCCAGTATGTTTGGTCGCCCTAACAGTGCCAATATGGGTTTCTTCAATACCGTGGCTTCATTGTTGATCATTCGTGTAATAAGTGCGCGCGCGTCTTGAGGACAGTATTTAAAATGTTTCGACAAACGTTGTTTATTTCTCTTTTGTTTTTCCTCGTGGTGAAAATTTCCCGTGAGTATATTATTTATTTATTCAATTGTTTATGTACAAAATGACCTGGAATAGCGGTTGGTGAATTTAGAATTACAGATTTGTGCAGGACGGTTTATATGAAAAATGTATGAAAAGAAACATTTATTATTTAATCAATTTTAACACAGAGGCTTAAATGTAAAATTAAAGGTATCTGTACTCCTTTTGCAAATTTAAAATTGTAATTTCAGCCTATTTGGAAAAAGTTTGAGTTTGAATTCAAGAGCTGTTTTATGAACATGGAGTGTCATTATTTGTTCCATGTCTTATTATTTTCTTTATAATAATCATTAATATTGTACGATAGCAAATGCTCAGAATTTGTTACGTAATAAACACATCGTTTTGAAACAGATTAAAAAGAACCGGTCACACAAGTTAATAATTAAGGCTGGGTTACACCATCTTACTTTAACATTGACAAACGTCATAAATCTGTCAAATTCCATACAAAAAACACCGGTTAACGTTTAAAGTTACGGTCAAAGTTAGGTGGTGCAACTCAGCCTAAGACTGACGCCAAAATTAATTAGAATATTTGCATCTTGTTGATAGACCATAAAGTTGTTATTATTATGTTATATGGAATTAAGCTTTAATTAATAAAAAGAAAAGAACTTTGGAATTTGTTTGAGAAACTGCTTCAGTCACGATAAAATAAAGGGCATGTATTTAAATGATCTTTTTAAATTAGCAAAAACGGCAAATAAAAAAATCTAAATGGTCATCTATTTTAATGATTGATCCTCTTTCTTTGAGACATAAAATAAATAAAATCGATCGATATTTTAACATCTTTTGAACTACGCAAAAAAAATTTGAGATGTAAAAATTATACCTGATTGTTACTTGTTGGTCCTCAAAAATAAAAAAAATGAGCACCAAATATTCAATATTGTGATACTTTTTAAATAATTCAATTTGTATAAATTATTTTTTGTCTATATCAAATAACCTTCAAAATAATTATGTTATGGTACTTATTTTTATTAAGTTGTAGTCAAAGGATGGAAACTATTTAAAGGCACTTGATGTTCAAAGATTTTTTTTATTAAAAAAGCATACTTAACACGTTCACACTGCGTTATCGGGTCGAATTGACCTTAGGTGCTGGATGCGTTGATGCGGGATGGATATATATATTCAGTCTTTTCAATAGTACGAAAGATAAATATTGTTTTGCAATTGTTTCGTCAAACACAGTAAATATTTGGAAAAAAAAACTTATCAGGTCCTTACGACCCGATGTCGCACTAAAAGTAAACAAATATCGTTTAGTGCTTTTATCGTGTCTAATCGACCCGTTGACAGATGACTTTATGGTCACTGATCACGGTCGAGATCGGTATACTAAGAGAAAATCAACCTTGCGATTTGAAAAAAATAAAGAGGTAAAAATTATGATGTCGGATTCAGGGATGTCAGAAGTAAGAAATTATTTTACATAGCGCCTCTAGTCCCAAACTAAGCAAAGCTTGTAATTTAAACAAACATGGCAATGTACCATTCTGCTTGCTTATTGGCCGCTAAGCCCTTGGCCAACTCAGTAACCAATGACGGACGATTGTCACTCCACCACAAAGTACCGCGTAAATTAAAAGATATTTTTTAATTAAAAATATTAACCAATAATATTTTTTGTTAGATCAAATATATTTTAAAGTTAAGTTATACATAGATCGAAATGTATTTATTAGGTGATCAATATTAAAAGGCAAACTTGATATAAAAATCATCAAATTAAAAAAATTAAAGATCAATAACTAAAAAAGAGGATCAAATATTATTTTTGTTTACCAAATATTAAAAGAGTATGTTAAACATAAATATTATGTTACCTTTAATGAAGATCATTCATAATTTATCCGTAGATCAACTAATATAGACCCAATAATTAATATAAGGATAAAATATAATAAAAAACATCATTTATTTTTAAAAGTGCACATACAAAAAAAGATCAATTAGTTTTTAGAGGATCAAATAATATTGTCCCAAAATAAAGGGACTGTTAAAAATAAATGATGTTTTTTATTTTATTATCTGGGGATTTCTAGGAAACTTGTTTTTAAATAGAATTCATAAGGATATGATAGTTAAAAATATGAATGTTGCTTGAATGATTTAACTTAAGGTCCTATGTTCCCCAGATGGGGCAAAGGGCGGTTATTTGAATGAATGTTTTTAATTAAACCCCAATAATTTTTCCAAAACCATAGATTCGCAGCGGGAAAAGAAGTTTTTTCGCAAAGACTACAAATACATAGAAGCGACTGAGAGCTTTTACAAGATCCATACGATTCACAAAACGTGGCAAGATGCCAAGGATGTGTGTGCCATGGAAGGAGCCACGTTCTTGGTACCCGAGGACCAGGGAGAAGCTAATGCTGTGCTGGCGTTCTGGAATGCAACACAACCCTACTCCTGGGTGTACATTGGAGTGTCCAGCTTAATTGTGAAGGGTGTCTTCGAGACTGTAGAGGGTAAGTGAACCGTAAGACAAAGTACTAATTGAACATTCATTACTTCATTAGTATTCTTATTTCAGCCTACCTATAGCTTAAGTACTAAAGACTTCGTAACAAAATCGCATTTGTTGAACAAATACTTAAAATGCCACAGTCTTAAACTCGTGAAACTCAACAAAGTGTTTGAATTTTGGCGATGATAATAAAAAGTAAAATATGGTAAACGGACACGGGCCGTTTACCTCTTTATGAATTTTTTTAACTATAGCTTGATGCAGGTTTAAAATAAAATGATTTAGCGAGAGCGGTAATGTCAGTAATAAGTTTTTGTCTAAAAACTATTCACCAGTTAAGTAATCTCCAATAAAGTCATTAACTAAACTTTTTTCCCCATTCAACCCGTTCTTGTCATTAATCTGTGGTCGAACCATGAAAAAGACCGCGAAACTGAGCAGGTTGTTTCTTTCGGTTAATGGCTTTGCACGGCTTGTGCTATTAGTCGAGTCGAGTTTATGTCGTGTATGTCTGCTGATTAATAGTTTTGTGTGGTGTTTTAGATCCATGATTAACTTATTCTGACAATTCTAGGCCAGCCAATATCAGACGTATACTCCAATTGGGGCCCCGGGGAACCGAACGATGCAAACGGCGAGGAAGACTGCGTGATCATGCGCAGAGACGGAACCCTCAACGACGTCAATTGCGTCAACAAGTACCCCTTCGTGTGCAAGAAAACACTCGACTCTTTGGAATGGAACATCAAGTGCGACATGCCTAATATGGGTGAGGTTTCACGACTCTATTGGGAAAATTATCTTTGTCCGTTTGTTCCCTTTTCTGAAAATGATGTTATTCAATGCCACATGTTATTTATACAATATTAAATACAAGCTTCTGCCCGCGGTTTTGCCTTTGCATAGACAGAACTACTTCGCAGATTTTGATCCATGAAACTGAAATTGTGTTATTTTAAAGTTTTAATGTTCAATTCCTAGCTAGGCTATGTAACTGGTTATGTAAAATATCGAATGCCCAAATTTAAAAATTTTTTTTTACTAAAACGGTTTCCGAGACTGTCTCGGAAACCTTTGTCGCTGAACCTTTCAGCTATTGCAATACGGCCCCATAAAGTTAGCAGGAAGGCGCTAGATGCAGGCCGCTACCAACCGGGCGTTGTGGAAATCATTGGGGGAGGCCTAGTTCAGCAGTGGACGTCTTGTGGCTGAAATGACGTTGACGATGATGACATCCTTTTTGTAGATCCGCCTTAAATTGAAAGACCACAACTTGTTCCTTATGCAGTCTAGTCGGATAACCATGAAGTGTGATGATTGGTGTTTGGTGCAATATGAGGTTTTAAAGTTCCGATACATACTTAGATATTATACTATACTGAAGTAATTTATAAACAGAATCTTATTCTTGTCAAATAATCCAGATTACGTATTCAACGAAGCTCTGGGTAAATGCTACAAGTTTCACCTCGACCCAAGGACGTGGCGTGAAGCGTACGCAGTGTGCAGCGCTGAGTCGTCGTACCTGGCCATCATTGACAGCCAAGCTGAGGCTGATCACCTCGTCAAAATCACAGCAGAAGCCCCCAAGGACGATGTCCAGGGCGACTTCTTGCGAGGCGCCGTGCATTTGGGCTTCCACAAAAGGAAAGACGGATGGAAGACCATTAGAGGTAAGTTTGGCATGTTACCTATTAAGCTCACACTGGACTTGTAGGACTTATCGAGTTGCAAAAATGTAAACTTAGTTCTAGTAAAATTTTAAAAAATCAACTAAATTAAATCAAAACTTTATTGAAACTCAAGATTATTATTAGATTAGTTCAATCACGCGGCATTGAAGAGCCTTTTCTAGAGTTTTTCATATTTCATATGTTGGTCCAAAATATTTATTGTCTTCGAACCTTTTAGCCTAGGCGCAGACCACCGACTTTTAGTTGGCCGATAGTTGGGCCCGGTTCTAATTTGTATGAAGAATCGGCCGATACCAAATCTGTGTAATGTACTTTCATACATCTCCATACTGTTAACAGCCCAACTATCGGCCAACTAAAAGTTGATGGTCTGCGCCTAGGCTAAATAGACATAGGAAGTCGTAGTAGAAGTACTATGGACGATTTGATGATATAAAACAGTTTAAAATACACATCTTGCTAAGCATAGCATCTTCTAACACATGAAATGGCGGTTTTTACAGGTACAAAGCTAGAAAACAGTGGTTATTCAAAATGGGGCAACCAACAGCCTGACGGGGGTGACAACGAGACCTGCGGAACGATGTTCTACAACGGCCACTTAAACGACCTAAAGTGCGATCATAAGTGCTTCTTCATTTGTGAACATGATGTGGGTAGCCTAAGTAATTCTTTGGATTTTAAATTTGGAGATGATGAGTAACTTGTAAAGGGTAGTTGAATGGAAAGTAAATGGTCTATCTGATATGCTCAAAATTACTATTTAAATAAGCACAGTAAATGAAGTGTTGTTTTAAGGTGTGGTTTTTTGGATGGTGGTCGCTTGACACCACGACCACTTTGGTCATAGCGTGCTTTGTTTGTTGGACCCGATATTATGACTCGAATATGTCTTGTTAATTTGAGTAATAATTGGGTATTAACCATCACTCCCCAACCCCAATAATCTACTAACAACTTTTTTAAAAGGCACTTCATTCTGGTCTTAAAAACTTAATTAATTTTAATTGGTTGCATTGTAATCCTACAAGGTGGACCGACGACATCGTAAAGGTAGCAGGGAAGCGCTGGATGCAGGCCGCTACCAATCGATCAACGTGGAAAGCATTAGGGGAGGCCTATGTTCAGCAGTGGACGTCCTATGGCTGACATGATGATGATGATGATGATTGTAATTGAAAAAGTAGTTTAATTGAGTTGGCAAAATAGTGACGTCACTGGCTAGTATTGCCATAAAAAATCTATGGGAGAGTCTCATGTATACGTCAATTGATTGGTGGTGGCAAATACCCTATTCAAGTTTACTGTATGATGTTATTGGTATCTTAGAGGCATGCTACTGTTCTTACTGTTAATATGTAAATAGTACATAGGGAGCATTCAAGTATTACGTAACGCAATTTGGGGGGAGGGGGGTCTCGTAAAACGTTACGATGCGTTACAGGGGCGGGAGGGGGTCTTTCTTACAAGACGTTACGTAACATTGTTTCTTTTTTTTTCAATAAAAATTTAGGGAATTAAAACTCCCAAATTGGCAACCCTTTTCGTTTACGTTTTACGGGGAATCCTTCGTTTGTATTATAGTCTGGTCGTCATTTTTCATTTGTTTGGCTCGACGAAGACGAAGTTGATGCAAGTGGCTTGACAATTCCAGAACCGTCTTCGTCTGCACTCCGGGTGCCAGTGATGAAAGAATCTGAGTGGCTAGCAAACTCGTGGACAGAGGAGCGTTAATTTCAATCGAATTGTTTTTATAGACCTACTTAGATACTTGGTTAATAGTTGATTATTTTTGAATTTTGTTAAGAATACGATTTTATTTCGAGTAAAATGTTTAATTTCAGTTGGGTTTCTGTTTATAATTGCATTCCCAAAGGTTAAAATAAACATGTTATGTATTTTAAGAGTTTATTAGTAAAAAAAGCTAAAATAGGATAGGAATGACGGAGAAAAACAATTGTGTGTGTGTAAAGCCAAAAATGTATAGAAAAATAAACAAAATACGCAGGTGTTGCGGATTAAAAATCTCTTGTTTTATTTAGTACTAGCTTTCCGCCCGTGGCTTCACGCGCGTGGTCTACATTATCTACATATTTTACGGAACCCTATTATTTTCCAAAATAAAATTTAGCCTATGTTACTCGTGAATAATGTAGCTTTCGAATGGTGAAATAATTTTTAAAAACGGTCCAGTAGTTTTTGAGCCTATTCATTACAACCAAACAAACAAACAAACAAAGTTTTCCTCTTTATAATATTATATTATATATTATATATTATAATATTATATATATAGTGTAGATGATTACCGCAAAAGCAATTAAAACTATACCAAGGACAAAAACTATAACATAACTTTTAGCGCCTTTAGGGTAAAAATGGTCACTTGAGTGTTACCTACGTAACGTTTAGAGAGGGGGTACAGAAAACGTTACGGTGTGTTCCAAGGGGGGGAGGAGTAGTCTAAAATCTTCAAAAATTGCGTTACGTAATTCTTGAATGCTCCCAACCTACTCACATACCTACAGTTTGAAAAACTTGGATGAAACAATAAACTGACATATTTTTTTTTTCAGAATAATCTCTATCTTATGTAATATTTTAAACGATAAATGACTATGTTTTGTCTCGATATGTTTTGAAACGTGTTATTTTTAGGTATCGCGGCTGCTTATCCATAGGTTATGTTAGTACTCGATCCCTGGCCTGTACCACTGATTGTGACTTAAAACTGTATAATATGTACAACTACAAATTAAATAATACTTATATGTAATTAGTATTAAATAATACAAAATAAATTGTATAAAATCCGATTTGTATGAAAATTAAAATAATTAAAATGAAGATATCAATTTTCTGACTTCACCATTACCATTTATATGCCCATGTTAACATGGGCTAGTGTCGGCTCATATACCCATTTACCTAACACCCTGTAATTACTATACAAATAACACTAGCGAAGACGTGTTTCATTCCACCATAAGAATCTTGCCATTGAGGAAAAAAAGTCAAAGGTATAATTAAGTTATGTGTAAGATAATAATATGAAGGTATAGGTAATTAAGTTATGTAAGTAAGTAACTTAAAAAAACACCATCTCTTAGGATGAGATTATTTATTTACCTACATTTTAATTCCTTTAAATACACAAATAAACGAATTAAAACGATGTTTGACAATTTTCTTACATGCTTTTTGTTTAGTTAAGTTATGCTCACAGATATAGATATACATAGATAACGCAAGTAACACGATCTGTATTAAAACCAAGCGTGCCGACTTTTTAATACCTACTGTGACGTCACAGCCAACATTTAGTGACGGGAAATCGTAATCGATTCAAAGATGCCGATGCCGCCGTTGCCCCAACGCACCGCTACGATCACAGAAATCGATTATCTGACAGACGAATGAGATACACAGACGAATGAGATATACAGACGAATGATATTAAACGGAATGTTTAAATAGATAATATTTTCATTGAATTTTAAATAAAAATGTATAATTCTAAAACAGATTGCTTATTATAATACATCGTTGCTGCGCGGGCATTTTTCGAGCCGCCAGTGTTGTCACACATAATTATTTTTTTTGTATCATTAATTTTCAGAGTTACTTTCGCATTTATAATATCAATACCTATAATATATTATATATGTATAATATTATATGTATCCTAATCCTAACTATATCCTAACTTTATATAATATGTATATAATTTATATAATCCCAACTATAATATTATAAATGCGAAAGCAACTGTCTGTCTGTTACTCTTTTACGCCAAAACTACTGAACGGATTTGTATGAAATTTGGTATACAGATGGTCTAGACCTTGAGAAAGGACATTGGCTAGTTTTTATTGCGAAAATTCCACGCGGACGAAGTCGCAAGTAACAGCTAGTATTTTATACGTTATTAATAAAAATATTGTTACTCATTAAACCTATTCACTAACCACATCATCATTGTCAATCCGTTTTAATATGTATAGTGGGGCATGCCGTTTTTTTAACAATCTCTTCTTTTTTGAAGGGTCAATAAAACAGGTACTTTCAAAATGAATTGAACAAATGGTACTATGTTTAGTCGGAAACCAGTCTTTCCGTCCCGTAGCCGCGATCCATTTTTCTTTTAATATTGCATCTTGTGGGAAACTAGGAAAAAAAATACATATAAATACTACAAATACACATTAATTAGAATATTTATTTATATATGAGAGTTATTTTTTTAATAATAATTAGTATCATTCGTCTGTCCGATATCGATAAGAATCGATTATTGATTAAAGTAGAAGAACGAACAACACTAGTAGCTGAATTTGACAGACGAATGAGAAGTTGCGTGTACAACGAAGTCGAAGCGATGCGCGACCGTGGCGCTTGTCCGTTATACATCGCCTCTTAACACATAACGTCAGATCAAACGCTCAAAACAAACCCGGCAATGTATCGTAAAAAAATTTTGAATGGTAAGTTATAGGTTTTTAGGTACATTCTTGAAACCAACGCTTGGAATACTTAAAAAAATGTTTTAAAATGAATTAAAACTTAATATAATATTGAAATAACTTACCCGTGATAGGAAATATGTCCTTGCCTTTGGGAGCTCGAAGTTTTTGGCTTATTGCAATTAATTATCACACATTGAGGCATTTTTCTAGTTTTCGCGGCCGTCCGCATGCAACAACAGACGCGCGTGGACTGTAAGCAGCGGCAGCTCATTCCGATGATTTATCGGGATCGGGACACGCGAAGTAGGTGCATTCGCGTTATCTAGGTATATCTATATCTGTGGTTATGCTAAATGACAGCATGTTTAGTTTATAAGATCCATTTATCTATCAAACTGATTAATTTTACGCTTTGATTTTCCGGAAAAAATCAGCTATATCTACTTACCTAACTTCTATTCGGATTATCTTAACTAAGTGTTTACCTACTATTAGGTTTTTACGATGAAATAACATGATATTTCCCAAAGAGCCTTAATATTTTAAACTTCCAAAGGTTTCCCAAATGGTTTCTATAACTGTGACGTGTAATAAATGATTTATTCGTAACAAAAAACCTTACTATTATAACTGACTCATAACTTCCATCTGCCTGATTTATAATTTTTAATCAGTTTAGATGTGGGCCATGAGCTTTCCCGTTGTGGATAAAAAACTACAACAAAGAAACTGGTAAATACTGGTAATGCTTTTTACGAGAATAAAGTCTTGTAAAATATCACATACCTATCTGACAGTTGGCATAAAGAACATAATTATTATAATGTTAATAAATAGTATAATAAATAATATGAAATGCTAGACATTTCATATTTTATCGTTCCTTTTATAATATTAACAGTTCGTGTGCAGAAAACATAGATATTTACGAGTAAACAAGAATGAAAGTCTAGCCGGTTATACAAGTAGTGGCTGTGACGTCTTAGTATCGAAATTTATACAAAATATCATAAATTATTAACATAATATTGAGAATCGTAAGGTCACTGGACAAAACAGTGTGACGTAAGTTTAGACTTAGGCTGAGTTGCACCACCTAACTTTTACGGTAACTATAACGTTAACCGGTGCTTTTTGTATGGAGTTGGAGTTTGACAGATTTTTGACGTTTGTTAAAGTTATAGCAAGGGGGTGCAACCCAGCCTAGTGACGTTACATTTTATTATTTAGTCTACCAATACACAACTTTATGAATGTATTTTGTAGCTAGAAACCTATGCGATAATACTAATTATTACTATAAATCAGAACGCGGTTAATTATAAATTATTGTGTAGTGTATCATTGATGTCACCTTTTGCTCTTTCTTCCTTATCATTGGCAAGTTGCTTTCGCCCTCACTCGCATAAATGGTAAAATTACTTTAAGTTGGAACTTAATTATTCGCTCTATTATAAATAAAATAAAAAATAGTTCTTGCAACTCACGATCAGGCGAGTGAGCTCTACTTATGTGTGTACGTGTATTGTACATGCACATAACGATAGTGTATTGTCTATCAAAACTTTTGAAAAACAAACAGTAGCGAGCCTACACACATGTAAAGTTCACTCGCCTTCGTGAATTGCAACAACTATATACTCTGTCTGATTTAAAGGACAATGTTCTTTCTCCATACATTGTTCGCCGTTAGATCAACAGTGCCGAAAAAATACTTTCTAGGTTCTAAATGACACAAATCTTTATGTAAGAACAATTATTCCTGGCGGACCAATTCTATAAACTTATTAATAGCAATATTGTTATCATAACCTCTTACTTACTAGTATTGTATTATATTATTTTATGCACATCGATTTGGGAGATGTTCTGTATTGTAGTTGTCGCAGCCAAATTGTATTATAATATTGGACGGGTTTTGGAAATAGCTCGGCGTTCCACTTTTATGATTTACTTACTTACATTTTGCACGTAAATAAATAACATGAATCCTATGTTTACTTTCCACTCTTGACATTTAACACGTGACTTACCAAACTAACTATCTCCATGGTTACCGTCTTAGTCTATGCATGACTAGGGATTGAACAACTTTTAATTGAATATTATTAATAATTCTCGATAATTATTATCGATTGAAAAATATTCGGAATTTGAATCGAACGATATAGTCAATTTTATCAATATCAAAATATTCAATTTTAATAATAAAATAAATATTATTTACTACTACCTATGAAATGTTCTGAAAATTGCCTGGAGCGCTCCCCCAATCCTGGGTTTTCCCTTTCCAAGCTGAGAGGACATCATTTTGGTTCTATCGATACATTATAAAGGTACTTAATATTTGAAATGTATTACCAATTATTGTTATAAGCATTTTGAGCGAATAAAACTTTCAATTCTATTAGAACTTTAGACATTTCTCTCACTTTAAGCGGCATTGGATTTTTCATCGGATTTTGAAACTGTTACAGATATATTAAAGATGATCCCATATTGTTGTCATTGTCTATATCAGTGTTATGATCACAATTCTTTTTATTTTATTCATGACCTTCGACCAGTTGGACACATTAGATAGCTTCTTGTAGTATCGTGCAATATATTTTTAACTTTTAATTAAAATCTAGTTATACTGTAGCAATTTGGACGATTTATTTTATTTACAAGATCGGTATCTTATTGTCTATGATGACCGCAGTCAACATCACTATTACATGGATTCCTAACAATGAAGTACGGCATTGCCTTGTGCCGATTTTACATAGATTTTATCGACACTAATTATGGAACTTCATAGGATATGGAGCAGGCCACGCCCTAAAATGTCCGGATGTCGTCATAGTATTATGGAATACATATAAAAGACTTTTATTATTTCATTTTCTAATCCTCAAGTGTCCGTTACAATCTAATTAATATTTAAGTATTCAAAAAGTAAGAGATTAATTTTGATACTTTACTGCTGTGCCCAGGAATCTAAGGCGGTTTCTGACAATGTCCTTTAGTTCAGATGTGAGACTTTCGATGGCTCTATCCTTATTTTATTTTATTTAAAACTTATGTATGTGCACATAGGTACATCACTGTACATAAGGCGAACGTAATTCCATTCGGCGTTCTACCCCAGACTTGTTTCGTTGTATCAAGCCTGAACACAAAAATAACCGTATGGTTCCTGGCGGTATTTGGCAATGGACCGGTTTAACCGTTGGTTTTATTCGAACAAATTTTTAGAATTTCAAATCGTGTACGAATACGAGAGTTTTCGATTAAATGATTACCGAATCGCAATACAGTCTTACCTGGTCGATAATTGATTCTTCTGCTAGGAAAATCAATAGTAGGTATAACATTTATTAAGAAGTGATTTGATAGTAGGTAATTAAGTTAGACACTAATGCTGATAAAAATTCAGGTGTCTAATATACTTATTTATTTGGTTTAATTGTCTAAAAATCCTGTACGAGGCAAGTTAACTTGGTGACTTATTGCCTCCTCTCATATCTCGAAAGTAGACATACTACTGCACTGCAAATCAAAGTTAAGTTTAGTTGTACATTAATATTGCCTACTTCAGATATCGCTTAATAACAGTTTTTAAGTCTCGCACATTTTTCCTCAAACATTATAACCAGAGTAAATACAAATGAGTAGGTCATCTTCATAGAAACGCACCGAGCGCGGTTTGTATGTGAGCGCGCGCCAATACGTATGCGGCGCGCACGCACACACTGACAAAATTCAGCGCTCCTCACCGCTAATCCAGTAATCCACGAGAAATTTTGTCAGTGTGTGCGTGCGCGCCGCATACGTATTGGCGCGCTCACATACAAACCGCGCTCGGGCGTTTCTATGAAGATGACCTACTCATTTGTATTTACTCTGTTAAAACTTAGAATTTCTTTGCAAATCCAGTTTTACCCGTCCCATTGAGACAGCCAATGGCAGCATCTTATATCGCAATATAAGTTGCTAAGATGATACGTGTAGCGTCACCAGTGTTATGGTAAAATTAGTAGTGCGCACGCGTCTTGCAGACAGTTCAAAATGTTACGATACAAATTGTTTACTTCTATTTTATTCGTCTCTATGGTGACGATCTCCCGTGAGTATAATAATTTTTAAATATTTTTTTAGTGTACTAAAGATTTTATTGGTTTAAAACAAAACACATTGATCCGGTTGTCTAAAAGATACATTAATTTATACTGTTGTTTTTGTGTATGAATAAAAAATTAATAAAAGACTAGTCGATACTACCTTCCACGCAATCTATGCACATGTCGTGGCAGCTTTTAATTAAGGCTACACTATAAACATGTATTTCAATTTTCTGTCCATATGATTTTGTATGTCTTGTTAGCTTTCCTTAAATAAAATAAAACACCAAAAAAGGTAAGTAAAACCATACAATTTGCTATTCCTGCTTTTCTCGTATTACGTGGAAATAAGATTTATAAATCCTAATCAAGTAAGAGGTGGTAATTTATTTCAGTAAAACTTACTATCGTGATGACTTTCTAATTTTCGTGTGATAATTTTCGGGTTACGTTCTTTCGATAATGTCAAACATTAATCATCAATGTAAGGTATGATATGGAAAATCAAGTGTTGAGATGGGTATTTTACACATAACGGTTTTTATTAGTTATTTTATTGATTGAAGTCTTTTAAGGAAACGTTTTTTTAAGTAAACTTTACTGATGCCTAATTACATTAATTTATACATAATAAATTGTACATAAGTGCAAAATTATCAGGGCTGTTATGTTATGTACCAATATACAGATTCGCAACGGGACAAGAAGTATTTTCGCAAAGACTACACATACATTGAAGCGACCGACAGCTTTTACAAGATGCACACGATTCACAAAACCTGGGAAAATGCCAAAGACCTGTGTGCCATGGAAGGTGCCACTTTATTCTACCCTGAAAATCAGAAAGAGGCAGAAGCTGTGTCGCTATACTGGAACGCAACACAACCCTTCCCTCACATATTCATCGGTGCTTCCAGCTTGATTGCTAAGGGAATCTTCGAAACTGTTGATGGTAAGGTAGATAAAGAAACTATTTCAGTGAAACAAGTATAAGGAACAGTAAATAAAAAAAACATACCAAACGAATTGAGAACCTCCTCCTTTTGTTGAAGTCGATTAATTACCATACTCCCCAAGGTCCCAAAGCCCGTGGTATTACATATTTTGTATATTATTTTGCGACGTGACCCAATATTTTTTAGTTATTGTTTTTCGAATTTGGAGATTATTTTATCAACGTCATCGCATATCTACTGCAGAAGGACGACGAAGGACCTTCTCTAATTTGCCACAAGCAAATGGAGGATTATGGGCCTACACAGCTACACTCCCCACGCAGGGTTACTCCACTCCTAGACGGGCTGGGGTGACCTGATGTACGCATAGTGATGTACCTACACTTTAGTCATTTCTTACAACATCCACGGGAAGTGGGGTGGTCTTATTCCTAATCTGCCGAAACCACACGGCAATAGTGTGATGATGATGGAAGATATTTTTAATATTTTTTTTATCTTGTCGCAACAAACCTACACAGTGTCAGCCCAAAACTCCGCTACAAGAGTGGCGTTGTCAGCAACATTCATTAAATCCTCCTGCGTACACTTGCTCGGGCACTCAGGGCAGGACATCATGGTGCTTCATCGACTGGGGAACAAAACCGCACATGCACTCCATGTTTGAGCCATCCAAGAATCCCCACTTGAACAGATTGTCCTTACTACGATATATTAATGATAATTTACTTCTTAGGTCAGCTGATATCAGACGTGTACTCCAACTGGGCTCCTGGTGAACCAAACGACTCATACGGCAATGAGGACTGCGTGAGCATGAACAAAGACCAGACCTTGAATGATCTCAGCTGCGAGCACAAAAGCCCTTTCGTTTGCAAGAAAACGCTTGACTCTCTGGACTGGAACACGAAGTGTGATATACCATATTTAGGTAAGACTATTTTACATAATCATCACATCATCATCATTCGGATACAGGACGTTCGTTGCTGAACATAGCCTTCCCCAATGATTTCCATATTGACCGGTTGGTAGCGGCCTGCATCCAGCGTCTTCCAGCCTTTATCAGGTCGTCTGTCTACCTTGTGGGTGGACGTCGCACGCTGCGCTTTCCATGTTATTTTACAGTTTTCTGTTTTTTATCCTCTTTCCAATCTGTCTGTAAGTAGATAAGTTATTTTCTAAAGGCTTAGGTCGGCGAGAAAATGACAAACAGTTACTTTCGCATTAATATTAAGGCATGATTTAGTTAGAATATAAAAGCGTATGTAATATTGTCGTTTTATTAGATTACGCCACCAGGTGTGTAGGATATGCATAATATCAGCCGGGTGAATTAATAACTAATACAGCATAATAATATTGGTCGGATATTTAAAAAGAGAAGGATAACGATCTTGTTTAGTAACATACGTTTTATTTGTTTGTCTTTCGACCGGGTCGCAGCACGGATTGTGGTCATTGGCCGGAAGGCTAAAAAAGTGTTTGTTTTTGTGTACAGACAACTGTACATCAAGCTAAACACTGTAGAATCTTAAGGTGTTGTAATTGGGATGATTTTGCAATAAAAATGTGTAGCCTGACGTGCTGTCTGTAGCGTAAAGTAATATTCTATTTCCTATTGATCCTTATGACCTTTGTCTGTAGCTTAACAAATTCTTTCAATCACAATTTCAGATTATGAATTCGACGAGACTCTGGGCAAGTGCTACAAGTTCTACTCTGAACCAAGGACGTGGCGTGATGCGTACGTAGCCTGCAGCGCAGAACTGTCATACTTGGCCATCATTGACAGTCAAGCAGAGGCTGATCATCTGGCGAAAATAACAACAGAAGCCCCTAAGGAAGACAGCCAGAATGCCCTCGAAGATACAGTGTTTCTGGGCTTCAACAAATTGAGAAAAGGATGGAAGACTATTAAAGGTGGGTTTACTTACGAGCTTATTTTGCCTAATACATATTTATTGCTCACAAAATCTATCTTTTAAACCAGAGGGTCCCTAACCAGTAATACACGGATCACCGATGGTCCGCAAGATTTAAATATGGTCCGCGAACGATTTTAAATTTCGCGAACGTTTTATGAGTTTTTTATGGCAAATTACGCACAAACTATTCATGGTTACCTAACTTGGTTTATTTTCAGGCACAAAACTACAAAACAGTGGCTATACCAAATGGGGAGATCAGCAACCTGATGGTGGAGACAGTGAATCATGCGGTGGCATATCCTATGACGGTCTCTTGAAGGACGCCAAGTGTGAAGACCAGAGCTATTTTATTTGCGAACATGACGTGGCTCCTTCTTACAACTTACACGAGAGATTCGGCGACTAGTGTTCACGGTGATATTTTAGTTAGCTAGATTCAAATTACCTAGTAGAGGATACGTTTTGGATGCTCTTGCATTTCTTATTAGATAAATCTTTAATTATTATATATAATAAAAATATACTCATTTATCTGGCGACATTTTTTTACTAGAAAAGATACATTAGGGTCATCCTTAGGGTCATCAGTCATCATGGTTACCCTAGGGCCTAGGGAAATGAGAAACAATATAGAGTGGGAAAAATGTACCATAATGTAATCAGAAATGAGGAGATCCGTAAACGAACCAAAGTCGCTGACATAGCCCGACGGATTAGCAAGCTGAAGTGGCAATGGGCAGGGCACATAGTACGCAGAACTGACGGCCGATGGGGCAGAAAGGTTCTGGAGTGGAGGCCGCGTACCGGAAAACGCAGCGTGGGACGTCCACCTACAAGGTGGACCGACGACATCGTAAAGGTAGCAGGGAAGCGCTGGACGCAGACCGCTGCCAATCGATCAACATGGAAAGCATTGGGGGAGGCCTATGTTCAGCAGTGGACGTCCTATGGCTGAAATGATGATGATGATGATGATGAAAAATGTACCAAACTCGTAGAAGAGCATTCAATTAAAAATTACTGACACATTGCTTGTCCGTGTTATATCCTCAGAATTGCTGAAAGAATTCAAAATAACCGTGTTTTAACCTAAAATTGAAATTATTAGGGCAAGTTTAAATAAAATAGATTTTAGGTCGATATATTTTTATTGATTTACAGAAATATGGATTCGCATGTTTTTAGATCTAGGTTTACAATTATAATTCAGTTACAGTCTTTTAATAATATTTTAAGTCATGAAACTAATTATACTTATAATGACCCTGAAAACAATAAAAGTAGTAGTAAGTACAGTATTTTATGTGTTTCAGTCTTAGATTTTTTTCACCGAAACTGTGAATCAAAACAGAGGGTCCATAATATTCTGAGTATAGTTGTTCCAATTAACGAAGGCGAGTGAGCTTTACATGTGTGGTGGCTCACTCTGTTCGTTTTTCAAAACTTTTGACAGACATTACACTATCGTTATGTGCATGTACCTACACGTACCTACACACACAAGTAAAGCTCACTCGCCTTCGTGAGTTACAAGAACTATACACATTTTACTTACTAATACCTTAACCTAAGACCTTAACCCAGTATTTATTTAATTTAAATCTTTGATTTTACTACTCTTGGATGGAATATGCATAATTATTGTAATAATAATCGTTTAGCTTATTTACATTTTCATGTATAGCACCGTCTAAATCGATTATAATCCTATTTACTTTTTACCTGTGTTAAACAAGAGTATATGAATACCAAAGCAAGCAAAGCTATAAATATAAACATAATTTGCTCGCTAAACGTTCGATGTAAACTTTGATAAAATTGTAAGATAGGTCAGTATGCAGTTAACATCTAAAACTAATTAAAACGCTATTGCCATTGAAATTTCGTAGCATATCAAAACTATAAAATCACTTGATCGCTAAGTCAATTCAAAATCAGTTATCTAAGTATTATACGTGATGATAACTAATTTGATGTTCAGGACTGAAGTTTGTTTTAGATAGAATAAGCTTTTTGTAAATTGGTGTCAATTTCCCAACTCAGGATTCCAAATATCTCTCATTAAAATACATCGAAAATCAACAGTCGAACATTATAATTCGTCTCTGAAGACGGCTTTCCCGACCAAGGGCAGGTATCGAACGAACGGTCCTCCGTAGGACAGCAGCTGTCTGACCGGCTCGCAGTACAGCACGATCCAGTACAGCATCAAAAGGTACCAGAAGATAGATACGATGCGGTCCAAAACATATAAACTGGAACAAAGATATTATGGGTATAGTAATCTAGTAAGTTTTGGCTGGTATTATTACTATTATAGAGACTTCGAACTTCGGAGTCTTCAGTTACGAGTAACAAATTATTATGTGAGAACTGTTTCATTATGCCTGATATACATAGACTTAGGCTGAGTTGCACCACCTTATTTTAACCGTGACTATAACCTTATTAAGTGTTTTTTTGTGTATGGAGTTTGACAGAATTCACGTTTGTTAAAGTAAGATGGTGCACCCTGCAACCCAGACTTAGCTGTTAAGATTATGATTGTATAAAAGAGGTGGAGCATTTGATTTTATTTTAAATGAAAGGTTGAGGGGTTGAGGCTGCTGAGGGTCCTAGCAATTATTTTACTTACATATTATTCTGTAATCGTGCTTTCGGCAGATTTTCCAGCTTTTCCTTCAAGCAGTATAACTTGCCGCCAATCATGCAGTCCTCTATGTACGGCTCATCCTGAATGATGGTCAGGTCCATGGGGAACGTTTTGAAGTCCACATGGTTTAGAGAAGGCGCTAAGGACTTGAAGTTATTCGTGTCGAACCACCATTCCCTCGTGGTGAAGTATTGGAGGACTTCTAAGCCCACTGTTATTCGATTCTGGATTCGCACCATGCTGGAGACAAGTAAAAGTAAATATTTAATCAGAAATTAATTCATTAAAGGTTTTGGCCGAAATTAGCAATTTTTCCCTCCAAATGTTTCGTGATTCTACCACGTGGTGACGTGGTCGTTCTTTGTCGATATTTATTACAGAGAGCCTCTACGTACCTTGAAAAAGATTATCACAAAGTAGAGTTCTATTAGTTTTTAATAAGATTTCAAGACGTCCACAGTCACAGAACAAAGGACTTCTATAACCCACTTGCTACTACTACACATAATTTTGTTTAAATGTGTAGTTTTCAATGCCAAATTATGTATTTGAAACATGTAGCTCTTGATGTGTAATCAATGATGAAAAATACTTACAATCTTTTTTGACCGAAGATCAGCATCAAGAAGTCGATAAGATAAGCTGGTATTATATGGTAGAAGAACACGCAGAGGTTGTGAAAGAACTTGTTGTGCCTGATGTTCCCGTCAGGGTACCATAAAGGTCCTTCGAAGGGGTACTTGCGGACGGTCGCTTTGCCGATGTCTAGGACTTGTTTCCAGGTCGTGTTCCTGTCGTCTCCTGTGGTCAGGTTGTAGACTGGGATCTCTGGTGGTCTGAAAATGAGACACGGGTGCGGTTATTATAAGGCACATATAAGATATGAGGATAAACAAAGCAACTACTGCCCCAAATTGTATTTTTTCAGTATTACTTGCGAGAGGCTTGATCGATTTCATTTTTATTCCATTTCTAGTAAGGACAAGGATTAACAATATTTTAGAAAATCTACCGGAAAAATTGGTGATTTAGACCGCTGGAACATTGAAATGCTTAGTAAAATGAATTGAGTAGGTAAACATGTTTTAAAAAGTTCTTACCGTTCAGTCATGGTTCCAATTTTGTGAGCAATGACTATGATGCTATTGATGGCGATGTCGACTGGAATGACTTCGGCGTGGTAGTGACCGTAGCAGTGCATGGATCTGATGACGCCCTTGCCGGCTCCCACCATGAGGCCGATGGGGCCGTTCAGGTTGTCCACCCAGCCTGGCACTGGCTCCTTGTACGCTGGAGTTACTGGAATGAAGAACGTACCATAAATTAATAAGAGATGTAGTTCCGACAAAGTAATAGACCACTTCCATTCTTCCCTTGGAAGTCGTAAAATAAAAGGTGACTAGATTGTCCACATGGACTGCTCTGATCTGGTAGACTTTATTCGAACTAGGCAGTACCATTTTCTTGTAAGTACGACATTTCATGATGGATCAACCTGATTGATTTGATCTGATTAACTGCTTCAGGGGGCAATTTAAGCAGTGTTGCACATTGCGTTTCATTATATCTGACACCAAACTTACGGAGAAGAAAGAAATAAAGTTGGGAAGACTTTTTAATGTTACACAAATCTTCATCATTTTATCTTCTACTACTAACCAATACTTGGTCTGACGACGGCCGCAGGCAGATTAGGGTAGATTTCCCTGACCAACGCTTCGGCCAACCTCTTGGAGTATGTGTACGAGTTCGGGTGCTTCTGCAGAATCGAAGGTGCCAATAAGTTGATCTGCTCGTCTGACAACCAGCTGGCAGCTCTCAATACTTCATGTGGGTCTGCAGGCGGATCGTGGACCTGTAAAAAAGGCTTTAGGTGAGTATACAAGTACCTACAATCCTAACTTATTTAGGTCTGATGATTCAAAACTTCTTATTTTCAGACAGTTAGTTCGTTTCAGCCAAATGACGTCGACTGTTGGACTAAGGCCTCCCCCAAGGTTTTCAACAATGAACGGTCCTACGCTACCCGCATCCAGGCTCTTCCCGCGACCTTTACCAGATCATCGGTCCAGGTTTTAGACAATAGAAAATGAATTTTGGCGTATGGTTGGTTACTATTAATTAAATAAAGCATTCGAGAGGTGTGTTCAGACTTTAGACCTTTAATCTAAGTTGAAAACAGTGTACTTTAGACTAGAATTGTATCGTTGTAAAATACAACCCAATCGAGTAACTGCGCGCCTCGCGGGAATGCGACTCTCCCTCACACTTATCCGGGCACTTCCCCGCGTTCGCTCCGTTCTTACTAAAGCGTCAATGTGACGTCAGGGCTGCCAGGTGCGCAGTTAACTCGATTGGGTTGTAATAGCATTGTGGTAGTTCCTTACCCTTTCAGCCATTCTCTCGTAGTCCGGGTAGCAGAAAGCTGTGGAGAGGTGTATGAATGCAGCCAATTTTTTTAGCCGTTTCGCCAAATCCAGCACTCGGAGGGTACCCTTCGTGTTCATTTCTAGACCTTCTTTGAGGGGCGCTTCTAATCTGAGACTGGCTGCGAAGTGAAAAATTACCGACACCTGAAATTTGAAAAGGTAAACTTTACAACCATATTCTTAAAGTATTCATAATTTGTTATTTTATATATGTATATATCAAAGCTGACAGCGAATTTAACTTGTAGTCTCGCTGGTAAAATAATTAAGGTAACGTGCAGTGCAAGGTTTTTTCTAACAGGACGACGCCACTTAAAAGGTATTTTAGTAAATAAGAAACATTAGATTTCTAATATTCGCATGTCCTTTGCACGGCACAACAAACCACTTGCGAAGTTAGATGTAATTACGGTTTTGCACTTTCCTCTTGCAAGCAATTATAGTTGCATCTGATCTTTTGATACCCTACGTTATTTATAAACCAGCCATTTACTGACCAATTAGGTACTAGTACTACGCAGTAGTTATATCAATTCAGACTAAAAATAGTAGCTATCGCTAGTTGGCTTAAAATATGTAGTAGAAAATAAGTTTCAGAACAGTCACAGTACAGTTTTTGTACCGTTTAACAATTTTAATTTTAACCGAATTTGTTCATTGTCTATCCTCCCCTACAATGTGATAATATAACCCCTCTTTGAAGCGTTAAAATGGATTTGATAATTAAAGGAGCGTTGTAATTTCAAAGTGTTACTGTTTAACATTCCTTGCGGCCTCCTTTTGTAAAATTGCCTTCGAATCCCCCTCCTTTATTCGTACCTCTACCGTTATACTCAAGCAACAAAGTGCATTACCTCATCACATATCTGCTGGAGTTGGTTTTTCTCTATGCCAAGGTCATCGTAAAGTATGTCACCAGTCACGGGAACCAGTTTCTTCATAACATGTGGTTTCTCTTCTCTTATTCTCGCGAACAACTGAAAGTAATAAATTAGATAACAAATGAGAAAATCTAAATGTTGATTTGGACCAAAGTAAAAAAATTTAAAGTTTAACTGATGTGTTGTGGATTAAGAAACTGACTCAGTTCAGACACTCAGTTTATGCAGTTTTTAAATGTTACTTAGGCCGGGTTGCACCATCTTATTTAAACTTTGACAAACGTTAAAAATCTGTCAAACTCCATACAAAATACACCGGTTATCGTCAAAGTTACGGTCAAAGTTAGGTGGTGCAACTCACCCTTTATAATGTTCGGTACATTAAGACAGAAGTTGCAAGATAAACCCAAAGTTGAATTGGTTGCATCGTCAATCAACTTATAATGGTTCGAATGGTTCTCAGAGTTGCAATTAGAGACTTAGAACTACGGCTTTCACGCTTGAGCGAAATAAGGACTTGGCATTGGCCAAATGTTACAAAACGACCCAGTGTTTCCACATGTCTTCGATATGAGTGTGCCTTGGGTTTCGTTGGAAAAACAAGCTAGAGGCTTATTGATTTCGATGCATTTCCATTAGGCTTCAGCCTCGAGTTTAACGGGCAGCGGGGCGGGAGTAGGGTTACCAGATGAGAAAACCAAAAGCCCGGAGAAAAGGCCTGATATTCATTGAAAAATCCTGAGATTTTGTTGCAGTTAAAGAAAGGACATTGTCAGAAACCGCCTAAAAACCGCCCAAAAACATTAACCCATCATAATTATTTTCTATTTTTTTTAATACATTAAGCACCCTTTCATTCTAATGGACACTTAAGCATTGAAAAATTAAATAAATAAGTCTTTTAACGTTTATTCTATAATACTATTACAACTTCCGGACGTTTTGGTGCGTGGTATGGTCTAAAACCTATCAAGTTCCATAATTTTTGCCGATAAAATCTGTACGAGGCATTACCGTACTTTATTGCTGGGAGTCCATGTATAGTGATGTTCCTGCGGCCATCATAGACAATAAAATATCGATTTTGAAAATAAAATAAATCGATTAAACTGCTTTGAAGACTAGATTTGCGTTAAAAGCTAAAAAGATATTGACACTATTACAAGAAGCTATCTAAAGTGTCCAACTGGTCGAAGGTCGTAAATAAAATAAAAATAATTAGGACCATAAACTGATATTCATGGTATCATAACTGTAAAAGTGTCAGAATCCGATGTTGAATCCAATGCCAGTTGAAGTGTGAGAAACATATATCAACCTAGTATAGTTGCCAGTCTCTCATAATCTATGCCAATGAGGGTTTTCGCGATTGAAAAATCCGCCAGATGGCAATACGTAGACGTGAGGTCCAAATGCTGCATGATTGGTTATTTTTGACATGACATTGACAGATATCCACCAATCATGCAGCATTTGGACCTCGCGTCTACGTATTGCCATCTCGCGGATTTTTCAATCGCGAAAACCCTCATTCATAGCACATGTATAATAATAGACCAAATGAACTTTTATAGATTGTGAAAGAGAAGATAAAGATTTTATTATTTTATTAAAATCTTGCCACGAGGTAGTTTTTCAGTAGAAACCAGGATTGGATAATCGCTACAGGCAAGTATCAGAACATTTTATAAATATTTTTAATCGATTATATCCTTGTGAATCGTTTTAATAAATTGTCATTTTACTTTTTCAATTAAAACTTTTTCAATCCCTAGTCTTGTCAAACTGTCATAATGTCAACAAATTATAAATGTCACGTCAGTTGACTCAATTTCAGTCTTCTGTGCGTTTATTGTATTTTTATTTCAATGAAATAGTGCTAAAGGGTTAGTACCTACTAAAAGTGAAAGCCTTTTTTCAGAAAGAAAACCAATGTGGTGCCCTTATTATTCATACTGTTTGAAAGTTACAAGTCAGTGATACAGAGTTGCCGACATTATAACTCCGTAGTGATACCATACCAAAGAAGAAGTTTTCCTAAACACTTGTGTTATTTTTATGTGATCAAATAAAAAGGATTAATTCTACTGCTCAAATGGAATAACTTATCCCAAGAGACCGAATATAAAAAAAAACCTCTCCATAGAAATTATCACCATCACGAGGATGTGAATTTTTTTGAGAATTTGATATTGGTCCTGTAAGAAAAGTAGTTGTATTTCAGTAGTAGAATCAACCCTTCTTGTTTCATCAGCAAGAGTAACTATAAAAACGCCCTGTAGGTAGGTATTATTAAGCTGAAGAGTTTGTTTAGTGTCAAAGACTGTCACACAGTGTAACTTAAATTGGCAAATTATGATAATGAACATAAAAACTTAAATAAATATTTATGTTAATATTTTTTCTATTTATTTATTTTCCCAAAGCTTCACAGTGACAGCTGAAACAGCTATACTGTTGTAAAACTAAACTTGGAACAAACTGTTACAAATATTTTACAAAATAAAATAAAACCGCATGTTGCTTTACTTTCTCGTACCTATAGGTAATAAATGTAATTAATGGCTAGATTATTAATGTTACTTTGTTACCCTCAATAGTGAGGAGATCTTATAAAATGGTAACCCTGATTTTCATTGTCATTCAAGTGCTCTTTCTTCGCATAGGCTTCTGTGATTTGGCCAAGGGCCACACACATTGCGATAACATTATGCGACATTGATTTGACAGCAGCGGAGTGAAGTCTTGCGACTATGCAAAATGATACCCTGTAATCGTAGCGCATATAGACATAGACGGGGCGGGGCACATAGCTCGTAGAGCTGATGGCCGCTGGGGCAGGAAAGTTCTTGAGTGGCGACCACGAGCCGAAAGACGTAGCGTGGGCAGGCCTCCCACTAGGTGGACCGACGATCTGGTGAAGGTCGCGGGAGGGGCCTGTATGCGAGCGGTGCAGGATCGGTCTTCGTGGAAATCCTTGGGGGAGGCCTTTGTCCAGCAGTGGACGTCTTTTCGGCTGAAACGAACGAACGAACGATACGTATTACCACTATTTACCAGACATTACTATTTATTGCATACTCGCCGGATTACACGTAGGAGCACGCGCGTTACAGCTTCGGCCTTGCATTATTATAAGATCTTGTTCCGCCCTTTTACGAACTTCCTCCGTGAGGATATCCCCGCCGAATTCTATGATGAACCTATCAAAAGTCATATTCTGCAATGTCAACCCACCACAAGGTGGACCGACGACCTGATAAAGGTAGCGGGAAGGCGCTGGATGCAGGCCGCTACCAACCGTGCGATGTGGAAGTCATTGGGGGAGGCCTATGTTCAGTAGTGGACGTCCTGTGGCTGAAATGATGATGATGATGATGAAATGAATGAAAATGACAAATCTTCGAACGTGTATAATACCGTGCCAAAGTAATCATATAATTTTGGCACCTTAATAACTATTGCCGTTTTTGTTGTAAAGATCATGCAGCGCTACTTGCGGATATTATTGGAAAGAAAACTATGTGGGCTCTAGATCTGAAGCCGCTTTAACGAACACGAAGTGCTCATACAATGCGGCGTATTTTCTTCCAGTCTTTAGTCAGGACTTTAGTCGAATTAAAACCCCGGTTGAACGTGATATAGCCGCACTAGAATACGATGCTTTTTTGCATAATCGCAAGACTTCGTTCCGGTGTCGACCGAATGTTATCATGATGTATGTGGCCCAGGGGTTACCGTAGCCACTAAGGTTTGAAACTTCTTGCTTAAAAAATTGTAGTCTTTGGCATAGACTACGACGGTAGTCATGGAGATAGGAGTTTGTTATCTCGTGTCAGATGTAAATGGTAAAAGAAAACTCATGATTCGTGTTATTTTTATGCAATATGTAGGTATTTTATAAAAGTGGAACCCCGAGTGATCTCCAAAACCCATTCTATTATTATATACGATTCGGCTTCGATATCTATAATACAATAGGAGTTTATTTCATGTGTCAGATGACAAGGGTGGAAACAACCTACGGTTCATGTTGTTTATTTACGTGCAATATGTGGGCATATTATAAAAGTGGAATGCCGAGTTGTATTTCTAAAACTTGTTCTATTATTTTATACTATTTGGCTGCGACTCGGCGTGACGACAATACAAAACATTTTTCGCGAATCGGTGTTCATACATTCACACAATACATTAGACGCCATGTTGTCATAAACGACATATTATAAAATCGCTGTGATTTAATATTCTTAATCATTAATTTTATGGCAAGTGTCCATCAGGAATCATTGTTCTTACACACAGAATCGTATTATTTCGCTTTCGGGTAGTAATATGTCAAAATTGTTGGTTTTTAGGCGAACAATGTATGGAGAACGAACATTGTCCTTTCTATAAAACATACTGAAAATTTTTAAAAAGTCGCATTAGTAATTTTTTCATCACTGAGGATTTCCGGGGACTTGGATAAATTTGTTGATTTTAATAATGTGCAATTTATTACTCAAGTTAGGCTTTTTTTCCTGAGATTTACAAAACCCTGCCGCATTCCTTAGAACAGTCCAAAACTCCTGAAATCTCAGGACAAATCCTGACATATGGTAACCCTAGGCGGGAGCGGCGAGGTTCCATTTGACTTTATTTCAAACGAAAGCGTATTAATTTTAGGCAGTTTTTACAACAACAAGCTTTCCAAGGATCGCTTACTACATCTGTAAATGGGACAAACGGTATCGTTATAAAAAGTTAAGTAATTAAAATGGAAAATTGCAAAGTATAGGTACTACTTGTTGTAACATCAATAATTGCTGATCTATTGTTTCCGGACGAGATATGTACCACATTTGACTACGGCTACAAGTCACATCGCAAGGAAGATAGATGATTTGATTTTTAAATGTTAAGTTTGCCTTATACTATATCCGTCTATTTTCATTGGTGAAAAAACTTACAGGGAGTTTCCACATGTCCTCAATTCTTGACTCTGGCGACTTCCCCCTCTTGGAGCGGATGACAGCGTACACGCAGGCGACATCTGGCACGCTGTACAGAAGCTTCTCGATCAGGACCTTGCCCATCAGGCCCGAGGCGCCGGTCACCAGGACCTTGCGCCCCCGGTACCATTCGTTCACTTCGGATGTCATCTGGAAAATTTATAAAGTATGTGTGTTTATCGACTCAAAAACTGAATCGCACTACGCTACTTCGACACTACTTAGCGTCTGAATAAAGTCTACTCGCTACTTATTAGCGTACAAATAACGTAATGTTGAAAATTGTGCAAATAAATATTTGACTTTGAAGAAAACGTTTGTCGAAGTTCATTTAGTACGCCGGTACACTGCTGGAAAAAGGCACATCCTCCTTTTAGCGATTTCCATATTAGCGACAGGTATGAGTAAAATAAAATAAAATGTGCCACTGGGTGTGAGATGAAATACCATTTAACTTAATTCGATCTTCGTGATGGAAAATCAACACGTCAGTTATGTGGCAAAACACATTTCACTGTTTTGTATGATGTTCAAAGGATTGTGACTATTGTATTAAATAGATCCCGTAAGATCACTAGCGTTTCCACTTTCCAATATGGAATCCAGTAATGCAACTTTTAAAGGTTCACTTTAGTCTAAATCTTGGGTGGTGCTGGTGAATCTAGCAAAACAGGTTTCAACAGAGACAACAATGTAAGTACACTTCAGTTGAAACACTGTTTTCCAAGCGCAAACGTAATAGAAAATCCTGTTCTACACTTTCGGACTTTCACTATACGTTCGGCTGAAGAACTATGACAATTAATTAATTTATAACCATATGCCTATATTTTCTGTCTATAAGTGTATCAATTAGCAATTTGCCTATAGTAAATGAAAGCTTCTCTTTAAAAATATATTGAGTTAAAATAAAATCTCAGAGCTTAAATGAACAAATTTTACTGAGGTAGCTAAAAGTGGTTGATTAAATCGCTTTATAATCTTGTAACATCAATGAATCGTTTAAAATTGTTACGATACCCTCATAAATATCTATGTTAATAATTATTCTCTTTCGTATCATCGTGTTTATAAGCCTAGGCGCAGACCACCAACTATCGGCCAACTAAAAATCGTACCTAGGCTAAGTACTTATTAGGTATATAAACTGAAAGTAGATAGGTACATGCCAAGATGCCAAGACGCTAATATAGTGTTATTTACCTAACCCGGACACGGTATTTACCTAATGGACTGTGTAAAGTTGTGATTTTGTAATGTTTGTTGCGAGAGTTAACGTTGACTTAAGTATGGTGCAGACACATAGCAGCTATAGTATAATTTGTACATAACCGCAAATAATTTTGACGCAAGCACTTCTGTAAAATTGTGTGTTAAGTGTAAATAAGAAGCACTTAAAAATCTCAATATTGTGTGCAATGCTTTTGAGTAAAATATTTCTGTTTTATTATTTTTAATGTGCTAATAGAATTTTTATTTCATTTATTTTCTTCGGAATGGCTTCCAACAAGTTCCAACAGAACATCTCTTACTAATGAAATGTTGGTCTATTTTTTAGAATCGATGAAGTTTAGTTGTAGAGATTTCATTTTAGAACTTAAACAGAAACTTCTATCGTTACTGTATATTTCATGTAGAGTTGATATAGGATAGACATTTCAAGGACAATCCATTAATATTGGAAAATTTTCAGACTAGTTTTAGACATATTATCCCGTCTTAGGCAGTTCGATTTTTTCTAGTTGTTTATTTAAAATTTAGTTTTTGGAGTTTTAAAAGTACAGGTTACCTAACCAATCCAAAGACCTTAAGCCTAGGCGCAGACCATCGATTTAGTATCGGCCGATTCTTAATACAAATTATAATGGGGCCCAACTATCGGCCAACTAAAAGTCGGTGGTCTGCGCCTAGGCTAAATTAGCAGTATTAAATAGGAATATTTAAAGGAACCAAAACATAGAGCTATATTAACGCACTCTATAGCGCACGAAACAGGCAGCGTGTACGAGTCGCTTGCGCAAGAGTTGTCTCGCCGGCGGAAGGCTGCGCGTGCGCTGTGTAGTGCACTTCACGTAAACTGTGTTTACTGGATCATACTTAGTGCTTATGATTATTTAACAGTATTTGGTAATTTACTCAAAGTTTGAACATATACGAGTAGCTTCTTCTTACAGAACAAAGCTCGTGGATCTATTAGAATTTATGACTGAGATTGGATACAGTTTTGAGCGTCTTTATAAGAGTTAAGTTTCGTATTCCTGAGAGAGATGTTGATGTCGTGATGTAGTTATGATGGGCGTCTCTACATAACATGTTTTGCAACGCATGACGTATGAATATGAGACAAATCGCGGGAAAACTTCGTAAAAACAAGGCTTTAGGTACTTTTCAAGTTCATTTAAGATTTGACAAATAATACAAAGCAGAGATTTACTAAGAATTGATACTCAAGACCAATGTCTTGAATACCCCTTAACTTTTAACTCAAATAAAATACAATTTTTTTTATGTGACTACATTTGGATATTCCAAGAATTAAGATTAATGATACCATTTGCAAAGAAAATCTCAGACAAGAGAAATAAACAATTTAATGATCGGATCGGAAACTCTGTACCCTTTACCGGAAAAATAAACATAAATTAAACTTCATTGCTACATTTAGCAAACAGTTTCGTTTTCTTGCACAACAGGAGATTACTTCATGGTTTTAAATCCGGATTTCTCTACATTGTAACTCGCTCAAAGTTTTAATTTCTTGTTTAAGTTAATAAAACAGTTAAAAAACCGGTAAAAATTGGAGATTGTTCGGTTGTCCCAAATCGCTTTTTTGCTCTAGTTTCAGACTAACCTTTAGCTGTCGAGTTCCAAACTCAAATCACGGAGGTCCGACCACTCTCACTGCGAAAGTGAAACCGCGCGATTTTAGCAAGTACGAGTAAACACAAGACGAAACTCGCGGCACGCACCGCCGCGTGCGCAGGGAACACTGCCGTTGTATAACGCTAGCAGGCGTTATGCATGATACCGGTATTGTCGTTATTCAGTTTACCGGTTATGCAATTTGTGTTTGTTTACATTCGTTAGAAGTCCTTCTTAATAATCCTAATAATCACATGTATTACTTTTAACTAAAGCTTTGTAGACTGTAGATATTTTGAGATCTCGATTTTATTATGGTTTCTAAAGTTCATAAAAATGTGTTTGTGTTACGAGTATGAGCTTATATAGAGCAAATTTTTACAATCGGTATTTAGGAGTCAAGAAAACATTTGATCTAAAGACGTTTAAAACCACTAAAAATATTAGTTGTCAACCAATCTCTAATTTCATTCAGCCAATAATATAGTTCTAATTTTTGTTTGTGTAATATTAAGTTAAAAAACGCTACATATTAATAGCCGGTAGTCGGTAATACCATATTTACAAACATCACTACGCTCGCTACGGATGGAACAAGGAGGGTTGCATGTCGATAAAATATTTCTTTTGGACTTATGCAACATTTAACTATAGGACAAAAAATAACGACATGTTTTATAATAATATTACGCGCATAAACAGGTTTAAGTTAGATGACACACTTTAGTTAACCGTTACGTAAAAGAGTAGGTACCTACTTATAGTGCGAATTTCTATAACATTGACATACATTTGTGGAAGTGTGACCTTAATCTATAGAGTTTCTTGTTGCTCATATCAATCGCATTCATATTATAGGCCTTTAAGTAATGAGACAGAAACATGTATGTAAACACAGACAGACAGCAACATAAAGTTTATTTGTGAATGATACTCTACATTTAGACATTAATTAATTTGTATTTAGGTAGGTATGTTTCTCTACAATATGCCTGGTGCCTTCGTTCAAGTCCCATAATATAAAATGCGTTGTTCCAATTAATTTATTGGCGAATTCAAGTCTTAAAAGTCGATACTGTAATTGAAACAGTTACAATAGTGACCTTATTTATAACGAGATTATAGCAACTTAGTTTAATTGAGTATCTGTGAATATCTATAAAAATTGTAGAGGAATATATCAACAGAAATAGATACATAACAGTCGAACATAGAACCTCCTCCTTTTTGAAGTCGGTTAAAATGAGCCCTTTACCATTTACGCATTTTTATCTTAATGTCCATAATATCGATAGGTACTTACGTGCTACAGCACGTCTCTCCGGCGGAGTTACCCAAGAAACTAGTTCTGAATCCTTGCCATCTTTGCATTCAGTATCCGCTGCAATAATTATTTGCAATCAGCCAAGCCTGCACGAACAACCGCAACGATGGAATGCTTGCTTAGGCATGGATATCATTAGACATCACAGCAATTTTCAAACTAAACAAGTAAGTAGGTACTAGGTAGCTACTACTGATTTACTTAGGTACTTGAAGAATATAGGTACTGGCTACATTTCCTCACCTTTAATAGCCTGGATTTTATTATTCTCAATAATTAGCCTGAATGGAAATATTCGCAACAATCACATTTCCTATGAATAACCCAAAAAATTGTGAGTGTTGCAAAACGGTTTGACGTGTGGATGTGCTAATAAAACAGATAAACGCTTAACTCAGTTCTATTTATAATTTGTTTCTCTCTATCATCTTCAAATAAGAGTATTTTAGCTATCAAATAAATGAAGCAATTTGTAAAACAAAGTCTATATTTCAGCAAAATTTCCTAGATACTGCCATAATACATACTACTACCATAAGCGATTTATTAATGAAAACATGAAAATGTTTTTATTTCAGCGATTCAATTAAAAAAATATTAATGGCTCAAAATAACGTTTACGTTAATCATTTGACATTTTCTATCAAATTAGTTTTAATTTCTATAATCAATAATAGTGATTTTCATTTTCGTTGATCACTACCGCCATCTCTAGACGATATGCAACAACACGTTTTCGTAGCAAAGTTTCCGTAGCTCTACGAACAATACGCTTAAGAAGTAAAAGAAACTACGCTACGAAGTTACGAGATGGCGCGTTTTACTCAAAAATAAATCAATGTTGATATTAAAGGCATAGGTATTATATTATTTATAGATAGTGAGTGACCGCAATGGAAGACGTAGCACGGGTAGGCCTCCTACTAGGTGGACCGACGATCTGGTAAAGGTCGCGGGAAGAGCCTGGAGGCGGGGAGCGCAGAACCGTGCATTGTGGAAACCTTGAGGGAGGCTTTTGTCCAGCAGTAAACGTCTTTTGGCTGAAATGAACTAACGACCTAACGACCGCAATGATATTATACTTATAATATAATGTGTGATCCCCATGGCTATCGTGCTATCAGACGATCTGTCTTGAAGCTCTCAAGGCGTTCAGTGAAAGCATCTCCACAATGAATAACATTAGGACAAACTAGCTTCTACATCACAGAACGTCTTCATTGGCCGTCGTTTGTTTCTTTTCAGCCAAAGGACGTCCAATGCTGGGCAAAGCCCCCCAAAATATTCTTTAATGTAATGTAATACAGTTTTCGTTTCTGCTCCATTTCATTTTCTTATACGGATTCTTATGCAACGTTACATTCAAACTTCGTGCCATATCAACACAACTATCGAACGGTTATTTAACATCCAATAACATGCCTCGTTCGTTAATACCAAAAGCAATCGATCACACGCGGCCGTGCTTTACAAAGGGAAAGTTGCCGCCTACTTGCGCGCACGCAGCTTCTTCGTAAGTCGCGCCGCACGGTGGTCCCGATTTAATAAAACATGGACATTGATGCTAGAAGCACGAAAATTTTTTTGATGGTTACTGCTATGATAACTAATAAGGCAAAAAAATATTACAATCCTACGACGTCTATTTCGTAGTAAAAAAAAATATATACATATTTTTTGTATGGAAGAAATTACGTTTCTGTCAATTTTTCGAAATTCTTTAACGATGTCAAGATGCCGATCACACATGTTATAAAACAAGTGATTCTGAGTATTTCATGCGAAGATACTTGTCACTTATCTCTGCGTACTTTTGAGTTATCGAGGGTTGAAAAATCTATTTTTTTATATTAAATATTTCCACGAAAAATTGCCAGAATTACAATATGGTGTATAAGGGACACTTTTGATGACACATAACAACGACTCGCACTCGCGCGCGCTCGTATGCATCAACTTTTACTAAAATAAAAAAAAAATTAAGGGAAATACTTAATACAAAGATGTATGTATAGGTCCGCTGGCTGTCAAAAAATAGCTTATACGAGAGGTTGCCCAATTTACAATATGTCCATCATTGATAACTCACACAAATATCGTCTCTCTCTGAAGGATAACAAGTTTTTTTTGTTTCCAGAAGCTCTTGATAGGATGGAAGCCCATAAATACTCTCTGAAGCGAGAATGAATCTCAAATTGCGATATTGCCATTTTGACAAATTACATGATGTAACTAGCGCTAACGTTTATCTTCAGGTAGACACAGTTTTAAGTTAAAAGATTGTCTACTATTTCACACTGTTCTTCGTTTTGGAACAGTTCTTTGATTATAGGTAGTCGCTAATTTCGTTTTGTTAGACTCTTTCAGTTTAGCACATAAAGCGTAAACTAATTCCTCCTCAGAATGATATAAAAGTGTTAGAGAGCGCCTCTTCTTCTGCAGAAGAAGAATTTTGCATAAATCTTCAAAAGGTTTTTTATTTATACCAGAAGTCGATGGTTGCACATCTACTTCCGCAGTCTCATCAACTGGAGCGTCTTCCTCGGTGTTAACGTTGTCTATGCGTTGTGTTAACTCGGTAAAAGAACATTTTTTAAATCTATATTTTTACATTTCGGCCAGACCATTTCAGACTAAAATGACGAACGTATTGGCATTGAACGTATCGTAATTTTACAAGAAATATATCAAAGAAGATATGGTCTGCTTACAGTAGAGCCCAAAAGACATTTTTGCACCAGAATTCGCATTGGCTAGACTCTGAAATTGTCTGGCCGAATTGTAAAAATATAGATTTAAACAATGTTTTTTACCGAGTTAACACAACGCATAGACAACGTTAATACTGAGGAAGACGCTCCAGTTGATGAGACTGCGGAAGTAGATGTGCAACCATCGACTTTTAGTATAAATAAAAAACCTTTTGAAGATTTATGCAAAATTCTTCTTCTGCAGAAGAAGAGGCGCTCTCTAACACTTTTAGATCATTCTGAGGAGGAATTAGTTTACGCTTTATGTGCTAAACTGAAAGAGTCTAACAAAACGAAATTAGCGACTACCTATAATCAAAGAACTGTTCCAAAACGAAGAACAGTGTGAAATAGTAGACAATCTTTTAACTTAAAACTGTGTCTACCTGAAGATAAACGTTAGCGCTAGTTACATCATGTAATTTGTCAAAATGGCAATATCGCAATTTGAGATTCATTCTCGCTTCAGAGAGTATTTATGGGCTTCCATCCTATCAAGAGCTTCTGGAAACAAAAAAAACTTGTTATCCTTCAGAGAGAGACGATATTTGTGTGAGTTATCAATGATGGACATATTGTAAATTGGGCAACCTCTCGTATAAGCTACTTTTTGACGGCCAGCGGACCTATACATACAACTTTGTATTAAGTATTTCCCTTAATTTTTTTTTTATTTTAGTAAAAGTTGATGCATACGAGCGCGCGCGAGTGCGAGTCGTTGTTATGTGTCATCAAAAGTGTCCCTTATACACCATATTGTAATTCTGGCAATTTTTCGTGAAAATATTTAATATAAAAAAATCGATTTTTCAACCCTCGATAACTCAAAAGTACGCAGAGATAAGTGACAAGTATCTTCGCATGAAATACTCAGAATCACTTGTTTTATAACATGTGTGATCGGCATCTTGACATCGTTAAAGAATTTCGAAAAATTGACAGAAACGTAATTTCTTCCATACAAAAAATATGTATATATTTTTTTTTACTACGAAATAGACGTCGTAGGATTGTAATATTTTTTTGCCTTATTAGTTATCATAGCAGTAACCATCAAAAAAAATTTCGTGCCTCTAGCATCAATGTCCATGTTTTATTAAATCGGGACCACTGTGCGCCGCTTGCTCCGCCGAAACAGTAAGCTTCATCGTTCATTGCTATCGGTAGATCAAAAATATGATTCAGTTTAAAACTCTTTTTGTATCAAGCAAGTGTTTTTGTGCTGCCACTGTTCAACAAGGAAACAGAAATGTAACGACGTAAATAACAAGTGATACATATCAAACCAAACCATTATAGCAGTGGATAAAAATTTATTTGGCTCAGATCTCAATCTGGTTAAGACTTTAGTGAAACGTGCACCAAGGATTACGCTCCGAATCCTATCACAGATCACAGCGTGGGCGAACCTGCTAATCATTTTAATTTGTCATGCGTGCCAGTGTATCAGATCAGTCGGACGTGTTCACCGTTGCCTACCATATGATATATCATCTAGCTGCACCCGGCCTTGTTATACGATATCGGAAATCGATCTGCTGGAACTGGACACGCATAGAGCACAGGTAAAATTACGTGTGACGGTGTTACAATCCTTTCCTCAGTTCGTGCCAGGATCCTTTGACTTCATCACGTAGCACGATGCGGCGCAAAGAGCCTGCGCCTACGCAGCCCGCAGGCCGCGGAAGAAGCCTTATATCGATCAGGACCAGCCAAGCCCAGCAGCGGAAAATGCAATCAAAAAGCCTTCTACCTAGGAGCTATTCCTCGCCGCCAACGCACGCTGAGCCAGATTCCACCCAACTCAGTCCTTTAAAAGGGTACGTCATGAGAAGCTTCTCTACACCCGAGCCCAAGAACCTGGACTACAGACGCAATTCAGACTCTTTCTACAGACCGAAGACGCACGGGTCTAGAACTGAACTGGACTCTGATTTGGAAAATTTCGAGCAGTTTGAAGAATGCTTCATAGATATAGACGCTGATACCGACGAGGCAATGATAAACTACTCGCGGAGTCCTGAGAGAGAGGTGCCGAAAAGAGTTATAACCAGTTTGCTGCCTGGTAGTGGGATTCAGAGAGTTACGATCAGGCCCATATCGGCTAATACCACGCACACTTTGCAAGGCGCTCGTGAGGCTATGAAGAAACTACAGAAGGACGAGAAAGGTATGAATAATTTTGTTATAGGTTTATTGTAGTTTTATTTTACTTAAGTACCTACTATTACCGTTGTTCAGTTTGAAAGATGATAGTAAGATGCTGGATAACATTCTCGAACTTTCCAATTCTTAAGGTTCGAATTAAAACAGTTTACCAACCATTCGCAAGTACGTGTTAAACCGAAGCCATTTGGTAGTCTCTGCGCAACTTGTTTACAAGATTATGCAAATGAACACATAATTTGAATTTGTGTGCTTATACTCAATGTGTTATTTCTATTCGTTAGTGAGAAACACGGATCGTGTTGTTGAAACAATTTAGGAACGGAGTTTTATTTCAATGCTACTGAAAATGCATTAGATTCTATGTAACTTCTCTAGGATAGGACAGGATCCTTTATCGTAAATTTCTTTTACGCATAGGTTTAGTTCGGGTCTTGTTACAGACAGTACAAAATTAAATAATTTATTTTCTTATGGGAAACTTGTCTCACTTATTTGTGAATATTTAAAATGTATTTTGATATGGTCTCATAGTGGACATGACGTATTTGTATCATTGTAAAACAAAATAGTGAACTGAATTATAATCTTAACTGTTACAAAGACCTGTTAAATATTTAAAATCTTAGGCTGAGTTGCACCACCTTATTTTAACCGTGACAATAACGATAACCGGTGCTTTGTGTATGGAATTTGTAAGATTTTTGACGTTTGTCAAAGTCAAAGTGCAACCCAGCCTTACAATATTAACCGTTACATCAATTTCACAATTTTTATTTTAGGATCCTCTCGCCTGAACTTCCGACCTCTAGTTGTGAAGATGCCAGCGCGCCACATCATCCACTCCGACCCTGAACAAGATCAGGAGCCAGGGGTCGAGGAACTGCAGGCGTCTCCCCAGCTGGAGATGGAAGGAGCTGACCTGGATAGAGAGCTGGATAATGCTGAGCAACACCTGGATAGAGGAGTCGCGATGGCCACTGAAGAGAGCGATGCTGACACGGTAAGTACTTTGCATGTTTTTTGTTAAAGTAAATGTTTTGACAGACAATTATTATTTATATCAGGGGTTCCCAAAACAGCGACATTCTGGTACCACTGTAGAAAGTAATGAGGGGCGCCGTAAGTCAATCCTATACGTAGCGTTGCCGCTTGAAAAATGTTGATACCCTACCCCTCACACGTCTATTGCCGCCCGTTTTTCGACTGTACCTTTTTCAAAGGGTAGAGCGCCGCGGCGTGACAAAATATTGTAAGTGCGCCACAGGATGAAAAAGATTGAACCCATGATTTACGTATATGCTTTAGTAAGAGTGACTATAAAACGATATGATTTCTAAGCATAGGTGAACCTGCGTTACATTTCGTTATTGAAAATTATATAAGGACGATGGTACGTCAAATTAAATCCTGTAGCATCTTTCGTAGTAGTAGTAAACAAGAGCTATTTCGAAACAGAAAATAATATTAATAACGATATTACAACAAATTTTATTAGTAAAAAGAATAATGTTTACAAATAATTCAACATGTAGGTAAATATTCCCTAACAGCATCCACCTTAACCTTTCGATTAAGTATGTTATAACCTTATAACACCTACAAAGTACAGTCACCATCACAAACACCTTAATTAAAGCTACTGAAATTTAAGTGTAATTAATATGACAATTTTAAAAGGCACTGTTGCAATTTCGATAATTAACTGAAACTTAATTTGGTGACAAAAATAACAAAACAAAATTATTACTACTAGGTTCATCTCGAAATATTTATTTATTTCCACACACATTATCACTATCACTATTTATATATATAAAAATGTTAAGTTACAAACGTGCCTGTTTCAGGTAAAAGATTTACAATTAATTTAATAACTAAATTAATTTTAGCTCAATTTTTTTAATTATTAATCTACTTAATCCTTAAAATTGTGTAAAATGATTTTCTTTCGAGTAGTACCATGTGGCATTGTATAGCAGTGGGCGTCGCAATTAAGATGTCTGGCCACTGATTGTCAGCTGACCCTTTGCTCATAAATCCTTAACGTTTCTATGAAAATAAAGTATGGTCGGATCTTTTGCTTCATTTTATATTTAGTATTTTTATTGTGGCAAGTTTTTGTTTACCATAAACTGTTTTAATTATTCGTGTACCTAGGCTCTTTGTATGTTGTGACTGAGGTTACTACCCATCCATTATTGTATAAGCCGCTTAGGCATGAGCGTCTGATGTTTTTTGGTCAGCGAATATTGCAGTGTAAAAAAATGAATAATATTAAACAAAACTTACGAAAATTGTAATCTAACTTTTATGCTTTAAAAGAGTTGCACCATCTTACTTTAATTTTGACAAACGTCAAAAATGTGTCAAACTCCATACAAAAAACACCAGTTATCGTTATAGTTACAGTCAAAGTTAGATGGTGCACCTCAGCCTAAGTTCAAGTAATCATATTCAAAATCAGAGCCATAGTCTAAGTAACTAAAAACACAGGACAATTAATTTGTCAAAGCATTAGATGTTTAACGTAGTGGCCATGTTTCAAAGCACGCCGCAACCTTTCTCGAGGGCAACGTCCAAAAACAAAGATTTGCCTCCATTCACGGCACGAACACAAATTCCATTGAACGATACCTGCACAAAAACTGTCGTGATGTCAGGACACTATAATTTCGGCTACTACGTGTTTCGAACTCTCGATGTGCGATTTATAGTCCGAGCGAATATAAACAGGCAATTTTAAAGCCTATATTTGTCTAGTAATTTTAGTTTACTTTGATTTGAATGAATTTTCGGTAGTACCGAAAATTCATACGATTCTTATTACACATCATATTTTTTTTTACAAAATTGAGCAGTATTAATTAGTGCGGACTATACTTTTTGATTTTCGAAATATTGTTCGAAAATAAATGTTTTATGTTTTGTGGAGCCTTAATACCTATGTAGGTTTATTTTTTCATCACCTGTCAGTTTAATAGTGAACTGGAAGAAGTTTATTTAGGCTGAGTTGCACCACCTAACGTTGACCCTAACTTTAACGATAACAGGTGTTTTTTGTATGGAGTTTGACAGATTTTTGACATTTTTCAAAGTTAAAGTAAGATGGTGCAACTCAGCCTTACATTTTTAAGATCAAGAAGCATTGTTTTTTAGTAACATGTGTCAAAATATAAAATATGTACCTATTTATGTGCAAATATATTATTATTTATCGACACAATGGGGCATTATTCTAAACGCTCTACGTACGAAGATGAAAATCAGTACATTTCGAGTTAGAATCATTTGAATATCTGCGTCATGCAAACGTATGATGTGAGTCATCAGCTAATATGTAGTATAATGTGTGTATAATCACGATTCGATATTTATAACTATGACGCGTCCGTCTGTCTACTTACAGGTGTAGAGCCATTTGAACAGGTTTCAAGAAGGATCCAGCTTCTGGCAAATAAAAAAACTATTTTGGACAGAAGTTGGAACTATTTGTACGCGACTTAATGACTTTGTAGTGTCTAATGTCTTTTACCTTTCTTCAAACGTTGATTCAATCAAATCAGAAGGAAAAAGTTCTTAAATGAGAAATATAGGTTCTACCTTTCAGCAACCACAACTTTATTTATAGCACCAAACTGGAATCTAGTAATAAACCATGATAATATCATAGAGATATTATCTTTCTGTATAAACTCTACCGCGATCCGCTATTTAGTATGGGTAAGTGTCTCTACACTTACAAATAGGTGTCGTATTTAAGTAGTAGAATATACCTCATTGGTTTAAAACGTGTGATTTGGGCAAAGCACACTAAGGGCTATATTTCACCGGGACACCATGGCGGCGCAACCAGTCGCCGGCTACCAACAAAATGTATACAGCTCTATAGAGAGTTACTCACCTGGTGTCCGTTTGGTTGCGCAAAGCTAAAAAAATACATTTTGTTGGCAGCGGCGACTGGTTGCGCCGCCATGGTGTCCCGGTGAAATATAGCCCTAAGAACTTTCGAACTCTTCCTGTCAATGTCATAAAAGACGATTATGGGACAAATATCTGGCCAGTGTGAGGAGTGTACGAGTAGAACAAATCTTCCAACAAGTTCCACTATTATAATAAGATTTGAAAATATATTAATATTATATTATTTCACGTTTATTGTGCAATATAAAGTATTCTGGTATTCATAGTGAATGTTAACAGACATATAAGAATAATGGTTTTCTTAATAGTGCATTGTCTTCCACGAACTCACGTAGCAGGATTAGATAACAAAATTCTTAGTTTCAAGGCAATACGTGCAATATTTCATAATAAAATCTTAATAACTAAGTAGATACAATTACCCATTGAACGCACATTTTACAAATAACGTAAAATATTGATAGCTTCCAGCTAATGCTTCGATGATAAATTGTAATCTATAAATACTTACGAGTTTCATGAAAGATTATTACTGATACGAAGTTATTTTTGTCTTTGTGCTTAATTTTCACACCCGTCTAAATCAATTTTAATAAATTTTGGCTTCAAGATAAATTTGAAGTTAGAAAAAGACAATAGCTTCAAAGATCTTGAGGAGGCCCAAAGCTCTGTTTGTATTAGGAAAATTGGAGAGGGTCAGGGTTGTGTTCCCGCAGTGAAGACTAATGATCCGATGATTCAATCCCTCAATGGTCAGATTGATTGAGGATCTTTAGTAATTATTTGATCATCATCATCATCATCATCAACAGGCCTTTATAGTCCACTGCTGGACTATGAGCCTCCTCCACTATAGTGGAGGGTTTTGCCATAATCCCCACGCTTGGCAGGCGGGTTGGAGATCGCAGTTTAAAACATTTATGTTTTTCAGAGAGCGCTGCTGCCTGTTCTATTCTGTTTCATGTGTAAGTCGCCTCGACACCCGCGGGAAGAGTAGGGGTTGGTAACAACTGTATTCACAAATAAATGTATTCTACTCTGCCGTCACCACACGGAATTATTTGATAGTAACTTTTGATTCCAAACTCAAAATGGAAGTGGAACTTTCAATAAGATCATAAATCGTACCACAAGGATGTTTATGCTCCCAATTGTGCCACACAGGTCTTTATAGGGTCATCAAATCACCATTAAAGCTCGGTGCTGGTCAATAATCGTAAATGGTGTTTATTTATGAGAACGGCGCCCGCGCACTTTTATTACAGCGCCTATAGAACGTTCCAAGTCTCATTTAGCATTTAAGCAATACGTAACGGTTAAGTGCATTATTTATTTATTTTTAACAGCCATTCAAGTTAATTTGTGAATAGAGACTGGACGTGGTGTTCAAGTATTCTTGACACACATATTTGATTGTTGTCAAGTACTTAGCAATCGTGTAGTACACGACAGTAATATAAAATGAAAGCAAAAGCTAAGTAAGTACCTACATTTTTATCTTATAATGGGAGATCATAATTTTATTACAAAGTTATATGATTGCTGGTTCTATTTAATCTATATTATTGTATTTTTTTATTACATGTGGTGAGCTAGTATATTGTTAATAAGATTAATATGACTCATTAATGTTTACAGTTATTGAGAAGCAATCGCAATTACATATTATTATTATTATAATTAAACTATAATAATATAAATAATCGCTTCCATATTTACACTATTATATAAATTCCACGTAGTGTTTATGTTTAAAGTTAAAAATTATATTCTTATAAAAACAAAATTTCAAGAGCTCCGAAAGATTTCTAGAACGATAGACATAATGGCATTCCTAACATTTCTCAAATGAAAGCATAAATAGTCGTAAATTAGTATGGTGTATACTTATACCAAAAGTGTGTCACACACGTTCCGAGCCGCTGTGATTGCAACACTGCCCCAGATTCCCATCTGTTCCCGTAATTCCCTGTTTTATCGTATTGCATTGTGGGATACTTGCCCTTTTTCCTGTACCACGAGCTCGTTAAAAGTGCAACTAGTTAATAGTGGTTAGGGCTACCAACTGTCTTGCATTTTCTTTAGACGTAGAAGGTATTATTTTGTGTTTAGCTGACTGATGAAACTAAAATCTCTATTCTCTACCATTAGTCTCAACTCAATGTTAGTGCAAGAAACAGATAGACTTACGAAATAATGTTTGAATAGCGCCTAGATAAGTTTTGTGAAACATTTTTGGAATGAACCTGAAATTCAGGAAATTGTGCTGTCTTTTTCCAACGATAGCAATTTGGATGAAGACAGCCCTAACTGTGGTTTAATTAGAAGCCTGGTAACGGAGTTATCTCAGCTATTTTGTGGTCAAGTTTCGTCATCAGTATTGACTGCTCGTTAGCTGCTGATTGACATTTTATACTGATAAAAAAGAGGCGCAAATAAAAGGGTAACATACGTCCAAGTTAAAATCCTTTAGATCTATAGTCTACTATATTGTTATTACTTACATCATAAGATATTTTATTTAACAATATTAATATTTCTAATCCAACAACCTTCAACGTTCGGTTCACAAGATCTTCTACAAATATTATTCATTTCCGCATTTGACACTTTAAACTTAAGTATGCATACATATACCACGACGATGAGCTGACGTATTAATTATAGCCAATAGTTTCCTCGGCGCTCTCTCGTTTACGAGTTAGTGTTTTATTTACTACGGTTGGAGTGCGACGCACGTGCTGCTATCGGGCGCGATAACAGTCGCCACCGTCGCCGATATTGCAAGCCACTGTTACAGCGGGGGTGGCGCGGCGTCACGCTCGAGCTCGCCGTTCCCGTGGCAGCCGGCGGTAAACAATACCCGGCGTGATCGATCGGCGCCTGCCAGTGGTGCCTCCTCGCGCCTAGTCGCCCCGCATCCGAGTGGAGCGATGCGCGTCCGCGTCTGCCAGCGCCGGGAACAATGAGCGCGCCTTGACCTTGCGGCGCGGGGGGAGCACGCGCGATGACGCCAGCGTGGACGGCACGCGGCTCGGCTTTCGGGTGCGATCCTCCGCGGACGGCATCCGCGTAATCAGCGGTCAGCGATTCCGGAGTCGTGTCGAAAATACCGGGCCGGGTGGGCGGCACCGCGACGCTGGGACTCATTCCGCGAGCCGGCGCCGCCGCCGACGCGCCTCGAACGACCGACCGACCGAGCCGACTCCCGCGCCGCAGCGCGACATGCGCGCGCACCGCAATGGGTAACGTGCAGTGCTGCGCCAGCGGACGCTTCCACGAAGGCAAGCCGCCGAAGATACCGAAGAAGCCGAAGGAGAAGAAGCTGAAAGGGATCACGAAAAAGACTAACGGTGTGAGTGGTAAAGGGAACGGTGTGCAGAAAGTGGCAGCCCTGGCGGAAGAGGGCTCCGAGCGCGCCGCGCCGGTGGTGGCGCAGGCGCAGGCGGCTCCAGTCGAAGAGGTTCCCGCCGAGGAAACTCCGCAACGAAACGAGCCAGAGGGTGATAGTTCCGATTCTGGGGACAGCAATACGTCCCGTGGCGAGACTATGGCAGCGGCAAGGGAGCGCTTCTTTAGCCAGGTACGGAGTTTTGAGCACTAAAACGCTGGTGTATGTAGGTAGGTAGGTACTTGTAGTGGCACGTGCGTGACGGAATAATCCCTTTATCGCTCCACAGCAACGAAACGAATCTGCGAAGCGGAGTGTTGCTCTGTTTTACATCAGCTAATGTTGTGCTCACGCGCACTCAAGCAATATCTGTTTACGTTCTTCATTATCTCGTATCTTGAATACCATCAATAAAGTACAGACGTTTGTTTACATGTCAAAACTGTAAAGTCTATGAACGAGTAGACCTGAAGAAATACACGTCTTCATTTTGTAATAACGAATTTTGGGAAATATTACAAGTTATATCAAGATACTAATAGCATAAGTTCATCGCCAGTAAATTAGCAAATTCATATAAACTTTCAAAGTCAATTAACATGTAATTGATAGTTGTAAAGATTCGTGTTTAATAAGCAAAATCAAACTGCGCCATTTACGAGTGCAATATTGTAATCGGAGACTTTGGTTTCATGTTAGTTTTCGTTTGACTGCATTAATAATATTAACCTTTGCCGTTGGCTTCGTCCTTGCAGATTTCAGTTTGTCTCAGAAAGCCAGTTTTCTATACATAATAAGAAATAGATACGTAACTTCATTAGAATATTCTAATGGCCATTAATAAACATTGCACGGATGATCTAATCGAAGCTGTCGTTTTCTTAAAAGATTTTATGAACAGAATTAAAATACTTAAACAGTGGGATACTCTACAACGATTTCTATTTAATGTCGTCTTTCACGTCTCTTTCACTCGTACTGTATTATCCCAGGAAAAATTAAAATGACAGGGACGAAATTGTAGAGTAGGACAGTTTTACGATCTTATTATAACACATCCTGCAGTCGTTAGATAATGAATTAATAAGATTTATGAACAAAACATCTGTCCTGTATGCTCGTAATATACGTGTTTTATTTGCACTAATTGTCTATTAAAATTTAAACTAGTGTACTTGTAACTTGTACCTATCAACTTTTATGAGCATATAACATTATAATTGTCCAGTAAATGACATTTTCATGGTTTGTCGGCAAACGAGAAATGTTATATTTATTTTACCTTAAATTTGATAGGCAATTTGGAACACATGGAGTTTCCCATACCTTCGTTTTGTGTACAATATTATCGTAGTAAGTAATCGAATATAGGTATTTTTTATTTACCGTTACAAAATTACCACAAAATATTATGTATGTAGTTACTTACTTAGTTATTATGTACTTTGTTACTTGGTAGCTTTTCTTACGCTGATTTAAATAAAAGAGTGAAAAAAAAATCAATTGAGTGTAGTGTTTTCGGAAATTACTCGTATTTCCGAAATCACACACAATAAATTCGCTCTTTTTCTCACTTCAATATTAGTAAATATAATTAACTTCTTATCCATAAGTTTCCTTAAGACAAATTTATAGTGTTATTTCCTGTTTATAGAAGAATCGCTCTATATTATGAAACATTTGAAATTGTCTATACAACAGGATATTTTAAATAGATACATTAAAAATAACTTAGTCCTCTTGGTTAAATAGATATTATTCCATAATTAAAGGGATTGTAGAATATTTGAACGTCTAGACTTTAGCTAGACTTGCTAGTTGAGCTGCGCAGTGACAGACAGATGAGATTAACGGCTAAGCATTCACATTGGCATTTACTACTAGCCGATCTAATGGCCTATAAGCAGAAGTAACTTGTTACTTTGTAGTTACTTAAATCCTTTCAATACAGTCCAAATTAGTCCTTATAACGGAAAAAAGATTTTATTTTTCTAAAAATAATGCGTCAATAGTTAACTGTCTAAGGGCTGATTTTTCAATCGTCAAATAACTTTTAACTGAAAAATAAGGTTGGCACATTGACAGTTTTAGTATGGGAAATATGTCAAAATGACAAGTTTATTCTTCAGTTAAAAGATATCTGACGATTGAAAAATCAGCCCAAAATAGTTAACTGTCAAAATTTATCAATTAAGAAATTTTTTTTAGCTTATGTCCCTTTGAAATTGAAATCATTCACTAATTAGGTATCTGCTTTTTCCGTATAGTTTCCTATCTATTAAATTGGAAGGTCTGCCGGACAGTGTCTCTTGCCTACATCTTCTCCTTATTTGTCTTTCTATAATATCTTAATCATGCCCCAAAATACATCCAGGTTTCTTCCACGTTTTTCCCGAACGAAAGCATGCAGTTTCTGATCTTCCTCAATTGCAAACCTACGCATTTCCAAACAAACCGTCAGTTTTCGCGAATTTCCCACGCACCGATGTTGATAATTATAAATAGAGTTAGTATACACGAGTATTCGCTGACTAACTCACTTCTAGAGTGAGTTACTCACTCATTAATTTCGGGATACTGACTGGGCGAGTGTGATGACATTAAATTGAAAATGTCATGTCTTTACTTTTAATGAAAATTGTTAAGTGCCCCATAAGGGCTACCTTTTCTTTTTTATTATTTTCTATTGACGTTCATAAGTGCCACTTGTGGTCTAAACTGAATAAATATTTTTGATTTTGATTTTTGATTTTGAGTTTTGATTTTGATTTTATAGATAGATACTCGGGGTTTAAAAAACTGCAATATGTTATACTAGCGATCCGCCCCGGCTTCGCTCGGGTGCAATGTATTATGTTTAAATTTTCCTCTTCACTCAATAATCACTCTCACTCTACTTATTGCTGACAACTGCATTAAATTCCGTTACATATTTTAAGAGATTTATGCATACACACAGCGGGAGCTACTTTGTTTACTATGTAGAGTTGTTCCAACTGTGCTAGTTCTGAGAATTAGCAGAAGTAGAGCGCTAACTGGAGAGAGTTTGTGTAAAAGCGACAAGCTAACGAATAAAAAAAAATACGTTACTTTAACGTGTTTGAATTTGAATCTGGATACTGAACACTAACATAAGCTAAGTAAGCATCCTCTATTAGTCAAATTAGAGAAGGTCGTCTTCCTGTTGAGACTAGTAGACCTGATGATAATGATGTTACTTAAAATGTATTGTTTCCTATATCAACAAATTGGAACGGTATTTTTGGCGCTTGCTATCTGCTAGGAGGAAAACTCAATGAATAGTGTCACAAGTAGTACACAATTTGTGTATTTCAGTCAGTCAACTCACGTGAGTCACAGAAGAAAGTGACCGAGTGATTTTGATTCAGCCGCTCCGTTTTGGAGTGAGTCCAGGCAATTTCCCGAAATAACTGCACGGTTTCGACTGTGCAATATTTTGCCTTTGCCCGCTTTGCTTTGTTTCGTTTGCACGTTTTTTATGTTTATTTTATGTCATTAATAATCCTTGTGAAACACAGCAGTTTGTAATCAAATTGAATATTTATTTAATTAGACAGTTGATGTTATTTACCAGTGATTTCAAGCCACACCTCCAAATGTTTAGTCCTGAAAACGAGTTTACTTTATAATTTAATGTAAAATTATATTTTTCGTTACTTTGAAAGCTAATACTGTTGACAGATAATCGGGGGTTGTGGTGTTTATAGAATTTTTTTTAAGTTCCTAATGGAGGCAGTAAATGAAACATGTCCCCCTAAGCTGCCATAGGAATCAAATGAAAAATTTGGAGTTTCAAAATTGTACTGTGTTTTGAAAAGCACATAATATGTATTTCACCCTTAACTCTAGTCGCGTCAACTGATTATGAAAGATTATGCATAATAGGTAACCATTATGTAACAGATACGCTATTCCCACCCAACAAATGATATTTAATAATAACTACGCAATATGTAAAAATATTACCCGATAGGTATAATCATAATTTAACACAGAAACAATAGCTTATTTACACGAGTAGGCATATCATTATGAAATATGAGATACCTTGGACTCAGCAGATGCAAGATTCTATACCCCTGGCATATCAAGCTAAAGATTGTGGTATCTTATGAGCTTGCAATAGAAGTCGTTTTGCAACAGGAATGTATATGATGTGATGGTGACTATACTTGGGAAATACAAAATCATTTTATTAATTATCAGAGTTTTACTTCATTTTAAAGAAGGCAGAAGTACTTATAACTTGTAGAGTGTAGACAATGCAAATTACTTGTAAGAATACAATATGTTTAATTTCAGGAGGATTATAAAATTCTATAAATGTAAATGCTACAACCATCCTGATGGTCTAAGAGTCCAGTCCAGACCTTCGTTATGTTATAAAAGTTTGTCAGCGCATGCGTGACGTTCTAACTTCTAACCTATGTTAGGAACATAGATTTAGGCTGGACCATCATGAAGTTTGGGTTATCGTGTTTTTTGGCAGTTACCCTAAAATGCTTGTCTGGCATGGGGCTGGAACGGTCAAAACAGTCTAGTTTACCTATACTTCCCACTCTGGTCAGGCGGGTTCGGAAGGCTTTAGCATTAATTTGACCATTTCTATCTAGCCAGATAAAAGGCGAACATGCACAATCACTAAATTGTCTTTACCTGCTTTTTCTTTTTGGATTTTAATAATCCTGCTGTCAGAAATTTTTGGCCGCCATACCTAGTCTAGACACAACTCACTCTGATTGACAGGTTGGCGTGCGGTGGAAGGATGGGATCAAAATGATTTTTACAAACAAGCAGGATTTACCTGCAATATCTTTTACAAATTGCGAGTGACTACTGCAAAAGTGTAAATTAAAAATACTTTTAAATCCCAGCCAAGACGATGGAAGGTGATGGACGAAGATAAATTGGCGCGATGTTATATCGCAGAGATCTTTAAACTTGAAAATAACGGAGCCTAAATTTTAATGTCGTTTAGTATTCAGTCTTCGGTCCCTTTCTCGCGTATTATGTTGCCAATTATGCCTACTCTTTCACTCAGGTCACACCACCAATGTCGTCTTTCAAACACGCGGTTAGTGCGCCTCTAATGTTCGAGTGATTTGTTTTTGTTAAATTATTATGCTTAAATGCTTCACGACTTTGTTCTTAATGGTCTTACAATTACAGCACATAAATATAATACGACGTGTAATTCAATTGTTTCAATACTCTCAATTAATTTCCGTAGATATTTGTTTCATCTAAAGTCTAAAGTGTAGCCATTGAATGTACTTTATTATTTTTCGTCTTTTTCAAACGCTTAAACAGAGAACTACTTAATCATAAGGACTAATGGTGATGTCAAAACCAGAGGACAAACTCTGAAACATCATTTTTATAAAAGAAAATAACAAAAATATCTATCTTAGATGTAAATAAGTCATCTTTCACGAGAATATTTACAATAATTTTATTATAATAATATTTATCTCTTTATAGCATCTCATTAGGACTACAATAGTTTGTTTCTGGTTAGAAGCGTAAAAAAAATCAGTGAAAATCTACAAAAAGGTAGTATTTCAAGTTCGTTTCATTTTTTTTCAGGTAACACCCAATGAATTGTGTTAGACTTACGACCTATTCTGTTAACTTATTATGCTGATGTACAAAACAAGATCTCGTAAAGGTCTACGCGTTGGTATGTCTATTGAAGTAGGCCTTCAGTGAAAATACGGTATTCATGACGGCCCGACAGAAAACTAGTACAAAATATGTCGTCTCTATCACCATGGACTAAGGTTCAAATAGGACTAATTGTTTCGTGATATAGTGCTATAAAATCGACAGAGCCCGTTAATTTATGGCCACCTTGGTATACGCTTACTAATTACGTTATTAAAATGTTGGCCATCGAGTAGACAGACGAGTTAAATGAGTTCCTAATAATAGAAACTGCATGTTGTTATGCTGACATTACTTGAAGAAATATTTTCATAAAATTATTAAAGCATTGTAAAGAAAACTCTCCAATTGGCTCGAGAAAAAAAAAAGAAGAAACAAAACAATCGTCAACGGATTCCGTATTACTCAACTCAAAACTGTTGTATTCCAACATAATAATTAAAATAAGATTTACATTTTGATTTGTAAATTACGACAAATAAATTCTGTTAAGATTTCAAGTTATTTATTTTTAAATCAATTAGTATTTTAATCGATATTATATTTCACTCGATATTTTATCACAGAAATATTGTTCAATGCACTAAACTAAAATTATTACTTGTAAATCAATTTAATTATTTGTTTATAATAACTTAATTATTTATTTAAATAATCACGAGATATTCTGTCACTCGATACTTTACGATATCGTAAAAAAGGACGCCATCTTTGATGGCGGCCTTGCAATTCGAACCGAGAACGAGTTGTGATACTTGTGCGTATTTATTCCGAAAAATAAATGGATTCCGAGGGTCCTGCGGTTTACATTGTTTTAAAAGTTCAGAAGTGGAAGAATCTAAGCATATTTATGGTTAAATAATAAGTATTACTGTGACTAAAAAGGTAAAACGTGCGGAAACCTGGTAAGTATTTGAACGATTTTTTTTCGATCTGATTTTCATAAACATCTGATACACTTGTGAATACTTGATTAACATGAAAATTACCTGCCTGAGTGGTAGTCAAATATGATGATAAACATAGTACAGTGACAATGGTAAATATTCCATTTTCGTGACATCCAACAATGTTTTGGTTTAATGGTGTGCGGTCCTGGGTTGGCATGTTTGGGACAAGTTGCTTTAAAACACATGTTTAAAACACTGTTTAAAGCATTTTGAAATGGAACAGTGTTTTAGTGCTTAAAGACATAGATTTGAAACTACTTTTCATCACGAATGAATGGAAATAAATAGAGATGAATCAACATTTTATGACTTGTTTGGTTGCTTTGACAAAAAATAATTTGGGTTATACTATTGTTGTGAAAGTGCATGTTTTTTTTTGTGTTCTGGAGTTAACATTATAACAGACTTTAAAAAAAAAAAGGAGGTGGTTCTTAATTCATATGTGTTATTTTATGAGGTATTATCAGTCATAGAACTAATAATGATATGAAATAGTAAAAAGCAAGACATTCAAATTGATTAACTTCAAAATCCCCTCCGGTAAAGTCAACCCTATCGGGATAGGAAAGAACTTCATTGGCCGTTGAAATAAAGTAGTTTATTAGACTATGAGTATTGCCTTTAGTTTTAAATATTTTTATCTATCTATCCGACCTAAGTAAAAAAAAGAAACCTGAAAAACAAAAGGAACACCATGTTTGAAGCATTTTGGACGGTTTGTTTTATGCAATTTAAAAGAAATGGTTTTTTTTTCAACCCTGCGGTACCTACTTTTATGGAAATAATAAAATATGAAATTCAGTGCAACTAAAACATTTAACAGAACTTGGTATTCAATACATATTATATTATAAAGTAAATTATACTGAATTATGCAATGTAAGTGAGTTCATAAACACAATTCACAACCGTCAATCGCATAAAAATGTTTTCTGAGTATTTTCTTCTTTTTGGTAATTGGATGTACTTATTAATAATATGAATGGTATTACGTCATTTAATGTACACAAAGGAAAATTAGGAGCTACAAACATGCACCTCTATATGCAATACATTGATTTTTTTATTGCGAAATATTTCTTTTTCTTCAATATAACACAGTTTTTACCGCTATTCCTACTATGGCTATCATTACTGAGAGTGAATGGAATGTTTCATTTGATGTTTTTTTTTGTGTGTGTATGCTTTTCTCATTTTTGGCTTCCATCATAGATCATATTGAAACAATTGTGAATTTTCAGCTGTCCGTTCACTTTCCTTGAATATTCCTTTTCCTTAAAGTATCTAACATGAATCCCGACACTACCCCAACACATGTTGGAAATTCTCCTAGATCTCAGACGCCCAGGGTATCACCATCACCACTGCTTCCATGTAGGGGTGGTGAACCTTCGCGCATAGGTAAATCATCCCGGGTACGATTTTCAAGACGCAGATCTCATTCTCGAGAGTCTTCCTTCTCGAGACCTTCGAGAAGTAGATCCCCCAAATCTAAGTTCACTAAACGGCACAGAAGTAACAAAAGTCGCAGTCAGTCGTTTTCGCGTCAGCGTAATCAAGACTCTAGCCAACGGCGCTCACATTTAAAGTCAAAACGTAATCGAAACCGTTCGCATTCCAAGGGAAGTAGCAGATCTTCTAGCAGCGATTCTAATAAAACGCTGCGTACGCATACCAAACGTAGGAGAACATATTCTTCATCGCGTCACCGTAGACACTCTTATTCTTCGTCTCCTGAATCACGTCACCGATCGACTCACCGTTCTCACTGCTCTCGTGATTCTGAAACATCCACAGAGAAGTCCCTACTGGAAAAATTAGTTAATGCGTTGCACGATCGCAACAATTCCGGGAATTCTGGTACTGGACTACAAGGTGCTCAGAATGTTATACCCGATTTCGATCCCCAAGCAAAATCACAAACTATGAAGGATTGGCTAGCCAAAATCAATGAATCTGCTCAAGTTTATGGATGGTCAGATAGGCAAATCATATTCTACGCTTTGCCTAAACTTAAGGGTTTGGCTAAGCGGTGGTATGATGGGCTCACAAGTGTAAAATTTACATGGTCCGAGTGGCAGGACAAACTAATCAGCGCGTTCCCTTGCGAACAGAATTACGGTGACCTTCTGTCGGACATGTTGGCACGAAAGACAAGACGTAATGAGACGCTCGAAGAATATTACTTCGACAAAATTGCATTAATAAACCGCTGCAAACTGAAAGGAAAGCAAGCAGTAGATTGCTTGACCCACGGCATATTTGATCCGAATGTCAGGATGAATGTTCAGGGAGGAAATATACAGGAACCCGAAGGCGTCTTAAAGTATTTTAGGAATATTTCTAGTAAATTAGCCGATGTTCCAAGAAAGACGTTCACTGCGTATAGAGATCAAGGCGAAATAACGAAGCGGACTTCAGACCCTAATAATAGAAAAGGAACTTCGGTAACTTGTTTCAATTGTGGTGAACCGGGCCATATCGTTACTAAGTGTCCTAAGGAGGTTCTGAAGTGCCAAAAATGCCGGTTATTTGGACATGTCGATAAAGATTGTCGGGGACGTACCGAGACGGGAACGGCTCGCCCGCGTGGTACGCCCTCTGGATTGATAGGTGAAAAACGGGTCTTAAATATTATTCATACTGAAAGCGGTAATAAAAAATATTTCAAACAAATTACTGTGTGTGGGCAAAAGATGACATCATTTATTGATTTAGGCAGTCAATGCACATTAATAAGGGAAGATTATGCATCACGGCTAAATTTACCCATAGATAAGAGTAATTTACCAACATTAAAAGGTTTTGCGAGTCGTCCTATCGTCCCGCTTGGTAGAATCACGATTCAAATAGCATTAGATAGTCTAGATGAACAGGTGGATGCTTACTTAGTGGAAGCCACCATGCTGCCAGCTGATGTTCTCGTTGGACAGTCACTAACCGAGCTGCCACTGGTCCGTGCTTACAAAACTGACGAGGCTTTGATATTTTATAAAGATCAGCTGATAGGTAAGGAGAAACTCTCAGTGACAAATTTAGAAAATGTAGAGGTAGCTGGAGTGAAAGAAATAAAAGTTTCCATTGCGTCGCCCGTTACGGGCTCAATTTACATCTCTACGGACACTTGCATGAAAGAAAACAAAGAGTACATGATATTACCAGGGGTGTACTCCGTTGAGAACGGAAAGGGTATGGTCATAATAATGGGATTTAGTGCGAATCCTTTTGAACTATCAAAAGGTACTCTTATAGCTCGAGCAATTATGCTGTCGTGTGAACAACTACCACAAGGTCCCTCGTTATCAACTCTTAATATTAGTATTAACTCTATATCGGAAGATTCCCCTACTGAATCCATTACCATTGACCAACTGAACAATTATAGTGATTTAGGACTAGACGTGAAAAATCAACTGTGTGATTTACTTAACTCACGGCGCGAATGTTTTGCATTCTCGTTGGAGGAGTTAGGTAGAACGTCGGATACTGAAATGCACATAAAGGTAAAGGACTCAGAACCGGTAACATACAGGCCGTATAGACTTTCGTTCTCCGAACGCGAAAAGGTGAATACGATTGTAAGTAGTATGCTGGCAAATGGGATTATTCGCGAGTCTCGGTCTGAGTATGCCAGCCCAATACTACTAGTTGCAAAGAAAAATGGCGACACGAGGCTATGCGTCGATTATAGGGCCTTGAACAGAAAGACTGTCAAGGAAAAGTTTCCCATGCCACTGATCGATGATCAGATTGACAGCCTTTCTGGTCAGGTTTTCTTCACAACTCTTGACCTCACATCTGGGTATCACCAGATACCAGTCTCTGAGGAATCCAAGCATCTGACGGCATTTGTCACGCCCGATGGGCATTACGAATATAATCGCATGCCCTTCGGGCTGACAAATGCACCAGCCGTATTCCAGAGGCTCATTCTAAATCTGTTGAAGAGACAGAATATTCCTGGGGTATTAGCATACATGGATGATATTATAATAGCATCCAAAACTATAGATGATGGAATGGAGAAACTGAGCTTAGTTCTGGATTTACTGAAAGAGGCTAATCTCACTTTGAACTTGTCTAAGTGCAACTTCTTTAGAAAATCTATAGAATATCTCGGTTTCGAAATATCCAATGAGGGCGTAAAACCCGGTCAGAAAAAGATAGCGGCAGTTGTTGGGTTTAAAGCACCGCAGAACGTACACGAAATACGACAGTTTGTCGGCCTTTGTAGCTTTTTCAGGAGGTTCGTACCTGGTTTTGCTACACTGGCCAGGCCTCTTACCATGTTGACAAAAGCTAATGTGCCTTGGGTGTGGGGTACAGACCAAATAGATGCTTTTACGAAACTTAAGGAGATACTAACAACCCGTCCAGTGTTGGCCATCTATAACCCTAATTATGAGACAGAGCTCCACACGGATGCCAGTTCAATGGGATTGGCTGGTATTCTGATGCAGCGCCCTGATGAAAAGTCACCCTTGAGACCTGTAGCCTATTTCAGTAGGCAGACAACGGCAGACGAACAACACTTTCACTCATATGAACTTGAAACTCTTGCCGTTGTCGCCTCCCTTAATAGGTTCAGGGTATACCTAATTGGCATCACCTTTAAGGTGATTACGGATTGTAATGCACTTCGCACAACTTTGACCAAAAGGGATTTAATCCCTAGGATAGCACGTTGGTGGCTCTTGGTACAGGAGTTTACGTTCACTATCGAGTATCGACCAGGTTCACAATTAGCACATGCCGATGCGCTAAGTCGAAACTCCATTCCAGAGAGTACAATAGTTGGAATACCTAACGATGCAAGGATAATGCAGGTAGAAGAAGTACACTGGCTACAATCGGTTCAAATGAGTGATCCAAGACTATGTCATATTAAGGCCGTTCTTGATACTAAAAGTCAGGAAGCAAAGGACATCAGGGAAAACTACGAGCTTAAAGAAGGAAAAATATATAGGAAGATCGAAGGTAACTTGAGATGGGCAGTTCCAAAGGAAGCGAGGTGGAAAATTTGTCAACAGTGTCACGACGAGGCTGGACACTTTTCCTATACAAAAACTCTCGAAAAAATAAGGCGTGACTATTGGTTCCCTAGAATGTCGCAATTTGTGAAAAAATACGTGCGAGCGTGTATACCATGTGCACATGCAAAGCAACCTGGAGGTAAGGGTCAAGGATTGTTACACCCAATCCCTAAGCCCCGTACTCCTTTTCAGTGTTTACACATGGATCATTTAGGGCCGTTCATCAAAAGTAAACGAGGTAACACCTACATTCTTGGTGCTATTGACAGTTTTACGAAATTTATAATTCTGCGAGCTGTTAAGAATACTAAAAGCAAAACGACAATTGCAGTTCTCAGAGACATATTCGGCTTGTTTGGCACTCCACAACATCTAATATCAGATCGAGGTACAAGTTTTACATCAAAGGAATTTAAAGAGTACATAGACTCAGTGGGGACAAAACACACTCTTAATGCAGTCGCCACACCGCGTGCTAACGGACAAATTGAGCGGTACAATCGCTCAATTTTAGCGTCTCTCATAGCACTCTGCCACGGTGATGATGATAAGGACTGGGACGTACAGGTTACTAAGGTACAATGGAGCCTTAATAACACCATCAATCAGAGCACTGGTAAAACCCCAAGTGAAATCATTTTCGGTAAAAACACTGTAAACACTGTTGAAGGTCATTTACACGAAATTGACCAAACTGCTAAGGTTTCAGCTGAAAGTTTAGCTCAAACTAGAGATGAGGCCGTCGCAAACTTAGAAAAACAACAACATAATATGAAAAAGCGGTACGACAAGAAAAGATGCAAAGCAAAAGTATATAAAGTTGGTGATTTAGTTATGGCACTTAAAAGTACCAGAACTCCCGGTGAAAGTAATAAACTAGTCCCAGCTTACAGTGGCCCGTTTAAAGTGACGGCAGTTTTTGATCACGATCGCTACGAGATTAGTAGTGTGGACGGATATTCTAAAAAGAAATACAAAAATGTGTTTTCGGTAGATAAACTTAAACCCTGGGTTAGATTCACAGAATCTGAATCTGAGAGTGACTATGGTGAAAGTGATTAAATCATGATTTTGAATAGTATAATGACGATGTATATACATATTATATAAAGCAAATATAAAGCGATTAAAATAAAGTAAAAGATTGTGTAAAATAAAATATCATTTGACCGATTAGTTGATTTAGTGAGAGGGAATCATATAATATCCAAGGGCAGATGCGAGCATTGAGATCTTATCATTTATCCTAGTTATCTTTTAAACCTAACTTTTCCACTATCCCTCACTCATCTTATCCACTTTCCTCTCCTCACTATAAAAGTGAACTCTTCGTGACGGGGTATGTCTGTCCCCGTCATATGGGCTACCACAAAGTGAATCCAGTGAGCACTTACAATTGTGCAGATTGAGCAACGAAGCGCTTCTCAGATAAAGGCGCTACTCGGTGAGTTTTCATTAACTATTTACCTGGAGTGAGGTCGTAGCACATAATTGTGCAAGCGGCGCCCAGACAGTGAACATAAAATTATCTGGAGTGAGGTCGTAGTACATAGTGTGCAAGCGGCGCCCAGAATATCATCAATTACTTATCTGGAGTGAGGTCGTAGCACATTGTGTGCAAGCGGCGCCCAGAATATCATCATTTACTTATCTGGAGTGAGGTCGTAGCACATAGTGTGCAAGCGGCGCCCAGAAGATCATCATTTAGCTATCTGGAGTGAGGTCGTAGCACAATGTATGCAAGCGGCGCCCAGAATATTATCATCAGCTACCTGGAGTGAGGTCGTAGCACACAGTGTGCAAGCGGCGACCAGACGCGTAAGGAATCGATATTTGAAGTCAGACCGTAACACACGACGCGTAAGCGGTGTCCAAATGTGTATCGAAGATGCGAAGCAAATAAACGTCGAGTGATGACCGAATAAACGTCGAGTGATGACCGAAAATTTACATTTCGGATTGTTTTGTTGTAACTATCTGGGAAAATAATTTATTCATGTTTGTTTCGAATGAGGACATTCATGAATTAGCAGGATGGCCGAGAGGTTTACTGACTTGTCTGTTTTTTTATTTTGATTTCATACTGAATCTACATAATAATATTGTATTTATTGTCCATATAGTACTAGATATTGATTACTGCGATTGCTTAGGCGTATCACAGCGACTCTCACCATTTTTTTTTATATTTAAATATATATATATATTATTTATATATATATATATATATATGTGTGTGTTTTTGAAGTTACAGATTCTGAATAATAGGCACTGTAGATGCGCCTAAATAATTGCACAATATAACTTTAGTTCTAAGGTCATATAAGTAATCGTGTCCGGGACGGACACCAGCTCAGGATGGCCGACTGTTAAGATTTCAAGTTATTTATTTTTAAATCAATTAGTATTTTAATCGATATTATATTTCACTCGATATTTTATCACAGAAATATTGTTCAATGCACTAAACTAAAATTATTACTTGTAAATCAATTTAATTATTTGTTTATAATAACTTAATTATTTATTTAAATAATCACGAGATATTCTGTCACTCGATACTTTACGATATCGTAAAAAAGGACGCCATCTTTGATGGCGGCCTTGCAATTCGAACCGAGAACGAGTTGTGATACTTGTGCGTATTTATTCCGAAAAATAAATGGATTCCGAGGGTCCTGCGGTTTACATTGTTTTATAAATTCCTACAGCAAATTTTTGATTGATCATAGAGAAGTCTGTAGTCGATGACCACAAAAACCAACCACCAAGACCACAAAAGTTATTTTCTGGCAATTACCCGGTTCTTTCCATGGACATATAAACAAAAACTTTGCATCTAAAACCAAGGGGTTAGTGTAGCTGAACATCATAAAAAACTCATAAAACTCATTTACTTATGCAAGTAGGCTTTTAAAAAGCACTTTTACACGTCCCCCTACCACTGCATCAGGACAATAAATGGGCCAATTTATTCAAAATTTCGCATTAACTAAATGTAGAGCGACTCCAAATCAGAAGACACGTTAAAATGACACTAATTGCAACTACATAGTGTCATCGTTACATACCTACTTACACCCGTATTCACAAACGATGCTTGCTTAGGTGACGCAGCAAATCGAACGCTTAACGTTGAATAGAGCTCTGTGATTGGATCGTGCGTGACCCTGCACTGTGAGACTTCATAGTAATGTTTGTGAATACGGGCGTTATTGTCAATCATGATGTACCTAGTCCGTCTCTACCTTTAAAACTATGTAACAAACATTTAACCGGCCCAAGTCGAGTCGCCTCGGTCAGTCAAGGATATTTGCACTACTGTTTAACACCACTACCACAATAAGGTGGCCTTGGATATACCCAGGATTAATGTTTAGTCTGTCTACATGTTTATTAAGCAAGCTGCCAAATTAATGGAAAACATTGGTAATGCCATGCAAAACACAGTCTGGTGTATTTTGTTACGTACCTACATGGGTTAATTAGTTTTTTCGTAATTCATTAATGCGGATTTTCGCGTGTTTCGTGAATCTTCGATTAGTTTTACAAAAACAATTGAAAGTTTAATTGTTCGTGTTTAATTTAATGATTTGTTGTGAATGAGTCAAGAAAACGCCGTTATCAATTGAATTCGAAAACCTAAATTAAGCTAAATATTTATTTTTATCAATATTTGTGATTATTTGGGTCTTTGATAAAACCTCATTACTTTCATCAAACAAGTGATCCTATTAGGTATGTATAGGATTCTTTTTCCCTTTGAGTCCCAAAGTAGAATTGATCACTTTATACTTAGTAAGCTATAAATAATTTCAATTTGAATACTGTCTGTCGGTAAACTGTTCTTCTTCTTGTCGTGTCGACAACAAACCTACACAGTGTCAGCCCAAAACTCCGCTACAAGAGTGGCGTTGTCAATAGCCTTAATTAAATCTTGCGTGCAGTTCTAAACTCTAACTAAACACAATTTGCAAGTCTTTTTTAAGGAAAAGCCTAATCTAGTCCAAAAATTGGTAGATTGGCGCCAGCACTGAAGTCTACCAGACTGTTAGTGTTTGCCTGTCTTAAGTGAGATCTCCTAGACAGGCACGGCGGGGCAATGGCGCATGACGTCATATTACGAATAAATCTTGTTGCTCTGTACGTGCTAACAATACAAAATTGAATCAGTAACTTTACTGCGTGCAATTGGGTGATTTATTACAGATTTCTGACGACCTCTTTCTTTTTCTTGGCATGGCATCATCATTAGGTCATTTAGTCTCAACTGTAGGAGCACGACATTATGTAATTTACCAGAAGCAAATGGATTTTATGGTTCACTTTTTTTCTAGGATTGTAATAAATATTTTAGCGACAAAAAAGTCCTCTCTCTTTCTACAAAGTCCAATCTATCTCTATTCCAAAATTCGTTAAAATGGTTAATGATATTACTTATGCATGCACGATCAATCACAAACGATGTCAAAAGCGCCCACTGATATTCTTTATAGAGTTACGAGTGATGTTAGTAAACAAGAAAAAATGCTTGTCCAATAATATCGATAAAACTCAAATAGACAGCATCTGGACATAGTTCAGGGATGAGTTACTAAGTATTTTCGTACTGTGACGTGCAGGACTGGTATTCTGTGCTAGTATGAAGCCACACCCAGAACGTGATGTCTTAAATCCAATATGATGTTTAAAAATGCACCAATGTTCTCTAATAGGCGAATTCCACGGATATTAACATACTATGACATCATCTGTATGATATTTTATTAAGTATTTCTACAAAGCATAATTCTGTCTTACGAGTAGAATAATCTGTCCATAAAAAAACTTACTATTTTGAATTAAAAAAAATTCTTTACCATTAGGGCTGGGTCTGGCTGGGTTGTACCATCTTACTTTAACTTTAAAATTCTGTCAAACTCCATACAAAAAACACCGGTTATTGTTAAAGTTAGGTGGTGCAACTTGGCCTAAGATAATATGTTTAATTGCATTAGCCACAGAAGAAAATGTTGAGAGAAATTAATAAAGGTCTAAATCTGAAAGTGAGTATAGCAAAACTTAATATTAACTCGATTTTAGTTACCTATGTAAATAGTAAACTTCTTAGAAATCCTATTGAAGCCGTGAAAAAAGTTAAAATGTATGTACAATCTGACGCACGGTTGACGAAAATATTCAAATAAGATTTTCAGCTAGTCACTGCCTCGGTTGGACAAAGATCAGGGCCGAATATAATGAATCACACAGATCATCGTCGGTTACCATCGTTAACTATTGTTTACAACACTATCGGTCATCGACACGATGACGGCGTTGTAATTGTAATTATTTATAATATTGAGCAATATTCACAAGGACCACGCGATTATATTATATGTATTGCACTTTCATTAACATTCTACTAAATATTTAATATCAGTGTCGGTTAGGTCAAGGGTGTGCAGTAGGTACAGTGGATGTTGGTAATTATTCCTATCTGGAAAACATTGTTTTCATGATAAAATTTGTAATTTATACTTATCTACATCAAAATAGAACTAATTGCCGTTGATTTAGACCTTGCTTAGGTTTAACATTTCAGAACAATCGGTCATGCAGACGTTTCAAATTACGCGAATGCGTGAGCGCATAGAAAATCGCACTACTGAAAATTGTAATTTGTGAACGATTTTCCGCCCGAATTAGAGTTGAGACGATTTAAATACGTATAGACCTAATTTCTAAATGTTGATATAAACATACTTACTTTTTCCTTTCACCATCTTCATCTTAATAACACCATCCATATGCACATGTAATAAAAGGGCCTCTTTCCCCAATTTGGAAAAAACATCGACTCTACCTTAATTTAGATATACTTACATAATACAATTCCTATTAAGTAAAATAACAGTCCTTTTGTTAAGTTCTTGTCCTTGTCTAGGCAGGTTATGTATGACAACAATGAATGAAAACGTACTTAGATTGTCCTAGATTAGAAACAGGCTAAAAATAAATGACACTGGCTTAAGCTGGGTGGCTTGTATTTATAAGCGTTGGAAGTATAATGACCTCTTTTGCGATCATGCATTGCGTTAAAAAGATTTCATTTCTTAAAAGTAGTATGTTTTAATTTTGTCATACTTTTCTTGCAACTCCACGATACTTGGAATGAGATACTTTTTTAAAAGTATTTTATTCCAAGAAATCGTGTTGATTCAAGATACTCTTTCCTGTTCAAACGGAGAAGAATTATTTGTATAAAGTACTAATTGTTTAATTGTTAATGTGTACGAACTGAGAAATAAGCTCAATCGCTTCCAACTTGCCAATCTGGAAACCATTCTGCTTCTGAAAATTTAAACAACATGGTGTAAATCAATAAGTAAAATGTCTCCAGACATCTTATTTGAGATTTTAACTGAAAACTGTACATTTATTTTGTTTGTTTCACTATGAATCCAGTTCACATTAAGTAGGCTAATCCTAAATGGTGATTCACCATCTTGCCCTATTCTATTTACAGCAACCGTAACACATTAATTCGTTAAATTCGGTCGGAACCGTGAATTAAAGACGTATGGATAATGTAGGAAACTCGTTTCGCACTTGACGGTTATCTTCCGGTTACCGGAACCGGCTAGTTAGGCCCGGATGCGCTCGAATCTGGATCAATTTAAAAATGGCCCGGAGTTCACATATTTTAGGAATTCCGGATGTTTTCCGGGATGCCAAAAGTGGATGATGAAGTAAAAATTCATAATTTTGGACATTAAGTTATTAGTATGAAAAATACAAAAGATAGTGTTTTTTTATTCCGTTTTTACATAGATTGAATCTTGGACAAGCAGATCATTTGTTTGTAGTACCTAAATAAAAATCAAATCACAGTGCTAAAACTATAAATATTTTCAGTGACAGAACACATTTCACACGAGTAGACACAGGGAAAAAATAATTTAAAAATAGCGCTATCAATGTAGAGACACATACGAGTAAATAAGTAGACAAGTTAAATGATTGGTTTATTGTGATAGATATTGCGTTCTTAACGAATTGTTTGAACATCACTTTGCACAATTCGCTTACGCAATACCGTAGGCCAATCGCTGCGACGTTTTCCATTTTACTACGACAAATAAGTTTTTCTTCAGATCTTTTTAACTGTAATTTGTTGACTAAAAAGTATCACTAAAAGTATTTATTTGGCATTAATAGGTAACTACTACATTTTGTGTACGCGGATCTTGGAATATACACAACACGTATGTGTTGAAGTAGTGACATACGAGTAGGTACGACAAATGAAAAATTTTAAATAACGTGACAACCACTCTGGTGAGAATTCCAATACGCCCACTAGTTAAAGGCACTTAAAATTTCACGTGAAAAACAAACTTTGAACATGTGAATAAAAATAAAGTACATAATATGGACAGATTCTACAATTTGTATATGTTTTGGCGAACAATTTGGCATTGTAATGAACGCTCGCTCTTGTGCCATTGTCCACTAAACTATTTTATTAGAGCTAATCTAACTTAAATTGTTGCTATTTTAGGCCTAACACTAAATTGTGATCAAATGGTCAATTACTATAATAAATTGTTTTTAGCGTTTCTCGTGGGTATTTTTAGATGTCGTGACGCGTTGATCCTTGGAAACGGTGATTGGTCTTTGGCCAATTATAGTGTTGACTTTTCACCGCGAACGCGTGTGGTCTGATGAAGTGTTTCAAGTTAACAGGGTTCGCACTTCTCAATGGAAGCGAGGTCATCCCGCGAGTGTTAATTAGAAAATAATTGTGGGTTGCGACAATACTATGTTTAGATGTTGCTTTAATATGTTTATGACTGGGGTGTTAGAGAGCTGTCCCATTTGAATTGATTTATTGTTTATATCGATTTGTAGGTAACGTAAGATTTCATAAATACTTTATTGACTCTAGACACTCTAGGGTTGTCAGATTGTTTGTATTAGATGTCTAAATTGTTAGTTTATTGCTAAGGCTCTGCTGTATATGCGTTGATCTGCCACAGTCAGAACCAACCGTTACTTACAAGTATGTAACGAATAATTTATACTTAACAACAATGATTAAATGAAAGTTAAAAATTAATTTAAATCCCCATAATCAGCTTCCCGATCACCGCGCGAGACTAATGACCCGATGCGATTTTGGTACCTATGAACCTTAGTAAAATATGCATGATTACAGTTTCAAGGACTTCTGAACCTGTGGAAATGTCGATTGACCGAATGTCATGAATATAAAGTGTTTATGTCTTGTTTACCATGTTGTAGTAGTCAAAATGCGATAGCGAGTGAAACTGAACACGGCTATTCCATCAATTTATCAAATTATCTATAGATTGCTGTTAACATAGATTCGTAATTTATGGACACCCAATTATTAACTGTAATCTAGTAACTGCTGGTCAATTACATTATTGGACCCCACCCAGAAAGCCTGACCATGCAATCAAGTTGACAGAAAGATGATGGCTGACATTAAATTTTATTTTAATAATTTGGACTTCATGGCGGGAAAGTTATTTATTAAGTGTTTTGTTCTTTATCATCAAAAAAATTAAGAAAATTGCGCGGAAAAATGGAAAAATATAGTCAACTGATTGCGACACACCTTTTCTTAAGACAAGACAACGCAACATCTGTCGGGATAACTATAGTACCTACCTATGTAATAATGGTTATTCATTATGTTCGTGAACGTGCTAGAGTAGGCAAAACAAATGAAACAAAATAGTGCAACATGACTTCAGAACCACCCTTAACTAAAAACAAACAGAACTTACTACCAAACATCTGAACTTTATTCATATGACAAAAAACAAATTAGTCTTAATTCCAGTGATATGTATTATTATAAATGTGAAAAAAATTGTCAGTAAACTGTTTTTAGGTCAATGAAACAGTCTTGGCGGTATCCCAAAATCGTCAGCGTGTAGAATCATTTCATAGGAATCGGAGAAGCCAAGGCCGGTTTGTATGTTATGTATTATTTAGTTGGACGTTTGAATGACTGTGAAATGTTGTTTCAAGGATTGCTTTATTATCTATTTTCTACAATTCTCATTAGAGATTATGATAAAATAATTTCGTTCTGTATGAATAGGTACCCTAATTAATAAGTATGGTTTCGCGAGTGCAGATTCAATAATTTCAAAGATTTTAGTTTCGTTTTATCATTCGTGTCCCAAAGATTTTTAAACTTATTTGCTGTGTTTACTATGATATTATTTTCAAGAGAGACGATATCTGGTGAAATTGATCAAAAACGTTCGTAAAGTAGCCAATTTTCCTTAATGAACAAAGTGAAAGTTTTATTATAATAGTCGTTTCGCTGTAAAAACTTAAACGGTTCTTTTTAGGGTTCCGTTTAAGTATTGTATAAATGGAACCCTTGTGTGATCACAACGGTCTGTCTACACATCTGTCATAGACAATTTTACCAGAAACTAAATGATGGATGGACTTGTTTACTAAGAAGTTGTTCGGTGAACGAAGCAAGCGTTGCGTTACCTATTACAATAAAATTATAAGATGAATATTTTGAAGAAAATGAAAATATCGCTATCTGATTGTTGTCAGAGAAAATGGACATAATGTTTAATTACAGGAAAACGATGTCTACATTAACGAAATTACTTACGATATTGAACTTGATTTTTACTGTGCACTTTAAAGTATGTAGTTAATGCGATATAAATTATTGTACGGAACCCTTTGTATGCTAGTAACTCGTTATTGGCCAGAAAAAACAATTTTGGGTGGTTAGTTATATCACAGACGTTTAAGTTAGTAAGTCCGTTTAATTTGACTCTATCTAAAATTCTAAAGTCGTACCTTTGGCTAATTATATGTTACTACGTGTGCACTACGTGTATAATTATTTCTAGAAGTTTGTCACTAAACGATATTTTAGCACTAGCAGTGGCCGACGGAAGTAAAGATTGTCGAGATCGTTGCCCTGGTGACCGGCTAAACGGACTGTACGAGTGTACACGGACACTTAAGCTAGAATACCAGATGTAGAGACACAGATGAAGAAAAATAGAGAAACATAAATTTCAATCTAGGGAGGAATGGAAACCCATGTAAAAATATAATATTTATAGCGAAAGGAGTAGTTGAACATAACCACATGTCATGTTCGCTGTGATACTATACTATGATAGCAAAATAGACGTTATTGCGAAAAATATTGTTCACTTTCATAATTTTCGAGAGCGAAATTAACTTTAAAAATTATTGCAATTCTCAATTCAAGTCCTATGTTACGTGATTACGCACCCAAATGACTCTACATTAGTATTCAGTTATCTACTTTGCATTTATATCTTTTAATATTTTACTGTGTTTTTACTTTTTACCTTTTTATTAAATTACCTTTCTGTATGTTCTCTACCTATACTGTGCCCTGTCTGTGACATTTGACAGTGTCATATTTCTTCTTTATTGAATTTCCAGCGCGCGCAATAGCGGCGCGTCCGCTTTGCGCACGCGTGGGCAATAACCGAATTACGGGCACGTGCTGATGTCAAATGAAAAACGACTGTCAACTTTTTACCTACTAGTGTTAGGTAGGTATTTTATTTATTCTTCTTTTAAGTAGATTTTTCAATCATATAAATGTTAACCAAATCTTTGGATAAGATTACTTTTTTTAATAACAAAGGGGAAGTTCTTACCTTGTGGAAAGTTATTATCACGCCGAAGGTAGAAGCGTTACCCGAAATCTTATAATAGCTTTTGTCGAGTGATCTGATCTGATTGATTAATCCATAAATTCTGAAGTCTGTCATTTACAAACAAAATAAAATTGGTTTGAATCTACTTTAAGGGAAAATAGAAAATGAAGAATTGAAAAATCCACTCTTATTGAAAATCTTTGTACTTTAAACTAAAATAATAAATGAAATGAAATGAAATATATTCAATCTTGAGTAATACAGTAAGGTGTTCTTAAAATGGTTTGTTCGTCAAAATCTACTTATATAAAAGCATGCAAACATTTTACATAATAATTTTATAATATATAATATTCAATTTAATACATTAATATAATTTACATTTTACATTTAGGTAGGTATTAATATTCAATTCAATAAATTAATATAATTTACATTTTACATATACAATATTTTATTTAATTCATTAATATAATTCTAGTCATTACTTACTTTTGTCAAGAAAATCTCTGACTGAATAAAAACAGTTTTCTACTAAGTATTCATGTAGACGTCTTTTGAATAGTGGTCCATTTAACTGTCTAAGATTATCAGGCAGGGAATTAAATATTTTGACAGCCATTGAGCACACATTATTATTTGCTAAGCTTAATCTATAATTAGGTATTACTAGTTTATTTGCTGGTCTACTACGAAAATTTTTCAAGTCAGATGTTTGTTTAGTGACAAATTGGTCCATATTTTCTTTGACAAAACTGCAGATTTGTTTTATGTAGAGTCCTGTCAGTGTAAGGAGCTTATATTTTTTGAACAAGGGCTCACACGACTCTAAACGGTATGCACTAAATAGGGATCGAATGCATTTCTTTTGGCTTCTAAATAAGGTCAGTATGTCAGTGCAGTTTCCCCATATCATGATGCCGTATTGTAGCACTGAAGCTACGTGAGCATGATATGCTAATAGGGCAGTCTCTACAGTAGACACTTCTCTAAGGCGTCTTAATGCAAATGAAAATCTGCTTATTGATTCACTAACTATGGTTATGTGATTTTTCCAATTACAGTTTTTGTCAATATTTAATCCTAAAAATTTTGTCGATTCTACCATGTCAATTTTTTTATCATTGTGTTTAATGTCAAGTTGCAATTGGGTTGTCTTGTATGTGCCAAATTGCATATATTTAGTTTTATCAATATTAACTTTTAGATTGTTTATAGTCATCCATTGAATAATTTTTTTTAGAGTTAGGTTTATTTCATTTTCATACTCTTTTACGTTAAGGTCTCTTTGTTTTACAGGGCCTCGGACGAGAACTGTAGTGTCGTCTGCAAATAGTATTGATTCATGTTTGGTTGCACGTGGTAGGTCATTTATATAGAGTATGAATAATAGAGGCCCTAAAAGCGTACCCTGAGGCACTCCATACATACATACTACATAATAAAGAATTTAAAGCTGCTAATTTGGTGAAAAATTGTGTTTGTAATAAATACGCCTGAATAGAACCTATCTGTAAAAGATTTTTTTTCCTTTATTCCATCATGCGATCAGTCAGAAGACTATGAACAGATTTGTTCTGTGATTATCGGCGATGAAAGCAGAATCCCCACTGGGACTCCCTCCATGGTCAATTCTGGCTCTCCATGATGTCCAGAATGTGACGTCGCTTTAGTCGCCGCATAGCTTCTGGGATTGTGAGCTGAAGTCTGTAAAAGTTAAATAAATAAGATTTGTGTTGTAGAGATGTACTAAGTAGTTTGTAAACTAGAATTGAAACAAGGAATAGTCCTTGACTTGTGAAACTGGAATTGATAACTCCAGGCAGTAGGGAGCGAGCAACTGTTTATTGTTGCGGTACTCTGTGTGAGAATAATGCGCAGGCGCTTGGCTTTGTACGGTGCAAAGTGCAAACTAAAATTGGTTCTCAATTAATAACTTTACCAGTTCTGTCATTGTTCATTTTCATACTCGTAATTTAAACATTAATTTGATATTAAGCGTGCTATATAAACATCATGTTACTATATGTATGATCTACAACTTCTACAAGCATCAGACCTTTTGAGAAAAATATTGAATGTGCAAAGTCTTAACCTGCATTGAAACCTACATTATACAAACGAAAAAAATACCTAAGGTTTACTGAAAAGGAATTAAAGTACCATGAGTATACATTTAAGTAATTTCTTAAAATTTTTACATCTGTCAGCTTTTATTCACAATCGAAATTGAAATTTAATAACTCAGAACTCACATACCTATCGACGACACTGACGTGCATAACAAGTCAACAAGTAGGTATGCAATAATTATGATTTATAACAAATTCTCGGTTCACTCGGATCAACAAAGTATGATTATGTAGCACTGTGCGTCCATTGTCAGCACAGTGGGCCGTTGTGGTTGCGCAGGCGCCGGATTGTCGCAGCGTCTTTGTAAAGGACTTATGTATAACTCGCTTTCTACGTTTGATCGTAGAATGTAGAATATTCTGTTAGATCTAGAGCTGAATTTGATAAAACTTAGTTGAAGGTATTTCATGTTTTGGTCAGATTTTGGTCATCGTTGTCATATTGGTCAATGAAACAATCAAAAGAACTCATTGTAAAATGTAATCATCCGCTTTGCACTGAAGGGAAGTTGATCCTTGAACTCAGTGGCGTAAATATAGGGTGGCAGAACTGGAAAAATGAAAATGATTCATTGGTTAGGCTTTATATTGGCAGTTGAGCTATAGATATCCTGGCTTCATGAGGTGCAGCAATGGGAACGGAAAGTGGAAATAATAGTCCCTAGCTCGCCGTAATTGTACTTTCCATTTTCTTTGTAGTACCTGCCTAAAGCTGCGATTTTCGTTGAAATTACTAAAAAAAATCTAAATTCAGAAACTTTATTTGTTGCAACTTGTAACGGATACAAAATCAATTTAGTGTTGCAACATGTAGATTATAAAGTCGCTCTCGAAATGTTTCCGCTCCGGATGTGTTGGACGAAAATAATCCTTATGCAATATTGTTAAAGTTGTGTTGCCAGGAAATATTATAAGATTCCACAAATAAACAATGTGAACCAGTTCTTTATCAGAGTCGTGCGTTCTTAAAGCAAATGCATTGTTTGTTTGCCCCAAATAGTGATCTAAAATAATAAAATGGCCGAGATGTTGTATAACAAGCGAGAAGATTAAAAGAAAGGGAAATTTATGGGATAAAATAGACAGATATTTTGCAATGTAGAGTTTGAAAACTTAAATTGTTCATACAATAGGAAAGATCTTACTTCTACTCGTTTGTCTTTCAGTTTATTAATGAGTAAATCATTAATAAACTGAAAGACAAACGAGTAGAATTGAGTAAGTATGTTACTAAAATACAACAACTTTTCATAATATGGAATTTGATGGACCAACATAGAAAAACCAAAAGAAAATTTATACCCAATTCAAGTTTTAATGAAAAAGTGTAAGCCATTTTTTCATCATTTGACGAACGTCAATTTCATAGAGAAAGTTGAAGTTTAAAGGGAAAAACTGTTTCCGTTAGCACTTTATTGACCACCTGTATTAAAATAAAAATGTTTCAGGTACCTGATATTAGTATCCACTTAATTATCGAATATCTTTTGTAGATAATAGATTTCGAATATCTTTTGTTAAGTGCTAATTTAAAATTAGAAATAAAGCAACCAACTAGGCTTGCCAGCAATTCATGCTTGGACAACTTCGCACATGACTTTGGTAAAGGTTGTATAGCAAAAGTATTTGAGCTAGCTCTATCAGACCATACGGCACAGTTATTACACATACCCGTAAAAAAACAGTGCATATTAAAATACTGGCGTTTAAAGAGACGCGACTACAGCAGCGAAAATATAAATAAATTTAAACAAAGTCTGGAGAATATTTCTTTCTCAGAAATATATCAAACCGATGATCCTAATGAGGCGTATAATATATTTGTACAGCTCTTCTGTCTGTTCTATGATATGTGCTTTCCTTATAAAATAGTTATCCAAAAACCAACTAAAAAGCAAAACTGGATATCTAGAGGAATTAAGGTCTGTTGTAAAAGAAAAAGAAGCTTATTATGGCGTTATAGACTCAAACCAAATGACAAAAATAAATTCGCATTTAAAAAATACTCTAAAATTCTTAAAACCATTATAAACTATACAAAACGTGCACAAAACAGTTATAAAGTCAAAATATCAAATAATAAGGCTAAAGAAACATGGAATTTAATAAATAACGCTAGGCAATCTCAACCTAAAGAAGCAATTGACAAAATTAAAATAGGTGAAATTTTTTTGACAAACTCATATGACATTGTAAATGCTTTTAATGACTATTTTATTGACAAAATCAAACCTTTAAAAGATTCTGGTAAAAATGTTACTGCAAATATAAAGAGTAATTATAAGTCAATGTTTATGGCACCATGCTCACCTGCTGATATAATAAAGATTACTAATTCTCTAAAAAACACCACTGCCGTTGGATATGATGGCATCTCAACTAAGATAATTAAGACCGTAATAAATATTGTAAGTGATCATATTAGTTACCTTGTAAACTTGAGCATTAGTCGTGGAATATATCCAGATAATTTAAAAATATCAATAGTAAAACCTTTGTTTAAAAAACATAATAAAGAGCTAATGGAAAACTATAGACCCATTGCTTTGATCCCAATTATATCGAAAATATTTGAAAAATATATCTATCAACAAATAAACTTATATCTCGAGAAACATAACATTTTAGCAGAAGAGCAAAAAGGTTTTAGGCAAAAAAAGACAATAAATATGGCCATTTTTGATTTTCTGAATATAGTCGTAGAGAGTGTAGATCAAAAAATACCAATTTGTGCAATTTATTGTGATATGACCCAGGCATTCGACTACGTTGACCACGCAATTTTACTGCGCAAGCTTCATGCTTATGGAATACGCGGGAATGTCCTACAATTAATAGAATCCTATCTTAAGGAACGAAAACAATACACCGAAATTACTAGAATAAATTTAAAAACCAAAAATGAAGAAACTTATCGATCTCGTGAAAGATACACGTTTTATGGCGTACCACAAGGCAGTGTTCTAGGACCATTATTATTTAACATATATATAAACGACCTTCCAAAAGCTATACCGCAGCCTATGACATTATTTGCAGATGACAGCACAGTTACTATAAAGTGTAGGGACCTAGACAATTATGAAAATGACATTAATGTAAGTTTAAAATTAATAATTGAATGGCTGAATAATAATAATCTTGTTATTAATTTAAATAAGACTAAATTGACACATTTCAGGCAGAGAATTGCTCCATTGACCATGAAAATTAATTATGATAAAACTAACATTAGTGATATAGATTCAACAAAATTTTTAGGAATAACCATAGATAGTAAACTTAATTGGAAAACTCACATAGAAGTATTGTGCAAGAAAGTTAGTTCCTCTGCGTATGCTCTGCGAAAACTTGCACCTGTCTTGAATATAGATGCTCTGATGACTGCATACTATGGCATTGCCGAGTCACATCTAAGATATGGGGTTATATTTTGGGGTAACTCTACAGATAAGGAGATGGCTTTTAAAATCCAAAAAAGGTGCATCAGAGCAATGTTCGGGATAGAACCGACGGAAAGTTGCAAGCCATTTTTCCAAAAATTTAAAATACTAACGTTACCATCATTATCTAGAGATAGCGATGTTTGTTAGATCTAATCCTGCAATGTTTCAAAATATGTCAGATATTAATAACCGGACACGCCGGGACAATAGATTGGTTGTTCGTAGTTGCAATACTGCGCTTATGCGTAAAAGTGTGTTTTGTATGATACCCGCAATATTCAATAAAATTCCGAAGACATTAAGGGAACTCAATATAAACTTATTTAAGCTAAAACTGAAAAGTCTTCTTGCAGAGAAAAGCTATTATAGTGTTAATGAATTTATGACAGATAAACTTTAAATTTGAAATTAAATGTTTCTAAAACAAACACACACGACACAAACTAAAATAATAATAAGTAATTTTTTATGACATTTTAATTACTATTTTTGAATTTTTAATATTGAATTGACATTGTAATATTACGACGACTAGTGACTTATAGTTTTGACTACTTAATAAGCAATCAAGTGTTTTGTGTCATTAATGCATGTGAATTATTATCACTTTTATTATTGTATGCCAACCAGGCGAAACATAGTGAGACTATCACAATGTAATATTTTTATCTGTAAACACCTATGTTTCACAATAAATAATTTTGAATTTTGAAATTTGAATTTTGAATATCACCTACCATCAAAATAAAACTATTTACTACTTCCACATATACAAACGGTACTATTTCTGGTCATTCTAATAACTAGCTAGATTACATAAAGATACGAAAGCTAATGCATGTAGCATACAATACTATTAAACCAACCAGAAAGCTGTGTAGGTAATTATTCATCAGAATATCAAGGCTTATTTATAATGTCAATACAAATCTTTATAGATGACATGTTGATGTGGTCGGTGATTGGCCAATATTTCTCAGTATTCACAATGATGTATTTAACGCTTTTATAGTAAGCAATAATAGCATCTATTCAACCAAAATGTTTTATTACCTATTAATAACGAATGTGTACAGTTGCTGTCAAAATCCTTTTGAGCACAGTGAAGAAATCTTTGCCAATATATTAATCTGACTTAAGTAAGTGTATACTTATACACTTGTGCCAATCGTATAGGTACCTACAGAGGTTCGTGCTATCCAACGAAGTTCAAAGTTAATTTTAACTTAACTATGTAACTTAAGTCAGTGGTAAAGTTTCAGAGAATTATTGATAACGGTAACAAATAAATGTTGCTGGTAACCATTTTCTAGTGTCTTTATCAGTAGTTTCTTTCTTAAAACGAAAAGTTGTAGTTTATCTACCTACAGACTAGCGGCCGCCCGCGCTTCGTACGCGTGGATCCCGTTTTACCCCCTTAGGGATGGAGTTTTGTATTAATCCTTTCTTAGCGGATGCCTACGTCATAACATCTACCTGCATGCCAAATTTCAGCCCGATCCGTCCAGTGGTTTGGGCTGTGCGTTGATAGATCACTATGTCAGTCAGTCAGTCAGTTCTTGAAATAAAATACAAGAAACTATCAATAAGAGGTAGAACAAGCCGTTAGTACAAAAGTACATTTCAGTATAACTGTACCTGTATGACATAAACGCACCGCTGTCAATAACTAAATTAAAAATAGGTAAACGAGTCGGGCCTTGAGGTCATATTGTGACCTGACCTGACAACGTTAAGTGACAAGCCATTTAATATAATAACAAGAATATTTGACCTTTTAAATAAATATGCTTCTCAGGTACCATATTATTGTACTGGTCTTCACGATTTGCCAATAGATTGTACCTGTATTAATAACTAGCGGCCGCCCGCGACTTCGTACGCGTGGATCCCGTTTTACCCCCTTCATCTATCTTACGCGGTTTAGATTTTTTCATACAAATGTTTTTTCCCGCTAACTCCCGTTCCCGTTGGAATTTCGCAATATCCTGTTGTAACTGGGTGAATATCCCAAACACGTTTTTTACGCGGCGGAGCTGAGAATCGATGGGAGAAATGTAACTAGAGCGATGATTTTTTTTCTGTATATAGTTTATACAGCGTTTTACACGATAGCAAAGTCTTCAGGACAATAGGTAGTTATTTTATGTACTAAAAAAAATTTCAAAGACCCAAAATCTAATAGCGGTGGCGCGTCCTAACTCTATTTCTACTCATAAGTTGTGTTATTCCTTCTTTCTCGGGGATTCTAGTAATTTAAAAATAGTATAGCCATAAAATACATTAAATAAAACTTCCAAATGATATGAAAGAAATGTGATATTTCATATTTTAAGTGTTTTAAATAGCCTTTCAAAACTGTCCCACGAAAAAAAGCAATTACAGTGGCTCAATTTCGACACTCTCTTACTTCTCCAAAGAAGCTTTGAGAGACGTAGAGTTCTTCTTCCCTGCATCACTCAACTGTGTCCTCCTGATCGGGCTATAAAGACTTGCGACTTGTGGTATTGTTTTTCCAGCAGACCCGTAAATATTTGTATCAGCGGCACAGGAATACAAAATTTTTCAATTTCGCTGGCAAGTGTATGAGTGAAAGCTACTTACTTAGATGCTAAACGATTCTTTAACATGATTAAAGTTTGGTGTTTTGTTGTATCTGCATACAGAAATTATTGATCAGAATTATAGTTTTCTTTATAATTTGAATTTTGTAACAGTTTTTCAATTCCGGTGGCGCAATTTCGGTGGCTCCGGTGGCGAATCTATTGCCGGAATTGGTCTTATTGGCTCTGGAGCATTGTACCTAGGTCTACTAAGGTCTCAGTCATAACTACAATATCGTCAGTGAATCGAAGTTGTGTGATGTACTCGCCGTATCTTGATACTGAGCTCGGTCTAGCTCAGAACCTTGAAAACCTCTAAGTGGGAGGTAGTGAAGACTTTAAGAGATTATGGTGTCTCCAACTCTGAACCCTCGCAGCAATCAGATAAGTTTCGAGTTCTGATCTTGGGGGAGGGCTGATATGATGAAGTTTTCATACAAATACTTCAGAAGTTGCATGTATCGACAGTCAATTTGACGCCATTAAAGAGACTGTAGCACAGCCCAGGTCTTGACCGAATCGAGGAAGGTACAAAAAGGCCAATAATAATGACTGATTATAGTCCTCAGTCTTCTGCATAATTTGACGCAGCATTAAATATGTATACGTAGTATTACGAACGTCTTTTCGAAAATGAGGTTGTCTGGGAGACTGGATGTTGGATAGCGAGAGTGTCATGTTTCAGGAAAAAGCTGCCTCACCTGACTCTGGACCATCGGCAACGTCCATTCCATTCCAGTCTCTAGCACCACCACCATGTCTTATTTTTTGGTTTATCGACCAATAAACATGGTGGTATTTAAGAGAACTTTAGTACTAGCATTCCATCTGATTTCATAAGCTCAGTTGTGATTTCATTATCTCCTGGTACATACCTTGTTGTTTTTAATAGGGCATTCTAATCTCACTCAAGCTAAAGTCTAGGATATCTTCGCTAAAGTGTCGGAATAATCTCGATCTTCAGCCTAATTACTAGTAGTGCTTCTTAATCTCTCCTAGCAGCTTAGGCATTTACCAAAATGGTTCTGCTATCCTCGTTATTCATGTTGGTATATTCAATTTGGTCCTCGCAAATACATAGGTACTTTCGATTTATTACAAAAAATCGTCTCTATAATACACTTTGTATCAGCGTGAGGACTTGGATAGCTATTTATACATCGATACTAAGCAGAATCTTAAAAACAGATGAGAATAGTCCTGAAACAGCTAAAATTTCCCTAGTCTCGTAGGTTGCAATCTATTCTGCCACTCGAGATGAAAATTCGTGGGGCTTTGGAGCTGGATTGGCACTGGTCGTGGCTTAGGCTTCATCAGTCGACAGCTTTTGAGCATCTTTTATTCGGCATTCTTCTATTTCGGTGATGACTTCTTCTTCTTCCTCGGTCCCTCACTGATGAGGATCGCAACCGCAGATAGTGTTCCTTCATAGACTGCGGTCATAAGCTGTGTGGTGATCGGAGAATGCAAATGTGATTAAATTGCCTGTTCGTCTAAAAATGATTACTACATTTTGATTTTTGCAGTACTATTAGGGTGCAGCTCAGTACGCTTTTACAGTTCTGGCATCTTTTGCTAGGCCTTCTCTCTCTATGAGGCTGGCTGGATTTAGTCCTCCGTTTCTTAATTGTACTACTTTCATCTAGCTCATTGTCGCTAGGTTTGCATAGTTTTCCGTTAAATTACCCTGTCACAAATATGTAATGTGTTAGTTCAGTAGCTGGTATAGATCTAGAAATATCTTCATACTTAATCTCCAGTTCGCATGGTCTTTAGCGAATAATTAGTTGCGTAATTCTGAGTATAGGATAGGTATGATACCATCATGAAAACTTGGCTAGCCTGGACCAATATTTTTACTTATGGAAGATAAACCTAACACCAACCTGGGGCAGTTGGTCGCCCTCCCGGGACTAGAGTTGGTTTCTGGGTTAGAGGGTCATGTATGATGTCTTTGTGATGACTCTAGAATAACGGGGCTGTTGGCGGCTAGAGCCAGAAAGTTTTGGATTTGTTCTCTATGGAGGGATTTTGCCGTTATCACCATGCTTAACAGGCTGGTTGGTAGTTCCAGTATGGTAGTATAATACCCGGAAAGATGCTGCAGCCCACCCTCCAGTATTTTGATTCCTTAGTCGGCTATTACGACTCACGTGGGAAGATTTGATGCTTTTTTAGGGTCACAACACAGGCCTGAATATTGTTTTTAATTATAAACATCTTTACTGGATAATAATACTTAATTGATTACAAATAAATAAGTAATTTGAGACAATCATCCGTAACATTCCGAAGTCCGCTGTATAAATAAATTTCGGTGGATTGGTTCTTAATTCCGGTGGCTCAAATACAATTTCGGTGGCTCTTGATAATTTCAAATTGACATATCTCGAGAAGTATTAATAATATTTTGATCTCTACCATATCATTGAATAATACAAGTTATTTACTATTATTTCTGCCACAAAAAAGTTTTGGAAAGTGGAAATTAAAATTCGCCACCGGAATTAGGCAAAAAACGAGTTTGTTGATATTCACCCAACTAAGCTTTAAGTTTACTAAGGGACCTGCATGCCAAATTTCAAGCGTCTAACTTAAGCGGTTTAGATTTTTCATACAAAAGGATTTTCCCGGTAATTCCTGTTCCTGTGGGAATTTCGGGAATTCCTTTCTTAGTGCACCTCTTCGGTACCTAAGCTACGTCCCTTATAAATTTCAAGTGCCTACGTTTAGCCGTTTAGGCTGTGCGTGGGTATGTCAGTGAGTCAGTCATACAAAAGGAAATTCCCGCTAATTCCAGTTCCCGTGGGAATTTTGCAATATCCTGTTGTAACTAAGCTTTAAGTTGACTAAGGTACCTGCATGCCAAATTTTAAGCGTCTAACTTACGCGGTTTAGATTTTTTCATACAAATGTTTTTTCCCGCTAACTCCCGTTCCCGTGAGAATTTTGCAATATCCTGTTGTAACTAAGCTTTAAACTTACTAAGGTACCTGCATGCCAAATTTCAAGCGTCTATCTTACGTGGCTTAGATTTTTTCATACAAATGTTTTTTCTCGCTAATTCCCGTTCCCGTAGGAATTTTGCAATATCCTGTTATAACTAAGCTTTAAGTTTACTAAGGTACCTGCTTGCCAAATTTCAAGCGTCTAACTTAAGTGGTTTAGATTTTTCATACAAAAGGATTTTCCCGCTAATGCCCGTTCCCGTGGGAATTCCTAAGTATCCTATAACCTGCCCAGGAGTATGAAGAATAATTGTACCAAGTTTCGTCAAAATCCGTCGAGTAGTTTTTGTTTCTATAAGGAACATACAGACAGACAGACAGACAGACAGACAAAAATTTTACTGATTGCATTTTTGGCATCAGTATCGATCACTAATCACCCCCTGATAGTTATTTTGAAAATATATTTCATGTACAGAATTGACCTCTCTACAGATTTATTATAAGTATAGATTTTATTTGTAACTTTAAAAATCTACAAGCTACGAATTTTGTCGCATGGAAAATTATTGCAATTATGTAACATAGGATAACTCTAGGATCTAAAGGGGCTTATTACAAAAAGTTAAACGGTGTTGGAGACTTGTTTAAATTAATATTTGTTTAGTGTGGAAATGTTTGAGTTTTTTTTATAATAACACCATTAATGTTTGTGATAGCATGCCAAGGAGAAAAAAAAAGTATTTGTTTCTGGTTGGCTTTTATTAGCAAGCAAGCTGTAGATCCTTGCTACACTGAAATTGGCAGAATAATCCCATAAATTAATAAACCTAATAAATAATCTTATTATCTTGTTAATAAGTAGTTTTTCTTTATATTTACACATTTTTATGAAGTAAATAAGTAATGTGGTCATCCCATTTGTCATTTTCATTCTGCGATAGATACTGAGATTTATTTCACCCTTCTATTATGCATAGTTACCTACAGCGTAGTTAATCTATTTCGCATTATCTATGTCTATACAATAACATTACACAGTCTATATCTCCGATACAATAACTTAAACAGGCCTCTGGTAACATGAAGTCATGAGCGAGAATTAATAAATAATTATCCTGTAATCTATGCCAAGGATAAGGTTAAGCAAGATTAACGTCTGGTCGCCAAGACATTATATCAGACACACCTATTTACCTAAAGGGTACCAGTCATATTCAATTCCATTTTATCTTTCATACAGACATTGCGGCTTTGACAAGCTTTTATCTCATTAAGTAATTATACATGTAATTAAGTAATTTTCTGGCTTGTAAGTAATTGACGATGTGAATATGTTTTTAAAAGAAAGCATACAAAATACGAGTATAGTTACTAAGTCTGGGTTGCATCGTCTTACTTTGACTTTAACCCGGCGTCATTGAGGCAGGGTCAATATGACCCTGCAAGTTTTGCATACGAAAATTTGCTTACAAATAATTGCCGCACACAACCGTCTGTCTCAGTAGCTGCAGCAAAGGATCACCCCTCCCCTTCACGTACCTCACTTCAGTCGTCTGTCGTCCGCGCAAGGAGCAACACGTGTGTAAACGTGCGACCGGGTAATTATGACCCAGCTCAACGGCGACGTTGCTGTTTTGTGCCATATTTTTTTTAATGTTTTGTTTAGTTTTACTTATTTTCGATACTTTATATTCAGATACTTGTCTAATATGGACCCGGAAGAACGTGAGGGTCGTCGAATCTTGGCGATACTGGAAGAATCCTCAGATAGTGACGAAAATGGACCTTATGCATCTGATTTGTAAAATGAAGATGTTAGTGTTCGTAGCCAGGAAAGTGATACCGACCAAGAAGTAAGTGACAGTGAAGATGACATTCCATTGCAACAATTACGTCAATCCAGTTTTTTTAATGTAATGGCTCCAAATGACGACAATTCTGAATCGTCAGACCTCGAGGTACGAGATCCCTTTTATAGCGGGAAAGATGGTACTAAATGGTATAAAATTCTAATGATAGAGAGTATAGGTAGTATAGATTTGATTTAAGTATTATTTTTGTTAGAAACGATATTGCTTTTTGTTGATTAAAAGTTGAGTTACAGTTTTGTTGTATAATTAATAGTGTATAAGAAAAATGAAAAATAAAAATTATTGCATACATTACCAATGTGTTTTATTGCTGCTATTGATTATATTATACAGTATTTATGATAAATATTAAATTTAAAATATTAAAAATTATTTTATACTAGGCAAAATTGTGACAATTATAACCAGGGTCATAATGACCCACCTCAACGTTAGTGTAACTTTTTTCCGCCACAATGACGCCGGGTTAACAAACGTCAAAAATATGTCAAATTCCATACAAAAACACCGGTTATCGTTATAGTTACGGTCAAAGTTAGGTGGTGTAACTCAGCCTTAGTATATTAACTTAACTTTTTTTAAACGTTCAGTAAGTAAGTACAAGAAAAATCCTAGTTCAAAACTTAGTTGCGGCAAATTATTATTCTCGTCTTATTACTAAGGTGTAGTTTTTAAATACATTTGGCAAAATTATCTATCATCATGGAAAAATACGCACCATACGGTATCTCTTTGATTGTAATCAAAAATAAATCTATTTAGTTGTAGATAAGAAGTTTATTTTTAATATAAACATTTGTTTATCAGAGCAATATTTCGTGATAGCAATTTTTAGTTTTACTCCTTTGGGGGTGATCCCTTTTCTAAGCATATACACGCGCGTGTAAATACATAATAACTTTAGGAACCTTCATTTAAACTAGTGACTTATATGTACCTATGTACTTTGATGAAAGAAGGAAAGAAGAAATAAAGAAAAAAAACTTCATTTGGTGCGTGTGACTATGACCTAATTCCCAAAAAATTTGAATATTATCAATCACATCAAGATAGCTTTGTGTTGGCAACCTCATACAAAACGCCGTTTTATGGGCTCGACAGCCATAAAGTTCCATAAAGTTGAGTAACAAATGAATCAGAGATAGTCGGTTTAAGTATCTGTTAACACACAATGATGTATTATGCAGGCTTTGTGTAATGTCATGTTATTTTTAAGCTCATTGAAGTGACATACAAAATTGAAATTGAAGAAGTGTTTATTTTTTACGAACGAATTTTGTAACATTTGAGGCAAGTCACAATGCTTTAATCAACTCTGAAATCATACCACGTTTGAAATTATAGTGTACTTTCCTACCTTTTGTTTGGTTTATTTGTATGTGTAGGTGGTCTTATATTACTAATTACTAGTAATTAATAACTTTGCATTTACCTTTTTTATTTACATGAACTCTTCCGTGATTCATTGTTTACAGTATTAGGACACTGTAAAATTACTTGCCCATTTGGGTAGGATTAATACAGCTCACCAATACAAAGTACTTAACATTTCTGACAGTACCAATTTCGTGATCGATTCGCTACGTCTTTTTTGTTAGTTTAAAGTTTAAACTTCGCTACATGAACTGTCAAAAATGTTACTTTGAAATTGGGCGGGCTTAAATAACCATCGCAAAACATCGATCATGTGCTATTTCCCATCAGTCCGATTAGGCCATGTTAATAAACGCCTGTGGTAGCTCATGAAAGTCTGACAGTAGAGCTATGACGTCTATTTGTAAGAACCGTCTACGTCTACGATACGTCTATTGTAGAAAATTCCAACAATCTCTCAGGGCTTCTTACTATATAAGTAGGAAGATTTACTTTACCCAACATAAGTCAGGTTTCTAATAATTCAGAGAAAATATTACTTTACTAAAATATAAGAAACCTTATCGATAACTAACCAGAATTTTACTTTTTCAGGTAAGTCAACACGTAATGTCGGGTGAGTGACGCTTGACTCACGCATCGAACACCTAACCTCCATACAAGGTAATACAAACGTAGACACCGGGGGTGTCATCAACGCGCTAGATCCACAAAAACGTCATGTTTTCGTATTTTGTGAGTACTTAGACAAAAATGTGGGGTTTTCTAGGTCCAAGGGATGAGTATGCAACTCACTCAGGTCATCAAAGAAAAGATTCATTGCAATCATTTACTTACATTTTATGAATGAAATTAAGTACTAAGATAAGTAACATATTATCTTTTAGAGAGTTCAAGAGAGTTACATTTTTATTATTTTATCTTTATTACTTACCATGGATACAGTTTTTTAAATTAAAAACATTTTTTGCAACTATTGAAGCACTGAAATTTATACGAACTCTACATACGTGGTATACTCATCTCAAGAAGATTTTTCGTTTCGTAACGCCTTTCCTGTTACAATAACTGTGTGATATTCTGTGTCAAGGTTTATACAATCCGTTCAGCTTAAAAGAGAAACTAAATAAGCACGACAAAATCTTGGTGAGATCAGTTAATTATTAAAAATCTTTTAATCTAATGAAATAGTAATATTTCCATGTCGTAAGGTGTATAAATAATTTTAAACTACTTACATATCTTCAGCTATTTCCTGCGGAAACAAATAAGATAATGCAGATAACTAGAAAAGTATGTTTGCTTTGTATAGTGATACGGTTGTCGATTTCTTAGAAAGGACTGCTTTGCCGGTTACGATAAAACACAGGGCTTATCGATTTATCAGCGAGATAAAGGTGGACAAGTTTTGATTAGGTAAATATTTTACTACTTTACTTTCAAATGAAATATTAGTTTCACCAAACCCAATACATACCAAATTATAGCGGTCACTTAAGTTTACATTAACTTTTTGCTTTTTAATATAATTTCTTTAACAGTTTCTAATCTTTCATTACTTGAAGTTTTGTCCTTTATTATGTTGTAACAACATAAAGATCACTTTATGACACTAATTTCATTGAATTCACAATTGATGATTCCAGTATAATAATGTGGAGCATGAGTTCGCAACATTCGTCTAAATACGATTTTGAATAATATAATTAATAATACTATTGCATTCACCGTAAGTCAAGAGCAAACTCTATCCTTTGCTTGACTTCTCTCCTGATTTTTATAACGTCTATCTCTACAATCATCTATGTATTCTTCAATGTAGGTAACCTGTGTTACATGTTAATTCATTCTTTATCGTCAAACGCAATACGCAAGCCTCTTTTAATACTATTCGTATAGTAGGTAGGTAAGGGAAAAAGGAAAGTGCAGTTTATACCAAAATTTATGAAAATGCACCAGATTATTTCCAAACAGAACAATGATACCTAATTCAATGAAAAGAACACGTCAAGTCCAAGTTCCTTCATTCTTCGGATCCATTTTCCTTCAGTGGAAAACGTGAAACAATCGCGATCCGTGAATCACGGTCGTGACAACCTCATTCATTGTTTTGGCGATAAGTCGTTTACGATCTACACATTACGCACTCATTCATAACTTCACGGCTTTCTCGGAAGTGAACGAATTTTTTTATTAGTCATTAGCTTTATAACCGCATTTAATGATGCGTTAAAAGATCTGTTTAAGTAACATTTGATAGTCCTTATGTTTATTAAATTTCATACGCCTATGGCTGCTATTAAAGTCTGACAGTAAGGTTGTGACCTCAGGCGATACAGCCCACACGTTAGAAGTAGATTTTATTATTTGAGCATCCATTCTCGTGAACACGTTCCCTGAAAAGCAGTGTTTTTCAGAAACGAAACAAATAATTAGAACGGAAAATTATTAAAAACGATGAAACAGAATTCAAAATACTAAAAATTAACTGTATTAATTACCTATTACTGAGCCGTCTATGTTTATATGAATTAACATTAATAATTGATTTGTTGAAAGGGGTGTTAGTAAAATTTCACTTCATCATTATTCTAGCTAATAAATATTCAATCCTCTATTAACACCTAATATTTTCTGTTAAGCATAATTATTTTAGTAACATGAATTGATGTTTAATAATTGATATTAGAACTTCAAGTGTTTCAAGATAGGATTTTTGACATACGTTAATATTTTGATTGTTGCATTAAAATTACTATTTCAATATTATTATTTAAACCAACATCTTGTTGATAAACCTTAAAAAACAGTTACTACATGCGGCATCATTTTTGCAATCTAGAATGCAACTACCTAATCAATTCAAGCAGATCAATGACTGGTTTGCATAAAAAATCTCCACTGCCAATTTGAATTTTATGAGTTTATACATAAGGTAGAGACTTTCCTAAATAGTACCAGTAATCTGAGCCCTTGGAGTAGGATAACATTGTTAAACCTTGGGTGGAAGTGGGCAATGAGCAGCGGACAATAAAACCATAATATTGTAATGCGGAGCTCGTGGGCCGACACTAAACTTAAACAAATAACTTTATGTGCAGCCCACTCTATTGGGATGTCCTGTTGAAATGCAAGTTTGAGCCTCACGCTAGAGCTGGATGCGAATATTCTGGAATTTTAATAATACAGATTGTCTGTACAGTATTCTCTGTATTCTAAGCAATACTAATGTCATCACTCTTTGAACTAATGCCACAGAATAATTAATTTATGCTTATCCTACGTAGATTTGACTTCGTAATCGACTTCATCATCATTATCATCTCAGCCATAGAACGTCCACTGCTGAACATAGGCCTCCCCCAATGCTTTCCATGCTGCCCGGTTGGTAGCGGCCAGGGTCCAGCGCCTTCCTCACCTTTATGATGTCGTCGGTCCACCTCGTGATCGACTTACTCCAGACAAATGCGACTAATTTACAAATTATTGAAAGACACTGAACATTTACCATTACAAATAAATACATATTTTGTGAGGATCCAAACAATTTCTTGAAGCGATACTTTACTACCTACTCGTACCATGCCGAGTGAAGGTACCATTAACCACGCATACATTTTGGAACAAATAAATTCGTTTACTATACCAATTTATTTCCCAATGCAAAAACCTACACGTTATTACCTTCATAAATATCGTATTCCAAAAATAAATAGAAGCAAAAGAGTATCGTTACTAAGCACAACGTCCTGGCCACAAATAATTTTGGGGCAAAATAGAAAAAAGAAACAAATGAATTCCAAACATTGTTGCGAACTGGCCATTTCGCGATTAAGTTCAACTTATCAACAACAATGTTTCCTTAATGCACCATAAACAAATGAATGAATGTCTCACTCGACCGGTAATGCCAATGCACTTTAGATAAGATTTACAACTTATCTGTGTAGGAGCTAGTATCGAACGCTTTCATACGGCAAATGAAGCCGTAATATCCTTACAAAGTACTGAATATCAAGAGGAAACGATGCAAAAATATGTTTTCTCAGATGTTTTTATGAACCTTGACGCCTTTGGCTACCTACGTATGGATTAAAATTATTTTATCTACTATTTTATGAATACTAGACAGCATATCAAGTATAGGGTTTCTGCTCGAGCTTTCTCGAACTCGAGAAAACTCGAGAAATTTGGCTTCATTCGAGACGAGAAAAAAATTACCGGAGCTCGAGAATTCTCGAGTTTCGATTTTGAAGCTTTAATATTATTAAAAGCCTATTTTCTTAGACAAAAGTAAGTTTTTAATTTTTTAATAGGTTAACGTTGCGTTTAGACTGGCCTAGTCTTTCCTTTTTTTAACTAATTTGATTTGCAAGTAACGATCTTAACCGAAACTAATAATGTTCACCTACGAGTATGCTATATTTTATTATGTTTGTATAACTGACTGATTTAAAGGCTGAACATTTTTTTATTCACTGTTAGTTTAGTTACTCGTAAATACGTTTATTCAAGTCGTTATCTTTAAGTTTAAAAATTTATTTAAAAGTTTTTTTTTTGTTTGTTTATCGTTATTGTTTATCGTAATTTTTCAATTAATTTGGACTTGTGTTCTTTGGAAAACAAGTGATTCAATTGGAGCTCCAGATATTTATGGTTATTAATCCTTAAAGTACACGCGACTTTATGACTTTTGTTCCTTTAGTTAATTACTAAGTTATAATTATCCTACTAATATTATAAATGCGAAAGTTTGTGTGGATGTCTGGATGTTTGTTACTCTGTCACGCAAAAACTACTGAACGGATTTTGTTGAAACTTTACAGTATTATTGATTATAACCCAGACACATTATAACATTAATAAAAACCCGTGTTTTTATTAAATTTCAACCGATTTCAACAGTTTTAATGAAAAGACTCGAGACCCGAGAAAACTCGAGACTTTGGCCTCGAGAATTCCCGTAACTCGAGAAAAAAAATAAGTCGAGAAATCAGAAACCCTAATCAAGTAGTGCTGCAAAAGTCGTTCTTATTCCACGCATAATATGGAAGCTATATTTTCTACAACCTGTGTTTACCATGTGACAAGCAAATAAATAAATTATATCAAAATGAACAAAACTGAAAATTAACTTTAATGAAGGCCTTAAATTAGAGGAAATCTATAAAAATAATATGTTAATCAGAGGCAACACAAGATTAGTATTATCACAACTTTTATTATCTATATGATTGATTATTTTCAAAGTTATTATTACTTTAAATAGAAATACCTCAATAACTTGATATCCTTCATTAAGACTACAGTAGTTATGAACTAACTTTTTAATGAACAAACTACTTAAACTTCAACAAAATAATGTTATTATTTAATCAATGGGAGCAGAGCGTGTAACCCTATACTGTTTTCGTTTAGATCTCTACATTTACAAATAAGCTAGCCTAGAATGGCCGTGCAAGCCTTGTTTTGATTCGCCACTCCTTTCGTCTCGTTCATAGAATAAAAATATTTTGACAAACGCATCGCGCGTACGATCAGTGTTGTAATACTTGACAATAACAATAGCCCAAAATAGCGGGGGAGAACAAATATTTACTATTGCACTATCGAGTCTGAGAAAATTATTCATGTAGCTATCAGTGGGTGCACTTAGAATAAAAATACAGCATGAACCCTTTATAGTGTGGCAAACTTATTAGGAAGTGTGTAAGACGTTCTTAAAATAAAAAATAAATCTTTCTTTTCAGTCTACAGCCTCTTTTCTAAGTTTGTTTCAGCCTAATGCCGTCCACAGCTGAACAAAGGCCTACATTTCCACAACGACCGGACTTCGCGCTGTCCGCATCCAGGTACTTCCCGCAACCTTCAATCGTCGGTCCACCTGGTAGGAGGCCCTTTACGTCTTCTGTTTTTCCAAGCTGTATTTTTAATGTAGTTTCTCGCAGCAATATGTACGAGTACTTTGATACCTAGTTACATGCATAAGAAGTCTAGTTTATTGTATGATACCACTATACGTGACAACACAGCGATATAAGATACTTTTATCCTATAATAAAATTAGCTTATTTCGTAGGTAGCGTTGAGACAAATTGCTTACAAGACAACATCATCGTCATCATGACCCATCGTCACGTTTTGTTTTCCACCAGATTTCCCACGCTTCTTAAACCTTCGAATAGTATCCAATTTCCGAGGTGTTAAGTGATGCCTTGTTGATTTATTAATTTATTTAATGCTAGTCATTTATGTTCGTAAACAAATTAATGATGCAAGTTTTTGGGATCGTTGTGTTTTTAAATGGTCAGCATTTTTTAAAGTGACGTTTTTTTAAAGGAAAATAGTATTTTTATGAGACGTCAACCATTTTAGAAGATTTATTACAATGACTAGAATTATGCAATTACTTACCTAAAACATAAGTTTTAGCAATATGTGTGTAAAAAGTAACTCGATCGATCGTTAAAATCTGAATTTTAAATACTGATTCTCGATTTTTCTTGCTTTATCTGACTTATTCTGGTCATTATAAGTCAAAGTCAAATTTTTATTTAGTACTTAGGCCTTTTCCAGGGCGCTTATACACGTCCCAAATATAGCTTGCCCTACCACCACTTCGGGATAATATATGGGCTGAGAAGTGGCGGAAGATATATTATTTCGTACATTTCTGTTTTAAAATCGCTCTTATTTCTTTAACCGTGCAATGCCGTGCATATGTTTATAAGATCAGCAAAAATAACTGAGTATACTGCCACTGGTTACAATCCAAAGTGCATTTACGACATTTTAATACTACCTGACAGTGATGTTGTGACACGACTGCTTTTGTAGAGCTCATCTGCTTACCAATCCTGAGTAAGCATCTGGGGTTCCGGTTCCATTGACGGCCGTGTCTAATTGTAACGCTGTATTCACACTTCATTTAATATTAGACTGTTGTATCATAAAAAGCTTGCTTTTTATTAATCATCTTAGATTTTTTGGCCTTCCATATAATGCTCATCTCCAGGGGTGCGCACGATTTTTTGACAATCAGCGGTTTGGAATTTGTGTAGGTACAATTATCCACGTATCAGAAATACATTTAATAATGACAAATTCGGACCTTCGGGCCGGATTAAGATGCAAATAATGTTTACTATGTTACATTTATTTGTCCTACCCTACGTACTCAACATACTAAGAGCTGGATATCTTGCTTATCGAATGGGTATATCGCGAATGGTATGTAATCAATACTGTGGAGAATAAATAAACATATTTTGATACTGTATCTCGAATACTAGATGGGTACTTCTCATTTACACTCAAATTTGATGGTCACACAATAATAGTTCATAAACGGTATAAGTTAGAACAATACCTTTGAAATCAGATGATAAAATATCTATTTAGCTACATACAAAATAAATTTTATCGTAATAGAAGCAAAAATAATACGAAAAAATCACATGAAACGATAAAAAACGGGGTCATTTTTCGCGTTCTCATCGTGTCACACCTTCGGTTGCAATGAAACATTTGGTTACTGCATTCACAATTTTCATTCAATTTGTGTGTAGCATATACTAAAATCATCGTAATTAAATATACTTTCCACACAATAGTCAAAAAAATATCTTCTTATAATTATTTTGAATTGAGAAAGCGAAATACGTTGGTCACACGATTTTAGGTACCTAAAATTTTGAGTAATAATACAAGATTGCCGTTAAACCGAACACCAGGAACCAATCACTGTGTTCTATTCGGTTAACGTCAGTCACGCTTCGACCATTGGGGAGGTGAGATAGGTCGATCGTCGCTCCGCAAAAAAAATACGTAGCTTTTTGTGATTGTCCATAGACATACCGTCGCTTGCTTGAACAATATTTTCTACCTCTAAAATTTAAACAATTTAATTGAAACTTTGCCATTGAAAACTTAACATGTTAGACTTATTTGTGTAGTATTCGACTTGAACCGTTAAATTCAAATTTAAGGATAATTCATAAAAAACTAAAATTTTCGTCACCTTCGTGGCATCACCTTCGTGGTGTTTTATACACGAAGGTGATTTTAGGCCACGAAAGTGATTTCTTGCTTTGGTTTATTTTAAAATATAGTGACTGGTGTTTATGTTTTTACAATATTTTAATAACTAATAAATTATACGTGGTAAAGTAGAGATCAGTACATCAATAAATAAATAAGGGCCTCGTATTTTTGTTGTCTGTCTGTATGTATGTCTGTATATGTGACTGTGTATCTGTTTGTAAGATAAATTTAATCTGAAGTTTGAGTTAAAAGTTGTACAGCAAAAATACGAGGCCCTCTGGCCTAAATAAAAAATTAGTCCAGTAGAATTAGATTTTAAATCGGAAATAATTCCTACAAAAGATTTTATTGATTTAATGACTTCATTGGTTGCCCATTAAGACTCTCCTAGGTTTTCGACTTCGACGGAGTTGTGCTTAAGTGGTGGGGGCCCCCGAAAGGGGCGCTTTTTCGGTTTTCCGGTTATACCGCGTAAAGGACTTACCCTATCGAAAAGTGGTCTTCCTGACGGTTGAAGGGCATTTAATCCTGCATTAAATAAGACTCAACAAATTCATATGTTTTGGACAAACCGTTCTCGTGCAAATGTTCGGCAAAGTAGAAAATACATATGTGTATAACTATTGACTATCTCCACGTCCAATAACTCGTCACCCATAAGCTCCCAAGCCTTGTAAAGGGTCGTCTTAACCAGCGTAGTTATCCCTGTCAAGGCTCACGAGTTGGATTCGCTTATCCTTGTTTGTCCCAGCCGTTCCTTAACTGCGGTTGCTGCACCACTCCCTGGAACTCTCCTGAACGACTCTGTGTTACTTAATGTGGCTGCCCCTCTTCCTTGTACCCTCCTGTACGATTGCATTGCTTAGCCATATGCACCAGGCAAGGTTAGACGCCACAAAATCAACTTCGTACTCGTAAAAATAGTTTAAATACTATTTTCCGTGCTTGCAACATTTTTCTTTACTGCTTCGCCTCTATTAGTCGTAGAGTGATTGTATATATCCTATAGCCTTTCTCAATTTATGAGCTATTCAACACAAAAATAATCATTTCACTCAAACTAGTAATTCTTGAGATTAGCGCGTTCAAACAAACAAACAAAAAACTCTTCAGCGTTTTAATATGAACTTGTTGTTGTTGATTTTTGGCGTCGAACCTTAGACCAGGCATACGACTAGGCAACGTAGTCGTGCAGGAGGATACAAGGAAGAGGGGCAGCCACAGTAGGTAACACAGAGTCGTTCAGGTAAGTGCCAGGAAGAGGTGCAGCAACCGCAGTTAAGGAACGGCTGGGACGAACAAGGGTAGGTGCATCCAGCTCGTAAGCCTTGATAGGGTTACACTGGTTAAGGCGCTCCTTTTCAAGACTTAGAAGCCTGCGGGTAACGAGCCATTGGACGTGGAGAGGGTCATTAATTATACACATACTAGCGGCCGCCCGCGACTTCGTACGCGTGGATCCCGTTTTATCCCCTTTAAATTTTTCCTGAATTTTCTTTGCTATAAACCTCACGGAGCCCGAGACCTTTCCAACGAATGCAAAGCCGTGGAAATCGGTTCGTGCGTTCTGGAGTTATAGCGTCATGGAGGAAAACCCGACTTATTTTTATTAGTAGATTTTCTACTTTGCCGAACATTTGCACGACAACGGTTTGTTCAAAACATATGAATTTGGTCTTATTTAATGCAGGATTAATTGCCCTTCAACCGTCAGGAAGACCACTTTTCGATAGGGTAAGTCCTTTACGCGGTATAACCGGAAAACTGAAAAAGCGCCCCTTTAGGGGGCCCCCACCACTTAAGCACAACTCCGTCGAAGTCGAAAACCTAGGAGAGTCTTTATGAGCAGCTAATGAAGCCATTAAAGCACTAAAATCATTAGTAGGAATTATTTCCGATTTAATTCATTTTTGTGTTTAATTCTACTGGCCTAAATATATTTTTGTTGAGGGACTGATAAATCAGTTAGAGTTCTTTTTTATTGAGGTACTGATAATCCGTTTTTTGCTTCTTTAGCATTTCAGAATGCCACCAGTGTCACCCTTAAAACCAATTGCGTAGAATCTAATCGGTAAAATTTTATCTTGTATTTAAGTAGGTACCTATTTATGTTATTGCTATTTATCTATGAAAATAAGACAAAATATATGTTTTATAAACACTTAAGAGTCATTTACAGTAGTAAAGTTTGAAAAAATTATTGCTGTGAAGTACAGAATCACTTTCGTGGCATCAAAAAATTCAAAACGTTAAATCTTCCAAACGAGACTCACTATTTGACTGATTTACTGAGAATACAATCTTCACATCAAGCGCTACAATTTTTGTTCACAAAAAGTTGAAATAAGTTAAAAATAAAATTCGCCACGAAGGTGACGATGAGAACCGTGGCGATGAGAAATACCCAGTACTACGCTATTGCAAATTGCAACACGATATCTAGTTCCATTCATTGAAAGGGTATTTTGTCGTTATCTTTTGAAAACTAAATTTTAGCTAAAGCTATGTAATTTTTATCTAAGGGGTAATTTCGGAAAATTAAGGTTAGGTACTCTCATTGCCAAAAATTAAAGACAACGTTTCAATATAATATGTAGAGACAGTTTTCGTTGGTACACTTTTTAATGATCCTCAGTCTATCTAATTCTCGAATAGTCCTGGTTTTGCAATAAGAACACGTTTTGAACCTGACCTGGTATAGCCTGTATTACAGTAACAATCCTAAATTAGTTAGACTTGGTTAAAACCAGTTCTTCAGCATTTCCTTTATAATTTAAGGAATTTAGGTACTACAAAAACAACAAAAAGGTGTGATTCGTTGTCAGTATGGACCCGATATGCAGTTTTGCATCTCAATAGCAACGTGACCGGCGCGTAAACAACGAGGCGCGTGCAGGCTGCGCCCGCGCTCGACACTTGAGCACACACGCAGACTCAGCTAGTGGCTTCTGTTTGGATAATTATACAATCAGAATATTTTAAATGCAGTTTAGTTTTTGTGATTAAATCATTGGCTGATGACTGAAGTTCAGTTTTTGTCAAAAAATAAATATTTTGATAGAAAAGTGACACAAAATGTGTTTATGAATGAATATTATTAGACAATTTTTGACCTTATATTGTCTCAAATGTACTAAGTAAGCAAAACTTGTTCAGCATCTATAGGTAGTTTGATAAAAAAGTGACACGAAATATGTTTATGAATACTATTAGATATGACCTTATATTGTCTCAAATGTACATAAGCAAAGCTTGTTCCTAAGCATCTACTGTGAGGGACACTTAAACTCTTACTTACAAAGTTTTCTTCACTAGAAGAAAACGCCTTGAACAATACGAACGTGTTTGTCAATTAATGTTATAAAGATGTCACATTTTATTAATTTTTATAAATAAATAATATTTACCTTAATTTTATTCATCATCACATTCTCGATCACCCCAAAATCATAGACCCAAATTAAAACAGGGTACGTGAGAAAGTTCATGTTTTGATTTGATAGACAACGTGTCTCCAAATTCGTCAATCGCTATGCACTTTGCAATGGTATCAAAATACGTGTACGTTGTGCATCGTAACATTAAAGCGAACAGTATGTGTGCCGCCGGTGCAATGACCGGACCTGCCGTATTTACACATAGATATGCTGTCAAATTTATGAATGCACAAACGCAGAGCATCAACTAACTTTTTTAATTGGGGAAAACATTCATTGAATCGGTCAGGTTAAATGGGGTTTACCTCATCGGAAGGACGGGACAGTCCTGCTAAAACAACCCCGGTGCTCTGTCACTCGCGTTTATTCAAAAGCCACGTAGTTAGTCGTCCTCATGTCATTTTTTCAAATCTTTTCCCCAGAATGTTCTTTACATCTTGAAAATTACGAACGCAGCAAAAATTAAATCAACCAAACGTCGTCCATTCTCAAGTGATGTTCCGTCATACGTGGTAGCCTAATTGAATTTTATTTAATCGCAATATCTGAACTGTTTTTCAGAGAAAATGCTGAATGAACCAATGCTCCATTTCAACCTCCATCGCGGTCTAAATAAAACAATTTAGAAGCACGTTTTCTCAAAAACACCGTTCGTGTACCATTTAATGTTGCATAACCTTAACATATTGCAGAGCGGCAAAAAAACTCGGTCGAGCGAATTCGCGCTGATTTTCAATAAAATGATTTGTTTTCTAAGCACTTAGTGACAAAGTCGCAGACACAATCGGCGATTCGCCTGGTACAGTCGTACGCAAATGTGTAGTGTGCTGAGATATTGAACTGTTTTGGCGGAATCATGAAGATGAAGAAGACAGTGACGTATTGCATTAAAGGGAATTCGCTGTGCATCAAGTACTCTACTAAAATTATACCACAGGTTAGTCATCCAAATATAAAAATTCGTATCAACATAAATATAAGTTTAGAACAGGACTTGACTGTCATCACGTATACACCTATACTATACACAAAATTAGAAACACACTTATGAAGAACATAGACTTCAAACACACTACCGGCCTTTTGTCGGGTTATTTCTTTTTAAAACGGTTTCTCAACAATGATCAGTCCTATGGTAGATTTAATTAAGATTTAATAAGGGCCCAATAGGTAGGGGAGAGGGGGGCAGCTTTGGACAGGGGCAGCTTAGAACAAATGAATTTAAAAATCCCTGGTTTAGGCTACAATGGTATAAATCATAATTTATATTGCCAGCACTGATGCGCATAGCTGTCACATCTCATTTTCAATATTTAACTGTAGGTTAACCGGTAAAAGTGTTTTTTTGTTTTTGACTGCCAGTTTCGCATTTTTTTATTTTTGTTCTAAGGTTTTTGTGGACGTAGTTTTATAAAATAGTGAGTGGTTTGTTTACTATATGGAAGTTTAAATAGTTTCAATGAAGATTTGATAAGAAATTGCAACATAAAAGTATGTTTCGTTATTAAATTTATGTTTTTTTCTGGAAATATACCCATGGGGCAGCTTTGAACGAAATGGTGGGGGCACCTTTGAACTTTATGAATTTTCTTTTTTAAGTGGTATTATGAAACTTTAAGTTTTATAATACTTCGTAGAAGGTTCTTACATAAAAAATAAGCAGATTGCTTTACTGTGACAGATAAAATGTCAAGCTGGGTGAAGTCCGGGCAAAAGCTAGTTTTAGTAGTTGATTTATATTTTTTAAATTATGCAGTTTTGTCTTTGATGTGTCATTAAAAAGAAAGTTTATTAGTATTTAGTTAATTGATATATGTATCTTATATTTACTTTTTTTAAATAATATCCCTAAGTTTTGTGTTACTTTGTACAAAGTGATTTATAATAAAGGGCGTGTTTAACCTTTAACTACTGACGTGGGGGCCTCTCAGGCCTTGCAAAAGTCAAATTGTTGAATTTCTCCTCTCCCACGTGCACGACACACCCGAATGTTTTAGTACCTTCGAGTTTCATTGCGCCGAGGCTGTCAACAACGGTGCACGTGATTGCACGCGCAATTTCAGTAGGTAAATTAATTTAAAAGTTTCTTGTGGGCCTCTCAGGCCCCCACCTCAGTATTGGCGTAACTTTTTTTATCTATAGTTTTCATTTAGTTTTCGTCTTTTCTTGAAATGATTTGAAAAAATCTATAATATGGAGCCCACAGTATGTCGTCCGAGAGAAAGCGGTATCTCGGAAGTAAAAATAACCAGCATTTAACGGAAAATAGAAGAACAGTAGTTTTTGGCACGTATGCTAGGAAATGATAAGCCTTTACCTATCTATCAAGATTTAAACGATGAAACCAAGTGCCATACATGTATTTTGAAGATTCAAATGAAATCTACATTTTAAAAACATGTATGGCTTCCTTCACTGAGCAAAGCAAGTTTATCCAGACTGTGTTTAATTCGCACTATTTGATGTGTGTATTTTTTTCCCCCCTATTTCATATTAGGATTACTGATATATCATTAGCTAAAAAGACTATTGAAAATTAAGATTCTAAGTTGATTTGTTGAATTTATGAATATTTTTCATGATAACTTTGTGAATCATGATTTCATGAGATTTTTGCCAAAAATGCTACATGTTTTCTAAATATTGAAATAATACGTACTTATTAACAAATAATTTACAAAAAATAGTTTTATTGTATTTAAATATAACCACTATTAATACTTATTAAACATAAAACCCTAAAAAGATTATATATTTTCAAATATAAGCACACATATGTACGGGCCTCTCAGGCCCCCACGTCAGTGTTTACGTGAAATTAAATCCACCTCAGTAGCTAAAGGTTAAGGCTGCCCCGACTACGGGTCAGTTTTGAACATTTACAGGTCTGTGCAAAAATCTAAATATGTATCTTAATAAGCGTTCATGAATAATTAAGAAGAACATCATTATTTTGTTGTGTGATAACCATGACCTCTATCTAGGAAGAAAAAATTAATGAAACCAGTCAAATTTAGAAGATATTTAATAAAGTATGAAAATTGTTCAAAGCTGCCCCCCTCTCCCCTACTTAGCCCAACAGTGTATGAATCGGACTGCCACGATACCCATTCGAGGGTTGCTAATTCGATCACATTATCAGCTTAGTTACAAGAAAAAAGTTTTGACTTTACTTTATGCGGATGTATAATTAAATACAATAAGTTTTTATGTGATGTGTCGGGTATTTTTGTTGATTACAATCCAAGTTATAAATAATAACTCTATGAGGAGACGCCGCGACGTTTTTTGTAGGCACTCTACATTTGGAATTTGATGGTACCTCAATTCGTTTTGTTTAGATGAAGGAAGAAGTCAGTTAATTTTACACTTGACAGGTGTTAATCTAACTTTAGAGTTTTTTTAATTGATGAATAATTATTCTGATATGTATAAGAGTAGGTACGTTAAACTGCCCGTATTTCAAATACGTTTACAAATGGTTGAACTAAAGAAGTAATAAAATTCCAGCAAATAGCAATTACGACTCTAATTTATAATATAAAAATGAGTTGGTAAGCGCATAACTCAACAACGCCTGGACCAATTTTACCAATTCTTTTTTTTTAATGTTCATTAATGTCCAAGGATGGTTTTTACGGCGAGAAAAATTCCAATAATTTCCGGGAAAACCCTGGTCGAAGCCGCGGGCGGAAAGCTAGTTTCTAAAAAATCATATAATGAAGATTAGATTCAGTACAGATTTTCAAGTATTCGCTTACTAGAAACAAATGAGTTCAACATGCCAGTTTACAGGGCTTTAAACTAAAACGGTAGCAAAATATGTTTCTTTCATATGTTAATTTTAGCATACATATCTACATAAGTCGCTTCATATGGAACTCGATTTTAACCATTATCTGACACAGGTATAATCAAGGTGTCTTACAAGGTAACAATACTGCCCCTTTTAAATTCAAATGTTACAACTTAAAATATATTTAGCATTGTACGTGTACACAGCTCATCAGATTATACATTATCGTTGCAAAATAGACTCTATTACAACTGCTTAAGATCCCATTGTCAACCTTGATGTGCTGTCTGTGTAAGTGTTGTTAAATTATCTTTTATGTTGTGTAAGCAGCAGCTAATTAAATACCCCCATTACGTTTTATTTGCGTCATTAATTACGATCTTGACAAAATTATCAATGAAACTGAAACAAAGCATTTTTCCTGGTCACGCGATTTTGAACAAGCCTGTTTTTTCTAGATTTAAATATTATAGGTTTTTTTTTATAATATCCATTCTTTTTAGATCTTTGATGTAAAATACTTAAACGAATAGGTTTTCAGCATTGCTTGACTTGCTAGATTCTTTGGTTAGTTTCTAAATAAAACAAATGAAAATCGGAAAACTAAATTAAAATTACCTACATAGCACAGTTAGGTTCCACTAAAAGCAGGTGTTTTAGCTTTCACAAGTATATTTTCTAAATAGGAGTTCATGTGATTACATGCCTCGTCTTAAACCTATATATCTTTAAATTTGTATTTAAAATACTTTATTTATTGCCCGGGGACTGAGCGAGAGGAGTATTTTAATAAGGGTTCCAATCAACATATGTACTAATTTCATAAAACCGTATGGGATTATTTAAGTGTTTTAACGTACTAATGGAAATACAAAGGTACTAACCCGTATTCACAAACATTACTATGAGGTCTCCCAGTGCGTGTAGACGCACAGGGTGACACACGAACCAATTACAGAGCTCTATTCGACGCTGTGCGATTTGCTACTTCACTTAAGCAAGCATCGTTTGTGAATACGGGCGTTTGTAATGCTAATGAAATACGTTTTGTTAGTTGCGGTGAGTACTCGTAGTAGGATTTACATATTTTTTTGTTTCGTTTTTTCTCTGATAGATCTCTTTGTTTGCTTAATGTGTAGGAGTTTCCCACAGCCTTATTTAAAACAATTTTATGGGGTATGAACACCAAACACATTTGGTTTAGAATTCATTACTTTGGTTACTTTCAAAGAATTGCTTAAAGAATAATCCTACCGATCGCGATTGCTACTGATTTAAATCTAGTTTAGTGTACACTAGCGACCCGTCCCGGCTTTGCACGGGTGCTGAGTATAAACCTTTCTCTTGAATCACTCTATCTATTAAAGAAAACCGAATCAAAATCCGTTGCGTAGTTTTTAAGATCATACATAGGGACAGACAGCAGAAAGCGACTTTTGTTTTATACTATGTAGTGATTAGGGTGTGTTAAAAGATAGCTCTTATTGCCACTACATAAGAAGAACAATGTCAAGCTTGATAAGCTGTCGTCTGTGCATCGCTATGTAGAGAACATGCAAAATTTAAATTCAGCTCGCCTACGTCAATGAATTATTTAGTATCATGAACTAATTACGTGCCTAGTTAATGCTTATTCTTAATGATAATCCCAACTAATATTATAAATGCGAAAGTAACTCTGTCTGTCTGTCTGTCTGTTACGCTTTCCCGCTTAAACCTCGCAACCGATTTTGATGAAATTTGGCATAGAGATAGTTTGAGTCCCGGGAAAGAACATAGGATAGTTTTTATCCCGGTTTTTGAAACAGGGACGCGCGCGATAAAGTTTTTCTGTGACAGACAAAATTCCACGCGGGCGAAGCCGCGGGCGGAAAGCTAGTTTACAATAAATTCAATGAAAGTAGAATACCTAATACCATTTTCTTATAAAATTAAACGTACCGACTGGATTTCGGGTAAACTTCTGCGCACCAATAGTTAGTTTGAAATTTTAAATAAAATTGAATTGCCTAAGGTGGGAATAGAACCCACTTTCTGGCGACTGCTCTTAATTTAATTCTCAACGTTAAACCTTGTTTTATGCATGGTAGAGCCTTTTTACGAGCTTTAAGAGCAGATTACTAATTTCTTCAAAATAGATTTTGAATAACAATGGACTCGTACACTTCTGTGGTCACAGACAATAAATATCAGTAGCATTTAGTGCGCTATTTCCAAATCCTCCGATTCACAGCATGGCGCCTGTGTCGCGGCGCCCGCGCATCTTTCCGCGTCGATGTGTCACTTATTTCTATTTCCGAGAGGCGCCAGTGACTACAGAGGGATGGACAGCCTGCCATCTTTGTAATAAAACAAAAACTTAACGCTCACTTGTCACTCTACCATGTATAAGTACGCACAGAAGAAAAATAAAGTACCTATTTGAGTTTCAAATTGATCAACGCACAGTTTTCAGCAGGGAAATCTGCCACAAAATAAGGAATTTTCCCAATAGTCTTCACAGTCAGTTTTAAAACCAAAACAAAGTTAGCCTTTTGTGGAAAGCCGTACTTAAATTGATAGAGACAGAATGACTATACAATATTGTCCTGAAAATATCGGGGAAAATGGAAATTAAAATTGCCGCTTCAAAAAAACCTTTTAACCCTTCGATGATACAACATGTACTCACGACAGTACATATTTTTTGTTGGAAAATATCACCCATTACAACTTATTAAGATTCAAAAGTTTGAAAGCTTGAGTTTCCGTATTTAGTTTAAGAAAAGCTCGGTGTCAGTAACAGGGCTTAATCACCTATGCGTCTAGACGAGTTGATGAGTGATTAGTCTGTGCCTACCTTCCATCTTTGGTTCTGTATGTTTTTTGTCTATGCGTTAATGTAGAGATCCTTACGCTTTAAGAACTGAGTCTGTAGACAACTAACTATTATTCGTTATAGACTCGATTTCGTGATCGCTTCGTAACTGAAACGTCCTTTATTATGGTAGTAAGTCATTAGATTTTCATGACTACCTACTTTACAGATATCTTAACCGAAAATTATTATAGAAATTAGATAACATACATTTTTGTTTCTTCAAAATGACGAATACCTTTTCAGATACTGTTATCACCTTTGTTTTTCACTTTTGTGATCTTCTCTATTATCTATTACCTGCCTATCTATGGCGATTGCCATCAACTCTTTTGTTCAAAGGTTTTTATTCATAGATTTCCCGGAAAATGTACAGATAACTCAGATAAGAACTAATAGGTAGCTCCTTTTGAAAAGTTATCTAAAGATGTTTTATTTTATTTTGTTGTATTTTAAATATTGCCCTGCTTTATGGCTCATAATTTCAGAGAATATCTGATAACGTTTTTGAAACCACATAAAATTATTTCAGTATTTCATTAGGGAAATGAAAACAAACTTCGCCCCCATCGTTATTCATATAAAGTGGTAGGGTAGACAGAAAAAATGCAATTTAGAAAACTCTCCCGTTCAGGAATACCGTCAAATTCTAACATAAAAGCATCGATGCCACATTTAAACTGATTTATCTTCCTTTGTGTCTCCCCTCATGAACGAACATACACTGAAACCTACATCTACAACTACATAAGTGGCATTATACTAGAGGTAGAATCATATAGGGTAAAAATATTCGGCAATGCACAAATTTTACTTCCTTCCTCTTCACATTTAATACGAATCGTCTTGTCGATTCTGATACCTCCTATCAATAAATGACATAACGCATTTTTTTCAGTAGAGGCTCACCTTATGACTGTTCTACAAGCTCTACCTACCATTACCGTAACACCTATCATACGTACGTAACGTCTGCCATCATCTTACACATACTAGGTTTGTTACACGCACACATAAACCTTGATGGTTCAACAGTGTGTTCTGTGGAATGGATGCATGCCCTGTCACTTTCCTCGAATATACAGTGTGAAAGAGATGGCTAGCCGCGGGGGGAGACGCAGTCTGAATTGATAAAAGCAACAGCGCGGTCGTGACGAAATTCAGTTTGAAAAGAATCGGCGTTCGGAGTGCGTCGTGCCGCTCGCGAGGTTACGCGGCGAGGTTAAAATGTGACTGCGAGTTCTTGATGAGTGCCATAATATTATTATTGTCAGATACAGTGAACGGACGCATTTCGAAGCGTGTAGGGGCTTGCAGTGCCGACACAGCCGTTGGTGACGTGGCGCGTCCAAGGATTAAAAGTTTACTGCGACGAAAACCCACCCGTACAAAAAGTTTCATCGCGGTCTCAATACGTGCCGAACAATTGTAATCACGAAGCGTTACTATCAGATCACTCTCACTGATGTAGAGGTGCACGCGCTATTCGAAAATTCTAGAGTAGGACAAGGAAACACTTGTTTGTTTTGCATACCGTTCGTTTTGGCTAGTGTTTATTGGTGCCGGTTGTGTTATTGGTCAAATTATGGTTGTTACCAAAGTCGATAACATGGCCTCGTTCTCTACATACACGGGAAAACCGAAAATATTCTTCCCAAAGAAGGTAAGAGTTAGCATAGCAACGCATTGTTTACATACTAAAACTCAACAGCTTTAACGAATTTCGTTCAAGTTATGAATAAAATTATAATACATAGATAAACAACTTTATTTCCAGTCTGTTACAACACGGAAACGGCATTCTAAAATTAATACATAGATTAATGTAAACGTAAAACGTGACGTACTAGATATGTATACACGCAATGAATATTAATTAATTTAATTAATAAAAGACATTTGCATATTCAGATAGCGCATTTTCACTTTTGCGAACTTATTTTTATTCGGGTAGGAATGAGTGTATCATCTGTGGAATGAATGTAGAGTTAATTTAAATTTAAATTGCATACATTTGATACCTTTTTGTTTGTAAATGAATATACTTCTAGTTTTAATTAAGAAGTTATTTGCAATGCATATTGCGGAGGTTTAAATCAGATATTTTTTGTATAATACACAGGCAGATAGATACGAGTAGAGCCCAATTTCCGCCTCTACAAGGATACATAATACTTGAATGCTATCCAAACTCTACATTTGTAACCAAAATATTACTATCCTGGAAGGATTCGTCGAAATATTAATCAAGATCATGCTTTTTTATGGATGTAGAGCAAACAAAGTGCTAAACCGGATCTGATGAGCACTCATCAAAGATTAAACTTTGGAAAACCTCAATAACAACGATCGACCACATCCGAAGTTTCATCACAGCATCCTGTTACTCTCACTCTCATATTGTTCACTGCATCCGTGTGGCTTATTTCACACAAGGTCTTCTGTGCAATATTGTCTGTGACCTACAATAAGCCCGCGCACAATTTTAGTCTTTTCACTTCGGTCTTAACGACCGGTTTCTTATATCACGCATGGGTTAAGGGGTAAAACCGTCCTCCATCTGGGCAGTCGTAGTGCAAAAGAAACCAAGCCTTGTTGTTATGCCGTCAAGAAATAAATCTCTATGAATGTAATTTCGTTTGATATGCCCGCTTCTGTTATCAGGCTGCGCGAACGCAATACGGCAATGCTTTACGATTGCACATTAGCTTGCATGCCTGTTTATGGCACAAATTATAATTAATAGTCCTCTATATAGGTCATGGCTGCGAGCAGAACTAATGATGATAGGAATCAAAGGACTTGGAATCAACGAAGCATAATGTTGCACGTTATTTTTATGGGCGATGATGATTGATGTCGTGTTGATTTCAATCGCATATCTTGATGACTATAGCTATAGAATTGTATGGGCAATCCCAACTAATATTATAAATGCGAAAGTAACTCTGTCTGTCTGTCTGTCTGTCTGTCTGTCTGTCTGTCTGTCTGTCTGTTACGCTTTCCCGCTTAAACCTCGCAACCGATTTTGATGAAATTTGGCATAGAGATAGTTTGAGTCCCGGGAAAGAACATAGGATAGTTTTTATCCCGGTTTTTGAAACAGGGACGCGCGCGATAAAGTTTTTCTGTGACAGACAAAATTCCACGCGGGCGAAGCCGCGGGCGGAAAGCTAGTTTATAAATAAATCAGAAATCTAACTGCCATCAAATAATGTGCTATCTTATTGATATGCAACATCCGTAGCATATGCCTGCAGTAGCTAAATTATAATATGCCGTGTGAATTTCTAATGGGTTTTAACAAAAAAAATGTATCTTTTTAGAATACATTAAAATTTTCGTAAATAACCAATCAGAACCGGCGCCGGTCATTCAAGTCAACGAGGGCAATTTAGATAAATTGATATTAAATTGCTTAACCAAGTATTATGGACGCTTGACTACGAATATTAGTTTAGTGGGTTGCTATTAAACGGGTTAGCAAGGAACGTATCACTGCAAATTTGCAATTAACACGTACTCGTAAATATAATTAAGTACGAATGAGTACAAGATTACTAAATTTTGTAGTCGTCTTGTCTCTACCTACCTGGAAAACTATGTCTTTAATATTCTCTAGTTTCACTTTAAACTATTTGTTTTCCTTCTATTCTTGGGTTTGTTACTCTATGTCTATTACAATGAAAACACCCATAACAACCATCCATCCCCAGACGCAAAAATCCTAAGAAATAGTGTAGGTTGATAGAAAAAAAGTGAAGACTATTTTGGCGCTCTTTGGGGAGATCTATCTAGCGGTAGACCTATGCTGAATTGATGATGATGGGTAGCATTTGATTGCAGCTTACTGATTTTCACCAAAAACAGGCAATATAAACTACCACACGTCAGGCTTAGGTACCTAGTCATTTGAGAATGATAGAGTAACGAATAACTATTCAATTATGCATTTCCGTACACTTATCAAATTAACAATCTATTACAATGCTCGCATTCCCAAGTCCATTGACTTTCCTCCTTTTTGTGGAGCATATTACTTCTTTTGTAAAAAACCTGGAATGCGTCAGAGTTAAATTGCTTATGTTCATCCATAACAGGGTGTTCCGCTAAGCGACAAGCCGCGCATTCCCTGCGCGCCAGCGTGTGTGAACCGGGTGTGCTGTAGGGTTACCATATGCAATTTCAAAAGTCCTGTCAACACCCAAAAATCTCAGAAAAAATGCGGAGAAATTTCTTAAAGAATATCTTTTTTAATTAAAAAAATTATCATCGTGTAGGTACTTGGTATTTTTTTCCCCATCTGAGCCAAAAAGCTGTCGCGACGGGCCGTTTGATTGAAGGCCCCTACAGTCCTCAAATGTCCGAAAAAACTCAAACGCATGGGAACCCTGACCAGGAGGAAGGGCCCTGGAATGCAGCAGGAATGTACTACACCGGCTATCTCCATGAGAGATCCCATACGATTATAGTGGTCAAGCCCCGTGAGAATTTGATCGTTATAATTTCAATGATGATTAGAGTTAAGTATTGAATTGAAACTTCTTACTAGGTATAGTTACATTGCCGGAAAAATTGGCATTATGTCCAAAAAACAGAAAAAAACCTCTAACTGTGGAATATAAGTTGACAACTTCTCAGTATCGAAATAACGGGCAGCCTCAATGCCTTATAGTAGAACATTAAACAGGATTGTAGAGACAACATAATATTTACAGTCTGGCCAGGTACATTCGTTATCAGTCAGCCTTCTGTTCTTTAACCTCATAAATAAATCATATTTACGGACTTTTGAAAAAATTCCACACAAAAACAACATCAAGATGTCCTAAGAGAAAAACAAATTAAAAGTAAAATATGTCACTGTGGGCAAAGACACTGCGATCTAGTTCTATATTATAAGTACATACTACATAGATCTGCTTTCCGGGTTGCCTTTTTCTGTTAAACTGTCTATTTATGGAGTCGTTTGTATGTGATGATTGGAAAATATAGCATCAACCTATCAAATCGACTTCCCTAGGCGATTATTAACAGCTGTTTCCGTGTCGAACGTCGCGATAGATCTCATAAATCTGAAGCGCAATGGACAGCGCAAGTGACTAGCGAATTCTTAGGTTGAGTTGCACCACCTGACTTTGACCGTAACTATAACGATAACCGGTGCTTTTTGTCTGGAGTTTGACAGATTTTTGACGTTTGTCAAAGTTAAAGTAAGATGGTGCAACCCAGCCATAATGTATCACTAGTTATAGGTACTATAATTAAATTGAAGTTACCGTCTAAATTATAGGTATGATTACGTTCAGAGAACAATGATTATTGCAACTTTGTTGTTTTCGCATGCATATTGTTTTTTTGTTGCTGGTTTATCTTGCTACAAGTATTATCGTAGCGTAACGTGTTATTGTAATATGAGTATTTTTATGAAATGCAAAATGAAAAACAAATAGGTATTTTACTGCACGTAGTGCACTTGTCTCAGGCTTTAATGATAACTTTTGAGTCCCTATTAGAAAACAACCTTTAAAACTAGACTCAGTATCGGTCTTAGATCCTGCCCTGTGATTGGTCTAAATATTGTCAATATTCAAACTCCTAAATCCCTGAGTTTAGCCCTCAGATCATAGAAGGGAATGATTCCCTGAGCCCATTCTGTTATACCTACGAAACTTGATAGGTACCCATTCACAATATCAAAATAAGTAAACAGTAAAGACAAGCTTTCAAGAGGCAACAAGGCAAAAGAGGCAAAAGGTCTGAGCATAGTTACTGGACTCAATTAAGTTACGAGACAAAGTCTGCGATCCAGACTTTCCTCGCAGGAAGCGGCTGGGGCTCCGAAAATAGCGTTTCCTTTCGACGCGTAAGTAGGAAGTGGACTGTACTCAGTTTTCCGGCCGCCTACACGACACTTATTGAGTTTACAACGCGTTTGCAGTGCGCCTACGCCGCCGTCTGGATTGAAGTGCTCACGCTGCGCGATACTGATGGCTAGCCATTTGCGGTCTATGTAATGAGTGCTTCGAATAAGTACTTATTAAGTACAATGCGAATAACTTTGTCCGTCTTTTGTATTTTAATGAATTTTGATGTAGGCTAGTTGGGAAGAGGAAAAAGATTCCTTTTGTTGGAAAAAGAGATTTGAAAGAAAGTGGGAATAAGTTCGTCCGTACGTTAAAAGTTTTAAGTGTAGACCGATGAATTTTAATTAATTTTTATGTAGAGTTTGCTGGGTACTGAGAAGATAAGCCACCTTTAGCTGCAGAAATAGATTTGAAAGGAAGTGAAATAACTTTCAACAAACAAAAGCTTCTTTAAACTCATACCTACTAATTTGTAATGAGTGTTCAAATATTAACATCAATAATGTAGAGTTCTAGCATTTTAATTTGGATATTTTATAAAAGCAGTAAAAACTTTTGAGTTTGTTTGCGCTGGAAGTTAGGTTTGTTTGCAAAATGTGTAATATTCGACAACATATTTTTGGCACAAGTGTGAGTGGTTCCGCACGTGTGCATCGCAGACAAATGAACGCGTTTGTGTAACTTGCCTATTATTTTGAATCTAGATAATGTTGGCTACCATCCTGTCTAGATCTTAGCTGATTTTCCAAAGGTCTTAATTAGTAATGGAAAGATAGAACAAATCTATTTCTGTTCTTAACTGAATAAAATTACTCTAACTTGTTCATAGTAAAGCGGACTTTAATGTGGTAAAAATAACAAGCACAAAGACCTTTTTCTTAGTAATAATGAAAAATTTACAAGACACGAAAGTTTATGTCCACCCACGCTACTTTTTGCATAGCCATATAAGTAACCATTGATTCCTTTGAATTTCTCAATTTTGATCAACTACAAATCAAAATTGAACGTTAATATCTAAATAACCGTTTGAGGTATATTTATGAAATTTGAAGCTGATATTTATCTTGCAAGTCTCAACTCATGTGCCAAATTTGAAGTGTTAATGCACAGTAGTTTTTGAGTGATGAGGAGTCAAAAGTGGCTCCAAGTGGTTCGTCTAAATATTCGCACGGTGCAGTCTCCTCCCTGAAACTAGGCTTAACATACTCCCGCATGTCTAGAATGTTTGCTCAATATTGATTTAGTCGATTTTCTCCTGTTGGGAACATGTAAGACAAAAATTAAATTTCCAATATTACAGACCTTCGAGAGCAGATGCCGCGAAAATTATTACAAGATATAGAAAAACTTGACTATCTCACCTGTAGCAAATTGAATAAGCTTTTTTTGGTTCATAGTAGTCATGTCACTAGAACGCATAGTTTCCGAGGATTAAGCGAAAAACCGAAAAGTGGTACCTTTAAACCCCCCTCACCCCGCCGGCTCAAGGGCTAAGGGCGGGGACTTTTGCTATGTTCACCTCCTAACTAGTCTAAATAAAGTCCCGAGGTCAGAAATTGTGTTCCACGGATTTCTCTCTACACCGTCGTTAAAGCATTCATTTCAAAAATCAAAATCAAAATCAAAATTATCTTTATTTGTTTAGACTAATTAAATTAGTTCTTGCAAATCGTCAAATGCTCTTAAGGAGCCTATACATGTCTCATTCTTTTTTTGCCCTACCAGCGCTTCGAGACAAACATTTGGCAAGTGCTGAGAAGAAGCGCCGCAACAAACTCAGTCACCACTGTCTGCCGGTTTAAAAATATAAAAAAGTAGGAAGTTACATACATTCAGAAGCAAGTTACTTACCACCACGCGCTCCCGTTGATAGAAGGTGGCCTTTAAGACGCCCATCTAGCACGAGACCGCGTGGCAGTTTTGAATATATTTCTTTAGTGCCGTGCTAATTTCTAGGTTAATTGTTGCGTTTTGATACATATATTTTATGTCAGGTATATCTTTCCTTGACCAGTCCCCGAAGGACATTGACTGGACTATAGGTTGGTAGTTAAGAAAGTAAATATTTATTGCGACTCTATCCATTCTAAAAATTTTAAAATATTCAATCGTTCTAAATTCAATTTTTAAATAGTTTTTTCATCAACATTTTTTTTTTCTTCATACATTTTATTTTCAGCCAGTAAAGAATGCACAATGGTGCCAGGAACTGTATCTGTTTTCGAAAATGTAATTAAAAATACAAACGCTAATACCTAAATACCTTTTTTTTTCTCATAAAGTTGCACTGGTTTATTTCCAGCCAGTACACTGAACCGTAAACAATAGGGCAAACTGAATACAGAAAAATATGTTTACACGTACTCCTTGTTACTTTTTTATTAGATTAATCAATCTGTACTGAGGTCAGATGGGACGCGTGGTGCGTTACAATTTAAGTAAGCACCTACTGTTATCTTTAATTTTCTCTGGGCACAGAGGTGACACGGTTGATTAGTGGAATTAAAACGAAATTAGGTCCATTTGAGTTTCATCCTCAGTTGTTTTTACGAAAATGATAATTATGTTTTTGCGCGAAAACTAAGTTTGTATTTTTTTTTTAGTTTTGTTGTTTTTTAAATTAATACCCTCCTATTTTCGCACCAAATCTTTTACACTATTCACGTAATCAAGGCTAGATGAATCCTACATAAAAAAATACTACTTTATTACTGATCGTAATTTAGATTAGTGGCTGAGAACCGAAGAAGAATATTTCTCAATGTCAAAACAAAAATATTTATTGCAACTATACTAGCAATTAATGGTGATTGGATTGATAAAATTCAGCTTATTTGCTTTGAATTTTATATGGCTAGTAATCAAAATTCATTATTATATAAAAACAAGGTGCATTCGTTATGATTTACATCATTAGTAATTAGCAGTTTAATACCATAAATTATTCTTGTATAACAGCAATAAGCCTGCCATTTGTAATCGTTTTGTTGATCAATATAGGTAATATATCACGTTTCATTACCAAAACTTCATTAGTTAAATTATTATTAGTAAACGAACTATGAGTCAACGGTTACAAAACAATCATTATCTGAATCATATCATATTATTATGAATGAGACAGACAGGTCGATGCAAAATCGCAGATGTATAATTTGCATATTATACCTACATTAATCCACAAATTGACTTAATAATCTTTAATCCGAGAACCAATTAAGAATACAAAAATGGCTCCTTTAAAATCCTAACGAAGTTGTTTTACAGGACAATCTAATAAAATAGGAAATTTAAGACATTTATGCAAACTGTGGAAATTGATAATCGCCGCTTCCAATGATAATGTCCGTTTTGTTACTTTTGTTCAACCGAAACGTCCTACGCAAAGTTATTAGTTTCCTTATAAACGTATAATCGGGCAAATTATATTTACACAGCACTCTTATAGATTGGTAGGTACAGTTCACAAAATATCAGACTGTATTTTAAAAAAAATTAAATAAGGTTTTTTGCATTGAGAAATTAAGGCATCTGAAACAAATCCATGTCTCTGCTCTACTTCAGGCTATAAATGACGTCAACCCACGACAGATAGTCCTAATAGCACCTGCATGAATAGCACCTATCCTAGTCCACGAAGAGCACCTCTAGATATTTTGGGTCGGAGCTAGTTGCGACTTTTCGCGTGTAAGGCAACTGCTCAGTGTACATTTTTGTTGAAGTCACACTTTATAAACTTTGTTTCACATTGTGTTTCATTGAAGCCGTACCCGTAAAAATCTTTTCCTTTTAATTTAATTATGTAACATTTAACGCTATTTATGTATCGTATCATTCGTATCGCATAAAATTAGCTATCTCGTTGTCATCAGCAATAAAATGCGTCATGTTTTGACGGATATCCAGTCGCAATATAGGCATAATTTTTGATATGACGTAAAAGTAACAAGAAAGATAAAAGTAATACTTATGGAAAGATAAAATATATAAACATAGGTATATTGGCGTAATTTTCTTACAGGTCTAAAGTAATGTAATAGCTTATCTTTCGGGCAAACACAGTTATGTTATTCGTCTCAGTTTTGATTGGCTCTTTACCTGATAAGTTGACAAATAAGTTTGCAAATATTTTAGAAAACTTTGATACATTCTACAGTCACAAGCACACGAGTTTCCCAATGGACTTTAATTATATCGGGTTTTTTTGCTATTAACTGTATATTATTACTGATATTTCGACAGTTGTAGGTATGTGCCACGGTCACTGAAGAATTCAAGTGATACGGGTGTTTAGTAGTAGGCAATGTTAAATGATAAAAAATAGAGATGAAACGGATATCCGGCAACTATCCGGTAGGCCGGATATCCGGCCTAAATTTACTATCCGGCCGGATACCGGATAGTAACTCACTATCCGGCCGGATACCGGATATTAAAAAACTGCGACATTTTCCTATTAATAAAATGAAATACATTAATCTTTGAGCTAAATATCAATGAAATGGCTTATAGTAATGACGGCTTTTATTTAAGGTCCAAAAAGTTACAAAAAAGCCATATTAAGGCCTTTCAAAAAATTTATTTCTTTTTCTGGGCTAATCACTCTAATGACGAATACATAGATAGTAAACATCTGTTAATGTCGAAATATTGCCAAATAAAAAAGGCGATCTTTTTTTCACTGATGGTCTAGTTTCATAATCTGGTCTCTGGTGATATGATGCATGCAGTTCAGTCAGATTACGCAGCAAGTAAACTAATTTAATTTCCGCTATTCAATCACACACTCGCTATAGCAACTGAAATCACCCGAATTGATCTGCCCCCTAGACAAGTGGCAAAATCTGACATTCTATTCGGACGGATTCGATTTTCGAAAAGTGTGACTAGTCTAGTCTACTAATAGACCCACTGATCGCGTTCGAAGCACCTGTGCAGCGCTAAACTCGTCAAGACATGCAACTAGACAATGGGCCAACTATCCGGCCGCCGGATATTCGGCTATCCGGCCTAGCAGCCGGCCGGATATCCGGTATCCGGTATCCGGCCAAACAACTATCCGTTTCATCTCTAATAAAAACCATGTAATTATGATACTGATCATGAAGGTTTAAACAATATTATTTTAAAAGTAAAATTGTCTCTATAAACTAGTGTTCGACGCGCGTGTACGAGCATCTAGCTTTTATACTTAGATGAAGGACATACATTTCCAATGGCTTTAAGAGTAACATTTAACACAACGTACATTATTTATAGGACTTGTAGTTGTCTAAAATCGTGCGTACTTGGAGTGTGGATCTATACATACTCGTACCTTATTATTTTAAAATGAACTCTGACTTATGAAACATTTTTCTTTGCAGGTACGTTCTGAGGAATCCCTGCTGGAATCGCCACAGAAGAGCACACGATGGGTATGTCCGCTTTGCATCTCTTTGGTGGCGGGTAGTCTTTATGTAGAGTTAATAAGGTAACAAATACTAGAATACTAAATAAATAAATAGCTAAATACTAGGTTTTATTAAGGTCTGGGTTTAAAAATTATTATTGACAACATACTGAGCATGCCGAAAGATCGCATGTGCATGATAGTGTACATAATCAATATTATGACCAAAACAAACTTGATATGAAATAGTTGTTTAATATGAAGATTAAAAATTCTTTAATACGCCATGCAATGTATGAAATGATTTATTGAGTTGACTAACTTAATAATAAAAGTAAAGAACATTAGAGGCCTAAGTATAATGTTCAGCAGTGGACGTCCTGTGGCTGAAATGATGATGATGATGATAATGAAAGCTCTCATCCAAGATGCAAAGTCACTTAAGAAAATCCCTTTAGAGATTAAAGATACAGTTAACAGTTTTGTTCCACTTCTATTTCTCGCTTCCATTCACTAATAAATTGTGACTCTACATCCAGTTGTCATATTGGAAAGCTAATATTACCAGCCATTGTTATTGTATCGGTACCGAAGTGTGCTACCGCACCATTTTATTATTGCGCTGTGCGTCACTATTCAAACAATCGTCCACAAAAGGAATGTTTCTGTTTCTGTGGAAACGATATGCTTAAGGCTGTTAATGTAGAACGGTTAAAATAATGTAATTCTTGAATTGATATATTGATGGTTGAGTTTTGATTGATAACTAACTAGTGCTACACGGGAAAGTTAGTAAAAAGAAAGGACGACTAACGAATAAGCGGGGAAGCTTAGTTATACAATGCTCTATGTAACTGTTGTAACATATTTAATACTTCATAAACAAATTACAAATAAAATACAAATTAGTAGTTATACGGACTAAGTTTTAGAATAGATGGTTAAAAAAATGTCGCTGTTGTGTGTATTCACTAGGTATTTTAAATATTAATAATCTACACGACAAAATAAACGTGTGACAACGTCCTTCATATTGATGTCTGATATAATAGTCGTTGAAATTCCAAAGGAAATCTACATACAAGCATTATCTTGACTTCAGACGGATATTTATAGCTGTTGTATTAGTACCGAACAAACAAAAGCCTATCTATGTTAATGATTCAATGTACCTCGGACTGAGGTTAAACGTGTTCAATTACGTTGTAAGGCATAATGAGTTTGCAGTTGTTTTTATCAGAAGTAGGTAACATAATTATGTCTCTGTTCCACATTAATCTTTGGGGAAAAAGATAACGTAGCTACTTTTAAAGCCTCTCCTTGATTTGCGTCTGCTACTAAAAAAAAAACTCTAACTAGGTGGACTGACGACCTGGTAAAGATTTCGGGAAGAACCTGGACGAAGGCAGTGCAGGACCGATCGTTGTGGAAAATCTTAGGGGAGATTTTTGTCCAGCAATGGACGGACGTCATTTGGCTGAAACGAACAACATTATTTTAATTTTGATTTACGTATCCGTAAACTGCTAATCATACTCATTCTGTGTCTTCTTTTGTTTTAAAACAACCGTTAGTTTTAACCCAAAATGACGTCCAAGATGGGCATCGATTGGCCACGCAATATTCGACTTTTGGCCATGCTATGTTCAACATGATAATAACAAAGGAACAATTTCATGTCATTACTCGAGTAAACTGTTCAAAGGAGAGTCGCCATTGTTCTTTGCTCATTATGCTAATTAATGTATTCGGATTTTCCAGTTCCAGTAGATTTCCACGAAAAGTTTTTTGCCTGTGCAATACAGGTAGTTAATTATTTTAAGACCCGTATTACGAGGACTCAAAACTCGATTCAAAGTTCAATCTCAAGAAGAGTTTTATTTGCAATTAAACATGCTAGAGTATAGATTTTCACTTGTTTTCATTAAATGGGCCTAAGAATACTCATAAAGTTTTAAAATTGAGTAGTACTTGACAATTACTGAGTACATTTAGACAAAAAATATAATTAATTGTCCAAGAAACGTATTACTCGGCTCTTTTAATATTTTTCCCATCGCGAAAAACTAACTAATGATCATGATACGTTATTAAGTCTTACCGCAAAGTAAGCATAAAAAGCTACATAACCATTCTAGTGGTTTGAAAATGTACTCGTACTTACATGATTCTTACGTACATTTTCCGTATATTTTCGATATATTCGTCTGCAGAATTATCAGTGCATCTTATCTTTCAGACTTGTTCATGGGGCTTAGCCTAACACAAACATTTCAAACGTATCTGGGAGGAAACAGGGGATTTTCTATTGAGATCACCATACCCACTTGTAGACTTTCGGTAAACAGGCCTATGTGTCACAACCTTAGATTAAAACAAGTCACAACACAAGATTTATGTTTTTTATAACCCTGTGTTTAAGCAAACTGCAAAAGACAAAAGTTTATAATACTAATCTACGTAGGTATAAATGTAGAGCGTCGTTTTAGACATAAAAACATCTCTTAAAAATAATACGACAATAATAAAACTTTCTAAAACTTTCATAATGCAGGTAAACAGCTTAAATCCTTCACCTCCCATAAAAGTAAAAACTGTGTTACGGCAAGATAAAAATTCTCATAAAAATACTTTTTGAAGGACCACACTTTGTATTTCCATAAAATGCACTACGCTGACCCTTCAAAACTCAGACCCAACGATTTTTATGCTATAAAACAAAGAACCACAGAGGATATACCTAGGTGGATTAGTAACCAAAACAAAGAAAAAACGATAAATGAATCGGGGTCAAGCATTTGTCATCATACCGTAACTTTTGAAATGTAAAGCAAAGGTATTTCTCGATTATATCGATAATAATATCGATTAAAATGATGCAACGCGATCGCCATCCGAACTCTATGTGATGACTTCACCTTATATGTTTTTTGTGAAATATTTCAAATCTTATCGTTGATCAAACTAGTGAATCACCAATTTAAATAAAGATGATAGTTTATCGGGCATGGAATGCGCTAATCACTGAAATGTTTTATTGTTGTTTTACATTGCTTAGGTGATTCCGGGTATGCATTCCCTGAATGCCTAGATAAGATTGGATACAAATGCATAAAGTGCTGATAAAGTGACAAAAGAAATGTGGGCTGCACTGTTTTGTATGCGCTTTAGTGTGTTTCTGAGGAAAGGCTTTCGAATGCGTGCTAATATTCGAGAAAGTGGTACAAAGGTAGAAGCAGGATGTCTGGGTAGGGTGACAAGGCAATTACTTAAAGACGGACATCCTATTTAAACAATGTCTTAAAACTAGAGATACTTCAAACGAGGTAGAATCACATGCTGATTCAATTATTACTTTGTCTATGGGAGACAAATACGTACAAAGAAAACTTCCCGACACATAACATTACAGTGACTTGGAGCATCATTTTGTGCCCATCCAATAACACTTTGATAATAAGAATTCCTCTTAGAACAATAGTAACAAAACCACTTCTCAAACTCTACCATCTAACAAACTATTTACATAAAAAAATAACGTTAGTTAGCCAGAATCGTCAGTTTGTCTGGCAAGTCCGCTTTTTTCATGTAACCTGGCAACCCTGTGGTGTGACTCACCGTTGTACTAGGCACCGGCGCACGCGCAGGTAACATCTACAATGCTGCGTATGGCAGTGATAAGCCGCCACGTGAATGAACGGTGACTCAGCGTTCGACTTCGACTCCTGGTTATTTGTTGAGGAAAGACCGACTTTTCCTTACATTTTGTTATGTACAGTAAACAATCTTAATCAATTTATTGTTTACCGAAGAGTTTGCTTCTTATGATGCTGGTGGTATAAAGTTTCTTATGGCTCATATTTATAAATCAGAAGCTTAAAATGTAAACTAAGTCAACAAATAAACCGTTAGCATTTGTAGAGTATGACGACCTTTAACAAGATGAAACTAGGACTGATATTAGAGAATTGCTAAGAACCTAACGTGCATTGGGAAAGGCCACATGAAATCGTTATACAAATTATTCTGAGAATTTTACACTTATAAATATAAGACCTACCAGGTGGGGTATTAAAATCGCTTTGAACTCATTCAATGCAGGCTTGAATCAACCGTCCGATAAGAAAGGTGCCACATTTGGCAGTGGTCGCAGTCTGAGTCATCATGACAAACTGTGGAGGCTCGTATGGTTTGACTACAGAGCGTATTGCAAATTACAACTTAACGCATTAGATGTTTGGTTCAATTTTGATTGTGACTAGTCGACATCAATTGTTCTGCTTTAGCTGTTCCAGTATCCAGTACAATATCGATAGCTCTATCATTATTCCTATATCATATCAAACGCGATGTCGACACCGTCAATTATTACGTTACGTTATCAAGTGTGACACCACCGAAATAGTTATAATAATGATTATGAAACAACAACACTCGACGAATCACTCGAATGCGTTTATGAATGAAACTACTCATGCATTTGAGTCATAAGTTCGTGAATTCGTAGTCAGCTACGTAGAAATGCACTACGGTTCAGATGACTCAATAGTGGAGTCAGTGATGTTATTGTTGACATTGTGTTTTTCTTAAACGCAATGCTACAGAATACACGTATACATCGAAGAGGAAAACTAAGCAAATCCGGTCTTATTAATGCTCTTTACAATAACATAAAATGTAGTGTACCTACTGTCCCACAGCTGGGCCAAAGCATCCACCAAGCATTGGTAAAAACTTTTTTCTTTGCATTCTTTCCCTATTAAAGGTCAAAAGTTATAGTTACACTATCTCTACAATATTTTACACCCCCTTCAAGTTTATTTCAGTACAAAATCTATTTTCTAAAGTTCATTTTATCTCTGTAACCTTTGGTTTTAGCTTTAAAAACGTAAAAGAAATAAACAGACAGACAGTAACACCAAAATACAAACATCGTAATTATAATGATTAGTATCTAAATATACCGTAGATCCTTGCCGTTATTTCATGTGATTGCTATAAAATATAAAGCATAAAAACATGCGTTGAACAAATATTAGCAGTCTCCTATAATTTTCGACCCTATTGACATTGACATTTTCAATGATTAGTTTGATCTCTATTAATTTCTAAGTGCGAGCTTTTTATGGCTTCACATTTCAATGAAGCGGTTTAACTGGACTGTTTTTTGCGGTGTTTGAAACAAGTATCCGTTGCTGTACCATAAATTGATCGCCTTATGGCTAAAGAGATAAGTATTAATATAGAATTAGAGGATTTACCTGTGTCTTCTAAGTAAACCAACGCGAAATCGTTCAATTCTTTTTTTTCGACGTCTGCGCAGACTTTTTTGGTCCGCCCAGCCTGTCTGGTCGTAGTGGTAAAATTAAACTCTCGATTTAGAACCACTAACGTAGCAACTGTCGCGTATGGTTCTTGCCACTTATCTTATACAGGAAATTCCTACTTGAAGATAGATATAATATTTCTACGTAATAACCTCTTTTAAGTACAAATAATTAAACCCAGAGCAATTTATAGCGAACGTAGTGGGTCAACAAATGTTGTATTAATTTACATGTCGATTGGAAAACGATATTCAGAATGTTAATTTTAAAAGCAGGTTTTTACTCTAAACATTTCCTATCTAGTTTCGACATTAGTTTTTCTAATTGTATATCTCGTTTATTTATGATAACACCTACACACATGCATCGAGGATGACCTTTGTATTGGCAGACAGGTAGTGAAACAATAACATTTTGTTAGTCATTATGCAAATTAATGCATAATCTGCACCCATAGGCCTTGTCAATTTTGTTTTTGCATAAGATAACAAGATAAATATCGACTGAAACAGAGACCGAACTTCTTCAATGATCTTTAATCCCTTTAAAGATTTACGAATATACTCAAATACTTAACTTTAGGCTATAGAATGTTCGATGTGCCTTAATGTTAATCGGCCATATGGATTAGCAAGATACCCAATATCTATTGGCGCGTGCTTAAGTAGTAGCTATAATGCTAGTATACCTACAGATAATAACTGAGATGGACAAGATACGCAAACGAATTTAGTAAACGTTTCATTTGCCGCAAAGTACTACCACCGATATTAGAGTCGACAGCACATCAGGGCCCCGATTGCGCTAATTTGTAATGTCTCCAATCCATTCGCGTTTCACCTCCAGTCTAAACTCTAGTTACACTTCTTTTCATTCCAGCTGATGTGCATTTCGGTATCATGGTAAACTTCAGGCGCAAACAATAACGAAACGACGAATTTATGTATTTTTCATTAAAATCCTGAAAAATCCGAACACCTTATTTTAAAAGTAAAATTACTAAAACACAGCAAATGATCGTGAAGCGTCTGAGAAAAAGTAGCTTTCTGTCTGCTTTTACTCATAAGGCCAGTAGCATTCCGATTACGTTACGCATTCGTTTGAACTAGCTGTCAAAACGATACCGCGATACGAATTTTTCAAAACAGCTGATGTTTGTTCGTCGTCCAGTTGCATTGCAGTTGAAAATTTTTAGCGTAATCGGGGCCCTGGCTATACATTTTTGTTGCAAACAGATCTATCACAACACAACTACATAAGATGGCACAATGTGTACCTTGATATGCCTCCAATACATTCGTTATACCGTGAACTCTGATTTCTGCGTGGATTACATTATGACTCAGTCTTATTTACGACTTTAGAGAAATTATTGATCGAAGTTAAGTTTTCAAACGATTCTTTGTTTGACGCAAATTATGGTCAGTCTTTATTTACCGGCTTTTAATGTTTTGAGTATTGTGAAAATCTGTTTGGTATTGTAAGACCTCCTGTAGCTTGATGAATTTGATATCGTAAGTCGATAGATTGAAATAAGGTAGGTATGACTATGAGTAAGTAGAGCGTTATCGTATATGAACTAAAATTGATTAAATTAACCATAACAACAATAAAAGTAGGTCACAAATTAATAGAAAGATACCTAATGATACTAATTATAATTTTACCATTCTAAACGTATAAGTTACTACCTCTGCCCTGCTCTGCTCATTATTAAGTCGTGTCAAACTTCTTTTGTATTCAACAAAGATCATTCAATTTACGATCTGACTGGACATAATGCAACTAAAACAACATCATAATAACAAACAACAAATCAACGTGTAGGCATAAGATTGAGAATGCGCTACTGTGTGTGGGAGTCGAAATAAATCAGAAAGACACACAATATGCTTCGAATTAATCACTTCGGACCTGGACATAATTAACTCGAGAGTCTTAACTCCTTATAAGGAAGCAGCGGGGAATGATTCCGATAGTTTCGGCTGAGCATTCGGCTTAATAGACAGATTCGGCTATAATATTCGTTTAATTATATTATCGAAGCGATGATTCGCCACACGAGGTTGTCTCTGACATTGAAGGGTCGTTGACTCATCTGACACAAGCCGTGGGACTCCCTTCTCTTGCGTTTTTTTAATCCGTTTAATATTTCATAATATGCACGGATTAGGTTTCGGATCATGTTCAGATGACTCTACAAAGTTGTCAGAAACTTTTCTTTTACCTAAAGTTTTGCATAAAGTAATGACTCTACATTACAGTTTAACCTTTGACAGAGCTAAAAATATCAAGAAATTATTTACTTTCTCGCCAAATAATAATGAGCAGTATTCAAGTACATAAACAGATTTGTAAACAACTCACAATCAGTCACGTTACATAATGTGGACTGTGTAGGTGCCAATATCTATGCCGCTGATTGTGATTGACGGGTACACTATTGCTCACACATGTCAATATTGATTTCGGCTGTTTGATAACCGTAGCAGAGCATCTCATCACAAGTTGTCCATGAAGCGGATGCGAAGGTTCGTGGGTGGAGCCCCCTCCTCGCTTCGCCATTCTAATTAGCCATTGTGGTAGTCGGTTAAGTTTGCGATCGCCGACAGTCAGCTCTCCGGCGCCGCCGCAGCGACACGCGTCCTAAGCGCGCGCGCGGCCGTCCCACCACGCGGCGCTCACGACAGTGATGACGATAAGTGACACAAAGTGCTCCCAACAAACAAAACAAAACTACAAAATGTGGATATTTAACAGACACTCCCAGTGCTAGTTCTAATCGTTCGCGCCACAAGGTAAATGCCATTATGCTCTACCCACTAAAACTGGCACCATTGTACAGAGGATTCTGGGAAACCACACAATCATATAAAATCCATTCAGCTATGCTCTATAAATCGCAATCGCGCTAGAAATGCCAAGGTTATCACATCAGTGAAACATAATGAAGGCAAGAAAAATCACAGGTAATTAAAGGCGATAAAGAAACTATAGAGCGTGTTCACGGAAAATATGTGAAGAGAAATGTCATAATTTGTGTTGGAGGACGAGTGATAAGAATAAATTATGTAGTTAACGAGACCGGTTTGTTAGGAGCTGTTGATCGCGATAACTGGCCGGCTTCTGTTATTCAATAAAGTTATTTGTATCTGGTGTTAAGCGTGGAGCGATTGTGCATGCCAAACTAACCTTCGGAAATAACGTCGCTTGCAGCATGCACCGCATTGCATCCACACTCCTCAGCCGCATTATACTAATGTCCTTTCGTGCGCACGCAACCTTAGGTTCAGTGCTCGCGTACTGAAGGTTCAAATTAATTTGGGCACCCAACAGCTAGAAAAGGTAATCAATTTAGACAGACATTTCAAATTGTACGATGAATTGCTAATCGTGAAAGCTGTTCTGGGAATGACCGTAAGGGGAACGCGGAGAATAGTTATTAGGTACGTATTTTGTTTGCCGGTAGCACACCGCTTACCTCCTCTTCATATCTAATTTCATCCTTAAGAGTGACTGGAGTCCTCAGGAAATACAGTTTATTGAGGAAAAAGCATTCATAATTGATCTATATTTAAACATACGAGGATTGTAATGTGCAATGTTGGCGTTCAATTTTACACAATCAGTGCGTTATAAAGCAAACAGAATGTAGGTGGGTATATGGGTGCAAGTGCAACCAGTCTCAAACTTTATTCTTTATAAAGATTTCAATATTCCTTTTCCTTTCTTTTCATCGTCCACTGCTGGACAAAGGCCTCCACCAAGGATTTGAACAAAGACCAGGCGCTTCCCGCAACCTTCACCAGGTTTTCGGTCCAGGAAGTTAGAAGCCTGTCTTTGTTACAATTTCTGATAACTGGTACATGTAAAGGTGACTGATAAAGAGGAATCCCTTCGAATGTAGAGTCATCACGAACAAAAACAATACTAGGCATTGCCGTAAGAACATCAGTGTTCACTTAATAGTACCTCGTAAATATTGATAGTAGCTAATTGCTAGAGCAATTATTTCTGTGATCTCTATGTGCGACGTGTCTCAAACGTAGAGAACAATGTTCTCGTTAGAATTACTTGTCGTTATGTAGAGTCACAAAACATTGTGAAGAATTCTTACATAGGTTTACAGTACTTAATCTTAGTCAAGGAATCATTATCTACATAGATGGTAAAACTAAAACGTAAGTAAATTACAGACTCTACATGATTGACCATTACTATAATCATTGTAAGTACTAAAATGCTGTTGTCTACTACACTACGAGTATAATAAGTATAATCAGTCTGTGATTCTGCCTATAAACAATGCTTCGTTGTAGATAAGCAAATAACGCACGCCATTATAGCCAACAAACTATTAAACAATATTTTTGCATACACAAACCTTAATGTATTTTTCAATCATATATTTTTAGTATTGATTTGGAGTGTTGAAAAATTATCGTCAGCATTTAATACCTAAAGATAGATGAAACTTCCTAAACTGTGCTTTCAGACAATAATGAGGGTCCAAAAACATGTCTCATGCCCGTTTTCACCATCAATCCCTAATTTTTAAGTGACCCCTATGGTAACACATAGCAGGAATTTTGTTTTCTTAAAGAAACAATTTGTTAAACTTAATAATAAGTGAATTAATATTGAACGCACGTTTGATCGCTCATTTCATCCGTAATAGGTTTAACTTAATAAATTATCATTTTACGTCTAGTTTCAATAATTTTTAGCCGTCCAATATTTTTCCGCACTACTTGTAAAATGCTCAAGAACTTTCCTGCCCCAGCGGCCATCAGCTCTTCGAGCTATGTAAAATGCAGTTATACTTGATCAAATTCCGTTTTCATAATATACGAGTATGTATAGTTAAAGTAAAATACAGTTTGTAATCTAGCCCGTTCATTTTATCAACAAACGTCAATGCTTATCACTGGCGTCGGGTCCAGTGACGTCCGCTTTCGATTCAGAAAATACCCTGCAGCGCCACAATGAAATCAGCACGGTGTCTGAATTGGGAACTAAGGCGCCAGCGCAGCGTGAAATTCCATAATACAGTTCTTAAAAAATTCAAGCAATACTCCCAGGCCATCCTGGGAGTATTGCTTGAATTTTTCAAGAACTGTATTATTTTCTACTAATGTAGAAATTTTCTTGAAATATAAACTAAGTTATTCAAATTATTTAGTTACGTTTGATTGATAAAGTATGTACCTACAGTCAAAATCAAACAGCTCATGACATCCAAAGTATTCCAAAGTAGCCAAAAAGTTTGCAACACGTCTTTGTTACACTGGAATAAGGTTTATCACATTTTCGGTCACTTTGGGTGTCACAAACTATTTAACTGTACATAATAATACGGTGAGTGAAAAAAATAATGCGCTAAAAACATTTTGATCGTTATAAAATTCTTCAAACACTCATCTAAGTAGATTAGCTCTAACTAGCTAACTATTATCTTCTTTCACGCTTATAAGAGAGATCGTTTTCTGGAAATGTTACTATGTTTCTCATAACCATGAGTCATGGTGAGCACAATTCAGACTGTTGTACGGTCAACTTTTTGCATCGATGACTGTTAGTCATCGGGCTAGGGATAGCTCAATTATCAATGAAGTAATCGAATACGTAAGAAACATGTGAATGAGTTGGCCATTGAGGAAAACGAAAAAACATTTTAAGTTACGAAAAACTGACTATCGTCTTAAACTTTTAAGTTTCAGTTACCTATGTTCTGCGGTAGAGACAATGTAAAATCGTGATAGTGTTGTATAATTTTATCAAAAATTGATGTTACGGTACCTGTAATTATAATAATTATAGTAATAATCAATCTTATAGTTATCAAAACGGATATAGATTAGAATTTCCTGCCAATAGCGTAATTCACAATAACAAACACTATCACAATCCGTCCTCAATAAGAAAGTGGAAATTCAAATACTTATTTACCTATCTCGCTTCGCTTTTCGAATAACAATAACCGGTCATAGAGCAATTAATCGGTATCGCGTCGTATCAAATGATTACGATTCTCGATGTCAGCGGTGGTGACGCAACGATCGCAGTGACATCACCGCGCGTCAGCTCGCGTCACACGACGCCTGATACACCCAACTTGTTGATGCACGTTCAACTTGTCATAGGCAATAAAAAAATAGAGTCAATTTACGCCAGGACCGAATATTTTATGCACGATTATGTCGATTATGTTTCCGTAGTATGTAGCTTAAATTCGTAGGTTAGGACCTCCGAACTCCGAACCCCTTTCAACAAGTTCCAAAATTTTGTCAGAAAATGCATATCTATCTGATTTCAAGTTTCTCGTAGCAATTTCTTTAATAATTACTTACTACGAATTTCGTAGCACAGTTTTCGACTACACATTTCTTTTACTTTTTTAAACGTATCTTATCATTTTCTATGTAGTAATTAATGCTTCACGCCAGTATTATCTTTAAGTATGCAAAGTTCAATAATGATAACCGTAACCCGTAACCAAACATGGGATTGCATGTGATAATAAATAGTTAGCAATGAACTAACATTACTCGGAAGAAACACAAGTAGGTAAATTGATAAGGCTTATATTTCACCGTAAAAACGACGATGACGTCTCCAATCAAAGTTAATTATTATTTATTAGGATGACACATAACCGACTTGTATTACATGAATTTCTAAACAACCATTTACCTGGTGAGTCACAGCACCAATTATATAAGCGCAATAATAAATACAGTTAAAAGGAGTTGATAGTGATTTACATAATTAAAACCAATCAAGAGAATAAGGTCTTCATTTACTGACGATAAGTTTTTTACGTCCTATTGTCTGACGGGATCTATTGATGACGACTTGCGACATTTGAACTAGGGTTACCCATTAAAGGTTAAATTACGGAAAATAGTAGAATAAAGTTCCGATTAAGAGATTTTCGGCTTAGTCAAAATCTCGTTTTTTGTTCTATTTATTGTGAGAGTCACTAAGGTCTTAATTTTTTAACAAAAGCATGTTAAAATATGATCTAACTGATAGAGTTAGATAAGAGTTTATAATTTAAAATGTATGAGGTAGTCTCTAATTGCATTGTAAGGAAGTTTCTGAAGTGGAGACAGACAAAACAGTCTTTATAGAATAGGAAAGAATATCTTCTGAAGCTTCTATTTTGGTAATTTTTTCTTTTTTGGGGAAAACCATACAATAGGCAACCCTGACACAGAATGGGTGTTCAAACAGTGCTGAGGATGTGAACCGTAGGCGGGCCATCAATATGCGTCGTCGGAGACTGTGCGTTCGACACTCGCACGCATGCCTTGAATGCTTGATTGATAGCAACCGGACTCTCCAGTGACTCACTCTTCGATATTACATTACATCAAATGGCTCCTTTGACCCCATTCATCGGGTTCAATAAGTGAAGTCCTTGCACTAAATTCGAGCAAACTATTCCCAGAACAGCGGCGTGGCACTGAGCTACAAACAACCATATATCAACCTAGATCTCCCAGTATCTTTTGTCTCAAAGCAATTTAAATAACGGCTAGTTCACGACACGTTCAGCCATAATAGTTATTAGGCTCGTAACAAACACTTAACTGCTGTAATCTGAACCCCAATACGTACCATTTAATGAACAATGATAGAGCGCTATTGAAATGCAACTGCATTCAGCTATGTTGTATGTATTTGCATACTTTACGCCTAGTAGAAAACACATTAAAGTCAATAATCTATATCCATAATTATCCTATTCTTAAGCCATGAGGCAATTATTATCTTGTACCTTCATATGAACCCTAAATAGTTTATAAAACAGGGAGAAGAAAGGGAACTGTTTGAACCTGATTTCAGATCCATATCTGACATGTCAATCCTTAATTACGTTGACCTTTTAACTAAAAAGATCTTGACATCTAAAATGGCGTAAGATCTGATTCCAACAGCCTTTTGAATGTACCAATAACCTGCTCCAAATACAATTAGGTTAATATTATTTTAAGACAAGTTTACTTTTCCTTAAACTAACCAATTGTTTCCTCTTTACAGATACCACTAGATGGCAGCAGCCTGAAGCACAACGGCAGCGCCAAGGACCTGGCCTCCGTCATGGAGAACCTGAAGAAGAGCTCCCTCGTCTCCCGCCAGAACCAGAGCCTCAATACACAAGTCACGAGTTCTGCTCAACAGGTGAGCGCCATGATTTATCTCGCTTTTGAAAATACTACACTGGACCGTAAAGGAAAAGGGTCAGTTAGAAAATGTTCAATATCTTTAAAAGTACTTGACCTAGCTTTATAAAATACTAGCTTACCGCCCGCGGCTTCGCCCGCGTGGACTACATATTTTTTTCCAAAATAAAATGTAGCCTATGTTACTCGTGGATAATGTACGAATGGTGAAAGAATTTTTTAAAACGGTCCTGTAGTTTTTGAGCCTATTCATTACAACCAAACAAACAAAGTTTTCCTCTTTATAATATTATATATGAAATAAAGACTAAATTAATTCAAGCTTTTTTTCAAAATAACCGACCCCTTTTCTTTGCGGTCCAGTGTATTACAGTCTCCTTAACCCGTCCAGCATAGGGAGTGAACGCCAAATCACATTTGCCTATGGTAAATTAAATGAGGTACGTGCTTCTGTAGTGCTGACTAAATGACCTGAAGATAATAACTAGTAATAATGCCAGAGCTTTATAACTTTCGCGTTCCATTCATGTTTTTAAACATTTTTATTTAGTTAAAATTCTTGTCTGGGAGAAATTTTTACTTACTTCAACTAAAAACAGTCATTTCTTATAACTTCTACGGTGATTATTACGTAGAAACATGGTCTTAGCTGTTAATGACTTAATAACAATGATAAAAAACTCATAAAACTCATTTATTTTTGCAAATAGGCTTTTAAAAAGCACTTTTACACGTCCCAATATTAACCCTACTACTGCTTCGGGACAATAAATGGGCCAATGCTGAGAAGATGCAGCGCAAGAAACTCAGTCACTATTAGGTTTTTTTTTGTTTTGAACGCACATTGTCAAACATTGTAAACTTTTTACCTAGTGCCTGAGTGACTAGCAGATTCGACCACGAATTCATTTCCATCGATACCAAATAGACGATTAAGTCGATTAAGTAACTCGGTACCTACTTTTCATTACAAGAATTTAGACGAATTATTCTTTATGTTAATTTTATTGAAAAAAAAAATATGATTTCAGAATACGAGTAGGTAGGTACTCTTTAAATAAAGTAGTTATTACCTGTTCAATCGCTTACGTTTGCCTGAGGCCACAAAATCGATTATCAAATACAGATGGCACAACAATAAAGAATTAAACAAGTGGTATAGTTGAAATTATTTAAATGCGCAATTAGGGGCACTAAGTATTGATCTGCCATTGAACTATCATAAACGAATCCGCCCAATATGCAAATATAAGATTAAATATAAATAAATAATGCCTACGAAAACAATTGCAACACGTATAAGAAACAGTAAAGATAGAGATCGTCGTTGACGAGTGAAAACCTCGTAAGTCGTTTTTACCAAAAACACTTTTAAGAAAACCTCTTAACGTACATTTTGAGCTCACCTATGTTCGAATGGGATGATTATAGTGCCATAATATGTCGCGTTCAATGATTGTAAAAATATTCAGGGGACGGTTTTTTGTCTCTCCTGAAAAAAAAAAATTCGGTACTCTCGAGGTTTTCACTCGTCAACAATGATATCGCTCTGGTAGCCTAGGATGCGATGACCATTATTATTGTCTTATTGACGCATTTTATCGGTTTTCGATGATAAGCCCATGCATTTGTCATCTATTAACGACGATAGCCTTAAGATTTACCTATCAGATCAAGGTAACTAAAAAAACTTCGATCAGTTTTCCGAGATGGGCGGTAGTAATTTACTTAATTACGTTCGAATTAATCTTTTAATCTATCCAAACACCTAACCTTAAAAATATTAATTGAAATGAATTGATCATCATTTGGTAATGCATCGGAAATGTGTTATAGCATTACATTGATAAATAAATCATACAAACATATTAATCCGTAAAGATTTTGGCAACGTTACGACGAGGTTACGTGCCAAAACGGTCAAATTCAATAACATTTACTTTATTTTATGGGACATCTACTAATGTAATGTCCAACCGTACTAATACACATTTTGTGTCGAAATCCATAGACCTATTTTATTTAAATATAGACAGCTATTTCCGTACCGGCCTCGGTCGGTACATAAAATGGGCAAGATTTATTTTGAAGTCGCACTGCGTGAAAGTAGAAAAAAAGATACCGGTATTCATTTGAGGTATAAATTAATAAATAACTCAATTTTGCTGTATCTAATAAAATAAATTTATGTTCTCATAGTCAATTCAACAATTTCATTTTGCTAACTTAATAATTTACTTGGGCCAAACGTCAAAATGAACACACCAGAAAAATCCAAACAATCCAATTTATTCAAATCCAAGCTTGGCATGGAATCTATGGAATTAGAACACCATCGACGCATCATGGCTCATGTAATTCTGTTTTTACTTATTTTTTGCTTTAAGATAAAGAAACTGAAATAACCTTCAAAATATATTCAGAGGTCTTTTTGAAAATTATCTACCACACCATGGGATTTTCATTTCGATGCATTTAAATTATTTGTGGGAAGATTTAGAGGTGTTAAGTCATGACAGTATGATTAGACGCTGCCAGGAAAACCTTAAATTAATACGTCTCTTTGAGTTAAAACGGACAGCACTTACGAAGCAGGGGCTCCTAGTGTCATAATACGAACAAGCAATTAAAAAGTCTCGTTTGTCAGTCAGCCGTTGCCCAGCAGGGAAGTTGGCGAAACGCCAAAAAACATGGCGTAACGTAGGTCGGAGGCGGACGTAGGTGCGCCCTTAGTATGGATGTTACGTTTTTGATGTGTACCTCAACCTCTCTCACCAAATATCGTATATTATATTACAACACTATAGAAAATCCTATCATGATGACTTTACAAGCCAGTGCTCTGACATAAGAATGATAAAAAACTGATTAACCTACAGCTTAAGAGGTTCAAGTGGATCGACTGGACAAAATTGGTAGCAGCAAAACATAACGTAGGTTAAAGTAATAAAGACAGATTTGGTGCAATTTATCGATTAATAATCCGATTGTTTCGTAACATCGCGCAATCGGAAAGCGAATAATCGACATGATAAGGCGTTTGTCAGTCGTCACGTTGTAAATTTTTAATTTATATTCATAACGGGTCCACGTGGTATGTCGTATGAACTGGATCCCCCACGCTATGGTTCGCAGACGACATTCATTTTGCTTATGAGGGTTGGCACTCTGAGCCCAGTAGGTATTACAATATTATCATATGATTTATTATGTCGACATTTTTCTTCAAACTTCTCTTCATTATAAGCATACCGCTACATGGAAAGAAAGCATCTGTGATGTGCTAATGTGATAACTAATATATGTAGGTAGTCTTTACGAGGAGTTAGTGGTTGAAGCCATTGGGCTAATTTCGCTGCAAGTCCGTTGAAGATTAAGGCCAATGGCCTTCAGATGATGTATATTCTCTTCTGTGCCTTTTCTTATCTTCAAAGGCTGGTTTACAAAACTGCATTTTATTGATAATTAAGTGTGGTTCGTGATACGGGCCTGAGGATCAAGGTCATAATTCGTTGCATCTCGCCCACGCGAGCTGATGCTGATTCATGCGATTTGCTTCTCAATAGCGGCTGTAGATGCCAAAACAAGATACACTATTTTTCTTCGGAAGTTTATATTAAGAATGAATAAGTTGGCTGTGGCAAGAGCTAAGAGTAAATGGCGAAATAAAATTATTGTAAATTGTAACTTGCAATCGAATCATACATAAAATAACTTTTCAGTGGGTATTGCAATTACTTACCACATGGCAACAGTTTTGTAAAACGGAAGAAACTTATTAAAATTTGGTAATAATGTCTCATTCAATAGACTGATAAATTAGAGAATTTCGTGATATCAAATAATTTGTAATAAGTAGTTTTTGTAGCTATCTTATTATCATTACTACTGTCAGCCCACTAGTTCGTGAACTGAAACATTCCCAGTCGTCGACAAATAATGTTGTCGATAGTAATTTTACGAACCGATCTCTTGCGCTATATTTAAAAAAGCAAAGTTATTTCTGTAATCCTATTTTGTCATAGCCCTGGCTTTATTTACTTCGGCCGTAGGTGCGCCAAAACGCGTGACGCTGCTCTTACACTCCTCAGCATTGGCACTGAACTCCACGATTCTAGTCTAGATAACGATTCCGAACGAAGAAGACGCAGACTTCCCTCAACTTACTCGCACAAAGGTTAATTTACTGGTAAATACTTTGAACTCATTATCACAGTGCACCACATTCGACTATAATGTTGCATTTATCACTTCGAGACCGTATCTGGTCGACACGACATAAATCGCGTCATAATAACATAAATGTTACGGTCAAAGTGATAAATGTGAAAATTATGAATAATCGCCGGTTATTATGAATAATTACCGCATGATTTGGTAAATGTGATTAATATGAGGTCATTTATGTGTGTATAAAACTAAATAGGCGGCTTAGGGGTGGCCCAAGGGCCACCCCCGCCGCACCTTAACCTATTTTTCACTTTAAATCAAAACATTATGTTATAGGCATCATGGAAAAGTAATATTATGCAAGAAACATTCCAAACTCATTATGCCAAATTATATTAATATATGATATCAAAACGTTTAAAAGTTTGGCTGTACACGAGTACGTACACAAGATGTTGTTCTCTTTTATGAAATTTGTTAGTACTAAGGTTGAATTATTAAATAATCACTGTTAAATGTGATTAATTTATCACTTTTACCGCGACTGTAGGTAATTATTCATAATAACCGGTTATTATTAATAATTTTCAATTTATCACATTAACCGTAACATAAACATTAATGCACCGAACATCATTTGCAGATGGTATCGAGTACCACTTCGAGCAGCGCGGCGACGAGCCAGCGCGTGCAGAGCTCGTCGCAGCGCCTCCAGCACATGACCACCTCCGAGATGAAGGCCAGCTCCATGAAGTCCGACCTCTCGGAACTCAAGAGCTCCATCTCCGAAATGAAAAACCTCAGCAACACGGCCAGAAACTTCGGGCCGCGGTGAGTTACCCACACGTCCACTATTTATGCTCCAGTTTCACAGTTTTTTTTCGCTAATCACCAACATAAACGCTTTAACGTAACACATGCTAGTTAGAACAACTCACCTGTGTGGCCTTGGCCATCGGCCAATTCTTACCCGCTCATTCCCCGATCTGTTTGCAGTACCATACCGACAAACAATAGCAAAACACGGTTCGCGGGAGATTTTCCCAAATAAATTTATGCTAAATTAGCGGTTTGTGTTTAAACTTTGAACGTAAATATAAATATCCTGTGACTTTTTTATTGTTACAAGTGCTTTGTTCTCGTTTTATTTTAGTTTTCTCCGCGATTCCAGATTGAGGAGTTCGATGGAAAATATTGTGGATCAAGATGATTTGGCGGACCGACATTTGGATATTAGGGATCTCAGCGATATGGGAGACATGAGTGATATGGGGGACATGAGCGAGCTGTCGGCTGATGGGCCGTTGGTGACTTTCCCGGAGTCCGACACGCCGCCTCCCATCGTCGACAAACCTTCGTTGCTGACGGCCAGCACGGCGTCTGTGGGTTCCAACGCCGCCAACGAGCTGAAATACAGCACCGCTCGTGTGACCTCAGCAAGTTCGACGCGGGTGGTCACCGATGGCTACAGTGCTTCCAAATCCGCTGCCAATAGTGCCAAGATGCGGCGACTCCAGCATGGAGACGTGCACTACGCGGAACACAGCGCCGCTGGAGCGTCACATCGACTGCTGCAGGCTGAAGGGCTGACAGCGGAACAGAAGGCCGCATACTCACAAGTTAGTTTCAATTGATCATGTTCATCTTTAACCTTGGTCTTTAACGCATTAAAAAGCAGTGTTGATTAGTGTTCTTTGATTACGAATATTTTTAATGATAACTAATTGCTAATGCGAGATTTCGTTGACATAAATAAATGTGATAAGTAGATGCAGTGCGTGTACACACGTTCGGCAGAATATAAGTATTATTTACAAATTTCTATGGTCGACGAAGGGGATAACTCTAAGCCATAAAGGCGCGCCGAAGGACGTGACCTCGCGTGTACCCGACAGATCGATAGTCTAGAGCGGCGCCTCAACCACTACACCCCCAAATCGCGCAGTGCTGTGCGGCTACTTGCCTCGATAACATCAAAAGACGCCTGGCACGCGGCGGTCGCGTAATGATAAACACAATATGGCCCGCATAGTCGCGTTTGCGTCCAGGATGCTGCGCCGTGGAGGATCACCGGGGGCGGTGAGCTCATTTATCTACGGGCGCTTATCGCCGCTTTTGCCGCACCACGCTCCTCTCAGTCAGTGCCTGACCGTCGTGCGCGCGAGCACACGCGGAAGTCAATTACTGCGCACGCGCGAAGTACACGAATAGTCCGTCTTAAATTTAGACGCGGAATGTCTGCGGGCGGGGGGTCGGCCCCGTGGCCGGTACACCGCGGTGTCCTGTCACGCTTTTCTCCGCGGCCACAGAGCCCTTTGGTGAGAGTTATCCTACCCAAAAAATCCCTAACACTCCACATACTCGCACAAACTCCAGTGATCGTAAATGACTACTCCGAATTCGCCGCTATTGGCCTATATCCAATGGAAACGATAGGATGTGTAATCCGGGCCGTGACGTTGGACAGTTTTTTAATATAGTTTTTGCCGGGAGAACTTGTGAATTCAGTCGTAACATGTCTATAGGACAACGTACACACCGGTCTAAATCTCGCTTAGCGTCTCAGTAAAATCAAATATTTATTTTGTGACTCGCGTAAAAACAGCGTGCCAAACTCGCTAAACATTGTAACATTGTTGTGACTTCACTTGTGATAAGAACTTAGTGTGTTTGGAGAGCAGTTTATAATTTTTGGGGAAATTATAATGGGTCGATGAGTCAGGTCCGTTTTTGTTTGGAATGGTGAAATTGATAGGGGAATGTTACGGTTTTAGGAGCAGAGATCGCTTAGGGCGGGCGAGGTGACCGCGCAGGAGGCAAACAACATGTCGGCGTCGAGTTCCCGGCTGCAGACGGAGGCTTTCAGCGCCGAGAAGAAGGCCATGGCCACCGCGCAGGCCCGCCAGACCGTCACCTCCAGCGGGATGTTCAGCCACAAGGAACACTCCAGCATCGCCCAGTCCAACATGACGATATCCAGCAAAAACATGTCCACAAAATCAACACTGCTCTCTTCACAGGTGAGTTTACAGATTTATACATTTTAGTGACACGTTTATAATTTTGATTAGGCGAAATAACTGTAAGGCCACGTTAAAATAACTACAGAATACAACTGTAGAACAACTCAATAATCATAACTGTCATAATAAGGCCCTACTATCGACTACTACCACAACTACCCACATGAAAAATATTGACATCTGCTGTAATCAATTGTCAACTCAGATGTTTGTTTAATAGTCGTATTATTAACAATATTTCATAAGAGATTCTGAAATTGAATTAACCGAAAATTAGCTACGATCATAATAACGGTAAATATTACATAATTATCTACCTAGGTACTTACAGTAAATATGATTTCAAAACATGAAGATCAGACACATCAGAAGTTATTTTGAAGATGCACAATATTTTAAACCTACAATTTTGTTTATTTCAGATGAGTCATATGTTAAATGGAACAGGCAAACCTGGAGATGAGGATCTTACCAACCTTACATTTGAAGACTTAGAAAAATTAAATGGAAACTCAAACCAAGGAGATGTCGAAAGTGCAATTCAAAAATATGCATCTAGAATGAATGCTTTTATTACTTCAATCAAAAATAACCAAATAGACATGAAAAACGCCTCGGTACATTTCAGCAAACTGAATGAAATGGTCAGAAGAGCGTGGGCGGTCCCTACATACGGACACGAGCTAGGATATTCCCTTTGTAATACGCTGAGGATATCTGGAGGACTCGACATTCTAATGGCTAATTGTCTAGAATCTAGTAATCCTGACTTACAGTTCTCTTCAGCAAAACTTCTTGAGCAATGCCTTACAACAGAAAATAGAGCTCACGTCGTGGAAAATGGCTTGGAAAAAGTTGTCAACGTTGCCTGCGTTTGCACAAAACACGCGAATTCAGTCGACCACTCGAGAATAGGCACTGGAATTTTAGAACATCTGTTCAAACACAGCGAGAGCACGTGTAGCGACGTTATCAAACTGGGAGGTCTAGATGCTGTGTTATTCGAATGTAGAAAGAACGACGTCGAAACGCTACGGCATTGTGCAACGGCTCTCGCAAACTTGTCTCTCTACGGTGGTGCCGAAAACCAAGAAGCCATGATCAAAAGGAAAGTCCCCATGTGGCTTTTCCCATTAGCTTTCCACAATGACGACAACATCAAATACTACGCATGTTTAGCCATCGCAGTTTTGGTGGCCAACAAAGAAATCGAAGCAGCCGTCCTAAAGTCTGGAACACTGGATTTAGTAGAGCCATTCGTTACGTCACATAATCCGTCCGAGTTCGCACGATCAAACCTTGCCCATGCGCACGGTCAAAGCAAAAATTGGTTGCAAAGGCTTGTACCTGTATTGAGCTCAAAGAGAGAGGAAGCAAGAAACTTAGCAGCATTCCATTTCTGCATGGAGGCTGGAATCAAAAAGCACCAGGGCAATACGGAGATATTCCGCGAAATAGGTGCTATAGAGTCCTTAAAAAAGGTAGCTAGTTGCCCTAACGCAGTGGCTTCGAAATACGCTGCGCAAGCACTGAGGCTCATTGGTGAGGAAGTGCCCCACAAGCTGTCTCAGCAAGTTCCTCTGTGGTCGATAGAGGATGTACGAGAATGGGTGAAACAGATAGGATTTTCCGAATACGCGACCAACTTCTACGAAAGCAGAGTCGACGGTGACTTGTTGTTGCAAATATCTGAGGAAAATCTAAAGGAAGACATCGGTTTACAAAATGGAATCAAACGTAAAAGGTAGGTCCAAAGTCTTGATATTAAATATTTTGTGCGAAACTTATTATCTGAATGGTCAAATTAATGTTCAACTGATAACTTTTTGACGCTAAGGTCAAATTACTGCACCATTTATTTTATCAGTTCGATACCGGTAAAACGTTCACAAATTAAAATATTACATGATATAATTTTTGCTTCCAGATTCACAAGAGAGCTTCAACAGTTGAAAAAGATGGCGGATTACACGTCTCGGGATAGGAGCAGTTTGAACGAATTCCTACAGGGCATTGGACCAGAGTACACAATTTACACGTACTCGATGCTGAATGCTGGCGTAGACAAGGAGTCCATTCGCGGGTTAAGCGACGAACAGCTGGAAAACGAGTGCCGGATCGTCAACAGCATCCATAGACTAAGGATACTGAACGCCATCAGAGGTATGTACAGACTCAAATAACCAAATGACTTCCTTTAATATTACGTAAACGAGACTATCGTACATAAACATGCAGCTTTATTTACGGTAGCCTCATAAACATAATTTTCAGGGTTATTTTATATTTAGTCTCCATTAATAATTTGTGAAAATTAACAAAATGTCACAAATGCCGCTAGAATAGTCAAGACAGAGCCTTTTATGTTGGCTTCTTCATTATCCCGGTTGTGAGTCATTTACTTAATAACAATAATTTTGTCTCTTATTTTTAGAAGCGGTAGTTTATGTGCTTGTTTACCACTTATCACTTTTGTATAGGAACACGGCTTTTCGAGGTTAGGTATTTCTTTGCATGCAGTAGGTAAAATCTTCGTTATTTTGAAATCGTCGAAATGTAAACAAACTGCTTAAGTTTCATTGTTGATTTGAATTTAGTACCTACTTAACTATTAGGTATAATTTTTATATTTAAATTTCTTTTAATATGTAAGTAGTAGTACTAAGTATAAATATGTATAGTAATTACGACCTAAATACTTAGTTGGCCATAAGGACTACAACAATACATAAATTACATAATTATAATAATATTAGCACTGTGAGAAAAACGTTAGGCATTTGTTTTCAAGACGTATAGTCCAGTAGAATTAGCTTTTAAATCGGAAATAATTCCTACAAAAGATTTTATTGTTTTAATGACTTCATTGGTTGCCCATTAAGACTCTCCTAAGTTTTCGACTTCGACGGAGTTGTGCTTAAGTGGTGGGGGCCCCCGAAAGGGGTATTTTTTCGGTTTTCCGGTTATACCGCGTAAAGGACTTACCCTATCAAAAAGTGGTCTTCATGACGGTTGAAGGGCACTTAATCCTGCATTGAATAAGACCAAATTCATATGTTTTGGACAAACCGTTCTCGCGCTTAAGTTCGGCAAAGTAGAAAATATACGTATAATTAATGACCCTCTCCACGTCCAATGGTTTGTTACCCACAGGCTTCCAAGTCTTGAAAAGGGCCACCTCAACTAGTGTAACCCTATCAAGGCTTACAAGCTTGATGCGCCTATCCTTGTTCGTCCCAGCCGTTCCTTAACTGCGGTTGCTGCACCTCTTCCTGGCACTCACCTGAACGACTCTGTGTTACCTACTGTGGCTGCCCCTCTTCCTTGTATCCTCCTGCATGACTACGTTGCCTAGCCGTATGCCTGGTCTAAGGTTCGACGCCAAAAATCAACAACAACAAGTTCAAATTAAAACGCTGAAGAGTTTTTTGTTTGTTTGTTTGAACGCGCTAATCTTAAGAATTACTAGTTTGATTGAAATCATTATTTTTGTGTTGAATAGCTCATACATTGAGGAAGGCTATAGGATATATACAATCACTCTACGACTAATAGAGGCGAAGCAGTAAAGAAAAATGTTGCAAGCACGGGAAATAGTATTTAAACTATTTTCACTCGTACGAAGTTGATTTTGTGGCGTCGAACCTTGGACCAGGCATATGGCTAAGCAATGAAATCGTACAGGAGGGTACAAGGAAGAGGGGCAGCCACATTAGGTAACACAGAGTCGTTCAGGAGAGTGCCAGGAAGAGGTGCAGCAACCGCAGTTAAGGAACGGCTGGGACGAACAAGGATAAGCGAATCGAACTCGTGAGCCTTGTTAGGGTTACACTGGTTAAGGCGACCCTTTACAAGGCTTGGAAGCATGTGGGTAACAAGCCATTGGACGTGGAGAGGGTCATTAATTATACGTATATTTTCTACTTTGCCGAACTTTAGCGCGAGAACGGTTTGTCCAAAACATATGAATTTGGTCTTATTCAATGCAGGATTAAGTGCCCTTTAACCGTCATGAAGACCACTTTTCGATAGGGTAAGTCCTTTACGCGGTATAACCGGAAAACCGAAAAAACGCCCCTTTCGGGGGCTCCCACCACTTAAGCACAACTCCGTCGAAGTCGAAAACTTAGGAGAGTCTTAATGGGCAACCAATAAAGCCATTAAAGCAAAAAAATCTTTTGTAGGAATTATTTCCGATTTAATCAATTTTTGTGTTTAATTCTACTGGCCTAGTACCTACTATTTATTTAAAAACATTGTAGTGTGTAAAGCTGAGTATGTTTGTAAGCACTAAAATCACTTTCTATTAATATTTTTTCACAAATTTACACAATCGCAAAGAGTAAATGGAAATAGTTTGTTTACATGTTTGGCTTTTTCTAAATAAATTAGATTTTACGGAACTGCATGTTACAATAAGTAAACACAAACTGAATTAAACCAAAAAATTGTAGACCACAAATTCTTACTAAACAAAAGTTTGTGTAATAATAACTCTGTGCTTACTTTCAGCATACGAAAGCACACTACCGATCAAAGGCGAAGAAAACATGGAGAAGAATTTGGACGTTTTCGTCAGTTACCGACGGTCGAACGGCTCGCAACTGGCCAGTCTTCTGAAAGTCCACCTGCAACTCCGAGGGTTCACAGTCTTCATCGACGTGGAGAGGCTAGAAGCTGGGAAATTCGATAACAACCTGCTACAAAGCATTAGACAAGCGAAACACTTCCTGCTGGTTCTGACGCCGAATGCGCTGGACAGATGCAAGGGCGACAATGAACAAAAAGACTGGGTGCATCGGGTGAGTTGAAATACTTTTCATTCGAAACCGCGCGAAACATAATAACAATTAATGTCTAGTTGAATTGAAGTAAAAGGGCTTTAACAACGACCTACTTCAGCTATAAAACACTGCTGGCGCTGTTACCTTGACCCCAGAATAGATTGCCTCGACTCGAGTAGATTTATGGTGTGGCTATGGTGTTGGTGGTATAGTACAGTCAACAGCACATTATAGTCTGCCTATTGTAGTGTATTACAGTTACATAAGATGATGCTACAGTATTTAGTCACAAAAGTCGTCTGTATATTTTCAAACGATACGATCAAGGTGCAGTTTTATAATTTTGCTGAAACTTCAAACTCGTCAGTCACGTCCATAGCATAATTTATCCTTGAGATTTAAGTTATGGTTATATCACATGTAGTAATTCGACATTGGAATTTGGCAAAAAATCAAGCAAAAAATCAATCAACCAGTGGTCCGCGGACCACCGGTTAAGAACCACTGGTCTAAATCCTCAAAAATCTAATAGAAGTGAACACGGGACGTCATTATTGTTCCTTGAAATCCAATTTGAAGCCAAGTCTACACTTACTTAAACTTTATGAATTTCCGTAACAAAGTATCTAAATTGTAATTCATTAATTTCCAGGAGATAGTAGCAGCGTTGGAGTCGCAGTGCAACATCGTGCCGATCACGGACAACTTCGACTGGCCGAAGCCCGAAGACCTGCCCGCAGACATGCGCGCGGTTTGCCACTTCAACGGCGTGCGGTGGATCCACGACTACCAGGACGCGTGCGTGGAGAAACTTGAAAGGTATTTGAAGAATAATACTTAAACGCTCTTTAATAATAGGTAGGTACTAGCTCTAGGTTCTAGAAAACTAACTCCTTGAACCTAGATGGTAGAATGACGAAAATTTAACTACCTAAAAAATTGTTAGCTACGTTACGACTGCTTATTCCGTACCGTAATTTCACGGATTGTAATTGGACGTAGGTCTGCTTACTTATTGCGTAACCGCTCTTCGTATGCGGTCTTGCAAACGCACGACTGCATCATGATGTCTAGCTCGAAAGGAGTTGCCCTGGGCAGTAGCAGTAAACCTTTTTTCTCCATAAATGAACAAACTATTATAATGAACATGAAATTAAGACCACTTCAACATACTTACTCGTAACTGCCACAGTTTTTACCTTGATGTGCCATTGTCGATCCTAAATAGTTATTGTAAATGTGTCAAAAAATTAACTTTAAACCTAATCCTTCTTGCAGCTTCCTCCGCGGCAAGTCGAACCTCGCCAACCGGCTGGACGGGCCGCTACGCTCACGAGACGTGTCCGCTCCGAGCACCGCCGCCATCGGTCGGGGCCCGCCCAACTACCAACGCATGGCCTCGTGCGAGAGCCGCGGCAGCGATAAGGCCGATTGACTAGAGGCTACCATACACGCCCTGCCACCCGTTAGGTAACTAACATTTGTGTACTACTTAGTTGCGAACGTCAATTGTTTTTCAACCGCCTATAAGGCCGCAGCTGATTGACTAGAGGCCCCCCTGCCACCCGTTAGGTAACTAGCTTTCCGATTCAACCCAGACTGTTGGACAAAAATTCCCCCAAAGAAAGCATTTCCCGTAACCTATACCAGATCTTCGATCCACCGACGCCTGCCTGCCTACTTTAGGTCTTCCAGTCTCGATAACTTTCTAATTTTTTTCATGTAGTAAACTGAGTATTATAATATAGGTACGCATGGAAATTAGGTTTTATACTATCTTACCAAAGTCTAATCTTATTATTTGTCTTCTTTACAGACCACGACGAAGCCGCCAATCATCGTTAGAAAAAGCTTTGCCTTTAATCTCACAAAGCTGTGATCAACTTTGTAGTAGTAGTAGCACATCCAAAACCTCGTCCCCGGAGAAATCCCTTTACAGCCTACCCGAGAGACTTTCCGAGAGCAGTGACAACTTAGATTGTAACGAGACGGAGAAGACATCGAGGCGATGCCGCAGCTGTGAAGGCATTCTGGAGGCGGACGAGCAAATGCACACGCAGCTCTCTTTGCCCACGCCCATAGACGCTGCAACGCAAACAAAAAGAAAAAAGAACTTCATGGACAGATGTGTGAACAAAGTGAGACTGTGCTGATGGTCATAACGACGTGTTCGATACGAAAGCAATCTGCTCGCAGAGTGTGTATGGTCATTGACTGCCTTAATTGGACATTTCGCATATTTATGTGAATCTTATTTTAAAGTACAAAAGTGTGCACAATGTGTAAATATTTTGTGTATGCCAGTTTAATAAGTTAGTTTGAACACAGCAAACAATTGGTAATCTAAAAAGATGTAATCTCATTGAGTGCATGGGAAGATTTTACCATAATGTGACATAATATTGCTACCCTGCCATGTTTCAAGAACATAGCACGAGGTGGCAATGATATTATATGCCAGTTTTGCTATTTTTGTATTATGGCAATCCGCTTAGCATTTGTACACTCTGGCAATAATTGTTTTTATCTCTCTATTTCTTCATTCTCTGTAGAATATTATGTAAAGACTATGGATGTATTTTTTGTTTTATTTAGTTCTTGCCAATGAAGTATTTGTGAAAGCAAAAATTATACAAAATTATAATTTGCCTATGTGATAGCCTAGATCTTTTATTTTAAGACTAATGAAATTTATAATTAAATCCAATCAAAATCCACTTGAAAATCGAAATGTTTCTAGTACCTACATACCTACTTTTATACAGTGTGAGTCACGTTAAAGTGTACATATGAAAATAGATGAAACTAGACCTATTTTTATCGACAAAAAAGAGGTCAAAAAATTTTTGAGATTTTTTTTTAATTTTTTATTGAATTTTTTTTCTTCCAATTACTTATTGTAAAGAAAACATAATAACTTTTAAACTAAGCGGTATATCTTGATAAAATAAAAACAGTAATAATGCTAAATAACAGGCAATACTAAAAAAATACATAAAATACACAAAAAAGGCCAACAAATAATAAAAAAATTATACTTTTTGAAAAAAATCCGCTTTAAAATTCGTGTTTTTTTGGTTATTTGATAAATTTCTCCAAAAAATGCCCCTATAACCGGTGGTTTTTATTACTTTGTATTATTTTCTATCGTATTACCTTCGTAAAACGAAAAATCGCATGTCTCTATCCCTATCACAACGTTTGCAATGATCGTTTGAACTAAGCCTCTCCGGGCGCGCCATTCAACGCTTCGTTAACATCAAAACTGAAAATGGCTCTAGATTTGTAATTTTGATAAAGACAAGTTAGATTTCAAATAAAAACAAAAGATTTCGAAGTAAAATAAGCATTTTAGTTAAAATTAAAATTGTCTCTACCTGTAGCGGAGAATAATGTTGTGGCAGGCCTTTGTTCAAACGATCATAGCAAATGTTGTGATAGGGATAGAGACATGCAATTTTTGGTTTTATAAAGATAATACGATAGAAAATAATACAAAGTAATAAAAACCACCGGTTATAGGGGCATTTTTTGGAGAAATTTATAAAATAACCAAAAAAACACGAATTTTTAAGCAGATTTTTTTCAAAAAGTATCATTTTTTATTATTTGTTGGCATTTTTTGTGTATTTTATGTATTTTTTTAGTATCGCCTGTTATGTAGCATTATTACTGTTTTTATTTTATCAGGATATACCGCTTAGTTTAAAAGTTATTACGTTTTCTTTACAATAAGTAATTGGAAGAAAAAAAATCATATAAAAAATTAAAAAAAAATCTCAAAAATTTTTTGACCACTTTTTTGTCGATAAAAATAGGTCTAGTTTCATCTATTTTCATATGTACACTTTAACGTGACTCACACTGTATAATTTATTTCTTATGCACTTTATATGAAACTGCCTAGATTATTGAAAATTGTACAAAATTTTATCTTAGATTTATATACCTAGTTTTTTAATTTAGTCATTCATTTTAACAAGTTAACCATAATAACTTTACCCTGTCGAAATTATATATTTATGTTCTAGCTCTAACCACAGAATAAATGGTATTAGTAAAACAAAACAATAATTTCTTTTACTTTTGCACCTAAGTACTTAATCAAATCAAAGTTAAACTTTTTATGACTTTTCTTATGCTCATCACACTAACATTTTTCCTTTCAGAGCAAATTTTTTCTTATTTCTACTTAAAACTCAATTTTAATCGAGGCAATAGATATGCGTAGCAGTACAATTTTAACAGAGGATAGATAAAAAAGAAAATAATAACAGTTTAAAGATAATTTTACTAAAATAAAATATAAATACATAAATAACACAGTATTAGAGATTTTTCATTACGCATATACCTGGGCATTTCTCCACTAAATGGAAAATCGCTGTCCCAAGCTAAATTTGTGTAGTAAACCTTAAAATTTCTCAGGTTTTTGTATCAATACCGACATAGAATTAGGTATTCTTAGCATGACATAGCATATTTAGTAATTTAATCATGGAATATTCGAATAAATAACCTCAAACGTCTCAAATCACAGTCCCCTGGTACGTCCCTTTTCCAGAATTACACATATTGTTACAAATGTTTATTATATTGCTGTTGATATTTGAATAAAAAATATCCAAATACATTAACAATAACAGTTAGCATCTTAATTCATCACAAACAATGTTTACAATATAATTTTAATCAAAATATCCTTCTGAGAATGCTGTCTTCAAATTATTAAAACATTCCCCTGTTAAAATTTTAAAACCGGTTTAAAGTCATATTTAGTTTTGGCGCAAAGCACTTAGATCGCGAAACGGAACGCAATAGGTGTTAAGGTTGTTCAGTTGTGTAGCTAGTGGACAGCCGCTATTTTGTTTAATGCTACTACTGCGTCATCTGGTGAACCACGCGTCTCGGCCGTCAGTGAAAACATTCCCCTGGTGAGCCTTTTTTTTACTATTTTAAGAGTTTTAGTAACGACAATTTGTTTAAATTAATTAATCTTCTAGTATGTAGCCACATAAGTTGCGTTTATTTTAATGTTTTTAAATGATATTGTTTTATGAAGTATTCACGTAAAAATAACATTCCCCTGGCGAACATTCCCCTGTCATTTCATAGCACAGGGTACTGTTCATACCACAGGGGACTGTTCATACTACTGTTTTCCTAGGTTTTGACCACTAAAATAACGTCTTTTTAGTAGGTATTATCTCAAAATTTCACCGAAAAAGAAGCTACGTGAAACATGAGAAGAATTTCTAGAACAAAAACGTATAGCTGCTGCAATTATGATATCATCGACTTGAAACATTACCCTAAAAGAAAAATTGAAAAAAAGAAGAAAAAAGAAAAACTTTAAATAAAATCAGTTAAAGATATGAGTTGTCGTGAGCATAAGGCTGTAAAAAAGGTTTGGAGGGAGCACTGTGCTAAGTTTCGTGCAAAAAAGAAAGTCATGAAGACAACAAATAATTTGTGTTTCTTTACGAGATCGAATCAGAAATGAGGAGATCCGTAAACGAACTAAAGTCGGTGACATAGCCCGACGGATTAGCAAGCTGAAGTGGCAATAGGAAGGAACATATCGGCAGCAAGGTTCTGTAGTGGAGGCCGCGTGAACGTCCCACGCTGCGTTTTACGGTACACAAGGTGGACCGACGACATTATAAAAGTAGTAGGAAGGCGCTGGACGCAGGCCGCTACGAATCGATCAACATGGAAGTCTTTGAGGGAGGCCTATGTTCAGCAGTGGACGTCCTATGGCTGAATTGATGATGATGATAATGAACAAATAATTTCGGAAGGGAAAATACCTACATCTGATTCAGAAGATTTCGCAGAAGAACAACAGGCGCCTTTAAGATCATCTGACCCAACACGAAATAACAAGAATAGCGTTTCAATATTACATTCACCAGAAACGGAGTCAAAAAACAAAAATTTGCAGTAATAATGTTTTTTGTTTATTACTTTTTGTATTTTTTTGGTTCTGTTTTAAAAGGCAGGATACTACATTTTTGATTATTATAAAGACTGACTTTAGTGTCATACAATTTAAGTCTTAAAACTTAATTGTTCGTTAAGTTTAATGCTACTGTTATTAGGCTTAAGAAAAGTCATTATAAATTAGTAATATTTGTTTTAATAATAATATTTTTTGTTTCAAAAACTTACATATTTTTATAATGGCAAAGAAAAATAAAGAGTTTGTTTACTCAAAGAAAAATACTAACTGTTTTTGTCCATAACACATTCCCCTGGGTGGTTGCAACAGTCCCCTGTCGCAATTTTGCGAAAAATCGCCAATAACTCAAAAACTAAGAAGAAAATGTGTGGGCTTTTTTGAGATATGTATTTAAATTGCTATTGCCCTGAATTTCGTTAACAAAATTTCTCAACATTTAATAAAATTACTTCAGGACAGCCTTGTATGGACGATTTTCCAAATAGCAGAGAAACACCCACCTAACAACAAAATTGCAATGTATCCTCTGGTCCGTGAAATCCACTGTATTTATAATGCTAACATATATTGCTGATGAATGTTGTCTAGTAGACCTTATTTTGAACATAATGTAAATAATTTCCATTGATATTAGTTGCTGAGACTGGAATGGACATTTGTATGAATGAACATGACAGTAGATTCTGTAGAAATTCAAATGCAGACACAATAACATGTTAAAACATTAACAATGCTGATGAAATACTGTATCATCATAAACATCACAAAAAGAAGTAACTCACATTTACTTAGTCTGGTCTCATATTTTATACACATTCACGATAGTGTCACTTAATCATAAAAAAACTTCAATGGAGAAGGAGCACTCATCACATCCGATAACCACTTTAGCTGCCATTCCACTGCCACTTCGATCTAAGAAATAAGTCCCACCGCATCTACAGGTATACATGTAGACATCTTCAACAGGATCATAATCCATGTTTTGTATTGGTAAAGTCTCGTAAATTAACAGCTCTGAATGTTCTTGGCATGTCAACTCGGCGTCATATTGCTTCCGACTAACTGGATCCCTTAGAACTGACCAAGCTTTTTGAACCAGCAAAAACAGTTCATCGGAATTGTTCTGGTCACTTTTATCTGGATGCAAGGATAATACTAGTCTTTGATAGCTTCTCTTTAACTCTTCTGCCGATGCTGTTCGCTCACACTCTAATACTTGGTAATAATCCGGGAAATCAGTATTATTTGCCATAATAAAAATAATTTTCAAAAAATTCCATAGACTGTCTGTATTCGTACGCTTACCGTAAGTCTTTTATTTGGCACGAATTACTAGTTCAAGATTTGCGTATTTTATTTTAAAGGAAAAGAACAACTTTTAGCAAGTTTTTCAAGAAGAAAAAGAAAGAATGAATCATAGAGAAAAGTAATACATAGGAAATAGAGAACCCTCTCTGTCAAATTTTTGAGCCTACTAATTGACAGCCTGGTGTTAAATTCCCTGTACTTAACCTACGTACGTAACGCTCACATACATACATAGTACACGCACACATACATACATAAAGTCCACGCACACATACACACAGTTCACGCACACATAGGCCCTCATAACCTTCAAAGAATTATTGTTTTTATGATGTACAATGTAGAATTTTTTCAAATCCACTATTTTGAAAATATTTATCTTTATGGTGTACGTATTGTATTACAGTAGAACCTCGATAAGATAAAGACCAAGGGAAACGTTAAATAATTTGAGTTATAGAGGTTTTTACTTACTAAGGGTTTAAGTTAAAGAGTTTTTATCGGTTTATATTTTTACTTACAGAGGTTCGATTAAGAGCTTTGTTTAAGACTAATAAAGATAGACGAGGTAGGTTAAATTACTTTATTTTACATTTAAATTTATTTTATATTTATTGAAGTTTATTCTATATAAAATTCTCAGCATAATTATGTTAATGCTTTCAGTTTTGTTTTGAATTCATTTTCACTCACAGTGTGTAAAGAGATGCTGCCGGAACGAAGGCTAAAAGATACTGACACAAACAAACAAATGAGTTACTGTACTTAAACTTTAGTCTATTGTTTATAGTCCAGTCAAATTAGATATGAACCCTGCAATAATTCGCATACAGCTGAAAATTGGTACGAATGTTCGGAGCACCGTTATGAATTAACTGTGAAAAGTCCCCATCGATCCGACGTGTGCTAAAAAAAAAATTCAAGGGCCAACTTAAAAAATACGGGTTTTTGAGATTTTCAGCCAAACGGTAAGTTTTATCACAACAATATGTATGACAAGGTTTAAGACCATACAATTATCTGTCAAAATTGTCTTTACACTTTCTCCTAAGAGTCAGCGTTTCTGAGATTCGATGATCCGAAGAGTCAAAAAAGTGTTTTCTTCATAACGGTCTTACACATAAATCCAATGTGATATCGCCTCGTGCCTCGACTCAGCATTGTATCATGATGTGTTGTCGACGTCGAATATAAAATGATCAACCTCAATTTCGTCTGTCATCTTTAATTATCGAAAAATGGGGAACCTTTGACGAAGGACTGCACCGTGAGTTTCTAAGATACGAAGTTTTCGTGTCTATTATGTTTAATAGCTCTTATATGCACACGTCACTACTCTACTTGTAACTCTATGGTCACTCTTTTAGCCCGACCAAGTTAGACAGTCCAGGTTATAATAATTCACATAGAGCTGAAAATTTGTGTGAATGTTAAGAACACCATCTTAAATGAAATGTCAAAAGTCCCCGACGATCTGTCATTTAGAAAAAAAGTTCTCGAAGTCCCAAGTTTTTTGCATTTTTTGGCCAAGTAGTAAATTTATCATAAAAATAGATAAAAAATAATAGTAGATCATAAAATTATCTATTAAAATTGTCTTTACCCCCTTTTTCCTAAGAGTCACCGATTATGAGGTAGAACAATTCAAAAAGTTAGTTCTGATGTTCTCGTTATATGCACATGTTTCCACAATACCTATGAGGGTTATTTGGCGTATTTTTTTTACCAGGTTTTCCCAGTAGGCCTTTTTTAAGATGTATTTGTAATCCTGTTCAATTCAAAACTATTTTAATAGAGTTGAAGTTGTGGACTTTTGGAGTAGTTAACAGAATGCGAATTCTCTAACTTTTTGCATCGTTACCACATAAACGGTGACTCTTAGGAAAAAGGGGCAAAGACAATTTTAATAGATTATTTTATGATCTACTACTATTTCTTATCATTTCTTATGATAAGTTTACTGTTTGGCGGAAAAATGCAAAAAACTTGGACTTCGTAAATTTTTTTTTCAAATGACGTATCGCTGGGGACTTTTGACATTTCATTAAGGATGGTGTTCTCAACAATCACACAAATTTTCAGCTCTATGCGAATTATTATAACCTGGATTTTCTGACTTGACCGGGCTAAAAGAGTGACCATAGAGTTACAAGTAGAGTAGTGACGTGTGCATATAAGAGCTCTTAAACATAATAGACACGAAAACTTCGTATCTTAGAAACTCACGGTGCAGTCCTTCGTCTAAGTTGCAAACATTTTTCGACAATTAAAGATGACAAATGACATTGAGGTTAATCATTTTATATTCGACGTCGACAACACATCATGATACAATGCTGAGTCGTGGCACGAGGCGATATCACATTGGATTTATGTGTAAGACCGTTATGAAGAAAACACTTTTTTGACTCTTCGGATCATCGAATCTCAGAAACGCTGACTCTTAGGAGAAATTGTATAGACAATTTTGATAGATAATTGTATGGTCTTAAACCTTGTCATACATATTTTTGTGATAAAAGTTACCGTTTGGCTGAAAATCTCAAAAACCCGAATTTTTTAAGTTTGACCTTGAATTTTTTTTTAGCACTCGTCGGATCGATGGGGACTTTTCACAGTTAATTCTGTTGAATGTTCCTATTATTTATAATATTACTGCCCTAATATCAGTTAATTTGGATTTAGGAAAAATAGAATGAAACAACATTTGCGGTGACAAGAGAAAAGTGACAGATTTATTTTTTAATAAGTATTACATTGCATGAGCACATAATAGATGGCGCTAGTAGTATGATCTTTGCGATTAACTATTTCAACATCCTCCCTTTAAGCGCAAACCCATAGCACTTGAGCATTTTTGAATCTTCATATGTGAAGTAGATTTCGTCAGGATGTCAGCCACCATGCTCTCAGTGCCAATGTATTTGACTTCTATTTCATTCTTGGCTACCTTCTCACGAACAAAGTGATATCTGATATCAATATGCTTGCTGCGGGCACAGTAGGATTCTGTACCTGCAAATTTAATAGTGCTTTGATTATCACAATATATGACAGTTGGTGAAGTTCCAGCATCACGGTGCAACTCAGACTCCAAATATCTAAGCCACATTGCTTCTTGAGTAGCAGTAGCAAGAGACATGTACTCTGCCTCCATAGTCGATAAGGCGACAGTGCTTTGGCGTTTTGAACACCATGAAATTGTTGCACCCTGAAACATAAAAGTGTAGCCAGAGCAAGATCTCCGACTATTAACATCCGAAGCCCAATCAGAATCGCAGTAGCCAAGTGCCCTTTTTTCTTCTTTGTTTTGACTAAATATCAATTTATAATCCATAGTTCCTTTTATGTAACGTAGTATTCTCTTAAGTGCTTGCCAGTGTTTCTGTTGTGGTTTGTTATTGAAACTACTCAGTTTGTTTACTATAAAACATATGTCTGGCCTGGTTCCTTGGGATAAATATAATAAACTTCCAATAGCCTCTTGATATGGTACGTCTGTTAATATCTCTTCATTTTCTAATGTGATAAATTTCTCACCAGGATCACATGGCATATAAGCTGGATTACAGTCACTCATTTTGAATCTTTGAAGGATTTTTTCAATGTAAGCAGTCTGATCAATGCTAATTTCATTTCTTAGCAAGTTTTGTTCTATCCTCCAACCAACAAAATGATGTACACAGCCAAGCTCTTTCATATCAAATTTACTTTTCAGTTGTTGTTTTATTTCTTTTCCCATGTCTTCATTATTATAGAACAGTAACAGGTCGTCTACGTATATAAGTACATATAGAATATTTCCATTTTGAGTTTTATGATATATACATGGGTCCACAGATGTACTTTTCAACCCCAGTTCTTTTAACACAGATGTAAGTTTCAGATTCCATTGTCTGCTTGCCTGCTTCAGCCCATAAATGGATTTATTCAATCTGCAGACTTCTTCTCCATATTCGAAAGATGGTGGTTGAAGCATATATATTTCCGTGTCAATGTCACCTTGCAGGAAGGCGGTTTTTGCATCCATTTGTTCTATAAATAAATTGTTCTTGACAGCCAATGCTAATAAGTATCTGATCGAAGTGTGTCGAACCACAGGAGCAAATATCTCATTATAATCAATTCCTTTCTTTTGGATAAATCCTTTGATGACCAATCTTGCTTTGTAGCGCACAATTTCACCATTAGCATCAGTTTTTATTTTGTAGACCCATTTACAGGGAATAGCTCTTTTACCTTCTGGTAGTGTAACCAATGTCCATGTGTTGTTCTGCAGGAGCGACTCGAATTCATCATTCATGGCATCTTTCCACTCGTTTGCATTCAGGCCTGAAAGAGCTTCTTCCATAGTGTCAGGTTCTTTAATCAAAAAAGCTGTTGCTTCTTTTGGCTCGTTCAAGTCTTCACAGAAGTAGGTATTTTGTTTATTCCGAGGTCTCAATGTCATTTTCGAAGGTATCACATCACTTATTCTTTTCTCTGGTGTGTACTCATCATCAGCATCATCAGTGTGATAGCTCTCATCGTCATTAGAAGCCTCCCCCATTTCTGTCTTCTCATTATGAATTATGGTCCTTGAAATCGGAGTGTCAGGTGTATCAGTTGAAGGCTCGCTGTGAGTCTCCTTTCCAGATAAGTCATCAGATTCATTTTGCTGCAAATCAGATAGTGGCACAATTATGCTGTTGTTTTTAATTTTATTCTCCAGAAATATTGCATCTCTACTTTTATATATTTGTTTCTTATCATTGTCGTAAAATCTGTATCCTTTTGTGTACTCACAATAGCCAACGAACAGCATTCTGATAGCCTTGGAATCCCATTTTTGCCTTTTTTCTTTAGGCACATGTACCATGGCATCACATCCAAAAATTCTCAAATTACTAATGTTTGGCTTCTTACCAGACCACTTTTCATATGGCGTCATGTAGTCCAGGGCCTTGGTTGGTGATCGATTTATTAAGTAAGCAGCTGTAGACACTGCTTCCGCCCAAAATGATTTCTCCAATCTGGAATTCAGGATCAAACATTTAGCTCTTTCTACAAGGGTGCGATTCATTCGCTCCGCTAATCCGTTCTGTTCCGGAGTGTACGGATTGGTGGTCTGATGTTGAATGCCAAATTTCTCTAAAAATAATTCAAATTCTTTGTTTATATATTCTTTGCCGTTGTCTGATCTTAATACTTTTATTCTTTTATCAGTCTCATTTTCTACTAAGTTCTTGAATTGCTTAAACTTCTCTAATGTATCAGATTTGTTTTTCATAAAATAGACATATACTTTTCTACTATAGTCATCTATAAAGGAGACATAGTACTTGGCACCTCCTAAAGAGCTGGTCTCCATCGGGCCACAAAGGTCAGTGTGGATTAATTGGAGAGGTTCACATGCTCTAGTACCAATATTCTTAAAAGGCAGTCTAGTCATTTTACCTTCAATACATGTTGTGCAAATCTGAGAATCTTTTTTATCAAATTCTACTCCTTCAGTACACGTTCCCATTTTCTGTAAGTCAGTGAAGTTGAGATGGCCCATCCTCTGATGCCACAAGTTAATATCATTCTCATTTACTGTTGACAATAATGCAGATATTTCTGAAATATCTTTCAACATATACATATTGTTATGTTGTAAAGCTGACAAAATCAATCTCTTATTTTGGTAAATTCTGCAATATTTTTTCTCAAATATAACTTCACATCCATTTTTTGTCATCTGACTTACAGAGAGAAGATTGGTTGTCAAGGAAGGTACATACAGCACATTTCTTACTTGAATTGTTTGAGGTCTGCCTTTGGAGTCCCTTATCTGCAAATTCACACTACCACACCCTTCTACTGCCACGGTTTTATTATCTGCTACCTTTATACTGCTTACTGTTGTAGGGGACACATCATACATCCATTTTCTCTCTCTACACATATGCTGCGATGCTCCCGAGTCGATGTACCATCTAGTTTTATCCAAGGACTCTGCAACAGAAAAAGCCGCATAATATATGTTTTTTGAATTATTTGTCTGATTCTTCTTCTTTTGAAAGTAGCAGTTTTTACTAATATGACCATATTTATTACAATTGTAACAACGTGGGCCTCTCTTTTGGTAGTTATCTGGTGAATCTTTATGGGACTTTGACATATTTTGTGATTTATTTGACTTAATATAGTAGGCTGGAGAATCTGATACTTTTACATCCTGTAACAGCTTTGTCTTTACGAAATCAGCAGTAATTGACACACCTGAACTCTCAATAGCCATGATCATCGGTTTGTAGACATCGGGGAGGCCAGCGAGTAGCAATGTACCGAGCCACTCGTCTCCTACTACAAAATTTATATTTCTGAGCTTATGAGCAGTTGACATGATTTTATTTATGTAATCCTCAATACCAGAGCTGTTCTCCAAATTTGTTGATATTAAATCTCGCAACAAACCCACTTTCCTACTTAGCCCGGAGTCATCAAACACTTTCTCTAATTTTGACCATACCTGTTTTGCTGTAGTTGCCTCCTGCACATGGACATAGTTGATAGGGTCTATCAAAAGGATTATTTTGGACCTGGCTCTTACATCCTTCTTACTGTCATATTTATAGTCGGCACCCGGTTCTATTGTTTCCCATAGGTCCTCATGTTCCAAGTAGTTTTTTATTGCAAATTTCCACGTAGGGTAATTTTCTCGGCCCACCAGCTTTTCGATAGTTCCAATAGAAATTTGTGAGGCCATGATTTTAGATTGTGCTGAAAAAGCTGAAAAAGTAGAAATCCTACGCGGCGCGGTTGCACTGTTGACGTTCGGTAAACTTTATCCAATTGAATCACGGAACTGTTTCGGTAAGACACTAATTTTATTATCTGAGGAACAATAATGGCCCATAACCTGTTGAATGTTCCTATTATTTATAATATTACTGCCCTAATATCAGTTAATTTGGATTTAGGAAAAATAGAATGAAACAACATTTGCGGTGACAAGAGAAAAGTGACAGATTTATTTTTTAATAAGTATTACATTGCATGAGCACATAATAGATGGCGCTAGTAGTATGATCTTTGCGATTAACTATTTCAACAAATTCATAACGGTGCTCCGAACATTCGTACCAATTTTCAGCTGTATGCGAATTATTGCAGGGTTCATGTCTAATTTGACTGGACTATTACATTTGAAGCCATTTGGTAAACACGTGTAAGCAATGGACAATAACAATGGTCTACAGGAAACCTTCTTTGATTGCACATTCGTCTCATTGACAGATGATTGAACTTACAAAGGTCGTCGTCAGTACAACTTTGAGGTACTGAGGTGCAAAGCCCAAATTATTCGTTTAAGTTATAGAGGGTTCGTTTTTTAAGTAAAAGAGGTTTTGGACTCTGAGGGGAAGGGAACAGGACATTTTATGAATTTATAGAGGTTATTACGTTATCGAGGTTTAAATTATCAAGGTTCTACTGTATTTTCAAAACCATAAATCTGTGTTTTTGACACTTGAGATTGACAGTTATTAGGGATGTGTGTGATTCGGAATCCCATGAAAAAAACCGGAATAAACCAATAACTTGTAAACGTATGGACCTGCCTCCCTAGACAAGTTCAAAGTTGCACACAAAAAAGTTCTTTCGAGCATTTTTCGACTGGTTTGTGATTGAATGTACACTTAGCAATATACTTACATTAAACCATTAAGCTTGTTGGTTTAAAGCTGGATCTCCAACGCGTGATTTGCCCTACACAATCAACAAATGCAACATTTAACAAAATTGTCTACAAAAAGTATTGTATAACAATCACGTTTTTGTTGATTGTGTAAGGCAAGACACGCGTTGAAAACCCGGCTTAAAAACTGCCTGTGGGTGCACAAAGTGCACATTATAATCCCAAACCAGTCGAAGAGTGCTCGAAAGGCCTTTTTTGTATGGAGTTTTGACGGATTCGATTTTCGATTCTATCTATTCTATGATTCGATCAAAAAGTGCAATTTGTTTCCATGCTTTATTCGGTCATGGGTGCCTGTATCTTATCTATATTTTACATTGTCTTTGGTATGGAGTTTTGCCCTTCTCTATGAAAAAAACAACTGAACAATATTGACCAATGTCGTTCATCAAGCTTCATTAGGCGTTATCAAAAACCAATAGCAAGCCCTCTTCAATGAAACTTAGTTGGCAATAGTTTTAAATCAAACAATCAGAACTAACCACAGATTAAGTACAAAAAAACTATAATGTCACTAATGTCAGATGCAGATGCACGATCGGTCGGCAAAGTAAGCACAAAAAACAAAATAAAAGGAATCTATCTAATATTTTGTCTAATATTAACGCACATTCTGTGTGAAGTAATGTAATTAATTCAAGTAACGTAGATATAGCTAAGTAATTATACTTTTTTATCAGTAATTTTGATACAATTAACTTATCCATTTAGAAAGAAAACATAACCTTAAACAATGCCTACTTGGAATCAAATTCAATCTCAACTACGGAATCCTAATAACCCTGTGGTGTTTTTTGATATCACAGTGGGGACGACAGTGAGTTTAATACTATACTTATAAATTTTACTAAAATTTAAAAATGTAAAATGTAATTAATGTTTTTCTTGTTTTCAGGAAATAGGACGCATGATCTTCGAATTGTTTGCTGATGTAGTGCCAAAAACGAGTGAAAACTTTAGAGAATTTTGCACTGGAGAATACAGGAGGGATGGTGTCCCCCTAGGTTATAAGGGAGCTACATTCCACAGAGTTATTAAAGATTTTATGATCCAAGGGGGTGATTTTGTGAATGTAAGTTTGATAAAACTTTGTTAGAGCCTTACAACCAAAATGAGTTGAATACAATATTATTGTTATAATTGCAATTAAATTTTTAGGGTGATGGTACAGGAGTTATGAGTATCTACGGAGGGAGTACTTTTGCAGATGAAAACTTTGTCCTCAAACATGATTCACCTGGCTTACTTTCTATGGCCAACAGTGGAAAAGATACAAACGGATGTCAGTTCTTCATAACCTGTGCAAAGTGTAACTTTTTAGACAATAAACATGTTGTTTTTGGAAGAGTGATAGATGGACTACTTGTAATGAGAAAGATAGAAAATGTACCAACGGGACCAAATAACAAACCTAAGATACCTGTTACAATATCTCAATGTGGTCAAATGTAAATAAAACAATTTTTCACAGTTTGTGTAATCTATTTTATGTATTAAACAACTTCAGGATAAAATATGCTATTTTTCCAATAAATTATTATTTACAATGTCATCAAGTTATCACAAAAAATACTTTTTTGTTACGTTAAGTAACAATATCCAATGGTGCTAAATTTGGTCTACTTTAAGGTTCATGTCAACTCTTGATTGCATGATTGTTGCTTTGGAGTAGATTTCTTGGCTGCATTGTAGCTGGTCCATACCTTCGGCCAACTTCCCTAATGAAAGCACTCTCCATTTGGCTGGCTACTTGATCGAAGAACAAGTTCGAAAGATGTGAGTGGAATGCAGATTTAAATTCAAATGTTATCTGAAAGTCAACAACACATGACTGCTGTTCCCTCTTCAATCCTGGGCTGAATCTCCATAGTGTTAGCATATGGTGAAAAAGTTTCCCATCTGTACACTCTGCTTTGACTAAATGTGGCTTCATTAATGTAACATTAGATGTGTAACTTTCATTTATAGGTGGAAATCCAACTATTAGGTCTGCTTTTAGGCGGGCAGGGGTTTTCAATAGCACCACAGATTTCTTACACCAGGGTACAAACTGATAATAATTTTCTACATCAGAGACAACTTCAAACATTTGTTCCATTGTATGCCTGAAACAATTGAAAATATTTTTAGTCTAAATAAAACTCACAGGAGTTAAGAATAGTAGTCATCCAACTGCTATTAAAAAATAGTACCAGCTATAATACATTCTGTCTATTAAGCTTTCATTAATATTTCATGTACCTGATCATCCCTAATGAACTGGAATGAACAATTATGTTAATGACTTAGAGTCAAGTTTCATTATCCACAGTCTACACATTAATGAAGTACCTATGTTCTGTATTAATTTCTTCAATTATTTGATGAATATAGATAAGTTAATGAGTAAGTAAACAAATGTAGGTAAAACAATAAATGGCAAGTTTTATTCATGATTTTTATATCAGTTCATTAGAAAGATTTGGGTATAACTAAGTATATTATTTAAGGGTTGAGGCCCACCACCATAATTATGGGAGTGGAGGTCTTATTTCTACATTGAATAGCAAACACATTGGCTTTAATTATAACTGCTAAAGGATCTACTTACCCAACCAGCTGCCTCCCACTATATTGTCTGGTCCTATTCTGTGGTGGGAAGTTAATGAAAGTACGTTTCTGAAAGTTTGGATTGTGACACTGACCCTGGATATCTTCGATTCTATTTACGTAATGACCCTGAAAACTACAGGAAGACATTTTTTTACGCATTATCTTTGATAAAAATTATTATAACAAAACTTACTTAATTAATACTGTTCAATGCTTAAGAAATAAAGGGTTTGTGTTTATCATCATGGTATATTTACCTAAATAATGCACGTTTTGGAAACAAAAATCTTGGCACAATGAAGCGACTTTTCGATAAAGCCATATTGACTCATCAAATCTTTTTTTGACTTTGCTTGTGGATACAATTCACATGGAAATGGTTGCACACATTTTCAGTTTTGCAAAATAAATTACAGGCAGGGAATTGTCCAATTCACATTTTCACAGTATCGTTTCGCGAATTTGTGCAAAATTTCACGATCATCTGCTGGTTTTTGATTGTCAGTGTCAGTGTCACCTCCAGCTGCTGGCTGTCACTCATTGGTCGAAATCAGAGATATTATAAATAAAGATGTATCTGAAAATTGATTGCTATTCTGCAACAAAAATGGTAAAGCTATCACGCACGTAACACGTTATAAACATAAATGTCAAACTAACCATCATAAAACCGTTTTGACTATTTAAGTTTTACACATCTCGCAAAAATAAAACATAAAATCACTCATTGTTGCAACTCTACTTTATGATCTTTTGTATGCTCAATCCTTTTTATAATCTCTTTGTCCGTTCCATAATGACGCCTGTCAGGCCTCAGCCTCGAACTTAGCGGGCAGCGGGGCGGGAGCGGCGGCGGCGCTGGAGCGGGGCGGGCAACGCAGACCCGTTCTCGAAACAAGCGGGCAGCTCGCGCGGCGCTTTAGCGGCGAAGTGTTGTGTTCGGGGTTGTGTTGTCGAGATATTTGTTTTTATTCGCAAACGAAATGTCTGAACAACGGCGACAATTTTATTCCTTCAGGTTCAGAATGTCCAATTCCCAAAATGTCCAACGGTTTCAAAATGTCCAATTCCCAGAATGTCCAATTCCCAAAATGTCCAATTCCCGAAATGTCCAATTCCCGAAATGTCCAATTCCTGAAATGTCCAGTTCCCGAAACGTCCAATTCCCAAAATGTCCAATCTACTATTATGATGGATTTGTTAAATAAGTCCTCATAGCCTTTCTTAAAAATTAGTAATTAATATATTTCTGTACGAATGCGTTTAGTTTTTGCAAAATCGGCATATAAACATAGAAAATTTGTATTATTTGCAAAAATTACGTAGAAAAAATTTGTAGCTACTGCACTTTATACTCGTACAAGTATGTATAGTTATTTATATTTTTTTCTATTAACCTAAAAAGGAAAGAATGATTTGTAAATAAATAAATGATTATTTAAATTTAAGTATGGTTATTTATTAAATATTTTTAAGAAAGGCTATGAGGACTTATGTAACAAACCCATCATAATAGTAGATTGGACATTTTGGGAATTGGACATTTTGGGAATTGGACGTTTTGGGAACTGGACGTTTCGGGAATTGGGCATTTCGGGAATTGGACATTTTGAGAATTGGACATTCCGGGAATTGGACATTTTGAAACCGTTGGACATTTTGGGAATTGGACATTCTGAACCTGAAGGATTTTATTTCGATTCAAATTTATTCCTAACGCTCGATTTATTGTGGGCAAAAGAAGGAGTGCGCTCTGCCCGCTCGTTGCCCACTCCCTCGCCGCTGCCCGCTCGTTGCCCGCTGCCGCCCCGCTGCCGCGCCGCTGTTTTCGAGAACCGGTCTATTTGATTTTACGCATAAGATCCTGCCGCTCCCGCGCCGCCGCCGCCGCCGCCCCGCTGCCCGCTAAGTTCGAGGCTGAGGCCTCAGTGTGTTATTCCCATGAAGCTAAAGATAAAAATGGAGGGCAGAGCCCCGATTACGGTAACTTTTAACGTCTACAATCCAGACGCGTTTCTGATTCTGCGATACGATTGGTCAAAACAGCTGACGTACGCTGTTGAACGACCAATCGTATCGCAGAATCGAGAAGCGTGTCTGGATTGTTGACGTTAAAAATTACCGTAATCGGGGCTCTGAGTTGGAACAAAAACTTGAGTCAAATACCTACATATCTATCTCGCTCTCTGCGGCCCTACCTCTCTTTTTAGTGTGAACTGTAGTATTGCTATCTTCTGATTTAAATCTCCTTGTAAATTCTTCGAAATAGCCAATTCACTAACCAAATCAGAAGTTAAACAAATAAATAATTAATATTTGAAACTAAGATTTCCTAGTTAAATAAAAAATCACAAAATTGTCGGCCATTTAGGCTTAATGTGTTGGCGAATCAGGGAATTACAATCCCAATTCCGGGGTAATCGGTACCATGTGGCAACATCGGCCCAATCCGGCCCATCATGGCGGTTGTTCACTATTTTGTTTATTAAGCAGTTAATTTCGTTTGAGATTGTTTACAGGAAATAATCATTGTTTTATCACAAGAATTGGTGCAAAATTTTGTAGTGCGTGGTTGCGGTAGTACGTGGTGTCCTGGAAGTGACATAAGATTCCACGCGTAAGTGTTTATTTCGTGATTTCCGACATTGGATCATTGTAAACATTTTTCACATTTTTTACAGTAATTTCTTCCTAAAACGTTTTACCAGTAATTACACTTATCATTTTTAATGATACCTATGTCAAGAAATAAAGATTTTACATTGGTTTCATTGAATTTGAGCAATTTTATATTTTTGTTTATTTAGAAAGAGCGAGTCTGCCCACAGAGAACGAGATAGTGATACTTAGTTTGTGCTTCAAGTAAGTATTCGGAGCATATTCGGAGTGTGGCCTCCATTTTTATCTGTAGCTTCATGGTTATTCTGTGTTCCCCCCTCTCTCACCTGACACCTGTCATAACTGTCACACACACGTCGTCTTGAAAAACACGTGTTGCGGCGTCGTAAAGCGTTAATTTCTGAAAATAATAAATTAAAATGGGAAGAAAGGCAAAGTTTGATGAAACCAAAAAAGTGAAAAAAGGCCCGGGCAGAAAAGCCAAAAAACAGCCGGACCCGGTGTTCAAAAAGAGTCTGCGTAAGTAACACGTGTTTTACATAAAAATGTATTTCTTGTGAGGTTTTTGGATGTTTTACGAGTATCTAATTTTCTCGCTGATTGCAATCTGTCTTTAAGCAATCTATTTCAAGCATCATCAATCTACTCAGGCTGTAGAGGTATCATTTGAATGAAAAGGCTATGATTTAAGCTGATTGAAAGCGGCGAGTGCAAATTTCCTACTTTAGAACAATTAGGTTAAATTTCTGCTTTGAAGAGTGTGTCATTCTTGTTATTTTTATTTTTTCACATTAACTGACTTACCTAAAGATTATTATTGATTAGACATAACCTTCACAATTATTTTCAGTGGAAGATGAGGATGAGCCCAAAAAACTAAGTCACAGGCAGAAGCAGCGTGCGGCCAGGAGAGTAAAGAAGAGGGCAGAGATAGCAGAAAAGAGGAAGACATTGAAAGAGGCCAAAAAGAATGTTGCCAAACAAAAAGAAGTCACTCTCAGTGACGCAGAAGACAGCTCAGAGGAAGAACATGAAGAAGTACAAGGTAAGTTTAAAAATTATGATAATAATAAATTATTTACTGGTGAATACAATATAAATATGATTGATCAGGAGTTCAGTCTATGTGTTAGCACAGTATGTTGTAATGTGTCCTTAATTTTATGAACAATCTATATCTGGCATTTTTTTGGTGCAGTTTTTTTGCAATCTGTGGACCCATGCCATGTTGTCTTCTTGTATTTATGTATTGGGGTGTGGGACCTGGAGGCCTGAAATACAGGGTGACCCTAGTTTAGGCTCCAGATCGCACACTCAGAACAACAATTGTTATCTTCCAAAATGTTTTAATGTACTATAATGAGTGTCTGATAAAATAAACAATTTTTATTATTATTATTATTAAAATAAACAAATTAGTAAATATTGTATAGAATTTCCAGACTATAAATGTGTTCTGAAAAAATGTTTATTCACACATTGAATTTATTGCAGGTTTCACTGATGATAACAAGGAATGGTTGAAGCCAAAACAGAAAGGCAAGGGCAAGCAAGCAGAGGATTCAGACAGTGACAGCGGCCATGATGGAGGTTCGGACGTTGAAGAGGAGAGCGACAGCGACGGAGATGCAAAGGCTCAGTCTGAGAAATATAAGGTACAGTGGGAACAATTGAAGTTTAGGCATAATTTTAGAGGTCTTCATGAAATTCTCTGTATTCATTTTAACTGTGGAAACTTTGCTGATTTCAGTCCTATTTTTTTTTTTTGGGTTATTTGTCTGTATATCAAAATCGTTTGTTTCCCTAATATAAATAAATAAATAAAAAAAGAATCTTGTTGAAATATTACCATTTTTTGTTTGATACTCTATGGAAAACTATAAGCTGCAAGTTTATTTTCACTTTTCTGACTACATTTTTTTAAATAATTTATTTTTATGATTTCAGGTTGGAACTCTAGATGATCTATTTAATGATTCTGATCAAGAAAATGGAGATGCATCATCAGGCGATGAAGAAGTTTCTTCTTCAAACAAATTAGCTTACAACTCTGATTCTGACGAAGAGAAAAGTGATGAGGATGATGATGATGACGACGAAGACATGCTGCCTATAGAAAAAGCTAATATTAAACTTAAGAAAAGACAAAAGTTGGATAAGCAACTTGCTGATGAAGAAATGCAGCTGAATATTGCAAAGCAAGATGTATTTGCATTCCCTTCAGAAGAGGAATTGTTGAACCCGACTAGCTTACAAGATGTCCATCAAAGAATCAAGGATGTTGTCACCGTCTTAGGCGATTTTGGTAGACTTAAGGAAGAGGGACGATCAAGATGTGAGTACACTGAGCTTCTTCTCAAAGACTTGTGTATGTACTACAGCTACAATGAGTTTTTAATGGAGGTGCTCATGCAGATATTCCCTGTGCAAGAATTGGTTGAGTTTTTGGAAGCCAGTGAGATTGCAAGGCCAGTGACAATAAGAACAAACAGTCTAAAAACCAGAAGAAGAGATTTAGCTCAAGCTCTCATTAACAGGGGAGTTAATTTGGACCCTGTAGGTAAATGGAGTAAAGTGGGCCTGGTTGTTTACAGTTCCACAGTACCAATTGGTGCCACACCAGAATATTTGGCTGGCCATTATATTTTGCAAGGAGCATCTAGTTTTCTGCCAGTCATGGCATTGGCTCCTCAGGAGAATGAAAGGATTTTGGATATGTGTGCTGCCCCAGGAGGAAAGGCTTCTCATATTGCTGCTATCATGAAAAATACTGGAGCATTGTTTGCTAATGATGCTAATAAAGAAAGAACAAAAGCTGTGGTTGGTAATTTCCACAGACTCGGTGTTGTTAATGCTATTATTTGCAATTACGATGGGAGGGAATTCCCTAATGTTATAAAAGGATTTGACAGGGTCTTGTTGGATGCTCCTTGCACTGGCACTGGAGTTATTGCGAAAGATCCGAGTGTTAAGACGACAAAAGATCAAAAAGACATTCAAAGGTGTTTCAACCTACAAAGACAGCTTCTTTTGGCTGCCATAGACTGCTGTAATGCTAAATCCAGCTCAGGGGGCTATATTGTCTATTCTACTTGTTCAATATTGCCAGAAGAAAATGAATGGGTGGTTAATTACGCACTGAAGAGGAGAAACGTAAAATTGGTTCCAACTGGACTTGACTTTGGCACGGAAGGATTTGTTAAATACAGACATCACAGATTCCATCCATCGCTAAAACTGACTAGACGATTCTATCCACACACTCATAATATGGATGGCTTTTTTGTTGCAAAACTCAAGAAGTTCTCAAATGTTATTGTAAGTGTATTTTCTTTATTACATTTAGCATACATTTAAATATTAAAATTTCCTCTTAATGTGTTCTTATTATTTTACAGCCTGAACCAGTGAAAGATGAGGAAGACGAAGAAGTGGAAAATAAAGAAGGTGAACGTACTGAAGAAAATGACACACAAGTGACAGACGACAGCCAATCAGAAGAGCAAACTCAACCAAACCACAAAAATAAAGGGCCTGTAAAACGAGCTGCTGTATCAAAAGGAAATGAACCACCCAAGAAGAAAAACAAAAATGTTGGAGAAAAAAGGTGTGTTACATAAAATAAATTAATTAAGATGTAAATATGTGGCTATATCTCATATCATACGCATTCCATACCACAATGTCTGAGGCCATTACTCTTAAATTTAAAATTATGTACTTAATAGAGTATTAAATTATTGTATGTTTTGTGTTTAGGCTGTATTTAGTTATCTATCTATACAGGGTGTTAGGTAAATGGGTATATGAGCCGACACTAGCCTATGTTAACATGGTCATATAAATGGTATGGTGAAGTCAGAAAATTTATATCTTCATTTTAACTATTTACATTTTCATACAAATCGGAATTTATAAAATTTATTTTGTATGAAAATTTAAAAAAATAAAATGATGATATCAAATTTCTGACTCCACCATACCATTTATATGACCATGTTAACATGGGCTAGTGTCGGCTCATATACCCATTTACCTAACATCCTGTATAAATAAAAATGAATTGATGTTCGTTAGTCTGATTAAAACTCGAGAACGGCTGGGCCGATTGAGCTGATTTTGGTTTTAAAATGTTTGTCGTAGTCCAGGGTAGGTCTAAACGGTGAGCAAATACGCACGCGATATTGTTTTTCTGTGACAGACAAAATTCCACGCGGGCGAAGCCGCGGGCGGAAAGCTAGTAATAACATAAAATGATCTAGCACTTATAAGCTGGCTATTAATTTCCTGTTATTTTTTTTAGTGGTAATTATTATTGTACTTGTTTTTACAAAGCTCCTGCCCTAAGTGATAAATCAGATCTTAGCAAAAAGTGAAATATCTTTAATTATGTCTAACTGTTATTCAAATCTAAAATGGCAATGTGTTTTCATTCTATAGATTGCTACTTTACTGTTTATATCATTTAAAGAACAAAATGTATTAAATTGTAATGCTAAATTTTTATTGTTCTGTTTTAGTGGGACAAATCCAGTGGCAACACCAAGTAACAACATGAAAACAAATAAAAATAAGAAAAACAAGAACAAAAATGTAGGCAAAGCTTCAAATGACCAAGGCGAGACCAATGAAACGAAAAGTGATAATAATACAGGTAAACCCCAACACGTTAAACACAATGAAAATCAAAATAAACCAATAAATCCTGGCAAGAAAGGTAAAGGCAATAAAAATACAGACAAAAAGGCAAATGGGCCAGAGAAAACTGAACAAAAAGTAGTTCAAAAAACTGTTGTTTCTGAAAAAACTGAGGAAAAACTTAATACTAGTCAAAGTCCTAGCAAAAAGAAGAAGAATAGGAAAAATAAAAACAAAAATAAAAAACAGCAAGACTCAAACAAACCAGAAATAAAAAAAATAAACAACAAAACTGAAGTTCCAGAAAAAGTACAAGTTGAAGTGGCAAAGAAACTGAAGAATAAATTAAAGAAAGGAAAGAAACAAATTGGTAAATTGAATACAAATAAACCAGCGAAACAAGGGAATGTACAAAAGAAAAGATGAAATACTTAGTTGGAATAATTTATATGTAATTAATATTGTTAGTTTTACTAATAAATATATTTTAATCATAATTCATCTTGTTTCGTCACTTTACCTGTGCTAATATTTATCAGGCTAACATTTTTCTTTATTGTTCATAGAAGAAATAATGATAATGTGTTTCTTTAGTATTATGTCACTGTTTTCGCGTATATTGCTTTGCCATGTCTATTGTCGAAAGTTTTACCGTTAAAAGCCACATGACATGAAAGAAATATTGAATATTTATTTCATCTCAAATATTTAAAAGTAGAAAAAACTAAATATTAATATCAATTTCATTATTCAGGTATCATAGTTTCATAAGTAGCTAGATTGGAATCTGAAAAAGACCCAGAGATTCCCTCTGCTTCGCTTACGTACGACTGAAGAGGGACGCTTGCAGTTTCATAGAACTGTCTTTCTGCTTTCATTTCTATCTCTTCTTCACGTCTCTTCTGTCGGTCTTGAACATTCTTCCTATACTTCTCCAGGTTACTCGCCAAAAACTCTATAGGGTCTGCCGGCTGATGCAAAATTACATTCGACAAACATGTTTTCAGCGCGTCTCCGACCGTCTCTTGCAAATATTTACACTCTTTCACGTACATTGGCTCTGGAGGACAACGCACGTAAAGGCATTCTCTACTATGCACTCGCACCAGATTCCCAAAACCGTCCAGTTCGTACTTTTCACCTGTGTCCGGGTCTGTATAAATTCGACGACCATTCTCATCGATAAAGTATCGTCCGCGGTGATCATACCTGTATTCAATACCATCTCTTATTTCTCTTAGTTTCAGTAACTGTCCCATATGACCTAATTCGTATTCACTCGCATCGTCGTGTGCCTTGTAAATGCGATGCCCTCTTCTATCAACGTAATATCTTCCACAGTCGTCATAGAAATACACATGTTTCTCGTCATCATTTACCTCTACGAGCTCGTTCCTCTCGTTGAGCTGGTAAAGGTTCCCGTCGCTGCGAGAGTATAATTTCCTACCGTATTTATCGACTGTGAATTCGCCAACATCATCAGTAAACACTTCTTTCATGTCTACAGCACTCAATATCGATATAATCGACTTCCCAGTTGGGTCGTCATTATTTAAAGCATTGTCCCAAAGTTTTACCAATCTTTCCACAAGCCTACAACGGTCCTCTTCTGGAAGGTTGTGGTTAAAAATGTGGAGTTCCGTGCTATCCAAGACTTCGTCTTCCTCAAGTACTCTACTTTGTTCCATTTTAAGCGCGTTGAGTGACATTTTTAAATTTTCTAACGACTGTAGTCGTTCTTCCAAATAAATCACCTTATGTTGGAGCGCTAGTACTGCTGACGATTTCTTTTCCTGTAATCGGCTTATGCGGTCTTCTAGCGTTTTGATTTTCTCAACTACTTTGCTTACTTCTAACTCGTGGCTGGCGTTGAATCGAACCATTGAGCTTAACAATTTGCCTTTACTTTCCATTCGTTCTATTATTTCTGGGGCTTCAGGCAACGAGCTACCGGCCACTTCGTCTATGATTTGCTTCAGAGTCTTCGTGAGGTCACTCGGTAGTTGTGGCACGTGTAAATGAATAACTTTGCAAAACTGAATGGCTAGGCTGTCGTTTATTCTGTCCAACCAATTTAAAAGCTCGTCCACTTCGTAGTTTAATTTGACGGCATATTCGTAGTTATCTACTTGGATCTTGAAGCAATGCTTCTTATCATGCAGAACGGAGATAACGGTTTCCTTCATGTCGTTCATTATTTCTAGATCAGCCTGCATGATCAGTCGGTCTTGCGTCGGCATGGTGGCTCTTAATTGTTGAATGAAGTTGTTAAAATATGAAAATCTATTGTTCATAGATCTTATCGTGTATTCTAAGGCATTGAGAATGACTTCTCGGGGCGTGTCTTTTATTCTTTTTCTGAAGTCCTCTATATCTTTCACAGCTTGCAGCCACTGTAGGTGGAAATTGTTGATGATTTCGGCGACTTGGCGGGAATCGGCGTCCTGTAGCAAGGCTGTGCGGATTTCGAGCAACGATCTGTATATTCCATCAGCATAATCCTTCGACGTCACCAGAATCACGGGACTTTCGAACGACCTTTTTATTTCTTTAGCAATATTGAAGAGGAAAGCGATTGCTTCGTATTTATCCATCGCATTTAAAATAAATGTAACAAAAACTGTAAAAAAATGTACGAAATAAAATTAGACTTGTCAAAATTGTCCGATGAAGTTATAAATGTCATGTCATAAAGGCATTTTTAATTTGGGCTATTTACGGGCACAGAATATAGTTAACATTCACGCAGGTTTACTTCAAAGATCTGCCTAGGGAGGCCTAGGGTCTAGTCATAGGTACCTACCTATACTTAGTAAAAGTTCACTGACGACTTTCGATAAGTGCCTAGATTTATAAATTAGCACCGGTCTACTTTGCACCCGTAGGTCTTAGTTTGTAACTAACGAGTAATTTGTGATTTAATGCCAATGGGCATTCTCTGCCTGGCAGACTAAAAAATTTACGTGGTGCGAAAAGGCGATTTACTTTATTTGGAGGTTTTTTCTTTTTTTACTCAATTTAAGTTAATACAGGCAATCGCTATTAATAGCAATAGAATACGATTTCCATAGGTATTATATTTAATTAGCGATAATGTTCCCCATTCGATTCTGGTACATATCCTTTTACATGACCTTACTAGTAAGTAAGTATGTATAATTGTGGTATAAACGTCTCTATAAATACTATAGTATATCTACAATACTACGTTACGCTACGTCGCGACGCCTTATCTAGGTCGTAAAACATAATACCTAAACCCAACCCGGCAAGACTAACGACCCTATAACATCGGTTTAATTCACGAAAACAGTATCGGCGTAACGTAAAGGTTCGAGTGTTTTCCCACCGCGACCGTTCTGGGGATAAATCAAAGGGCTGGAGCTTTCCCGTCCGGGGCGGCGACCGAGCTCGGGCCCGGTCTTAATGGAAGCCGGCTCGCGCAGCCCCGCGCCCCACTCGGATTCGGAAGCTGGCGGCAGTTTCTCGCGACGCGCCGCCGACACCACACGTCGGACGACACTCCACCACACCATTGTACGTCCTTTTACAGTGCATTCTCAATCTAAAACCAAAATTAGTGCTTGTTTCATTAATGATATCATGTGCGAATACGGAGAAACGGAGGGCGGGCGCGTAGGGCGCGACGCTTTGTCCTGGGCGTAGTACGCGGGCGGAGGCTGCGCAGCATCCGCTCGCCATGTTTCACATCTACCCGACGCTCGGGAACGCCGGACCTGGCATCCCGGAGGAGATAACTATTTATTAAAACCATCCTAACAAAGGATCCGAAAGCTAGACTTCGCGCCTTTTTTAATTGTATGGTATTTCAGTTGTTGTGTCAAGTACCTTGTAAGCGGTTTCAGCTACGCCCTGCGATGCGCCTTTCAAACTGAAACGGGCATTCTCATTTTCCTGAATGGCGAAATATTTTTATTACTTACTTACATTATTATTTTCGCTTTGTGAACGTTCCCATTGCGAATGAACTAGTTTGACCGGTTTTCAGGAATTGCAACGATCTTGAAATTCTTTAGAATTTTAATTAAAATTACTGAAGAGTCAAAAGCATCAATGTTATTGAGAAATGTATTACATTGTGCACCTGAAACAACAAAAACACTCAAGAACAAGACCGGTTTTCAGTAGAATACTGCTGGTTTACACGCATCAACCCGTTTTAGTTACAATCAGACAGATATGTAATCAGATGGCAATTAACACAACACATAAGTATAACAATATGTGTATATTAATACTCGTATTCGGTTGATGGTTTCTACAGCTTGTTCTATTTGATATTCAACGCGGAGTCGAAATTCATTCATTAATTAGCAAGAGCGAAACAAAGGCACCATAATTAGGAATTTTCTCTTCTGATAAGCTATAAGTACCTACATTAATAGTACCTACTTTTAATATACATAAGCATAAAGGGTTTCTGCAGATTTAATGTGAAACTTTTATATCGATGTTTTCCTGTTCTGGGACTAAAAATCTTAAACACATTTTCATTAATTGACAAATAAGTAAGATAAAAAGGATATCTAAAACTAGAGAAACGCGAAGATTACATCATTCAATAATTCAGTTCACACTTTCAATTATTTAAATATTCTGGCCGCCAGACGTATCAATCCGCCATATTGCACTTCTTGACTAATTTAGCGATGTAAAGTCAATAAGCTATGCAAGTTGCGTTCTTGAATATATTTACTTAGGTATATGATAAAAGTATACTATGTTTGACGGTGTGAGTGAGGCCACACTATCAGTAGACAGAACCTGAAATGCAATTAAGCAGACTAGTGTAAAATTACCTAATAAACAAGTTATTGTCTGAGACCTGCTTTGCTTATCTATAATGTTGATAATGTGAATATTGTTTTGTAACTAAATTAGTTTGAAGTTAATTGGAAAATTTGCGGAAAAGTTACGTATTATTTAGTCAGTTCACAGTTCCTTTAAAGAGCCGGTAGTTAGAACGTGACGCGACTCTATAATTTACGTCACCTTAAAGTTTATTTAGTAGAAGTAAATACATGCTAATCACTTTCACAGCATGAAATGGGACAGTAATAAAAGACACCTTAATCAGATTTATGTCAATAAGTACATAGCATCTCCCACAAAACCAATTAATCTCTGAAAAGCGTGCAGTTGTTTTATTCAAAATTATAGGTACTACAATTATTAAAAGTTTTTGATAAGATGCTGTAATATTTACCTATGCTATCTTTATCTCACGTTAGTGGGACAATGACCTCATGTAAGTGAAAGATTGAGGTCTGATTCAAAGGAAGAACGATTGCGTATCTCTACATTAGATACTAAAAAGAAACCTTAAAGTCACATAAAACTGAAAATTCACCTTAATATAGTGGAAAGGAGTGAACCCAAAGATCAAAATTGCATAAAGTCGGCTACTTTTGCACCTACTTTAGTAAGTCGCCCTCTTAAAATTCGTTAGTGCTCCGTGATTTTAGGAGTTCTTGGCATTTTGCCATTTACGACTCTAACTTACCGCCAACCGCCATGTCAAAGGTGAATTTAATTTCTACCGTGTAGTTTTCAGCTTAATCACCGTGGATAGATTAAAAAGCGTTAATTGTTATCGACGATATTAATTAATAATTGAAAGCTTATTTATACGTCCCACGATATGTTACGACTTAATTATCCAATTAATTACTTACTTCGACCTTGTTTTATTGGTCGCCTTGAACTCTAGAACTCTGTTGAACTTTAATAAGTTTTGAACATTTTAGATAAATCTCAATAACAGTTGTTAACAAACAAGAGTGTATTTGGTTAACATCGGAGAAGTTCTTAGCCTTACTCACCTGGAAATGGTGGAAGGAGCTAAGAAAACTAAAGAGTTTTGAAGATATTTAATAGATTTTAGCTTATCTCAAAAAATATGCAACGAATGATTGCTCTTTCCTTTTCAACCGAAACTGCGCAGACATTCCCCTACTGGAAAACTCTCCCAATGATTTCTATAACAATATAGTTTTAGCAATTTTAGTGATCTGAAGGTTATTTTAGAATAGGTTATGCCCTTTGCTTTTCCCTATATACATATAAATCTAGGTATCCTATATTCACTCCACTGCGTATGAACACGTGGTCACGAAGATCTATTTGCGCCCAAAGTATTCAACCATAAAGTCTCGGTCACTAGCCATATAAAGGCTATCTAATATCACTTTCACCTACTTCATCCACAGCTTGTCCGACTTACATAAACTCCGTTTATAGCTTCTAAACAGATTGCTTATAGGGTTATAATAAGGAAGTTAGAGTGGGAGGCGAGGTGTTAGTGTTAACCACACTGGGCCATTCATACAATGAAAAAATAGGTATGTCAAAATAAATTTTTGTTTTTGTGGCTTGTTTAACATAATTAGGTATGTATCTTTGTAACTTTAAGAAGGAGCGGGGCCTCCTAACACAGGTATTATACTTAAAAGGAGACCCCAGCCACTTGCAACAATTATGTTAACTTAAAAGATACTGAATAAATGTTTTTTCATTTTTCATTTTCATTTTTCATAAATAATATGGCGTTTGGGATAGATGGTACTTCCATTTAGCCGGTGTTATCGTTTATGATGGCTTTAGCGATTATGCTACCTAAATATAACATTTTAGTACATTATACTTTATTTAAATACCATTTTATGTAGGTCAGGATTTCTGTCTTTGTTAACTAGCCCAAGGTACACTTACAAGCCTAGTGCGTACAAATAATTACGTTTCAAATGATTCATCTCAACATACAATGATAAGATGAAGATGTAAACAGTTATAACAAATACGAGTAGTTACTAAAGCAGTCACGTCTCATTAAAATAAAACAATACCTAAATCAGGTACTCGTCAATCAAAATCAGACCAACTTGAACATCTATGTTTAATAAGCAGTTTTAGATAATAATAAAGAGTTAATTCAGCAGGTTGGCCTTAAAATATAAAATAACAAATAATATTCTTGACGGCGCAAACTAAACCTAATCTAAACAAGACTTGCACTATAAGATACCAGACAACGGAAAAAAACTTCAATTGTTTTTTAGGTTGTAGGTTGTTTAAATAAAAATACATTTTGTGGAACATAGAGCCACCTTTCTTGAAGTCGGTTAACAAATAAACAGAGAGAAAGATTCAACTCGCATTAAACTTTCACGTCGCACGCGCCTTACTCGCTTTTGCAATAGTAAGCAGCCAAATGTTTATTGATATTTTATTTGTTTGTCATTCTACTGAATTTGTATTCCTGTAGCGCGTCTGCCAGTGAGATGCAATTCTGTCGAAATGCATCCGTACGTAGCCTGCATTTGGTAGAACCTATGTTTTTGGAGCGACTCCAACTGGTCTAGTTTAAATTTTAATAAAGCATTATCAGAAATGCATTTCGTACAAACATTGTTTTAGTTGAACGGAATTCTTGAAGCGTTTTCAAATAGCATTTTACCTGTAAGTAAATAATAATATTTAAACAGTTTTATTACGAATTTTACACATACCTATGGGAAATCACGACTAAAGGTCGTTCTTCTGGAGAGGCCTCGTGGGATACGTACATAGAAAATGTAGAGACCTCTCCGGGATACGGTAATGTGTTGGGATTTATAGCTCCCAGTGGATTTAGTATAGAAGATTTTCACTGTTTTTGCGATATAGGAGAGCATCTAAGTTCGACTATGAAGGATAGTGCACTAATCCCATGAAACCGTGGGGAGCAAGGACTATTGTAAGCGAGGTTAGCAGGGGTCACGGGGAATGCTTTACATTTTGGATCGGAGTCATCTATGATATGAAAGTAAGGGAAAATTACTATTAAAGTTAAACTCTACCGAGTTCATGGCATTTTCAGGACATACCGCTGCTCACAGAAGACTGTTACTTGTCGTTCTTTAAATGAGTCGTCGTTTTGAAATCCGACATTGAAATAACACCAAACTGCTCGTAGTTTTTGTTCCTGCATCTCCAATACTGTAAATCTAATAGAAGTTGAATGTCAACTATGTTCTCTAGTGCAAGTCACCTAGAAACCAATATTGGCTGACGTGTCACTTGGCTTAACGCTGCAACGAACAAAGGCTACTTAGTCATACTTTTCCAATAGGCTGCTGTAAACCCGATATCCCACTTGCGTCACACTCTTAATTAAAGATTGCAGGATTTACGCCTATCTGAATTTTGTTATAAAAATACATGAGCATCATACATCAGATAACTTTACCGTCTACTAATTAAATTAATCTGGGGATAAAGATAAACCTTAATTGCTAAACTTGCAAGTATTTTTTCTTTGTAGGTGTCCTAGTTAAATGGAGCCCTAGTAGATACGTGACGTGACGTATAACGATCTATAACTTTTGCACCACTTAGGGTGGATTCGACCAAACAAGAGTAAATATTTATCTTAGAATAAATCGTCAGTTTTGACATATTTCCCATAATGAAACAGTCAATGTGTCAGTTATACCAGGAGTTATTCTCGGATAAAAGTTTGGTCGAATCGGGCCATAGAGAGCACAATAGCTAATTTTGTGATATGGCACCCTTCATCCGAACCTAGCATTTACTTAGGTATGAGCTGTGTTAATACATGCCTAAATAGCATTGTATTTAGACTACTTCCTTACATAAATCCATTTTCGAACCCGGACTTGCTTTATTTGCTTGTATTTTGCAGTTGTTAGAAACATTTGGGTCAAAACTTCATAAAAATCCAAATCATTGGAATTTTTCAGAGCCCCTCAATTTATGGAAGTATGCAGTTAAAATAACAGTTGTAAGATTCCTTGTTGTTTGTTTACGAAGCTATTACCGCATAACACGTGCAAAGAGTTTGAATTGACGGCGTTATGCATCATGCGGCGTATCATAGTCACGCTAGAGTTTTTATAAGTGCATAAACATTACCAAAGAATAATTTAGTTCCTCATGACAGATTGTACTGCATACGGTTACCTTGAAACATCGTAAAAAGCAAATGTAGGTTAACTACTACCTTAGACTGAACTAATTACGGTGTTTATTTTTTAATTTCTTGTAGACTTAAATGGCAGGCATAGCGTGTGCAAAAATAAAGGAGTTTATTTTGGCCTTATATGATACAATATACGACAGGTTTTGAATAAAAATGGGTCATATTATTCACTCTAATCCAATTTGGGCGGGAAAAATGTAATAAAAGGGTGTAGCACCGTAGCACCTGACGGTTTTCGTAGGCCTCGTAGCTACGCGCCCCGTAGCGTAAGCTCCGTAGTTTCCGTTACAAGGCCGCCCGAACGAGATTGTATTACAGCCTTATTCATCCTTTATTGCGAGCTTTTGTAAGTTCGCTTTGTGTAAAAGTGGGCCGGCTTAAATAAGCTAGAACACCGGGATGCTCCGCAAAGTTTGTCTGGTGAATCTTTTATGAGGTTTTTTGCGTAATTTGAACGCTATATCCGATTTTCTTTAGGAACTTGGGTTTGAATTTAAGCTTAAGCAAATTAAATTCCAATGCCAGTAGAACTTATGACGAATAATATTATTTTCTTCGATTGTGTTAGTTGAATGTTTAAGGCTTTAATATTCATGAGATCTAATTATTGGTTTATACAACTTTGCATTTGTATAAAAATACTAGCTTCTTAGCTGCCTAAAGCAACCCATGTATTTATTGAATATACAGTCCAAATGTGGAACGCGTATTTCGATTGTCTGAATTTAAAAGTACTCGCTCAGAGAAATGCCCATGGGCACAATAAATAACTTTTCACGTGAGTTGCCCTGTCATCCTGTCATATACCTTATTTGCATTTCACACTCTTATAAACACCCGGAAGCTTTTCCCTCACAACGAAACCTTCAGAGGGCTTCCTTAAAAATTAATCCACCGTAAAACATGCCTCAAAGATTAAACCAAACGTAGTAAGTCAAAAGGATTATCTCTTAACATTTTTGGTTAAAATGCTTGACTTTGAGCTTTACCTCAACGGCATAGGTTGTATTTTGAAGTAAAGGTAGAGCTTAGAGCGGGAATCGAGTGGAGCTTGAAGGAGTCCGTTAGCTTTGAGAGCCATTTACAGCTTTTCACCTCACGTTAGTCGGGGAAATAGTACTAATTGCTTAGTCAGTGATTTTGCTGAATTAAGTCTTTAACTGGCCGTAAAGAAATAATTGAATAGAAAAAAAGTATTTTACATTATCTTTTTTTTAATTAAAATAACTGGGTTAAAATAAAAAATAAATTAATATCTACTGTTGTTTTGATTAGACACGAGTGGATGAAACCGCGAAAGAAAAAAAAGGAAATATTTTACAAATGTGGTTTTCAAAATAAAGAGACGATAAATTAGTAAAACACCAATAACGTTCAATAACAAAAACTAACGTTAACGTTACTTCATTTTGTCAAATATCTTTATAAAACTTCCAAATTGTCACCGATTCCCCGGTTACGCAGTTTTGTTACCTGCCAAAGCTAATAAAATGGTGACAAGTCGTAATCCAACTGTCAATTAGTTTTAATTATTCATCCTGACCTGTCACATCCTCTTTTACTGTTCCCTAGGGCAGGGTTTGGCGCGATGGTTTGGGAAGTGTCAAAAAATAAATAAATAGAACAGCCAAGTAAGTTGAAATTGGCTTCATTGCTAGAAGGCACGTGGTTTTGGGAGAATTAAGGACTGTAAAAACAGAAATATTCTTAGAATGGGAATCGCCGCTTGACATAAGTTCTTGTACAGATTGAAGATCTAGTGAAGGTTAAGAGCATTGCAGATGTGGTATAATAGGTAGGATTAAATGTCGTTAACAAAAGTCAAAGCATGTTATGTTTTCAAGCAAGCAAACAAAGTTGTGGTTGATAAAAGTGTTTTGATACCTATTTTTGAACTTTAATTGGAATTTGTTCCACGTAAACAGGTACGAGTACCTATATGCCTTATCTTACTTCATTAATACTATTTAATTATTTTTTATAGCTATTTCGTTGTAGAGGCGTTTTTATTTATGCTGTGGCATCATCCAGTGTCAGTGTCATTCCTGTTAATGAGCAGTAATGTCACTTACACGGGCGACATTTTTGTGTCACGCAGGGCGAGCGGAAATTGCCTCGCTATTCAGTTCTGTTAAATAATGTTAGCTAAGTAAAAGCTTTTTGGTTCAAAATAATGATATTTCCTTCATTCTGGGCTGGTATTATGTTGCAATAGAAACCATAGATGTAGTCTGCAAAGATTTAGTTTGATGAAAGTAGTTTTGTGTCAATTAAAGAAAAAATATTTTTGTTGTTCCATTTTTAATACGCTCAATAAAGACACTTTATTGTGTCTCAGTGTGAAATCATAAATGATGCCCAAATAATGTATGAAACCATTTGCGAACAGTTAAATACAACTTGCTTGTACCTAATTATCGCTTTTATTTGTTAGGTCGACGGCCATTTCTATTAATTATTTTATTTCTTTATTTAAAACAAGTTACATAGTATTTCCAAACATTAATAATGACCATTGACGGTGTCACAAAAACCAGTTTTAGTTTTACCGTTTATTTAATTAACTTTGACATTATTATATTTGTTGTAGCTGTTATGTGATTTGCTATTCGTAAATAGTGCATCCACTCGCACCGTAACCCAGTTGATACGTTGCATAAACAAATTGCGAATCCCTGTAGAGCACCGACGGATCTGACCGCGTAGGAGATCCTTCCCCAGTGACTATTTGAGGCCACCTCAAATTGTTCGCTTCCTCGCTACAAAACAAACGATTGCCCCCCTTATGCCCACCACATAAACCACATTATCCTCGAGCAAACGCCTCGGGAACGAGAACAGCAGGATGACAGATTGCACCGTTACCACTCCACTCTCAATAATAAATGGAAAACACAGAATTATCAAGGCTTTGATGAATTGTTGAAACGTAGCACCATTAATTCCTAGATATGAGTTTTTGCTGACTAATAATGAACCTTGGGCTTTGTGAAATAAATAATAAAGTCGATGGAGTGTGGGTGGAAGACATTATTGTACAGCCGATATCGTCCTTCGTCGATGTCGAAGAACTTTAGTAAAGAGTTTACTAAATAAGTAATTGTAGCCTTTCTATTGTCGAACAAGGTCATTTATAAAATATGTAACTTAGAAGCTATTATCTTAATAAACCGTGATGTTGTTATGAAAGCGATAAGGTAGCGATTTGTACAAAAACATTTATAACCTGCTAGCTTTTGCCCGCGGCTTCACTCGTGTGAAATTTAGTTTGTCACAGATCGTCATAAATGTTATTCTGGGTTATAAACAATAACACTGTAAAGTTTCATCAAAATCCATTCAGTAGTTTTTGCGTGAAAGAGTAACAAACTTCCAGACATCCAGACATATTAGTAAGATAGTAGTTGATTGCGGGATATTTTAATGTAAATCTAAGGCGAATAATCTAAATCTATGGCTACTTATCAGTTTTAACAAGCCGTGTTCTTCACTAGAAGTTGGTGGGTACCATTAATGTATCTAAGGGCTACCTGATAAATAAAACACCTCCAAGTGTGTGTGAGTAGATTATTCAGCAACTGATTTATTTATAACCAGCACTATTCGAAGAAAAGTGGCCTTTTCATACCTTTGTTCCGATAACATTTCATTACTGTTCAATTATAGAGCATTGTCCTAGTATCGTTACATAGAACACCTGATGGACGTTCTATGACGAGTACGTTGTTAATTGAAGTTTATTGATTGTGTGGTTTGCACTGCGATATCATGTCAGTAGGTGAAGTGTCATCTTTGTATAGTGCAATACTAACAAAGGAAATTACCTAGTAGAGACAGTTTTCCTTGGTAGAACCAGTTCTATTTATATCTTTGTTTGCTATTTTATTTAATCCATAGTAGGCCAGGCTCTTACGATTGGTGGTAATAATGATTGAAAATGCTTGATATATGCGAAAATAAGTGATCCAATATTCCAATATACATGACGTAATTTGGTAATAACGTTTACTTTCAAAACGCTTCAAGCAATATATATCATTTTTATGAGACGCTACAAAGAATTTTCATTTAAATTCCTCGCGAATATTTCTGTAACAAACTTTCCAGTCGACCATTTTGACCTTTATTGCAGCTTTTTCTCCACACCGACCTTTAGTGACCCTCGTCCCGACGCTAAACATATTTGCTCCTTCTAAATATAGAAAGGTAAAACAACATAAAATTGTAGGTAGCTCTGCGTTACAAAGTCCCCCCCACCCGGTTTTAAAACTTGGCACAGAAACTTAACAGCTTGTTCAGGAATTGTGTCTGTATTAGACGCTCCAAAACTTTTAAAAATAACGTGAACTTCAACGAAGCGTCTTTTGATGCAGTAGGTAAGTAGCATTAGGTACATTTTTTTTTATGAATAGTTATAGTGATTAATGTACTAATTGAAATGCACGTAAAAGCGACGGAAAAGGCGAAGAAATCAGCTTTACGCTCTCCTAAAAAGAAGCGTTTAAAAGATGCAAGTTCTTTAAATAACATTAATCTAATGTTTAGCAATCTGTTAATTGAACCCGAGAACCCGATTGCAATCCTATGCTTTTTACTAACCTTACTACAAGAAACCTGAAAATATACACTACTAAAGGTACGAGTACTTAAGTGGGAGGTCTCTGGCATGTTCCTTGAATCCCCGGCGCCCTCCAGCGACCCTCGCGGCACTCCTCAACAAACTGCACCGCCGTATTGTGGAATGCGAATTGAAAAGACGAACATTTTTCTTGGTGTCTCTGGAAGAAGCTTTATAGCAAAGAACTGCAGTCTTTTGTTTCTTTTATGTGTCTTGGTCGAAAAGTGACACTTTATTTGTGCTAGACTTGATTCGCAAGAAAATAAATGTTATTCTAGGACATTTTTACATTCAGCGCAATGTAGAGTCAAACTAAGAATACCATGTCTGGTATTATAGATAGGTACCAACTACTGAAAGTATGGTACCGATTCTCATACCAGTATGCTACATTTTATTAGCACCTACTGATATGAAAAACACCAGGCCGTAACTTACTTATAAGCATAATTATTTATTATGCTTATAAAATATGTAGCATACTGGTATGAGAATCGGTACCATACTTTCAGTAGTTGGTACCGATAATACCAGACACGGTATTCTTAGTTTGACTCTACGTTGCGCTGAATGTAAAATGTCCAGAATAACATTTTATTGCCTTATGCATCATATTCAGCACAAATAAAGTGTCACTTTTCGACCAAGAAATACATAAAGGAAACAAAAGACTGCAGTTCCTTGCTATAAAGTATTGTAAACCATAATTATAACGAATAATAAAGTTGTTGAAGAACTACTTTTTATAATTTCAATATAATGTTTTAGAAACATTTTCTCTTCATAATCCAAGTTCAATAAATTGTTTTCTAGCCACTTAAAACACAAATTAGCCCCCAAGCGCGGACGTGTCCTCATTCAGGTCCTCATACTCCTCATACGTGCACACTCAGCGCTAACACTCCTCGACACAGCCTAGTTTCCTTCCACATAACTTGCCTGAGTCGGCAGTTGTTTTGTGCGGAAAACTCTTTTTTTTTCAGTAGGTTTTTTATGGCTGTAGACGTTTATACTGCCAGTGCCAAATCTTCAGTATACGTTTTCTTTTTAAATAATACTATTTCCTATTATTTATAATTATTCAAAGTCTGTGACGTAAGATTAGTCACTAATTAAAGTAACTTGTGAATTTTAAAATGTTCTCACCTTCTATTTTGTGTTGACTGTCGTGTTATCTAAAAATTGTAAACAATAGCACTGTTGTGTAGCCAATTTAAACTTACATGTAACGAAATAAAACATCATAATAATTATTTTAAATTCATTGAACAAATATTCTTAGTCTGGTTTTTCTTAAACAGAATAGTTTTAGAAAACTACCTAATTAAATGCGGTCAATGTTTATTATAATATCCATTATTACACGACCGTTCCAATTTATTTCTTAAGGTAGACTTTACACTTATCGCCCTCGAAAGGATTCAATGAAGACTTACATACTTGTTACTTATTATTAATATCGTATTCCAACTGTACCGTTTTTGTAAATGAACATTTTATTTTGTGGCAAACAATAATCGAGATGACACAGGAAAACGTGACCGCAGAATATCTGTCAGAGAACCCTCCTAGAGCTGGACGTTAACAATAAATTTTGTAAACATCGACAAAGAAACAAAAGAATGAATGATGATACTCCGAAATTATTTTTACTGACTTTTATCCTATTTTAATTTGAATGGGGAGGGCGTCAAAGCGCGAAGATAGAGATGTGCGATGCAACAACATATTAAGTAATTGATCTTATTTAGGTATTTATTTGGGAAATCAAAAGCGATACCTCCCTGGTAAAAATTTACATTGGTAGTGAATAAAACTTACAGCTAAATTACAGATTTCCACAGAATAAATTACTAAGGTCTCAGCGAGTGATATGAAAACTTAAGAAATGATTAAAAGCAGCTACATTTACAATTCGACGATTCTGTATGACAGTCTTAATTTCTGTTTTCTAATTACAAATAATCATATTAATATCTTCTACTTGTAATAGAGATATTACTTTCAGAAAGTTTCATTTAAATTCAAGTAACATTTAAGTCCCATTCAATTTTAACCACCCTCTGTGTCGTAACAATAATAACAAGAACATCCAGGTGCAAATTTGTATCGATAAACATGACAAACAGCTCGATAAATATTCATAAGCGGCTTCACTAGTTGCGAGGATTCTGCGAGCATTCGGTCATGGCTGGGTAATTTGTTTTTGCTTCTACCCCCCTCCACGAGGGGGAAACTAATGGGGGTGGGATTGTTGTATCTTTGTACCAGGTGTATAAATTAAGGCACAAGGGATTTTGGGAACAACCCATTTCGATCTTACGTAAGCTCGCCTATTTCGAGATTGAATGTTGGATACTCTTGATTTAATTATTGTGAGATTTATTGACTACATCACATTACCTATATTGACTACAGATAGAGACAATGTTTACCTGTTTATAACTAAAATTTTACCGTTAACACGCAGTGTTTCCTCTGCGTTTAAATTCAGTACCCTCCATATTATGTTTACGGTTATTCGTAACTATAGTTCTGTCATCTATCTTTATTTCGGTGCAACATCCATTACTCTAACGAGTATGCAATGGTGCCATAAATTGAATGGCTTCCTCTAAATTCTCGCAGCTCATTCATGGTAATGCCAGTGATGTTATTTTTAATTTATGAATGTAAATAAAAACTTAAAGTCTGTTTTTTTTCTTTCTTTCTATTTATAAGTATAATATGATTGAAATTCTTGTAAAGCCTTGTTATCTATCCACTAGGTATCCGCCGCGCATTCACCTGAGCATGCTCAAGTGGACAAAGCTTTAAAAACATAACCATCCGTCTGGCGCAGTCGGGTAAAAAGAACCTAATTATGATACCGAAACCGATAACGATCGGCGAATTCAAAAGCTCTTCACTATCACTTGACAAATACTTTCGGTTTCACATTCACATGCATAAACAATTACCAGACCACCGCTTTTGCGGGTTCCCACGTCGAGAGCGAAAGTGGTCTAGATTTCTACAGTTTTATAATAGATAGCCGCCGATTTATCCGAGCTACCACCCTTGGTGGATATAGTTACGGTTCAGAATGCTTAAACGACTAAAAGTTAAAAATAGCAAGCGCATTAGTATATCAGTTAGGAAGCAATATTGCGTCGGTGCAATGTTACGAAAAAGTTCTTGACAGTTCGAAACTTGACTTTTGAAAAAGAGAGCAATATATCTTTGAAAAAGTAAAGTGAATTTACCCGCATGAAAAAATTATCAAAATTACCATTGCGATTTGTTTATTCTTAGTAAACACTATATGCAAGTTAAAGCCCAAAAAGTAATGTAAAGTTGTTAATATTGTGTCAATAGATCTTTCGATTTCGAATCTCCGTGTGTAAACCAAACACGGATAAACAATTGCCCAACGCGATACGATTAGGATGGTCGCAATCGCGATAGATACCCACAATTAGACGTCACTCGCATGTCGAAAGCTGTGGCAATCTCAGAGCAATTGTCGTGCTAAATTGTCGGTTTTCTTTCACACTATATTAGACTATATTCCGTGCGATTTTGATAACGATATGAAAACTTCGGGTTTCATTAGTCATAGTTAATCGTTTTCAGCCCACCTCGCGTGACGTGCCATTGGTTTTAAATATACCTTTTGGTAATGACCGGAAGGTATATTTGAAGCCACCGAAACGTCATTCCGATTGACAAAGGATTCGACTAAGTAGTTGATGGATCCGTTAATTTGATAACGATGTTTGCTTTACTTTGAACGTGTTTTAATCAGGTTATTTAATTTACCTTGAATAGGGTGAGGGTGTTCCTGATTTTATGCTAAATCGTTATTTCGAGTGCATTGTTGGTTAACACAATTAAGTAAACGTTTATTTACGCTATAATCAATTCCCTAATTTCCTTATAAATGAATTTAATTAAAGAGTTCAGGAGAGCGACATTTAAAATAGAGTGCTTTTTTAGTGCGTTGGTATGCATGATTAAATGTATTAGGTAATGTAATTCATATTAACATAACCTAATCAATTGACACAGACACGAAAATCGTATGATTTTCAGCAAGTTTCAGCAAATAGCCAAATGATGAGGATTCCTGAGAACTCTGAATGGACAGGACAGCTGGGCTATAAATGTCCAGGAATCTATTTCTACCTCTCCCTCAAGTTGTGGTCAGCGCAACGGTTGCTTAGGCGCCGCGCTCACTAGCTTTTGAAGTTGGGACAAAAGTAAACGATATTGTGAAACAATATTAATCATAATCTTTGAAAGATAAAAAGTCTCGGGAAAAAAATATACTATGTTTTATGCAAGTTAGAAACATTTGATACTTATAGAAAAATGCATGGGTATCGCCGAAAATCAATGTTGTATGGAATTTCCCATGTCTGCACTGTGTGTGAGTCACATATTGTAGGTAGGAAACAATTACTTTCCATGTCAAGCCGGTAATTTTAGGAGGCTTTGTTATTATTTTTAATTTACTTGCATAATTAGATTTATGCATTTCAGAAAACGAATCTCCTTAATCCTTTCAAATACACTTGTTTACAACTTACAGTTTGATACCACTTACAGATTTTTTCAATTCGTTGTTACCTACTGAACTTGTAAAGTAAGTCCGATGGGCGCAGACCCTTAGGTAGCGTAAGCAAAACAACAGCGCATCAGTGCCTGACAGTCCCTTCCGCGTGAGCTATGTGTTGAATAGGGTGTAGGACGTTGTCCTTCCGTACTCGCGCGGTGCGGACGTTACTTTCGATGTTTTACCATTTTTGGGCGCTAAAAATTGGAAATATTGTGTCGTTATTGCTCGGGGTAAATTAAAAGTTTTTGGTAGGCACGTGTGACTTTGTTAATAAATAAAGGATGTTCTTTATTCATGTTCAGTAGTGAAATTTAAGGACAGCTAACACGACTTTGGGTCCCCGTTCCTCCGTTTCGCACTAACGCAAGTTTCGACAGCTTTTATCACCCTTCGAAGATTTGCCAATAAAAATAAAAACATCCTCGCTTGTTTTAATGCGTAGGGTCGGAAAGTACAGTCATAAATAACGGTTTAATCACTTTCAGGTCCAACTTGGGAGGTGACCTCGGAAGTTTTCGTTGGCTACGCCGACGACTCGTCGAGTGATTTAAGTGCAAGTTTAGTGCGTGGGTGATTTCTCCTCCGGTGGTGCCGGGGGTGTGCGAGGGTTGTCAAAATTGCCAAAGTGTCTCCCATAAAGTTGTCGGCGATGGACAGCAACTCGGTGTCGCCGATGCCGGAGCTGGCGCCGATCGCGGAGTTCGACAAGTCGCCGCCTTCGCCGCCGAATGAGGAGGTCCCGATGGATGATCTCCCGCCGCCTCCTGCTACAATCTCCGGGTCGGAAACGAAGAAAGTCAAAGTGTAAGTACGACAACATTTTCAGGCTTGTGTGAAACGACACTCAAGCTCGAGTATGAGTCTATTCTCAATGGTATATTCATGATTGTTTTGTTTATAAAAATTGAAATTCAATTCAACCAATCATAGATAAATACATTTCTGGGTTTGAATCGAGTTTTGAGCGTCGTTTTGTAATACAATGTTTATAGAATTTGATCCTGAAAACAAGTTACCATTCTCACGTAGAGAGTAAACTGTTGCAATAATAATCGAGATTGTGATCATTTGTGTTTTTGCTATAGTAAATTCACAGCAGTAAATTCCGTACCTTGATACATACAGGGTGTCCCAGAATGGGTGAATCAAACTGCTAGGGGAGGTAGCTCTACTAATGTACTATCCCTAAAAATATGAAAAAAAAGCGCATAAGGACACAATTTTTTTTTAAAGTGAAAATAAATCAGCTTTGTCTAAGTTTCTGGCTATAATTGCTGCGTTTGGAGTTCATTTGTACTTTTATCTTACTAATATTAATAAAATTGTACATGATCGCTTCGTTTATCTGTAAACAAACTTTTGAAAATAATGACTAAATTTCGAGAGCACTTTATTTAAAAAAAAATCCGAACTCAATTTTTTTTTCATATTTTTTAGGGATAGTACGGACGACAGCACATCAACCTAAACATAGTGGCGTCTTATCTCGTTGTAATACAGGCTATTTTGCAACAAAAATGTATAGGTTGATGTGCTGTCGACTGTACATTAGTAGAGCTACCTCCCCTAGCAGTTTGATTCACCCATTCTGGGACACCCTGTATATCAAGTCTTTTCAAGAGCTATGTCTATACGGTATAATGATGCTGTAGAAAAATTTGAGTTATTTATTTGTACTGTAATGGTAAAATGGTTATATCGGATTACTAATGTTTGGCCAAAAAACGTTTCCCAAATTATTACATCGCAAACAACGTTTCGCAAATTTTCATTTGGCAAATTCTCATTTGGCAAAGCAACTTATTGCAAACTTTTAATTCGCAAATGTTTTTTTTGGCATATTATTGTTTAGCAAATTATTGTTTGGCAAAGTATGGTTTGCCAAATGTTTCATTAGGCAAAAATATTTCACGATAAACTATTATAAAATAATTTGATTGGTGCATAGAATGGTATACAAATTAGCTTGTGGTTATTATTTTGTTTAGTGGGTAGTTAATATAAAATTTGTTCTACATTAATTTCCTTATTTCATTATTTGTATCGAAATTTCCAAATGATTCATTAACAATAGAGGTGATTCTAGCGCTCGGCGGCCGCTGCCGCGGCACGCTTCGCTCGCCTTCGCGCATTAAGGGTCACTGTTCTAACCTAACCTAACCTACTATTTTCTGCAATGTTTTACATAAAATTATTGTGAAAACCATGATCATGTGCCTTATGCTTTGATTTGTGGGTAGGTAACGGTGGGTAAGTATGTGAAGTGTCAATTTGACCAAACAAATTATTTGGGATATAATATTTGGCAACATAAAACATTTGCTACATAAACATTTGCCAAGTAAAATTTGGCCAAATGATAATTTGACCAAATGAATTAGTTGCGAAAAGTACAGTTGCTAAAAGTTCATTTGGGAAATGAAACTTTGGCGATAAGTTGTTTGCGAAGTGAAATTTGGCGAAAAGTAATTTGGCCAAACGGAAGTATACCGGTTATATCACACATCATTGATGTAACAATCAATCTGACCTAGTCTCTCTCTACGCTCTAAATCTTTACAAATGGCACATCGCGTTGTCTATAATTGGAGTCTATGAGGAAGCAATTTTTTAACAAGGCATTAATTTGCAATAATTGGTAAATGTCACTATAACAATAATATTAGTTAGAATTAGTATTCAAGACGTAAGTAGGTAGAGTTTTAAAGGATTTTCCTTTTAAAATAAAAGCATAAGTAGTTCAAATCAATAATGATAATGATGTCAATCAAACTAGACATCATTATTATTATGAAATCTACACATGATAAGATGTGTGATGATTATAATGTTTCAAATATACTTACTCTTTAACATGATTTTCATTGTAATCTCGTCCTAATTTGGTATTATAACTTTAACCCTCCAATTATAGAAATACGAAAATCTTATTTCCAAAGAAATAAGAAAATAACATCGCAGATTACAACCCGACCTGTAATTACGGTGAAAGTAATTGAGTCTGTTAAATTCATAATGCGAGGGAAGGGAAGGGAAGTCCCTGAAATACTGGGGTCGACCCCCAACCTCGGATAACTCAGTAACTCACTTATTTTATGGGCAAGAAAAGGTGCGTTATTAGACGTAAACCTTTTGGCTAATAAATACATTGAATGTCATTGTTCACATTGAATGTTATTGTTATTTTATTAATAACAATTAACTTTTCTAACAACTCTATTCAATTAACTCATTTTAGTAAATTGCCGACTCTACAAAAGCTAGGAATATTTTCATGACTGAAAACTCTATCAGTAAGTAATTAGTTTCCTATAGCTAAAAAAATGTGTTCCATTAAAAATTTACTATGCTGAAAACTCATTCGTTCACGACAAAGACCATTCAGAATCTAAGTGTAGACTCTACAAGTCTACACTGTAGAGTTCATTACAACAGCTTATAAGATTGTTGTTTTAATTAATTTCACGACAGTTTCTGTTAAAGTCATCAAGCGTAGGAGTTTCCTGTTCTTAGTTGCTTTTATTTAGTTCATTGTACTATTACATCGTACATACTACTTACTTAAACACTACACATACTGCTTTTGAAATGAAACTATGAGTAATAACCAAATTTATGTTACCAATATAATTAAAAAATATAATTAGGCCAGTAGAATTAAACACAAAAATGGATTAAATCGGAAATAATTCCTACTAAAGATTTTAGTGCTTTAATGGCTTCATTAGTTGCCCATAAAGACTCTCCTAGGTTTTCGACTTCGACGGAGTTGTGCTTAAGTGGTGGGGGCCCCCGAAAGGGGCGCTTTATCAGTTTTCCGGTTATACCGCGTAAAGGACTTACCCTATCGAAAAGTGGTCTTCCTGACGGTTGAAGGGCATTTAATCCTGCATTAAATAAGAACAAATTCATATGTTTTGAACAAACCGTTCTCGTGCAAATGTTCGGCAAAGTAGAAAATATGTGTATAATTAATTAATGACCCTCTCCACGTCCAATGGCTCGTTACCCGCAGGCTTCCAAGTCTTGAAAAGGAGCGCCTCAACCAGTGTAACCCTATCAAGCCTTACGAGCTGGATGCGCCTATCCTTGTTCGTCCCAGCCGTTCCTTAACTGCGGTTGCTGCACCTCTTCCTGGCACTCACCTGAACGACTCTGTGTTACCTACTGTGGCTGCCCCTCTTCCTTGTATCCTCCTGCACGACTACGTTACCTAGCCGTATGCCTGGTCTAAGGTTCGACGAAAAAAATCAACAACAACAAGTTCATATTAAAACGTCGAAGAGTTTTTGTTTGTTTGTTTGAACGCTATAATCTCAAGAATTACTAGTTTGATTAGAATTATTATTTTTGTGTTGAATAGCTCATAAATTGAGGAAGGCTATAGGATATATACAATCACTCTACGACTAATAGAGGCGAAGCAGTAAAGAAAAATGTTGCAAGCACGGAAAATAGTATTTAAACTATTTTCACGCGGACGAAGTTCATTTTGTGACGTCGAACCTTGGACCAGGCATATGGCTAAGCAATGAAATCGTACAGGAGATTACAAGGAAGAGGGGCAGCCACATTAGGTAACACAGAGTCGTTCAGGAGAGTGCCAGGAAGAGGTGCAGCAACCGCAGTTAAGGAACGGCTGGGACAAACAAGGATAAGCGAATCCAACTTGTGAGCCTTGACAGGGATACGCTGGTTAAGGCTACCCTTTACAAGGCTTGGGAACCTACGGGTGACGAGCTATTGGACGTGGAGAGGGTCGTTAATTATACACATATTTTCTACTTTGGCGAACATTTGCACGAGAACGGTTTGGCCAAAACATATGAATTTGGTATTATTTAATGCAGGATTAAATGCCCTTCAACCGTCAGGAAGACCACTTTTCGATAGGGTAAGTCTTTTACGCGGTATAACCGGAAAACCTAAAAAGCGCCCCTTTCGGGGGCCCCCACCACTTAAGCACAACTCCGTCGATGTCGAAAACCTAGGAGAGTCTTAATGGGCAACCAATGAAGCCATTAAAGCAATAAAATCTTTTGTAGGAATTATTTCCGATTTAAAATCTAATTCTACTGGACTAAATACTGAAGCTCTACATATTTCTACAGTATTAGTTCAGAAGAATATTAGTTCCTTGATGATACAATAATATCAATTTATGATAGAGCTACAGCTCTATTCTGTTTATGTCGATACTAACGCCACCTCTACGCGGCTGTACAGTTTTGTAACACATTTCAACTGTCCGATAAAGGCCTCCTGCCAGTCAGTGTAGTAGCGCACTGCCAGATGGCGTGACTCGTCCGAAACTATAGATCATTTCAGTAGTGATATTTTATTTATTTTTACTAATTACTGACATTCAATTGACTAATTGAATTAGTTTCCAGTGTTGAAATTAGTATTAAAATAATGTGAATATTAGCTAACGATTATTTCAAAAACTTTTTTACTTTGAAACCAGTGGCACTGTCTCTATCACTCACAGGGGACAAGTATGGTGCTATCTCAATCCAACACACTCGATTGGTTAGAACGAAGTAGGGCGCTTAACTCGCGTCCGGATCGAGTTGAGATCTCGGAGAGTGGCGACACGGACATCGTAAGAATCGTGCTCATGTGACCGTTTGCCGCCAAACTTTTATATTTTGATTTTCGAACTTTTTATTTTTGAACAAGTTGTGTTTTGTGCCAGTGTTTTGGAAATATTTTTTGGAACACTTTTTTTGTGATTCCTTATCTGTTGTGATTTGCTGAATTGGAAGAAATGGCCCGTGGAAAGAGTCAAACGTATGTTTACTTTAATTTATTTTACCATAGTTATAGTGGCAACTGGACTAGATACCGATAAAACTGGTTTCTGTATTCCTGTTACAAATACTTATTTTACTATTAACTTTTTTCCTGTTTATCTTTGACTTTTGATTGAAGTTATCGTAAAAATTACGGGTGTAATTTTCTCTTTAGGTAAATGCGGTCGTTAGACAGTAATTCTATGGGTACTGACATACGTGTATAATTATTTTGCCCACTGCGCACTGTCCACACCTATTAAATATGTTGGTACTGGTGTGACGGGTAGTGAGTGAGCAGTAGTATTTAGTAACACTCTGAATACCTACATAGTAATTTTCCTGAATATTTTGAGATAATTATGATTTCGTATAGTATCATCCACGAGAATGGAAGGCTATACCAGGTTTTGGCCATCAGTAGGTTTCTTAAACGATAAAGAAGATAAAGAAGATTACCAAGAAGTTTGAATAAAATTCTAATTTGTTGGCAATAAAGTGCAGCTATGTTTTAATTAAAGTATTTTTTATTCGTAATACTGCAATCATATCTTTATTACAATATCTGACATTTTAATTACTGGAGCAGAATGTGTAATTCTTAAGTCATAATATTTATTTATTCAGTTATTAATTTCTTCACTCCAAAGCCTTCATTTATGAAATGGCTGTTACAAAAAAGATATTAAAATTGTGAATTAATTAAACCACAAAATTCCGATGTATGAATTGAAACAGAACAAGTCAATTATTTTAATTAAAATGCAATCAGTAATTTGTAACTGTTTAATGTAAGAGTTTATCATTACTTATTGGAAAGTAGAACGAAGTTTACGCAATATTTTAACAAGCGTAATAAGCTAATTATGGGACTAGTTTAATTGTATGCACTGGCAGATAAAATTAACTAGGCTATAAGGATATTTACATTTATATTGCTACTTGTTTCTTAAACATTTGGAATTTGAAAAAATCGACTGTAGTATCGGGTGTGTATTGAACCCACGATTTTTCTCTTGTCGAGAGTCCGAGATCTTTAATACTTTATAAATCAAAGATGTAGTTTATCTGACTGATAAGTTTCTTCTACCGGGGATTTTATTTGCAAGTGGTTAAAAAAGCAAGAATAGTCAAGATTTGAAATATTCTACATACCCATAAATAACCTAAGTACTTCCTACAGGTGAAATTACAAACTTGACAATTTTTTTCATCGGTGTTAACTGCAATGTGTCTTCAATATCAGTTCTTACCTAGATTTTATACATGAATATTTCTATGAAAGGCGTTTTCTCATGGCGTCCATGGCTGACCATGGCATGAGTCGTGGCCACGGTGATTATTAACACTAGCATCGGGACCTAATGACGTAGTGTCTTCATGTCAGTTCCTACCTAGATTTAACACATAATGTTACATTCCTACGAAAGCTTTAAAAAGACATAGAGTTCACTGGCACCATCAAGGTAGCTGCACGGCTGCACCGGCGTTTTCTCATGGCGTCCATGGCACCATGAGTTGTGGACACGGTAATTATCGCTGGCATCGGGACCTAATGACGTGTGGACGGGAAGCACGTAATTTGCGCCCCTGTGTTTACTGTAGAGTGTCGCGTCGTGTTACTATTTATCTATTTTTTAGTCTGTGTTGAATGTAATCAGTGTAAAAGGAAAGGAAATTGTAGGAACTGGTATAATGCTTTTAGTTCTTAATGCTATGTCCTAGTACAAAAGAAATGATAGGATATTCATTACACGTGTCAATGATTGCAAGACCACATATCAATCTGACTTTGTCGCTTCCCAAATTAAGCTCAAGTCAACCAACTCAAGTTACCTTTATATTGCTACCTGAAATAGATTTCAAATTAAGTGCGAATTTTTGTAATCGTAAAGTAGAGCAGGACATTAGATTTTTTACAATTTTGTTAGAAAATAGAAACTTTTAAGTACTTAGCTTCTGCATATTATTCAAATTCAAATAGTTTATTAAGTACATAGGCCAGGGCGTCTTATACACGTCCCAAATATAGCTTGTTTATTAAGATACTACAGTATCAGCTTGATGTGCTGTAGTTCATTATTTTTTATGCTCTGAAATAGCTATGGTAGCTTTTGTTACACGAAAATCTTACTTGTAATGACTTCGTGTACAATTACTACTTACTAGTAGTTTATTGTGAGATTGCGTCACAAAGTCTAATTGAGACATTCTTTTGTACCAAGACTAAGGTCAAGTTAAGAACAGTTTTGCTAGCGTGTTGAACATATTAATCAATTAAATTAATCATTGATCAATGAGCGACAGGTGTGCTCTACAATGTTAATTGGCCGACAAAGAAGTTGATGAATGTAATGTCCACAACCACATTTTATAGTTAAACAAACAAACAAACACTCGTGTCATTAAACCATTCGTAAATAATTGAGGAAAAGTACATCAGTCATAAGAGAAACTGCAGAAATAAGTTGAATATGTATGAGTTGTAGATGTACATATATGTATCTATCTGCATCGCTTGAAAATGTTTACAAAATTATTTTTAAGTGTTTCTGTCTCTTTAAACGATTCTCAAATTGATATTGAATCTGATGGGTATTATTGGTCTCTACACCCCTTTTTGTGATCACCCTACAATATAAAAATCGGTTATCAATCAATGATTTGAATGATGCGCAAACGCATCCTCGTCTCAAATCTGTGGGGCAGCCCACAGCAGACCGGTTGATACGGGCGTTCGACCTCCAGGAGTTTATTAAGTCCAATTCACAGGCGGGGGGACGGGCGCTCAGGAAATGGGATGAATTTGTCGCTATTATTACTCTCTATGAAGCCACGAGACCGGCAGCCATATGTTTCAATCTCTATTCGGTATGACAATTTTGCGTAGGTGCGAGACTTACCACTTTCTTGACGAATAACGACCTATGTGAAAGGAAGTGGGTTCGTTCAACATGCAATCTTTTGTAGGTTGAAGATTCGCTAATGATGAAAACTTTAATAGAACGAATACACGATTAGTTACTTTAAAACATCGTAGTAATCTTTATTAGGAAAATCGAAACCCCGATCCACGCTACCCCGAAAGAACGCTATTTCGAATATCGTTAGTCCAATGCACGCTATCCCGAAAATGATTGACTTTGTATTCAGTACTAAAAAGATATAAACATAACAGCTTGTAACATTTCAATGTTAGCAAAAACTGTACATTTTACAACAAGTTAAACGTCGTTATTTAACTGTATTACATACCCAATATTTCGATTGAAATACTAATTACACGTGATTTACTGTAGTGTTTTCGACTTTAGTAGGTACGTGTTTAACAAGTTTATGTTATGTTGTTTTTGGTAGAATCGTGTTCTACAGACAACGGCACATCAAATTTAACACTGTAGTATCTAATCTATTTGTATTAGGTGCTAGTTTTCAATACAAATGTATAGTTTAATGTGCTACGAAATTGGAGAGCGAAACGGATCTGGTTTTACGGCTGTCTTCATTTCGTGGTGGCATTGGGACTGCATTCAAAGGATGCTAGACAATTAATATGTTTACTTGTTAGATGTTCACGGTATGTTAAGTCACCTTGTAGAATTTACGGTTGATCTCACTTTCTATTGAATTGAATTGATGGAATTCGCTGAAAGGATTCGTCAAATCTGGAGTTCAAACAATTCACTCTCGTTTTAACTCTTATACTACAAACATAATCGCTAGCACATTAGATTAGACCACGTTTTGTTGGAAGATAGCAACTATAAGAACTACATAAAATGCCACAGTGCTTACTTAGCTCAATGTGCAATCGTATGGTTCAAACTAGAAGTTGTCAGATTGGACTGCAAATTCAACAAAATTAAGAAGTTTAGATTTAAAAAAAAGATAATCTCAACTAAGTACATATTTATTTACATAACTTCTATTGAGTGATATTGAAGTGACTTTTGTTGGGGTAGGTCATTAGTCTTGATTTTATCTTTGATGCGTATCGGCGGCTTTTTGGTTGAAATAGGGGTAATTTTGCATCCAAAACACATACTTAGGCTGAGTTGCACCACCTAACTTTGACGGTAACTATAACGTTAACCGGTGTTTTTTGTATGGAGTTTGACAGATTTTTGACGTTTGTCAAAGTTAAAGTAAGATGGTGCAACCCAGCCTTAGTATGATGTGCTGTCGACTCTAAATTATTATTGTAATAAGGATATTATTATGTTTGCCTTAACACTAACATTTCGTTGATTATTATGATTGCATACAAACTAGGACACACCTACATTGTGACTGTTTCATTAAATATTTTTGTGTGCATTTCTCTCTGTTTGAACTTGATAACATAAACGAGGTCAACTTTATATAATTCAATATATTATTATGCTTTTAGATGTTTACGATAAAGCATGTCCATTACAATTACATTTATTTATATAATATAGGTACTTATTATGTTTATAGAAATATTAAATAAATATTTAAAGAAAATCTGGCTATCTTAAACGTGTGCACTGTATTATGTCGAAATTATTTAAAAAAATCAATTTCAATATCGAGATTGTGGTTTGTTCCATACTTATTATTCGGTTACTTTTTATTTTTATACAATTTTTCGTTTCAGATATATTGTAACGCCGCCGTATTTAGTCCACTTACATATTGAAACTTTGAATAAAGACAACCTCAAAATAACATGACTTACTTATAATATAGAGACGCTAACTCGCTAAACGCCCTAGTCACAAGTTTACGTGTGCAAATATACTTTTAACTTTCATTACAGTTTAGTGGGTTACTAGCTGACATTTTGCTATGTACACCTAAGGCCCAGAACAGACGGTAAAACGCAACTGCAACGAAACTGCAACTGCTAGTTACTTTTGAGTTGCATCTAAGTTTCTACCATAGCGTCCGTTGAGAGACCACACATGACGCGACCAGTTTGAAACTTTCAGTTTCAGTTTCATTCATCAGAATCATCAGAAAGTTGCAGTTCGTTGCAGTTGCGTTTCACCGTCTGTTCTGGGCCTAAGAAATCTTGTTGTTAGGTTTCACCGGTTAGAAATAACAATAATCCTATTTTAATGAAATGAACGAGTATAGGGATGTTTCCTGGGTCAAAAAGCAAGAGTTTTAATTAGTCCGTCAGTTAACTTATCAAAAAATACTCTACACGTATTTTTCACTTTTTCAAACTAATGAAAATTTAAAGAGATAAAGCGCGCCAAAGTTCATAAGAAGAGGCCCGTGACGTCAATGCTTGCATAAAAGTGCCGCACGTTGTGACGTCGTGCGGAACTTCAACGCACCATAACTACCTATGTAATTATTTGTTAGATTGACAAATAAAAATATATTTTATGTGTCCAATATTTTTTGATATTAAACATGACGGACTAAAAAAATTTTTTTAGGAAACTAGCCTATTGAATATAACATAGAGTTCTAGGCAATCTAAATCAAAATATTTATTTAGTACTTTGACCATTTCCAGGGACCTTATAAACAACGTATATGTCCCAAATATAGCTTTGATGTCACCACTTCGGGACAATATAAAATGCGCTGGTGATAAGAAGAAGTGGCGGAAGAAATTCAGTCACTATTGTCAGCATTAAGTTCTTTTTTTAATAACTAATGATTTTAATATACTCGTATATTAGGTATTCAATCTTACTATCTAATAAAATCATTATGCCTTATGATATAATCAAACTTCCAAGTAACTCTACCAACATATCGTAACATGTAGAGGTCTTTTCCGGCATATCATTGAAATTCCTTTTTATGCCTTTGAGACTTGACACCATAACGTTCCGTCTTTATGCTTATCACGTGAGAGGCCTATCACTCTCCCTCCCCCCTCTTCAATGGGGGTCATAACTGTACCCGCGGACACGGAGACCAATTCAATAACCGTTGAGCGAAGGGACTTATCGATAGTTTTATCGGTAAGTTATCGATTCAGTGTTCATTGTCAAAGAATACGAATAGTGATGTGTCTATTTAGAAGACAATACCGATCATGAAATAGAGATGAATGAAACAAATGAAAATCTATTTAAATATTGCTAATGAACGTCGTAATTATTCTAAATTAACTGGATACTGTTCTCTGCACTAAATCAAACGACAATTAATTAACTGTAGGTGGCAGTGGAATTCATAATACTTAGTTAATTACCAAAATGAATGCAGCTAGTATTAAGAAGAATTATGAATTCTGCCGTCAGTTAAGCATGAACCTTCAAGAGTTGTAATAGTAATAGTAATAGTATGTAATATTCAAGACCATGTCCTGTAAAGGCACAATTTTAGCTTTACCTATCTCAATAACAAGCTCTACCTATATTTTGAGGGATAGATACTCCATTGAACTTTCAATTAACTCCTGAGCATTATCACCAAAACTGGCGTGCTTAGGAAGGCAATTTGCCAGCGCCAAAGTTATTAAAGCTCTTAAACACAAAGTAAGAGAGTTTAAATTAGAATAGGACAGTGTATATGCGGGCTGCGACAGGTGGGGAGTATTCCTGGCAGCTTCATTTTATGTCCTCGACAAAGTACACGTCGGGACAAATCACGTACGTTGCGATACGTAACGAGGTTTGCTTGTGTACAGTCGACAGCACAGACTGTACATTCTTGTAGTAAAACAACCTCTATTACAACGAGATAAGACGCCTATTTAGCTTAATATGCTGTCGTCTGTCGTCGCCCTAAATGATGTAGGTACTCGTTCGTTGACTTTGAGTACATCGTGTAAACTCGCTGCTTGCCAAAACTGGGAATGGCATTCGTTAAAGTTTATCTACCTACTCTATCATTTTTATTTTGTTTCTTAATTTGCAATGATTACAGTAGGGGCTATAATTATAAAGATTTTACGGAAAAACTGAAACGAAAGAGAGCTGTTTGAACTTACTTTTGCTCGAGTTAACTGAGAGATCTAATTCTTTGATCTTTTCTTTTGCTCTATTCCTGCATTGAAAAGGCACTCTTTTTAATTTATGATTCGTAAATATGAACAAAACATATTATTGTAACCTAGGTATAAGTTTAATTCATAAATTTCCTGAAAATATTGAACTAACTGAAAAATAGTGGATATGATTGATTACTTTTCCTGCGCGCCTAAACTACAAAGTCAATTTAAAACAGACAACAATATAGTAATCAAACTTGGCACAAACAAAACCCAAAGAAAGATGGACGGGGAGAAGTGTTATTGCAGTTTGAACAAAATAATAGAACTTGGGAGGAAGTTTTTCCCGTATTTTAGGGTAACGCCACCCTTTTCAGTCATTATTGGAACTCCGCTCATATCAAATACGGTTCATTAGACCGAAGCACTGAACCTCAGCGATTTCACCTAAAGGCTTATTTTTATCGGGGAATGGAAGTATTGGCGCGTTTAACATGGTTTTTCAATTGAGTTTCTAGATTGTATGAGGGTTGATTTGCCTTTGATTCTTTGTGTAGAAGACGAAAAAAAATGATGAAGAACAGGCACCAATTAGTCTTAAATAGGCACTGCCATCGTAGGAAAATACTAATTTAAAAAACCTTTACATTTAAATCCTACCTAGATCTTTTGTGTAAATTGTGGTTGTGGAGCTGTAACGCGATCAGTACATACAAATAGTAATTATATTATTGGAGTGGTCCTAACGAAATATTCACAGAATAAACTTAACAAAGTCATTTATGCAAATATACGAGTATTCCCTAGTATTAATAAACGTAATAGTATGGTAGTATTTACCTTTTACTCCGAAGTTTGGTAGAAGCTCATTTAGTTTTAATTAATTTTGGCTCGTGGTTTCAGCTCTCGCTAGTTTGCTCGGAGCTTTCCAACAATTTAAGTTATATCTTATTTCGTTCTGTTTTGTAATAATGTTACAAGAATTTGCAAAATTCGAAATTGTACCTAGTTTGCTTTGGGTAGATAATAGTGAAACTGAACATACGTAAGTTTTAGGAGGAATTCCTTGAGCTGGAATTAAAAAGTTGAATTATTGAAATTTAGGCCTGAATGTTTCGTTTCCATTTCTGCCAGTTTCTTATTTTTTGAGATACTAAGGAGTAGGTGGAAAGTATAGAAATATGAGAACTCTAGAAAGAAAAAGTCCTTTGCCCTGAAATCATGTTTTCCATGGTTAACTCGTAAATACTTTTACTTCTGTGTGCTTACCATGCGATAGGTGTGCTCGCTAGCGACTGCGTAAAAAAAGACAGATTGTAGCACCCCTAGCCGCTACTTTTAAGAACTAAAATCTTATAGATTTTTTGACGCACTCGCTAGCGAGCACACCTAACGTAAACTCATGGTAAGCACACTGAAGTCGATTTGTACCCGAATCCGATCGCCTTGAGTTTGCTCTGCAGTTTCCAAAGCAGGATCTGTTTATGCATACAGCGCCGCGGACATTGAGATTGAGACGGACATCTGTCGGTGCACTAGACCTTGGTCTAATCCATCGCATCCTCTCTATAAATATTTATGTTGACCGCACTAGGTTTATGTTCGTACAGACGACAGCGTGTCAAGATAAACACTGGTATCTTATGCTGGTGTCATAGGTGTCATTTTGCAATAAAAAATATAGTTTAATGTGCTGTACAGGGCGGTTTTGGTGACTGACGAGTCGAGTGGTTTTCGGAGAAATTATTTGGAAGCCTTTTGTTTTTCTTAAGTATTACCCAGAAGCATCATGTTTGATGATATTATTGAAGAAGATTTTCGAGATGAAGATGCAAGCGCTTTCTTTGACATGTTTTGTAGCCTTACGTGTAAAAATGTGCCAAATATCAAAACTAAAAGTTCAAACATTTTGACAAAAATACAAAATAGAAATACCTAGATGTTGAATATGCAAAAGGCATCTTTGCGTCGTCTTTTATTTCTCTTAGTAGTAAAATAGTACCGACCAGCCCAGCACAGCCTCGCCTTGTAGCCTCACAGAATGTAAACATTTTGTACCTTGTCTTCTTAGCCATAAGATTCAATTCGACAGCGTTTTATTTGCTGACCGTGCCATGGGTATGCAATTATGGGACGAGAAGTGGGACAAAAGAGTCTTGTCTCGAGTGAAAATAAAACTCGAGTCAGATGCGCGCGGCTCGAAAGCTCGGAGAATATTACGATATTCCATATTCAAATCTTGTAGCCTTAGAGCCAGGAAGGCAACTATCGGAACTATGCATTTAAAACTGAGTAAGAAAAAGCGTTTTTTACATTCTTTATTATAAAGTGTGGGCAAACACGGCTCACGTAATTATTGTCTATTTTAACAATATTACAATTAATATGAAGCCACAAAATCGAAGAAAATAGGGCGGGCAATCTTCTTGGCTTGAAAGTCTTGAGACCTAGAAAAAGTTTGTAGCCACCCCTCAATGTAACAAACAGCTTTAGTTCAATAAGGATTTAGGTCTTACTTGATACAATTTTTATAGGTAAATGTTTAAAGAACAGAGCTGTTTCTCCTATTAAAATAGCTTTAGTCAGTTTTATTTATTCTTGTATTAGATTACATTAATGTAGAGAACATATTCTGTAGTAAACCGTAAAAAGATTCTAAACATTCTCAAACGCTCTACAATTCGTAGACCCACATGAAAGCAGGAGACAAAGCTCCCAGAATCTGATTACAGATCAAATGGTAATGAACTCATTTCAAAGTGTAATGCACGCTGTCCCCTGGAGCGACACAACGCGATGGAAATACTCCGCAACTTTCCCGTGACGTCTCTACAAAGGCTATCTTTTAGGGTAGGGTTGTTACAATGAGGGGCGAGAGAGCTATCGTTTTTATTTAACAGTTGGCACCACTGGCGACAGAACCTTACTCTACAGCGGCGCTAACTGGTGAGGGCCAATACGATATTTTTATAAGACAATACCACACACTCCTGAATCTGTATTGTTTCTAAGAAATGTTAACTATTCGTTTTTGTAAATATTTTACATACATAAATATTAATAAGTATTTCAAAATTGTTTTTAAGTAAGTACAAGTTCAAATAATATGCAAATAAATGTTAATTTAGTCTTAAAAAAATAAACATCTACCTATAACATTAACAGATTAAACATAGCTGTTTTCCGTTAGCAAGTAGACACGTTAGCGCTTTTTAATTTGTCGCACCCTTTTCGCGCAGGTATACGTGGATGTTATTAATAAATTCCTGGCAACCCTACAGGGGAAATGGGATGCGAGCCGATCCCGGGAGAATCCCGGAAACGGGTGTCCGTCGCAGACATCGGGGCTGATTCAGTCGCCCGGATATACCGCGACAGCTATACCTCACCGTTTAGTTGACGCTGGAGTTTGTTACGGAACGTTATACTTTATGTGGTGGAAAATCTTTCGAAGATCGGGCTTTTGTCGTAGCCTGTCTGGATTGGGGCATATTCTTTTGATACCTATTTAATGTTAAACTTGTAAATGTAATGTATCTTGGCGACATTATTATAACAATAATAACTCGTAACACAAGCATATGTATTTAGCTTACCACGATAGGGGTTAAAGGGACTAATGCCCGTTTTCACTATCAATCCCTAATTTTTAAATGACCCCTATGAAAACTAAATGCCTGTTAAATTATGTGTACCCTATGGTAATAGGGTCACTTAAAAATTAGGGATTGATGGTGAAAACGGGCATAAGAATAATTTGTAGGTATTTACAAATTACTAATACTAATTAAAGAACTATTTAAGGTGATCAAAAATATTTCCGTCTCTACATTTTCGAGACAATATTTGTTAATGGTTGTAGAGATCGGTGTCAATATGTTTAGCGGTGATAACCGTACTTCCAATCCAGTTCTAGAGAGCGTTGACTTGTCCGGTACACATGTCGTCTATCTAATAATGATAAATAATTAAATTAGAACGAAACTTATAATATTTTTCCTTGAAGTAAAGCGCTCAGTCGGCCATCTTTGAAACATCTAAACCTATCATTACACCATCAAAATTACAGAAGAATTATCCATAATAGCTGCGTCCAAAACAAATATGTTGTAACTGCATAGAATACCCTTGAACTGACATCTGCAGTCGAATAATGATTAAAAGTAAGGTCGTTCGCCTCGTAAATGCATTCGCAATGATCGTTTGCTGAGAGTAAGAGCCCTTGCACACTTGTTACTTTGACTCGTTATCAGTGCAGTGAATTCTTCTGGTCTTGAGGACACTTTAGTTTGGTAACGACAGCGCAAACGTTTTGCTGTCGCTAAGACGACTACTCGACTAGATGCTACAAATTGTTGGCAGATTTTAAAATACTACGCCACATTGCATGTAAAAAATTGGTCATCACGTCAAAAACAAACAGACTTTTCGCAGAATATCCTGTTTTGAACGCTCTACTGAACTCTTCTGGAGAGTGGCTGTTATCTTTTTATTGGTAACACATTGTTTTTAATGTCTTTTATATTACAAACAGTTGAGAATCAGTTAGAAGCTACACTAGTTTTCTTTCATTACTAGATCTTCGTACCTATATTTGTGTACAGTCTGCGTCAAATAGTTCGTGACACCCAAAGTTACTTGGCAACACATCAAAGTCAAAGTCAAAGTCAAAATTTCTTTATTTGTTTAGACTAATAAATAGTTCTTACAAATCGTCATAAAATATGCTCTTAAGGAGCCTCTACATGTCTCATAATCTTTTTACCCTACCAGCGCTTCGAGACCAACATTTGGCAAGTGCTGAGAAGAAGCGCCGCAACATACTCAGTCACCACTGTCTGCCGGTTAATATAAATAAATAGAAATAGTAGTAGTAGGTACATTCGATTCAGGAGCAGTTCACTGAATTTACCATGCATTCTTGTATGGTGTATCATAAGAATGGGTAGGTATACATCTTTGTTACATATTTGCAACACGTCTTTGTATAAGAGGTTGTGTTGTCAACTTTTTGGCCACGAGTGTCACGCTACTATTTGACGCTGACTATACAGTGCCTAGTGTATAAGGGTCATAAAAGACCCCCAGATGCAATTGGTCGAGCTCTTCATTAGCTCACTCACGATGATATCTCGTCACGTCGCGTTTAGGGTTCCGCAACCATAGCCGCGGTTACTTAATTTCCTCTTCTGTGACAACTTCTTTGTCTGCAATGTCTAATAGCGTAATCTCTATCTGTAGCGTAATAGCGCCTTTTATTTTGTTGCTAGTTTGTTTTGAGAAATTTCCTTTTTTTAGTATTTTAAAGAGTTTTTTAATCATTTCCATCATCAAGTTCAACCATGACTAGATTCGAAAGTTGAAAATGAGAATAATGAAGTTCAAACAATTTCGTGAATCGAGATTTTAAATAAGTACCTACCATTGTCTATCATATTGTGAAGATTTAATAGGACTAAATCATAAAAAAACTGTAATTCACAAACAGCTAAAGACAATGTCTTGATATGTAAAGAAAAAACAATCGCTCATCGATTCTTATTCACCTCATCACTTCCCTCAGACAAAAAGTCTATAAGATTTTATCAGATCGATAACGAATGTCACATGGTGTGGAATCACTGTTATTATCGTTGATGCCCGCTGCTCGGCTACTATCGCCTCTCTATGGGCAATTAACGGGTCAGTAACATTAACATGGACGCAGTAACTAGTGGGGACGCGTTGGAGTGCATTAGGGCACTGCTTTGGGTCCGAATCGATAAGTATGTGATATGTTTTATAACATCGTTGTCGGGTTATCATGAACTTACAAGCTTTTATTGAATCAGAAAACCGTAAGTGACATTTCAGTTCGATATCCAATATCGATTTCAAGACACTGAATGACCCATGGAATGACCCATGCAGATTTCCGTAATGTGGATTTAAATATCTAACTCAAATCTAGATTAAACAAAAACGATACAGAAACACTCATAAGTAAGTGCTCGACTGGTTAATCTTACTATGAAAAGTAACCCGTGACCCCCACGGTTCTGTTGTTAGGTACTGTATTCTTGGTTAAAACTAAAGAATTCTAGGGTGTTTTACCTACTGATCTAATGACTCAAAAAGAACAGCGACCATGACTCAACGTGTTGATTGACATTGATTTGTCCTCTGAAGGCTACAAAGAACTCTTATTGGGCAGTTAAAATTAGCGTCTCTTAAGTGATAAAATTACCTATTGCGTATTTCTGTTGAGCACTATTTGCCGTATCATCACTTTTTTATACTTATTACAGTACTGAAATTGTGTTGTACAGTCACGTTTTAAGTTTTACCCTATGGTATTGGTAATAAAACCTATTTTATCACATTTTACGCTGTTGCGCTAATGAAGGCATCGCATGCGCTTCTTCAATTAACGCGAGTCGCATACAGACAGCGAATTAGTTTTAACGAATATATTGTGTTTCATGTTAGTTGGATGTATGCAGCTGATGTTTCATTGTTCTTCTCTCTCTCTCTTCTATTTTGAAACCATTTTAATTTATCAGTGCTTATGTGCAGTTAATTGTTTTTTGCAGTAACTTAACCACTACCTACTTTATTTTCTTTATTACTACAAATAGTTGCTAGTTTAGAGTAGGCGCACACCGTTGATTTTTAGTTGGCCGATAGTTGTGCCCGATTTTAATTTGTATGAAGAATCGGCCAAATCGAATCGGCGTAGTGTGCGCACTCCCATACATGCCCATACTGATCAACTGCCCGACTAAACTCTCGGCCGACGAAAATCAACGGTGTGCGCCTACTCTTAGACTCTAAGCTAAAATTTAAGGAAAATTGTTGCTAAGGTAGAAATCAATTTACATAATTTTTTCGATTCCATTTCACTTGACTTGGTACAAAAACGATTGTAGCCATAACGCAGATACCAAAGTAGCTTCGCTTTCGTTGGCACCTTTCTCTTGTTTCCAATATGCGGTCGTGGTTTTTGTCTCTACGTTTTGTTGACGCTTGTGCGGTTTCAATTGTTTTGTTTGTTGTCTGTGGGCACGATGGTCTTTAAAAAAGAACTTTTTTTTTCAAGTTCAATCTTTTCAATGTCCTACGTGATCTAGACACTTATTTTTTCTGCATGTAAATGGCAACCCTGCAAGTTTACGTCATGTGACGGCTACCATCAGTCATTATGTTGTCATGACCTTGTTCATGCTCGGATTGTAGTGACAGGAAATTCATTTGCGTTAAAATGTGTAGAGTACGTTAGATACGCCATTGATACGAGGCAGATGGCTGAGCTAAATACTTCAATGGGGCATCCAAGATTTTTTTCCTTCAGGGTGGCACTACTGCAGAATTTTCTATTAAAATAAAACCTGCATGCTTTATTTCTTTGGCTGTTTACGTCAAATAGGCTGCATAATTTATGGCCTTTGCATGATCGCTGAAAAAAAACTTAAATCCAATTATCAAAACAAATGAAGGTGGTTTGCCGGTTTGAATTTTCTTTGAAATCTCACGCGGCTAATCCGAATCCCAAATTAATAATGGCGGTCGAAGTTCGGATATTCCTGCGGGAAAACCGAGCTGTCTCGCCTCTAATGAATTAAGTCAGAACCGGATACTTTGAGAATTTGGTTGAAAATCTATTTTCTTAAACAAAACAAGCTTTGTACAGATGGAAAATACAAATTGTGATTGTTCATTTATAGAGGGCATTACATTGCAAATTAAAGTTATTCTTTTTAAACCGATATAATAATAATGTAAACCAAAACATGTCTTTAACAATGATAAATATGTTGATAAAGCTAAAACCGAAAATGTCAGGATGACATGATCCATTACGGAGAAATCCGTGACTGTGTTTGCATAGTGAGAAAGAGTCGACTTTGCTATTGTTTTATATGGGCTCAATGAAGCAACCGCATCACAGTAGGTAACCTGATTAAATAATTATCTAAATAATTATATAAATGACTAGCTTATCATGATGATCGTTGAGGGTTCAATAACAGTTAACTTTCCCCCGGGACAAACTTTACCTTCATTGGTTGAGTTTTTTTGGCGGTCAAGCTGTAGATCCTGGCTACACAGGAGTTGCAGCGGTGGGAACGAGAGGTGGGGATAGGTAGAGTTCACTTTAACATTTATGATACTTGATTAGGATTAGATCAGGTTACGCTAGATGAAATGCTATAAAAATTGTTTTATAATGCTCATCACATCTTTATGTTCTTCATAACTCGAGATAATCCTTTGAACCTAAATCTGAAGCTTTAGTTAAACAGTACTCTTACTAAAGTACGAGTAACACTGATTCGTATAATAACGTGTTCATAAACAGTATCTAAAATCATTTATCATAATATGGTTCTTAAGATCATCCTATTTGGATGGCTAATGTGTACTAACTTCAGCACATAAATCATCACTGTGGCATCTGTGTTAGTCACAAAAGGTGCATTTTACAGCCAAAGTGTGTCTAAGAGGTGCTGCATAAACTGTACAATTTGCATTCGCAGAATGCGCTCGTGCACGTGCATATAAAAGGCTGCTCGCTCCATCTTATTAAACTACTAAACAACATCCATATTAGATAGGCAGGCCATTTGGAGAGAATATTAATTGAACAGTGCTTTTGACGTCCTTGGTCACGAAAATTCAATTAGCAAACCCACAGGTTTAATAATCATGTTGGACTATGTTTGTGTTGGCGATTGAATGATCATAATTTTATACCAATTTTTATGGACGTAGCTTCATCTAGCAACTAGATTAAGATATAACTAGAATAATTATTCTCTCGTAAACAGACAATTTGCCATGACTTCTTGGCAGACGGTGTTTTAGTAATGAATATTGATGACTTAAATTTTGTAACTTATGCCTGAACTTGGCCTTCACTGGTTAGGTTTTGTTGGCGGTCAACTGTAGATCCTGTAATTAACTTAAAATTACTAACTACTTAAAGCAATTTTCTGGCTGTGGGTTCTTAAATCAAAAATTGAAAGATTTTTAACACTCTTCTGGAAGTTCTGAGCTGAATAAATCCAAAATAATGTCACGGTGATGCCATAGCCCATAGCTCGTTCATTAATGAAAATCAAAAATTCGGATTAAAAAAACCTTTTTAACTTTCACTTGTTTTTCCGTTGTTTGGAAATAATAGTAAGTTTTTGAATTGACATTGGCAAATGCGCTAGCCGCGTGAGCCATGAAAAAAGTTTTTGTCATTTAACAAATGAAGATCGCGATTCGCAATACAACTTCGTCATTGCTGTGAAGAGGTAAACGATCTGAATTTAGGTGATATACCTAACACCTAAATTATTAACCATAGCGTTGCGTACAGCCTACTCAAGTTGTAAAACTAGTTGACTGATTTGGAGTTACGTTTTTGTTATTGTTTATGTAGTGGAACAAAAAGTTTGTGGGTCGTTATGTAAACATTTTAATAAGTGACTGACTATGAAGACGCACCTTTTGTCTTATTTGATAAGAAATTTTGGTATTTTAAGTGGGGAATTTTGGTGAGATGATTAGGAAAAGTAAATATACAATAGATCTTTTGGATTATGAGTAATTTTTAGAATTACACAAAAATGTTCTATATCACGTTTAAATCGTCTATCTTATTTGTGTAGTAAATTGTTTACCTATGTAAATATCTCTTATTTGTATAAAATTAATCATTTCCTCTTTGTTACGCTTGTAAGTCAAAAACGAATCTGATTCATTAGAGCGTAACAAAAGCGACAGGTTGTATTGTCGACTTGTCTCCTTGGGTACTAGATTAATATTATTGTGCTCTACAGCGGTTGCAGCAGCAACTCTTGCAATATATTTTAGGAAATACAGCTCGGTAGGCAATAAACGTTCTTACCTATGTGTTGAAACCTGTTTGCTAGTAATATTCTAGATTCTGTCCTAACGTTTTGTGACGGGACAACAATAAACACAATAGTACAAAGGTAGCTAATATAAGTAATGATTAGTACGAGTACCATTGCAGCGTAGGCCTAATATAGTCAAGGACGTGTACTTATTACGACAAGGAATTCATATTATTCCCACGCGCCAAATACAATTGTTTGGTTGTGCTCTTGTGAAGTAGATTTCACTGTAATCACTGTTAAGAACTTAAGTCACCGTCGTAATACTTATATTACTCATCACCGCGTCCTCAACGCACCCTGAAAAGTAAAATCATGAAATCGCACGCCCAGTCCGGTCAATTTACATAAATTGATCGAGCGTCGTTGTCGCTGCGAGGTGCGCTTGCGCAGTCGCGCGCCCAACCGACAAACTGATACACGTTCCACCGCAATGCTTAATTACATCCTCGCTTCTCGCAATTGCACGACAATTTAACACTTTTACAACACCAATTGGTTTTATAAACTGGCCAGTTGATGACGCGCTGGCCGACGCGCGCGCAACGGAGTCCTGTGCGGTTATAACATAACCGATGTTATAGTGATCTCTAAAGTGCAACTTCTAGTCAACCATGCGTCAGAGGTATCAGCTGAAACAGAGACCGTACGTATCATTGATAAGCTTAGAGTTAGACCGTAGCAAAGCGACAAAGACAATGGATAGAAAGTACGCTTGGACGTCAATTTTGAACGCTTTAGTTACTTGAAACAATGGCATTTATCGGGCGGATCAGTGGTTGATAACATCTATTTATAGGGAACTGTGGTGCTTTCAAGAGCGATCGTTATCGTGTTATGATATCGTCTTGGAAAAATGTTAATGAAAATTTCAACAAGGTTTCATTCAAAGGCAAGGGGAGATTTGTGTAATGAAATTCTATTTTTGATGAGTCTTAAATAAGAATCCTTCGTAGCGATACTATGAATGAAAAAGTCAATTACCTTTCCTTGTAATCGTTTGTTTGATCAATTGCTGCGTGTTCTTTAATAATAATATCTTTATATTCGTAGGCTTCGCAAGTATTTTTATGCCAGTCAGTGGTTCTCAGGTCAACTCTCCCTTTTTCGGTTGAACCCAACATCTGACAAAGCATCATTATGTAACCCATACATGGAGGTTGAATTTTATTTTAAAAGTCATTAAACGGAATGACTGCATTATGTTGGGAGATAATAAAATTACCTATGACAGGAAAGTAAACGATTTTTTAATCACTTTTTTACTCATTCATGGTTTAGTTTTTGTTTTTATTATTGAAAACGTTTAACGTTTTTGGCGAACAGCGACTTTTGAGTTTAGATAATTCATTAGCTCATATCTTACAGGTGATGTTAAACAGATAATCTACTCATACAGATGTATCATGCTTAAAATATTTGTTTGTATAGGTGTCTCATATTTCACGAGGAAGACGGAACATAATAATACAGGGTGTAATGAACATGTTGGCATGTAGTTAGGTCCATATTATAAAACGATGCTCAGTATCAATACTCAATTCATGTACATACTCAGGTAGATTCGAGATTTATTTTTATCTCAATTTCAGGCTTGAATAAAATCTTGAACTTGATAAAAGTTACGAAGGTCATTTCAGAATACATACCATCCTATCTTGTATGTACCATCATAAACTGCATCTTACTTAACTGATGTCCGGTGCGATTGCAGTCAAATACCTGCCTTGTTCTGCATAAAAATACGGTTTCACTATGCAGTCTATAAAAATTCATAATATCAACTCATCAACCTTAATAATAATAAATTGTACAGCTAATTACTTAACCAGTCTCTATTTAACTAAGAACAATTACAGTCAAATCTATTTTAATTTCTTTTATTTATTGCTTATTAATTTAACAATGAAGTTTGGGAGCTAGAACATATATCTATCTAGTAAGGCAATCTCTTGTACCATGTAAGTTTTTTCCATCAATCCTACTTTTTAGATAATTTTCCGTAAACAGTGGAAAATTTCCTCTTGGCATGGACATGAGCCATCAATATAATATTCAGTAAAGATGTATCTAGTCAAAATAGGATTCAGCTAGGTATATTGTTGTTTAAATTAAGTCCTATTTGACATTAATCTTAATAAAGTTACGGACAAAATGTTCCGTAACTTCGTTCGTTGTTAGTAGAGTAGGTACCTGAGTAATCTTTTTGAAAATTAGGTAAGAACTTTAATTATTTTAGCATGAATATTCAAGTTCTAGCAGGCCTGTGCATCTCCGCGAGTTTAAATCGAAAACAAAACACGCACGATTGCCCACCTACAGGATACTATTCGACAAGGCCTCACATACGAGCGAACATTGACTCACGCACGCGTATTCATGTGTATGATGGAAGAAAATAAAGAAAATGGTGTACTAAATACTGTGCCTCAAGACACTGAGAGGTAAATAAGTAGTTAATATTATTCATGATAATTCGCACGCACGCGTATTCATGTGTATGATGGAAGAAAATAAAGAAAATGGTGTACTAAATACTGTGCCTCAAGACACTGAGAGGTAAATAAGTAGTTAATATTATTCATGATAATTCATGCTAAATCATGTATTTCCTCCGCCATTTTCCGCAGTTTGGCACCTCACGTCACATCATTTTACCGAAGTCAGCCCTATAGCTTCGGCGCAGTGCCGATCACTGACGTTTGTCAACAAAATGGTGCTTGACTCTTGAGACAGGCTAAATTACACCATATTGTTAATGACATTGAGCATACATTTTTTTAAATACCTTCGCGAAGTAAAACTTCTGTACGTAGTACTTATTATTATTCTGTGGTTCTAGTGCTTAACTCAGTCAATGCCTGAGGTATGGGAGCGGCATGGGAGGGGCAATATTGAAATTTATTATGACGTGACTGGACGTACAAAACTGAAGTCTCGCTGACGTTTGACCGTCACAAAATCACCTTCCCGTGCCTAATTCAGGCTTAAAAAATAATAGGTAAAACAATTATTTTTGCTGTACAGTTTCAGTCACCCGTAACTATGTGTCGGTCAAAACAAGTTCGCGTATGTTTTGCAACGCGAGTGGTTGTTTGGCGGAAACTCCGTCGCTACGTAAACTGTTGTCGGAGAACACGACCCGCTTGGAGCGATGTCTGAATAATTTGTGACCGTTGTTCTCTTTGCTTTCAGGTAAGTCGCCTTCCCTTTTGCTGCTGATGAAGTAAGGTAAAATAGGGAAAATATACGTAGAGCGAGTTTAAAAGTTAAATTGGTATTGAAACCCTTAAGGATTCAATTCAAGGTAAGTAGTACGTACTTATTTCAGATAAAACATTTATTCATTATACTACTGTTAGTAGGGAATTTAGTGCAAGAACCCCTCCACTTTGGTATAGAAGGCTCATTTTTGCACCAGTTGTTCTTTGGGTGCTCCTGAGTAGGTTTCCGTCGGTAGACATCGGGAGCCCCCCCTGTGGTAGCAGGGGGAGGGGGGGCAAGTTTCCTTCTGCCGCGCTTCACTTTAAGGCCCATATCTTCAAAACTATGGGTATTAGGGCAAGTGTGGTGTCATTTTCGGATAATTAAAGGATGGCGAATTCATTTCTAGAACAAACTTTTTGCCTTTTCATACAAAAAAATAGAAATATGGAGTAAAATTCACAAAAACCAAAAAGTATTTTTTTAAATAAACGTCGTTTACTTTTAAACCACTGGAGATAATCTAATAAAAAAAATATGTCCTGAAAGCTACATTTATCAGGATTATAAATATGTACCATTATATGGTACTTTTTTGAAAAAAGTAGGTGAAAAAAAATTTTTCTTCAGGACACAGCGGGCGAATTTTAATGCGCGTCGGAAAAAAATATTTATTTTATCCATGAATTCATACTATTTGGTTCATAAGCAAGTAAAGATTATTATTTTAGAATTTATTTATAGTTCCTGGCACATCATGCTACCATGATTTGTATTTTTTCTTCAATAAATTTTGAACTCTATGTGTTAGACATAAGGTTGAAAATAGTTTAATTACATTGTATTAATGAAAATATCATAAGAAGAAAGCACTAAATAAAGAACTTTAATTTGTCTAAACGTCTAATGATTATTATTATTATTTTAATTAACATTTTTATTTCTACATACTATTGTACCAGTGATAACGGAAAGGTAAGTCCGTAAGTGTGAGGAAAGTGAGGATTGATTATTATCATAGTACGGGAGATTATTTTTAACACAAAGGCTACGGCTGTGACCATTATAGTTGTTTTTTCAGACAGCACCAGCTTCTGCACTACTTCTTGCACTTACATCTCACCATTTCCAGGCAAGCTTCGGCAGCTACGGGCAAATCGGTCCATGTAGGCTCCATGTTGCTATCGACTCTGGTCCACACCCAACCAGTCGGATAAAGGGAAGACTGAGTCGGTTGCTTGCAACTGATCCTATACGCGAACCCCTTGAATTACTGCCAGTAGCCAATGCTGATACAAAGCTGTCTGGGTTATTTTATGTAGGGCCACACCTAAGCGTAGTCCACAGCGACCCATTAGGATCTTTATTCTCCCTTTTTTATTCTCTATCATCCAAAAAAATCCTATCCATTAGTAAAGTGAATTAAGCGTTTGAGTGAAAGCCACCTAATAGTCTTCTGATGCCGGATATGCTGACCCAAGCAGACCCATCCTTACAGTATTAAGTGTTTCATGGACTCCACATTGTATTCCACATGCTCGAGAGCTTCTGTTGTTAGGCCCATTTTTTGGGACATGTGATTCGTTCTATAATGCCCAGTTTGCGTACCTGTAATTGCTTGGGCATACCTTTGAAAAGTTTTCATGACCCTGTATTTCCCTTTAGGAATGATTTGGAGAGGCTTATATCGTTGGGAGCTTTCCCATTCAGCCCTGTTATTCTTGGATATGGCCATATTATGGCCATGAGGTAGCTAAGCTTTTAGATAAAGGTAGAGGTACTATCAGTTCTGACCCAATAGGTATCGTCTCTGACCCTTGTCTCGCTAGACTGTCGGCTCTCTCATTGCATTCGATCCGTGTATGTCCAGGTATCCCACATTAGGGACACTTTGTCATGCCTTCAGAGTTTGTTCATCTTTAAGATTGCATCTAGAATACCTAATTCTAGACTCAACCTTCACTGAGGCGATGGTTTTGTTTGAGTGCTGCCTGGCTGTGGCTAAGGATGTAAATATTGCGTTTCTTACGCCCCTGTTTTTAATGCACACATAATTATAGCGTAGAATTCAGCTTGAAATACTGTAGCAAACCTCCTTAAACGTTCACTGTGTTTATTACTACATGCTATGAACGAGTGCTGTAAGTGCCCACCGACCTAGGCAGTTTTGTATCAGTATATCAAGGGCAGTAATTATGTCCTTATGATTATTTAAAATTTAGTTGGTTCAAGGGGTTCGCGTATAGGGTCAGTTGCAAGCAACCGACTCAGTCTTCCCTTTACCCGACTGGTTGGGGGTGGACCAGAATCGATAGCAACATGGAGCCTACATGGACCAATTGCCTGTAGCTGCCGAAGCTTGCCTGGAAAGAAGTAGCGGTGAATCTGGTGCTGTCTGAAAAAACAACTATAATGGTCACAGCCGTAGCCTTTGTGCTAAAAATAATCTCCCGTACTATGATAATATCAATCCTCTCTTTCCTCACACTTACCTTTCCGTTATCACTGGTACAATAGTATGTAGAAATAAAAATGTTAATTAAAATAATAATAATAATCATTAGACGTTTAGACAAATTCAAGTTCTTTATTTAGTGCTTTCTTCTTATGATATTTTCATTAATACAATGTAATTAAACTATTTTCAACCTTATGTCTTACACATAGAGTTCAAAATTTATTGAAGAAAAAATACAAATCATGGTAGCATGATGTGCCAGGAACTCTAAATAAATTCTAAAATAATAATCTTTACTTGCTTATGAACCAAATAGTATGAATTCATGGATAAAAGAAATATTTTTTTCCGACGCGCATTAAAATTCGCCCGCTGTGTCCTGAAGAAAAATGTTTTTTCACCTACTTTTTTCAAAAAAGTACCATACAATGGTACATATTTATAATCCTGATAAATGTAGCTATCAGAATATATTTTTTTATTAGATTATCTCCAGTGGTTTAAAAGTAAACGACGTTTATTTAAAAAAATACTTTTTGGTTTTTGTGAATTTTACTCCATATTTCTATTTTTTTGTATGAAAAGGCAAAAAGTTTGTTCTAGAAATGAATTCGCCATCCTTTAATTATCCGAAAATGACACCACACTTGCCCTAATACCCATAGTTTTGAAGATATGGGCCTTAAAGTGAAGCGCGGCAGAAGGAAACTTGCCCCCCCTCCCCCTGCTACCACAGGGGGGGCTCCCGATGTCTACCGACGGAAATCTACTCAGGAGCACCCAAAGAAAAACTGGTGCAAAAATGAGCCTTCTATACCAAAGTGGAGGGGTCTCCATACAAATCATTGCACTAAATTCCCTACTATGTATACTTAGTACACTTAAGAGTAATGCTAGGGAGAAACAACGTTCCTAGGTACCAAGTCCACCAGGTTCACCTAGTTAAAAGTAGCTGGTCTCTACAATATAATTCTGAAAACAAAGAAAGGTGTTTCCAATGTCACAATTTTAATTTTATTGTCCTTTTATGATTTTTTATAGGTAGGTAATATTAAAACAGAAGGGTATTGACTATTGAGACTTGTATATTAGGGTGTCCCGTCGTTGTATGGGAAAAATTTTTTTTTGAGCTACGGTTACGCAAGAGGTATCAAAAGTTGCGTTTTGACATACAGATTACGATTAGCATTAAATTTAATGAGATACCTGTCATCTTGAGGCCTCTACCTGTCCTTAAAAAAAATTTAAATTGCTATTTTAGGGGTTCCTAACATAAACTATTAATAATACAAAAATAGCGTTTTTATGAAATTTGAGGGTACACAATGAGTCACAGCAAGGTTTAAAATAGTTTAAAAAGTAATAAATCCATAAATACTTTCAAAACAGAATTGGCTTTTTAACCAGAATTAGGCATTTACGCGCGCGATTTTAATGTATTCCTAATTAATCCGTGGGTGAGCCAAGATATCGATTTAATTTGAGGATACTCAATTCCCTTCTCGCAGCAGGTTAATAATTTTATTACGCTATTATAAAACAATGATTGGCATCTCTAAGTGGAAGCTAACAAAAATGGCAGTCAATTTTAGAAAATCAACCATAACTTGAAAACTATTTGTCCGATTTCATTATTTTTTTATTTAAATGATAGCTCTACGTGTGCGCTTGATATTTTGTAGTATAAATTGTATCGATAAAATCAACCTTTAGTTAGTAATTAAAGGAAAATTGAATTTTTTTACATTGTTGTGATACTACTTTTTAAAACATTTTTTTACAAAATGTCTTATACTCCACTAAAAGTTTTACACGAGCCAAAGAAGTGTATTAAATTGTCTTTAATTTGATATATAACATGTATGCGTTTCATAAATAAAAATATATTTTTACTTCCGTTGAAGTTCACCATTGATAAAAAACTTCGTAGACAACAAAAACTTCAGCTAGAAAGTGTATGTAACGTACATAAATGTTATTTATATTTAATAGTATGCTAAAACTATTAAACATGTCAATTAGTATTCTGTTTAAATATAATATTATAAAGATTTTTGGCTAGGTAGTTTTTACCTGAAAAAAATCAAAAAGTATATTACTACCATATATTGCTAAATATTTGTTAAATATATGTTAAAATTATGTAATATTATAACAAAAAAGTGTGATGCGATACCTTACAGCAATAAAACCTCAACAGAAATAATACCAACAGCCTCGCCGAAGGAGTAGAAAATTTGAGAAAAACAAGTCAAAATATGAATTCTGCTAGTTCGAACCAAACCTATTCCTAACTAGAAACAGTCTGTCATTGCCTGCAAATCATATCTTAGGGTTCAACTGCCACTGTTATTACAAAATTAAATGAAATAATTGTGAAAAAAATATAATAGATGACAAACAGTGAAGGGCTGATTAAGTGATTTTTTGAGACATAAAAATGGCGGTAGAGCCCTTGAGACATTATTTTATATTTTTTAAATTATTTTTACGGTAATCTACATCCTATGACGCAACTTTTGAGGGGTCTTGTGTAGCGAAAAAATAAAAAAAGGTATTTCGGGACACCCTATTGTATATAGAAACAAAAATATGAATACCAGACCAGACATAAACATTTCCAAATATAAACTCCCAGTCGAAGTAATAAAAAACTTTTAGACATAGTTAACGGTCATATTTATTGTTTTAGTACAAAAATAGTTTGATGCTCTCATAAAGTGGCCTTAATTGTAGTACGTGCATCATGGCGTCCACTCAATTGATCTGTGCATATTTATCAAATTTTACCTACCTACTGGCATAGATATTATTTGCAAGGCTATTTAGGTCAGTTCTGCCTAGTGTTGCATTTGCACTAACGCAGGTCTAATGGACTGTAATGGAGAGAGTACCTTGCAATAAATGCATTTAGAGTGAAATAGATTATACGATTTTCATGAAAATCATATTTACTTAGTATTAACTTGCGACCAAAGTTCACACGAAAATCAAATCATATTCAAACCAATGAAACTGTAATATTTCATGATGCTTCAAAAATAAAAGTATGCTTACATTGGAATGTAAGTATGCAGAATTATTCTCCAAAGAGTGTAAGTACGTGTTCTATCCTCTTTTTCATAATTTGACACACTGGCCACTCGAGCAAACAATGAGAAAAAGTTTTATCGAAATTGCAAAGCCTTTGTTTTTTTTCTATGGTTTTGCTATTCCATCTTGCCAGTGCTGTAAAGTGAATAAAACTTAACTCAATCAAAAATTGAATTTAATCTGAAGATTAAAAAATAAAGAACATTTTACGAAGCAGATTTCGCAGCAGCTGACAGTGATTCGAGTATATTCAAAGTAACAACCATCCCAAAGAAATGTTTTAGGCATTATTCAAGGGAAAATGCCTGAAAGTAAATACGAAATATAAGCGAATATGCCAGTCGCGATCAGTCAATCAGAATATTAGATTTGTGCGTAAAGGCGTATGTTTGAAGAGGTAATGTGACTGTACGAGCTGAATAAGGCAATTTTCTTTGATAAAATGTATTTAGATAGACACTACAATAGACGTGAGTGATGATATAGCGTCAGAATGGATTTAATTAACAAACGATATTAATATGGACTGTTAGCTATACTAAATTTTCAAAACAAACGGCGAACAAACCTCTTTTCCACAGTGCCAGCCGCGTGCTCAGCCGGGCCCGGCGTATCTCCGAAATGCAGTTTGTTTGTGAAGTATTAGCACATATTGATGAGAAAGACCATAGTTCCATAGGGGCTGGATCCCGCACTCATTAGATTCACTTGATTTTGGAAAATGACAAACGCTTATGTGGTTGCCGAATTAAAGAACACACCGCTGTTGCGCACGGGCGTCCTTCCGAACTCAAAACTCTTGCGTCACTGGGGGGCGTCGCAATCGCAATCGCGAGCCTAGCTCCATAGGATTGGAAAGAATGTTGCCAGTTTGTGATTAAAAAATGCAATTAAGAAAAAGAGCAAATTCCTTCCAGTTTGTGTTGTTTTATCTTAAACTAAAATTAAGAAACTAATAAATATATTTCGGTACGAAACATACCGCTCACCTTAAAAGTACCGAGTATCTTTTAACAAGACAAAACCTATGATAAGAAACTTACAAGTATCTAAGCTATTTGTAGAGTGAAACCTAACTTTAAACCTAAAACTACTCTAGCTTTACTTAGATGCAAAACGTACCTACTCCCTACTCAACAGGAAGAGGACAAATCTTAACAACAGCTCGTTTGAAGAACGACTGTCCAATTTGTAAAGTAACGACCAGACAGATCCCGTCAGGACCTGGGTGTAAGGCGTGAACACGCGCAAGTCTCCACTGCAAGGGAGGAACGTTGTCTTCGCGTAACACCACAATCATGCCCTCACGTATCGGGGCACCGCGATTACTAAACCACTTGGTTGCTTGTTGAATATGATGTAAATACTCAAGACTCCATCTCTTCCAAAAATGTTGAGTGGACTGTTGGATGAGACGCCATCTTACTAAGCGGCTAGGATTCTCATCCACTAAAGAAATGTCAGGAATTGACGTTAAGGGCTCACCTATTAAAAAATGTGATGGAGTCAAAGGGAGAGGATCCCAAGAGTCTGCACTTAAAACACAAAGTGGGCGCGAATTGAGAATCGCCTCTATTTGACATAAGAGCGTATGCATCTCGTCATATGTCAAAGTTCGTGTGCCGACCACACGATGGAAATGATGCTTAAAGCTTTTAACACCCGCTTCGAATAGTCCACCAAAATGACTAGCGTATGGGGGTTGAAAATGCCAAGTGATGCCTTGACCAAGAACTTTTGAATTGAGCGTAGTTTGTACTACGTCATTACGCAAGAAACTATACAATTCCGTAAGATACCTATCGCATCCCACGAAATTCTTTCCACAGTCTGAATAAATATCTGTACACAAACCGCGTCGCGAAACAAAACGCCTAAGTGTAGCTAAAAACGCTTCTGTGGAAAGCTCCGAAACGATCTCTAAATGTATAGCCTTAACGCTCATACATACGAAAACTGCTACATAACATTTAACTATTTTAGCGTTACGAACCTTATTTGCCCGAACGTAAAATGGACCTGCGAAATCTACTGAAGTTTTTATGAATGGTCTGGCCGGTCGCAAGCGAGCTACGGGCAACAAACCCATTGACGGCTGCGTGTGCGCGGGGCGCGCACGAACACAACGGACGCATCGATGAATGCGTTGGCGGATGACGTCACGACTTGATAATATCCAATACTTTTGTAAAAGTGTATATTGGGTGCTTTGAGCCCCACTGTGCAAGTTTGAAACGTGAATAAAGTCAATCAGTAAATAAGTTAAAGAATGTTTTTTAGGTAAAATCAATTGATGTTTTGACTCAAAAGATAAAAGCGATTTATGAATTCTACCGCCAACGCGAAGCAACTTGTTTGAATCTATAAAAGGATTAAGACGTTTCAATTGATTTGATGGTGATTGCCCATTACAAATCTTCAAAATATCATCATTGAAAACTGAATGTTGAACAACTCGTATAAGTCGATTCAAAGCGAAATTATACTCTGACACAGTAATGTGTTTTGAACTAGAAATATTGACCTTTCTACACTTGTGATAGAAACGAAATATCAAAGCCGTAACACGAACAAGTCTACCGAGTGAAGAAAAACGTGAAATAATTTCTACGTCCTCGTTTGGAGTAGAAGTACTCGAACACAACACAACATTACGCTTTTCTTCATCAGTAGGAAGAACAGGCTTTGGAACAGGCCACATACTTTCATCCTCGCTCAACCAGCGAGGCCCATGAAACCACATCTCATGGTGCAAGAAAGCAGCGGGTAACATGCCGCGCGAAGCAGCGTCCGCGGGGTTGTCGGCCGACGGGACGTGCCGCCAACAATCCGCGGGGACAATATTCAATATCTCCGTAGTACGGTTTGAAACAAATGTTTTCCATTCATGGGGCGGTGAACGCAACCATGCTAAAACAATACTTGAATCCGACCAAGTATAAATTTGATCACTTTGTATTTTATCACTATAATTTTGTAACACCTTTTTAATAAGTTGTGATAACAAAACACCTCCCATCAGTTCGAGACGGGGAATAGATACGCGACGCGTAGGCGCGACGCGTGTTTTCGCTAACAATAAGGACACGCACACACTACCATCCTCGCGCTGCGCGCGGAGATAAACACATGCTGCGTATGCCTTTTCGGAGGCGTCTGAAAAGCCGTGAAGCTGTAATTTACAATTTTGAGGGAAAACATGACGCGAAAAGCTAATTTTAGACAATAGTGGAAGCTGACTTGTAAAGCTGGCCCACGAATCGACTATGTCTTGTGGTGGGGTTTCGTCCCAGTCCACAGAAGAAATCCACAATAATTGAATTAAATGTTTTGCAAATAAAGTCACTGGAGATAAAAGACCGAGAGGGTCGTAAATACGTGCAATTTCTGAAAGAATGGACCTCTTTGTACATTTTTCAGAGTAACTTTTCACACTGAAACCAAAAGTATCTAAGTTCGGGTCCCACTGCATACCTAGGACCTTAGTGGATGAGTCATTCTCCATGTGTGCGAAGGGCACATTTTCGCACCGCTCACCATGAGAAACTGTCGGTTGAGAACCGAGAAGTAAGGCGGGAGAATTACTATGCCACTTGTGCAACTCAAAACCTGCGGATTGACAAATACCTATCAACTCTTGTTGTAGGGCGAGAGCCCGTGACTCATCACTTTCACCCGATACGACATCGTCTACAAATACGTCGCGCATGAGGACCTGCGATGCGCGCGGGAAGCGTGCGGCCTCGTCATGAGCGAGCTGCTGAATGGTGCGAAGAGCAAGATAGGGCGATGAGCTAACTCCAAAGGTCACAGTGCAAAGTCTATAATCGCGTAGGGGCTCCTCGGGCGAGGTGCGCCACACTATACGCTGAAAATCCCTATCCGATTCACGAATCATGATGTTACGATACATTTGTTTGATATCAGCTGTGAAAGCAATTAAATGAATGCGAAATTTTAATAACACATCAACAATATCTAAATGAAGCTTTGGACCAATTAACAAATTGTCGTTTAGAGAAAAACCGTTTGTAGTCTTAGAGCCTGCGTCGTAAACTACCCTGGTTTTGGTGGTTTCACTAGATTCTTTGACCACGGCGTGGTGCGGTATATAATAGTTACCACCTGCAGCTGCTGGACTATCGACGGGCTCCATGTGGCCGAGCTCTAAGTACTCCTGGAGGCACGCGTGATAATCATGTTTGAGCTGCGAATTGCGCTCGAGTTTGTACTCTAATTTACGAAATCTCGAAATAGCAATATCCCGCGACTCGCCGAGGGGCGGTGCGTCAGGTTTGAAGGGAAGAGCGACCACGTATCGCCCACACTCATTACGCGTATGCGTGTTTTCAAAAAAGGATTGACACAAAAGTTCATCAGGAGTGAGAGACTTTTGTTCAGAAATTGTTTCTAATTCCCAAAATCGCTGGAGGTCAAAGTCGTCGTAAACAGAGCTGTGACACACCTGGACCGGAAGAGAAACCTCAATCGATGAATTCAAATCGAGTTTACCCAACAATAAATAACCAAAAATACTATTCATAGCAATTGGTGAACCTGGTAGACCCGTGATTGTGTTATGCAATAAAATTTGCGGAATAATGTCAGCACCTAAAAGCATTTCCACTGGTTGTGGTGTATGAAAACTCGGATCAGCTAAAGTTAAGTTTTGAATATGAGACCACCCTGTATAAGGTAATTGACAAGTAGGCATTTGTGTTGTAATTAATTTGGGCAAAATCAATGCACCAACATGAATCGATGGTTGCGATTGATTTCTAGGCGCAATGAAGAAAGAAGCCACTCCCTTAGGGTAAACCGGTTTGTTATTATTTATTCCATAAACTTGCGGAACGTTCACACGTCTACGTGAAATACCTAAACGTTGTGCACACGCTTCCGAAATGAAAGTAGCCTGGCTGCCCGTATCAATTAAACAGCGCACGGTTGATAACTTGTGATCATCAATATAAATATCGACAAGTGCCGTAGACAATAACACCGTACTCGTGCGCATAATAGAATCGTTTTCCTTATCTCGAGTTGACGTTAAAGTCAGCTGGGCATCAGTCGTAGAAACAGAGACAACATTATTACACTCCGCCGTGAGCGGGAGCGGGACGGACTGATTAGTACCGCTACTCGGATCGAACGCTTTGTTTACATTATTGTCAAAATGAATTAATGTGTGATGGCGCTTCTGACAATTCCTACACGAAAAATTGGATTTACATTGGCTCACGTTATGGCCGAGATGTAAACAATTGTAACAAACACTTTTGTTTTTAATAAAAGAAAATCGATCTTTTATTGAAAGATTTAAGAACTTAGAACATTTCGTCAACGTATGTTGAGCATCACATAACAAACAATGTGCCTTATCGCTATGCCGATTAGGCTGAGTGTTGCCTGACACGTCAGAGGATTGCGGCGCGAAGTTCGCCGCGAAGGCTTGTCGCTGACCGGCGGCCATATTGCCGCTAGGGGGCGCCGCTCGCGAGCTAGACTGTGAGCCAAATCTACCGCCTTTATTGTTAATAATTTTACTCGACTGCCCGAAATTATCGTTAGAAAACTCCTCAGCGACAAGTTCACGCTCTAAAAATGAAATGAATGTGTTGACCTCTGGAATGTCTGAAGGTGAACACAATGATAACTCGAATTGCTTACGAACAGATGCGGGAATTTTACGTAGTAAAATGTGTAACAAAACGAAACTCCATTCACTGGTGGGAAACTTCATTACTTCAAGAGGTTTAATGTTTTCTTGGAATGTATTTAATAAGTTACGTAAATCACTCGTTGATTTTACGTTACAAGATGGAATGTTGAGTATTTTATCAAGATGATTCGAAGCTATGATTCTTTTGTTTTCATAACGTGAAGTTAATATTTGTATTGCTACGAAATAATTAGCATCAGTGATTGGAATGGACTTTATAAGGTTGAATGGTTCATTTTTTAACGTAAGAAGCAAATACCTAAACTTTTCCGCATCCGTGTAGGCAGTATTGTGGTGAACGAGAGAACAAAACAAATCGAAATATGAATTCCATTCTGTGCTTTCGCCAGAGAAACTGGGCAAAGGCAAAGTAGGTAATTTAGCATTACTCGAAAATTCTGAATTAGCAAAGGGACGACTCATTCGTCTGCTTTGCTCCTGACATTGTTTTAATTTATCTACTTGAGTGACAATTGCATAATATGAATCGTCGAAGTCGTTTCTAATTTTGATTTGTTCCTCTTTATTGAATGATTTAGATTTAATGAGAGACTTTTCGACTTTAGTTTGCAATTTGCTAAACTTTCTATGAAGAGCTGACAAATCTTTGGTACGTGAAATGAATTTTTGAATATCTGTAGTTGCAAACTGTAATGTTCTCTTTAAATCGTCTAAAATTAAATCTCGCTCGAAAATATCCTGAACACATGAACTACTACTCTCGCTATTGGAATCTAATGAGGTCTTGGAATCATTTTCCACTTTCGATTGCGCCATTTTGCGTTACAAAGATGGTCGCACGTGGAATGAAAAATGTGGTACGTATGTACGCTAAAATTACGATAAAACTACACAATTGGAAGGAAAATGAAAATCCGGCTCGAAGGACCAACAAATAATATGTTAGCTATACTAAATTTTCAAAACAAACGGCGAACAAACCTCTTTTCCACAGTGCCAGCCGCGTGCTCAGCCGGGCCCGGCGTATCTCCGAAATGCAGTTTGTTTGTGAAGTATTAGCACATATTGATGAGAAAGACCATAGTTCCATAGGGGCTGGATCCCGCACTCATTAGATTCACTTGATTTTGGAAAATGACAAACGCTTATGTGGTTGCCGAATTAAAGAACACACCGCTGTTGCGCACGGGCGTCCTTCCGAACTCAAAACTCTTGCGTCACTGGGGGGCGTCGCAATCGCAATCGCGAGCCTAGCTCCATAGGATTGGAAAGAATGTTGCCAGTTTGTGATTAAAAAATGCAATTAAGAAAAAGAGCAAATTCCTTCCAGTTTGTGTTGTTTTATCTTAAACTAAAATTAAGAAACTAATAAATATATTTCGGTACGAAACATGGACTAACGCAATAAGATATATTTCACGCACACATGGACGTCTACGAAAACTAATATATTTTGTTTTTATGAAAAATTGGCCTGAAAAACATATTTCCATAGAGGTGCAAACAGCTGGTAACTATTGTACATGTTGATGAAAAACCTTGAAAAAGATTCAGTGCATTGTAATGGCGACAATACAACAGATCCTACACTGGTTGGGTGTGTTTTCATTACAATTTGTAGGTCATTAAGGAGATAAGAATAAAAAAAAAACCTCAAATCATTTACTTTTAAACTAAGATTTAGTTCGGAACTGGCAGTAGAAAAAAAAGAAAAAGAAAAAAGAGTGAAAATGACTTTTTTTATTTTGCATGAAAGCAATATTTAAAGACCCAAAACACAATGTGTCTAATTTGATTTTGAACGTCGCTGCGTAGCTTTGATGAAATTTAAATATACAAAAGAATTTCTTAGTATCAATTAGAAGGGCTTTTCAACTAAATTACGTATTCATTAATAATCCGCTGCTTAACTTCTGCTACAAGAGCAAAGCTTAATATAAAACTTTTAATGAGAACATTTTATAATAATGAATGAATATCGTCCTATTGCGTCCCATTTTTGAACGCTTGCAGATTTACTTACTTATTTAATTAGTAAATGTGGTGAAATTTTATATTTGATGGCCATTAATACGACTCTAATTGATTAATGAATAAGTACATAACTATTTGAATAAAATATTTATTGATTACATCACGATATTGATGTGGCAACAACGGTGAACAGACTTTAAATCTTTTTGCGAATTAGTATTAAAAAGGGAATTTAATGTAATTTCAAGTAATTAGTAAATATTTATAAATGTGAACAAATCCGCTGATCATTAACGATCAATTAAGTAAAAGAAACAAACAAAAGGTGGTAACAGATTGCATAGGGAAGCGTTACATGACTTTGATTTCCTCGCCTCATTCACTGAATCAGCCAATTATAATCGTGAACTTCAATTAATCCAAACGAAGCCCGTTTATAATCAGTTTTTCCTCACGTCATTCAGTTCATAATTTATGACTAATTCGTTATTATCACTATCCTGTGAGCCTTGTTGAGTGAAGTAATTGAATATCCTGCTTTGGCTCTCCCTGTTTTATCGTTTCCTTGATTACAGGATATTTAGTAATTGGTTGTGCCTTCACTTTGTACTTATTCGATAATTAATTTTTTTCTAAGATGAGGTAAATTGATGGAAAGCGAAATGTTAAAGTAAAATCAACAAGTTCGGTCGATTTTTCGATCCATAACTTAGAAAACTTTATATTGCGTACCTTATGTATGAGAAGTACTTTTTTTTTGGGGCAAAGAAATCTCAATGGTGGTTTCGTTTTCTGCAGAAATTATTTAGCATTTTCTTTTTCAAAAACCATTTTCTTACACTTATCTTTAAAAAATGCACAGACCTAAAATATCATCCTTAATGTTTTATGAAAATAATATTTATGTAAGTAGTTAGCGCAAAGGGCAAGAGTCGCCGCGTTAAAATAATCTGTTTAAGGAAGCGTAGGCGCGCGCGCAGCCCGCGGGAATGCGGAACGGCGACTCGGCCAATCAAGTAAAAGGCGATCTCGCTCGGCGCGTTCCCTTCGGCAACATTTTAATTATTACCTATGCAAATTACGCAAAGGGCTACTTTGTAGGAACGCACGGTCGCGTTAGCATCATAAAGTACCTATATATGCAACCAACGATTGCATTAATTTATTGTAATCAGTTGCAATTTCTTCATATGGAAAATACAGTAGCTAAAAGTTTACATCTTTCTGTTAAAATTATCGTGTCTTCCTATTGGTTTTTGGACTAATTATGAAATGAAACAATACCATACATAACACTCCGAGATAAGGCACTTGTGGTTTACAAACAAGCAGATTTTCCTCGATAAAACATCGCGTAACGAAGAATAGAAATGTAGGCTAGGCACACACAAAACATTAAATATTAATTGTTTTCCGACTCGTACGCCAAATATGTCTTGTTCTACGTCAAAACTTAGATACAAAGTTCGGTCAGTTCGATTATAACGAAGTATAACTGGTTCGGAATAAAATCAGACGTAGGAAATTGGGCGTGAAAGGCGAAGCCACGTTTTAGTGCACGACTCCGGCAAAACTAGACTGCAATTGCCAAATATCGGCATAGTTTTGGTGATTGATAGATGGGTTTCCGAAAAAATATGCACGCGATTTTAAATTGCCAATTAGCACGTGGAGTGCTGAAAACTTTTCCGCGATTTGCGTCAACTAGGTATTTAAATATTTACTTATAGTTTTCGCTGGCTTTGGCGTGCGTATGGTTGGAATGTCGCTCATACTATGACGATATCTCTATTGTAAATAGGCATTAGCAATTTTCATCAATTTGTCACCAATTTTAATAAACTTATTATGTTTTGTGACGATGAAAAAGTAATTTCCTGCTATGAAAATATTATATTCTGAGTCTGACATGGCTTATACTCGTATTTAATTAAAATTAAGGCATTAATTAATTTAATACAGTAAGCCCAGCTAACTAACGTTTCCCGTGTTTGTCGTATCTCCAACCACTGTGTGATTTATTCAAAGAGTTACCTCACCTCTTCCATTTTCAATGTGGTATTATTGCGAAATAAAGTAAATAATGCTTGTATTAAAGTATCTGTATAATTTATTTTGTTTTGTTACATTTCGCGGTAGATTTATAGGTTCGTAATTGTATTTACAGCTTCATAATTCATTTGTTGATTATATTTGAAGCTGTCACTACAAATAAACGCAAAGTTACATGAGCATACAATGTAATTTGATTAATGTTTAATTTTCACTTACATTGCGTATTGTTAATAACTTACAATTAAAACAAATAATAAAATCCCAGATTCTTGTATTTTAAATGAATTATTCGCAATGTTATTTATTACACTAGCTCGTAGAGTCATAATACAAGTTTATTCGTTAGAGTGCTTCTTAATCCATTATATCCCACATATCCGTATTATAACTTTTGAAACAGGCGTGTATTTTTGTCTTGTAACAATCTTAGCTAGGTACTAATGTATTGAAAGATGAAAACAAAAAACATCTCAAAAATGCATTGAGCGTTTGGCATGCAATACAATATGGCCCAAATATGGCCAAAATAACTGTCAATAAGTTAGATTAAGTTCATACGAGTGAAACAAGTCCGTCTGTTTATTTATGTAAAGATTAAAACGCCCGCGTCAAATGTCTTGAACTATTCGATTGAATATCGATAACATCGATAGAATGCTACTCGGTAATCGGATTCCCAGAATTCTCGGTGTTAAAAACAATCGGTGATTTCAAGGTAATCGGGCGGCAGGAAGAATGCAGCTGCAGTTCGCCTTGTAGGACCTTGTACTACTCGTTTGTAGATTCGATTGTGTTAGGTATTTGCGATGTTGATTAATCGATACCTATTAAATGTATCGTGTAATCGCCGAATATTATTAAGAATTAGTAGACGTGTTTCTGTTCTTGTAAAATTAGTCAGAATCGTTCACTTAGTTGGTTGTTTAGTGTCAGTAACAGTTACCTACTTAAGTAATATAGTAAATCTTTTGTACAAATATAAATAAAAATTTGGACAATTTCACACAGCGCCAGCTAACCCCAAAATAAGCAACTTATATGCTTGTGTTATGGGTGCTAGTTTGACGGATATACTACTTATGTAATGTAATGTACAGAATATTTATTAAAAAGACAAAGAGTCGAAGAAAATTAAACTAATATTTATTAAGAAACAATTACATACTTATAAGTAGGTTTACACAAGAAAGGTTTTCCCAAATAAGTAGGTAATCGCCATCAAATAACACCTTTTCTAAAGTACGTGCTTTTGCAACGAAAAGCTCTCTGTTAAGCTGAAGGCTGCACACAGCATCTAATGTGGTCAGGCATTGGTCTGGGTGTGGCATGAAGCGAGAGTCTTGGTGAACTAACTTATTAATTAAATACAAGAAAGGCTTTCACAAATATGTAATCACCATCTAACTACAGTTTTTCTACAGACAACTGAAATCAACTAAACAAAGTAACATCTTATATGTGTGTTTTTGTAACAAAAAAAGTTCTCTGATATGCTGACTGTACGCAGCATCCTAATGTGGTCACTGGTCAGGCGCTGGGTGTGGCCCGAAGCGAGCGTCTTGGCCAATTCCTGGACATCGAAAGGTCAGAAGGTACCCGAGGCACAATCGCGCCGATGATTTGCTCTATTAGGGCGTATCCATATTGACTTGTTCTATTGTTATCTGAGAATTTCTATCGCAATCTTTTTTAACAAAAAAAGTCCATACATAAATGAAAATATTTAATTGGACGATAATTTATTTAATATCATGCCAGTGGAGATAGTTATGTACCTATTTTTAAACGACATCATTCGAGAGTATCAGAGTAACATCCATAATTACCTAATTATACATGTAATACCTATTCCATGCCCGGAATTCCAGGATTTGATTTACCTATCAGCAATATCAGCATCTATGTTTTGGCTAGTAGAAATTCTAACAAGAAGGTCGCATTTTGATTCCAATCATCAACCCTTATGAACAAAAAAAGCCTGAATCTCTACAAACAATTTGTAAACAGCAGCTCACAATCAAAGATTAATAGGTTTATCACTATGAATGCAGCCTAATAATGTTGTATTGAGCGCTTGCGCAGCCACGCATCTGTTGCGGCGATACGCAGATACTTAACCCTTAGTGAAATTATTGCAAATTCGCCTGTCAGCTTCTTGAATAATGGACAGGTAGTTAGATATTATGCCACTTTGGATGTTTTTCGCTTGCTTTTGAGAGGGAATCTTCGATTACTGATTGATTAATGTTATTTTGTACGTAGGGCAAACATTTTTAATTTTCCTTTTGGATGTAACATAAATTTTAGAACGGCAGCAGTCATGTTCTTTTCGATGATTTAACATGAATAAAATATGCATGTAAATCAATTGTTCGTCTAACGATGACCTGTCAATTTCTGTAGAGAAAATAAGAGAAAGTGCATAAGCTATTATGCATAGATCTGTGTACAGTCAACTGCACAAATATAAAGTAAATAATATATTCTGATAAATTAAAATCTAAGTTAAATGAGTGTTAAACTTAAGCTGATGCGTTTTAAACTACTTTTACCTGTATAATGCGATTGCGTTCCTACGCCGCAGGTTTATGTAGGGAATTAAGATGCTTTAGTTTTGCCTTTATGCGTGAAATCACGACTTGAGGCATTTCGTGATGATCGTTAAAGCGAATAAATCGTTATTATGATAACTTAAAAAGCTTCAATAGTTGAGCATATTAGATTAAAGCTTTTACGCATATTAGTGAATAAGTAGCGTCTAGTTTTTCTGAAATTCTAGCGAAATCAGCTTGTTTAAAAGGATTAAAAATGTATCTAAGAACGCATTTTTGGAGAAAGTAAATAGATTCACAAGGAAAATTAACACTCCCGGTGAAAAAATCATAAATAGTCAGCCCAACTTATGGAAAAAAACTCAATAATCTCACTTCGATTCACCAGCGTTCTCATACAGGTTTAATTGAAGTAGTAAGTAAAACTCGTGACGCAGGTACCTACTGAACAAATTCATCTTAAACTTCAGGACTATAAACGTCAAAACATTTACGAGTACACGTAGCATCATAGTACGCAATAAAATGCTTTACAGCGATGCAATTAGGGACATGTTCAAGCATCCCCAGGGCCGAGCACTTCAGCTCGCTTGTTTATACTTGTTCCTTAACTTTGTCTGCGAGTTGGGAACGCCCAGTGTTGTTTGAGGATTTTCCCATTTATGTTTAGGGCTTTGAGCAAAACAATTAGGTAATAGATTGTTCACGGATAGATTAAGTTTGTATTAGTATAGTAAATATGTTTTTTGATAGATTGACTTTGTATTAGTTCTTGTAGAAAGTTTATCATCTTGCTTTTATTTGTATAAATTTGTGAAAATTGTGAATACCTACTAGTAATGCTACGAGTAAATTTTGAAATAAAAAGTACCTACATATAATGTCGCCCTGGTCGTAGTATGATAAATCAAGAAGTACCTAATGTACCTTAAGTTAATGCAATAAAATAAATATCAGGTTCAGGCATAAGTAGGTATGTAAATATGCAATTGCAATATTTTAACAGTCAAATAGCGTCTTCTTAAATCTTTTTCCGATAGAATCAGCTTTAAAAATGCAAAAGTTTCAAGACTGTTTACTTTTATAATGAAAACTGCATGCTCATTATATTCTATTGAAAATCTCTGAGGTTGCTTTGAAAGTTGCAGCAATTTGCATTGGGAACGTTTTAATCTACGAGTAAGTAGAGAATAAGCAAATAAATCGTATTGAAATGAAAAAGATGATACCCTGATTATGTAGTAAATTAGCATGTAGTTTAATATGCTCGTTGTCGAGCTTTGAGAGAGAGAAATTGCGAGAGCTGAGAGATTGTACGAGTAGATATCTTTAATAGAAGTTAAGTAATTCGTATTAACTAAGTATTAGCAATACCTTGCTAAAATAGATTTCAGATCGTAATGATTTCTAGCTGCATTTGCCAGTATAACCCCGACCAACCACAATATTGTTGAGTAACAATGTACTGTCCGTAAGATTAATACAACACAAGTTGCATAGCACATCTGATCATCCTATAGATTTTTGTTGCAAAATAGCACGTATTGCAACGGAATAAGATACTGCAAGGTTTATCTTGATGTGCCTACGTCTTAGAGGTCCATCTCGACAGACTCAATTATGGCCGACCTCTGATCCCCACAACTGGTCATGTCCTGTTTTCGAAGCATTGATTGCTCTTACTTTATGTGAACACAGTATTTGTAGATGGAGCTTTAACTCAAAATTATAACTCTTAGACTATAAATTCACAATTGCGCTGTTTCGGCTAAAAACCAGTTAAGTACTGGTATCAGTTGCAAAGCAGGCAGCAGAAATCAATTTGGATTTGGCTAAATGATGTGTATCAAACGACTAAAACATAGTTAAATATTATGTAAGTAACAGTTAGAACTTGTGTGTCATACACAGATTTAAAGGTTTTGAAACCTGAATGTAAATGGTCAAAACAAATTTCTATAAAATTAGACACCCTATAAAATTTCCCATATCTATAAAATTAGTTAATATGTACCTATATCGTTACAACGTATTAAACCTTTACCACAATTGTTATGCCTTATCTACTTGGGTTTTGCTTAAATAATTACAAGCTAGCCGTCCAAATTGCCTCCCCAATGGAGATGCGGCTTTGTGGCCGAGGGCAGGTTAAGAGTGCAAATTAAATTTCCAGCAGAATCAGCCTAGCTTATCTGAATTGCATGACTTCAGCTTTTCATGAATAATCTCCGGGCACTAGGGTCACTACAAATACAATTTACGGACAGACATAGTAGAGATTTAAAAGTACTAACTAAAGGTTTTTGTTGCGAAGTTCGGATATAAGAAGAGATTTAAGAGTTGGTACATGTGCAATCGACAGCACATCCTACTAATATGCCTGGATGTCTGTATGTTTGTTACTCTTTCACGCAAAAACTACTGAACGGATTTTATTGAAACTTTACAGTTGGTATTATTGTTTATAACCCAGAATAACATATGTATAGGCTATACATTATGACGATATGTGACAAACTAAATTTTACGTGGGTGAAGCCGCGGGCAAAAAACTAGTCTTACTAGACATTTTTGTTACAAAACGGCCTTTATCACAACTACATAATATGACATAGTACATAATATTTACCTTTATGTGTCGTTGTCTGAACATCTCATATAACTCGGGTAACGGTATGTTTTCCGAACAAAATAAAAAGAAATAAAATAAACTCACTTAACATCGTGCGACAGTAGTCAAATACTTGCTTTGCATAAAAAAAACATACTGGGTAATTGTTGAGAAGTTCGGACATCACACTTTTTATAGTTATCTACCGAAAAACCGATGTAACATCTAAGAAGAAAAAATATGAAACATTATCTGCAGGATAAAAGAAAATCTACGGAGTTTCTCCTCTCGACGCTATTCACAGACAGAACAAGCGTATATTTGACATATTTGTCGTAATTTCACGTTGAGATGCGCGGGACTGTTATTGCCGGCAATTTTCCTTTGTTTTCCCTTTTTAGCTTTCTCGTACTCGAACGTTTTGTAAGGGACTTTACACACCAGTTGCGATGCGATGATGCGCGGGCGCTTAAGAACTCGTTTGTAAAATTATTACTCAAAGAGTTATACAATTTTTTTAAAGAAAGAAAGAAAGAAAAATATTTATTTGGTACTAAATGATTGTTTTCGTCATAAAGCGGTCCAAAAAAAGGGAAGTCTTACGTCTTTCTTTTTAATCTTTTGCCTTTCCTCCTACATCTGCCCCTGGAAAATTAGATCGTGCTCAATAGCATAGATGATGTTGGATATTTTTATCTAGTATTTTTTACTGGAATTTTGGGATTATCTGATCTTACTTTACTTGCTGAAGACGTGGAATCATCTTATTAATAAAATAATGTGTTATAATAACTATTATTTTGCTATGCTCTAAAAGCGGACACGGAATACAGAATCAACAAAATAACGTAATACATATCAAAATATACGGCTTAGATCTTCTTGATCTATTTATTTACTATGTAAGTAACCTAGTAAGGTAGGTCGTTTCCCCCGGTTCCACTTTCGAGAGCTTTATCAGAGCGTTGCCATGGATACGGGTGACGGCCACTTTACGTAATTGGTCAATTATTACGGAGAGCCATAAGGCACACGTATTAGCTTTCCAATAAGTAAGGGATATTATCAATATTCTAAAGTTCAACCTCAAACTTAGCTTATTATTACCACAGAATAATAATAAGTTATGATAGGTAGGTAAAGACGTAGGTACATATTATGCATTACTAGCTTTTGCCCCCGGCTTCACCGTGAAATTTAGTTTTTCATAGATCGTCATAAATTATAGCTTATATGTTATTCTGGGTTATAAAACGATAATACTGTAAAGTTTCATCAAAATCCGTTCAGTAGTTTTTGCGTGAAAGAGTAACAAACATCCAGACATCCAAACTTTCGTACGTATAGTATTAGTAGGAAGTAGGATATCTGACTGTACATAGTATAGACGATAGTGCATCAAGATACACTGCACCTAACGTAGTGTTATTTATTTTACAATACAATTGTTATAGCTAGATTATGCTGACTGTACTCGTACATGCTTGGGAGAGAGCGCCAGGCAGTCTCTAGTGTAGTAGTTTTCCACGGTAATGATGATATCGGGGTACGTAGATTAATGAAGAGCGACACCTAGATATAGACGTAATTGGAGGCCGTTTTTTAATCAAAATAATCTTCAACTACCTGATAGATATACTTACTTATCCTCTCTGTATTTTGAATTCAACACAATATACTTCCTCAATCCTTAAGAAATGGTTCTACTAAAAAAATGAATAAAGGAAGAAAAGCCTTGGTCCTGGACAATCCCATTAAAGGGGAAACCTAGTACCCACAAAGGGCTTTATGAAAATAAGAGAACACTGGTAGATAATGCAGACCGCCTCAGAGTTGAATGACCACAATCTTGTTCATGTTTGCCGACCTCGATATTTTGAAACCTATTATTAAAGTCACATTTTGGTACTTAATTATTGTTTGTGGGAAACAAGAACGAAATTTCTGTGTTTGGAGAATTTACACAAAGATACTTCAAAGGTTTCTCAATCAAGAGACAAGTTATAATAACGTAAATTTCTTGGATAAAGCAATAAATATTTATTAAATAACATGAGACATGATGAGAGATAATATTATTATGTTTTCCTTACTTAAATAAATCCTGCTTATGTAGTTATAGGATGAAAAGCTTTTACATTTTCTCTGACATTGAAAATTAACTTGCTAGCTTATTAATTGATACTTTGCATGAAAATTGCTTTTTCATTCCCTGAATAATCTAAACGATGTAAACAAGAAATAATAATCAAATAAAAATTAATTAATTTATTACTGAACCTCGAGTAAGCTGTAAAGCTTAATTGTCTAATTATGTTTCTAGAATCCTGTGGATTACCTAGAAAGTTAATGAAGTCCGATCGGCGGTCATTAACTGGTCAATAATAACTTTCTAGAGACCTCTTCTACCAGCTACTATTGAGAAAACTAATTATTTACTATGGTTTTACGTCTTCTGTTTGCGTCATATTAAAGTTAGGCACGTGTTCACATTGATCAGTTAAAGTAAGTTCAGATGAATATGCATTAATGTTAATGGTTTTATATTTACCACAGTTTAAACGCCTTACATTGCTGTTTCACTATTTTCTTAATGCGAATTAACTATAGTATTTTATCTAAATAAGCCTTAAAATAATCGTTCAAACAGTTAAATGACAAAAAGGTTTTCTTCGGGAAATATATCTTATTGATATTTATTTACGATTTCGCTACAAGCTTCTGGTAAAGCTCAAAAGGTCGACTCTTTCATTCCTTTGAAGACGAAAATGATTTATCCAAAAAGGATGTTTGCCTCAAGCTCGAGTTGAAAAGGTTCCTCGGCTCGATCAGATCTTCCGTGTACATTTATTATATTACCGCTACATTGCGATGCTTTAAAAGCTCCTCTTTGCTAAAGGCAAATGAGCTTAAAAATCATTTGGAGCACTTTTAAAGCTATTTTCTTTTCTAGTTATCTCAGCAACTGACTACTACACTCACTTACATGAAGTTGTTTCCACGCGATCTTGTGTAATAACGAATTTGTTAGTAACAAAAAAAGTGGCACCATTTTAAAGAATAAACTTTAACCTTTAAATTGAATCATTAAAATAAGTGCGAGTTAATTGAAAGCGTGCTTGTCGGTGACCTTCCGTCAGTTTCGAGCCTGTGGCAGGCCTTTTTGGAGTCAAATTCTATTGCGTATATCTTAGACGAACTGTCCACACGCTAACAGCTATCCTACGAACATTTCTGAGCTCTTGCTGGACGTCGATACCAGTCAAATGACGATTTCATAGAGAGGTTGACATGAAAAAACGGTCATCCTTCTGCGATGTGCACTGGCGCTGTTCAGAACTTGGTCTCGGGATAAAGCCACTAGTCTCTCGAAAGCGTCTTAAAACTTTCGAAACCCAGGACTGGCTTATGTGGAGCTGACATGCGACAGCCCGCTGGCTGAGCCCTTCTTGCAATAGTGCAAGGATTTGTGCTGCTTCTGAAGGTGTAGAATCCCAGGTAAAGTGTCAAAAGAAGCTGAGATGTGTATGGATCAACGTGTAAAAGCAAAAATCCGAAAACAAGTGCTTTTATAGGGGGTAAATGGGCCGCAACTCGCGACGTATCAAACAGTTGAATGTCTTTTTCCTTACTTCTTCACATCAGCCGCGATATCTTTTTAAATACTGGTGTGATTTAAATGAATTTGGTATCAATTTAAAGGTTAAAGTTTATTCTTTAAAATGGTGCCACTTTTTTTATTACTAACAAATTCGTTAGTACACAAGATCGCGTGGAAACAACTTCATGTAAGTGATTCCATACTTTTGCTCGCGAGTGTAGATGTGAAAGTTATTTAGTTATTTATTGATTTGTAAAAAAAAATTAACAATATTGCTCTTAGCAGTCTTAGAATAGAACCCTCTGTCGACCAAACAGGCAGGCACATTTTTAAGATGATAGCCAAAACTCATCTGCCACAACCATACTTGGTTCCTTTACTAGCGCTATTCGTCGTAGATTCGACAGCTCGTCTAACTCTACATTTGGAAAATCACACTTATTTTAACTGCTTAAGGTACAATAATATCCACTTGATTTACCAAGTATGTCCAGTCATGCAGTCAGGGCGGTTTGCGTTCACCAGTTTCACTGTCAACGATACAACAGAAAGAAAGTGGTCACACTTGACTGAGCCTAAAGTTCGAGGTCAAATGTAACAATGGTATGTACGCATACATATCTCGCCTACGATCGACTTGGCAGGCTTTCGTAATACGGACATCTGGTGCAAATCGGTGATGTATGCGCATGTTAATGATGTGCATAGGTCTATGTGATGGTGTAAGAATGTGATGAAGGAATTTTCGTGGATATTTCAAAGCTACCGCGCTACAATAAAAATGAAAATGTAAATAAGCATCATGCACCTGACCTGCTGGCTGGGGTGTATTACTTAAATTGGCAATGCATACTTAGTGGGTAACAATGAAATCTGGTTTAATTACCATTATATATCATAGTGTAATGCACTTGGAAAATATTTAGTTTGTTTAAAACTTTTTTCTAGATATTTGTATGTACGAGTATAATATTTGAGAGTTTCGGCAATTTGTTCGGTGAATTCTTTTTCTAAGTTTCAACAAATTTTGTGAAGATTTTATTGGTATAATACTTAATTTAATCCATCATCTATTAGATGGTGATTGATTAGATTCGAGATTACGAAACTATAACACCATGCGCCATATTCCACCTTCCGTAATGAACATGCGGTCTTGCACAAAGGCGAAGCGAATTCGAAATCGCGCGTAGTTTTTGCGTATCTGCGCGACGAATTTCACAATGAGCACACGAGAACGTGGGCTCACATTCATGAGTAAGATGTTCTAAGCCTCGGATACACATCAAATAAACCTATATTGTTATAATAGTAGGAGGTAAAATAAAAACAAAAATATCTTTTTTGGTAGTTCTAAGTGGAAAATTTGAAATCAATTTGGCGAAATATGGTCTTAGCACTTTCCAAAATGTCAGTCTGGAAGCGACAAGAGACGTTTAAACTTTATTTTTACCCAACTAAGGCGAAGCCTAAAAGTCGGGTTAAGATGATTTTCGCAGTCTATCACCCGTATTCACAAACGATGCTTGCTTCAAGCAGCAAATCTAACGCACAGCGTTGAATAGAGCTCTGTGATTGGTTCATGTGTGACCCTGTGCGTCCACGCGCACTGTGAGACCTCATAGTAATGTTTGTGAATACGGGCGTCTGTCGATGATTTACGAGTCCAACGAAACGATTTTATTCCGTACTCCGGTTACAGTTTTTTTTATTAATAAAATAAAATATTCTTACCAAATACTAAAGAAATAAGTCTTTGTCTAATCTTCTTATGTAATTTTAGCCTTAGAATAACTCTGCTGATGAAATGATCGCTTATCTCGGGGCATTACGAGTGGACGTTTCCTGCGTGGGCACCCGGGTGCCGTAATTCGAGGACCTCAGATTATACAAGACGCTACCGAGATGCCGGCGGATTGCTCAAGTTATTTAATTGAATAATCCATTCCAGTCCCCGTAATTCTATACTTCCATTTATACAGGGTGTCATCGGAAAGTTTTTTCTGCAGATGAGTGAGATACACAGTGAGATACTATTTTTCCCTTATCTGATTTACTGCATTGATTTCCTGATATTAAATTTAAAAGAAGTAGGTACGTTACGTTTATGGGTATAATCGAGATAGAATCTTACGCCGTATTATGTATGTACGTAACCTACCTTACATACTTATCAGTTTAAAGTTTTATCTCTAACTCTATCTCTACCTATTGCTTATGCATACTTGATGATTACGCCCTGTATATCGCAATGAAATTTTCTTCTTACACAACGACTTCAATAAGAAACCGTTAATTTACTTAATATTTAAGATAGATAGATTATACTAGGTATAGTATCTGTTATTAATAGAAAACATTATGAATATGAACTATTTTTCTCTATGTCTGTGAAGTTTGAAGACTAATTTGTTTTTTCCTCTTTTCAGGTAAGTCATCTTCTCCGGATTCAACGAGACACTAATAATTATCAGGACATTAATTAATTATTAAGAGGTTTTAATGGTTTCTATACGCTATAGTTCTTGTTTAGACAATGAATGGGAAATAACAATAATCAAAATGACCAAGAAAATTGCGAGTGATCAAATACTTAAATTTATATTACCATTTTCATCTCCCTCTTCTTCTCTCTAGATAATCGGACACTTCTAAAGTCCCAAAGTTCGGAGACCTTTTCTAAAGATTTTGATCAATATTGTTAATAATTTACCGTTCTCACTGCCTCTGCCAAAAATACCGTTTAACGTAACTCTCGTGTCAAATTAAATCTATGGCGATCGGAAACATGCAAATACGTAACGTTACGTTTGCGAACGCGGCAGCATTAAGTACTTCTGGTAAGTAATAAATGTAAGTACACCATGGCAATCTGTTACGTGACCGCTCAACAAGGTGATCTAACTTCACGTTTAGCTAAAGGTCTAATATTAACTGGCATATTGAAAATAGCAAGAGATCTAAGCATTAAGCACACCCACCACTGGGAAATTACGCAAGTCAACTTTATATGTAACAAATTGAATTTAGGTTTCGAGTAAATGTTATACATATGGTTAAAATTACGTGTTATTTGAAGCTTTAATTATACTGGTTAGTCATAGTGAACAAACTTTATAATTTAATAGTCTTTGCTTTGAATTCGTAAAGAAGAATCTTAAAACAATTGACTGTCTACTGTCATGTGATCTACTATTTTCATGTCGAGTTATTCACGCACTTAGTTAAAGTTTCGTCAATTTTTTTCTATGAAAACACGCCTACTTTAATCTAAAAGTTAAACATTTGCAGTGTTATCTAAGCGATCTCTAAACAACTACCTAATTCGAGCTGTTATCATTATCACCGCCCAAGGCCGGTGGGTAACCTTGTCATTGTCATCTCAAATATTGGTTATCAGTGTGTCAAGAATCTTGGTTGATCGTAACCTTGCCTTATCACATTATTTTCTGTCAGTTATCGCCGTAAGTTATTGAGATTGATGTAGAGTATCTATAAGTTTTCCATTCTGCTCAGCAATTTTATCTGTACGAATCTGAAATGTTTTCCAAGAATTACTGTTTTTATTAACGTACCTACACTGTAGAGATATTTTACCATAATAAGGTAATCATACCTTTCTTTGTTTATTAGAACCATTTAGGGATTAAGGATGGGTTGCACCATCTTACTTTAACAAATGTCAAAAGTCTGTCAACTCCATACAAGAAACACCGATTATGGTTATAGTCACGGTTAAAATAAAATAGTGCAACTCAGCCTTAGAAAATAGCAACCTTTCATAACTTAAAACACTGAAGTTTTGAACATAATATTGTTTTTCGGCTTTAGTATGATGGCAACTCTACTTTATTGAAATGATTTTAAATAAGAAATCACAATGGCTGCTTATCATGTAAGGGAGAGTCCGCTAATTTGGACCAGTTTTTTTCAATCCCATTTTACACATAGTTTTCTTTTGTTTTTGCTAATGTCCATGGTATATAATAAAAGATACATTATTCAACTTACTATTTCATAAGTATTAATTAACATGATTGTTGTATATTTAGCACAAATCAACAAAGTACGAGTTCAGAGCTTCGGTCCAATTTAGCCAACCGGTTCGATAATTTGTACCACAGGGTTACTAAATTGGATTTCAATAAATTTCAAGCCTATAAAAAAACTATGGCAAAATATTATACGATACATTCTTAACAAATTAGGAAACGAAAAGGAACAGTAGTTAATAACATAGACAATAGATATTGTTTTACACGTTATCACGATTTTGAGTACAAGTTTTGTAATTCCAATTATCGTAACGCACACTTGTACCTAATCTACTTTGCCAGTCTTTTGCTTTCATTTATTGTAAGTCAAACATAACTACGCTATTATAATTACAAAATATGGTTTACTAAAAAAAAATTCAAAATCCTTTGGTAAAGTTCCATACAACTTGATGTGGTACAATTTAGCCGACTAGGTGATAGTGCTTTTAAAAAATCGGTAAAAAATATAGCTTATAAATACCGAAAAATGTTTCAAATAATTGTAATCCACACTAATTTACGCTTCTAAATAATATATTAGAAACACCCTGTGATTAAATTTAACAAAATTACAAACTAAACATGTATTGTCAAAAGTTACTTGAAAACAATGAAAAAATACTTTTCAAAATAAAACACACGTGTTAATTGTCACGGCAAAAACCACATGGCCGATATTAATTGATTTTAGTTGTGTATCGCTGAGTGTTGCAATTACAGACATTCAATAAATACTTTACGAAATATGAGGGTGGTACAATTTACCCGGCGGTACAATATACCGAACTCTCCCCTATGTACGAGTAGGTCCATCATAAAAAGGATGTCCCGCATTTTGAGTCGGGCAATAAATCATGCCCCAAAAACACATCACGTTCCTATCTGTCTTACTTATTGTACTAACAAACTATCGTGCCGATGTAGGTCGGTATTTATTTATTTCCTTACGCGTGCGAGCGAGGCGTGGAAACATCTTTAGTATGCTCGCGGGGAGAATGACAAGTGGCACAGACGATAGCACTTCAAGCTTAACACAGTGGGGTCTTATGCAGTTAAAATACGGGCGATTTTGCAACAAAAATGTATAATCTGATATGCTGTCTGTACCTTAGAAGCTACCATTTACCAAGAAGTCGAAGGGAAGTCATGTTTATTGCTCGAATCGCACTCCGATAACTTTACCGTTTTAACGCGCGTTATTTTTAACGCTTTTAATCGAGTTATTACTTCTTTTGTTGTGTTCACACGCAAACTGTGTCAATTGCAAAAAAACTGAAGAACATCAAGTTTTAAATGAATATTTTATCCTCTAAATCGAATTTCTTATTGATAGGCGTTTGCCATTGCCTTTCATTTGCAAGCACATCTTAAATTTTAAGCATCAATAGCTAAGTAATAACCATTAATATACTATGTAAAGTAATGAAAAGCAATGTCAAAGATCTTAAAAATATTGATCAACTTATTATATGTCCACTAATTCCACTATATGCCTTCGTGATTCTTGAAACCAATAACTGGTTTTAATACAGTTCTCTACAAATTATTATTGTACCCCCGGAGAGCATTCAAATAACGGCTACTACGTTAAAAATGCACGTACTTATTAATTGTGTAAGTCGTATGTAGTAAGGGCCACTGAATGTATTGGCTCTTGGAAAATAAAAGGTCCCGCTACTCGTGTGGCGTACACACGATGAATGAATTTTCGCTTGCTCGCTAACCCGTACCGTTACAGAAAATTAGCGTTAAGAAATACTTTGTCTTGTTTATGACGTTATTTATTTAAGAAAAAGAAAAGCCTTTGGCATCAAGTGAGCTTAAAAGAGTAGGCGCACACCGTTGATTTTTCGTCGGCCGATAGTTTAGTCGGGCAGTTGATCAGTATGGGCATGTATGGGAGTGCGCACACTAAGTACGCCGATTCGATTTGGCCGATTCTTCATACAAATTAAAATCGGGCACAACTATCGGCCAACTAAAAATCAACGGTGTGCGCCTACTCTTAAAGAAACTTTTTCATTATTGTTTATTAATTAAATTAATTATGGTGACAGTATCACGCGTAGTAGTCCATAATCACGCGTAGATGATGGTCAATGTTAATTGACAAAGTTAAATAAACAGATCACAATTATGATAGCCTGTCAAAGAGCCATAAAAGTCAGGCTCTTGAAAAATATCTTGAATACTTATGTGACTGTTAGGTCACTTATTATTTTAAATCAAATGCCGTCAGTTCTCTTCATAAGGATGTACCTACTTACCTATGTAGACTATAGTGTGTAGACATCCGCTAAGAACGGATTTTACTCCACCTCTAAAGGGGGTAAAACGGGGTCCACGCGTACGAAGTCGCGGGCGGCCGCTAGTACGTAAATTATGTTACTGAATCTAATTTCTATTATATCAAAACTCATTATGCTTTGATTACATTGCAAATTACATAACTCAATCAAATCGATTCAGATAATAAGCCATTATTGAATGGACTAGATATAATCAATATTGAGATCAATTTGAATTAATTGAAGATTTCCGGGGCTCATGAAAGTGATTTATTGAAAAATACTACCTACTTTAGTTAGGAAATACTTTTTATCCATACCACTGTGATACCTGATACCTATTAGCTAGTACCTATGATACATATGTAGTTATTATAGGTACTTAAACATTGTCGTGGTCGCATGAGACCGCGGTGATGATATTAAATTAACTACCAAATAAATACAGTACTAAGTAAATTACATAAGAGAAATATATTACAAAACTTTGGTCAGCTGAATAGAGAAGACTCAAAGTATATGAAAGTTAGCAACTAAGTTTCCGCAACCCAAACTCGGGATACCAACAGTGGAGGTTCAAACTTAAACAGACAGACTAGAGTTGTAGATAGTATGGTTGGGTTTGTAAGGTATTTGTAGGGATATACAGGTTGTAAGAAATTGAACTTTGAAACTAAATAATCTGAAGGATACAGGAATCTTTTTACGAGAAAATAAAGGATCATTTCAAAGTATATGAAAGTTAACAACTAAGTAAGTTTCCGTAAACCAAACTAAAGATACCAACAGTGGAGAGGTTCAAACTGAAACAGACAGGCTAGAGCTGTAGATAGTGTGGTTGGGTTTGTAAGGTATTTGTAGGGATATACAGGGTGTAAGAAATTGAACTTTGAAACTAAATAATCAGAAGGATACAGGAATCTTTTTACGAGAAAATAAAGGATCATTTCAAAGTATATGAAAGTTAACAACTAAGTAACTTTCCGTAAACCAAACTGGAGATACCAACAGTGGAGGTTCAAACTTAAACAGACAGGCTAGAGCTGTAGATAGTTGGGGTGTACTGGTTTGTAAGTTTTTTGTAGGGATATACAGGGTGTAAGAAAATGATCTTTGAAACTAAATAATCAGAAGGATACAGGAAACTTTTTACGAGAAAACAAAGGATCATCGATAAAAACTCCAGACAATCAGTATGACTACTGAACGTAAATTTTACTTAAAACGAAAATATAAGTGTATTAAATGGAACATTAAAAGGCATTATGTATTAAGCTAAGTCCAGTTTCTGGATCAAAAGATCTTGACTGTCTGTCTAAAAGAAAATGCTAATTTTAAAATACCTACATGCTATCGAAATGCCTATTCTTAGTTAGATACTTAGATTAAAAAAGCTAATCAAACCTCATCTTTCGTTGGAATTAAGTTGTATCTATTTATTGATCCATCTTATCGATATGACAGACCCTTCTACACAAGTAATTCCATTTTCAAACCTGTTCGTATCCTCCTGTAGAATAGGAACATAGACAAGTCAACAGGTTCTGTGGTGCACCACAAAAACCGATAGTGAAACCCCCGTCTATGGTACCGTTAGGTTGGTCAGTGGACCACTTCTTACGTCGTTGGGCGCATTTTAGTGACGTGATGGATGACTTGTCGATATTTTGGGAATTTTGTCGATATCGAAGATAAACTTAGCGTGAGTACAAAGTAATTGAATAGGCCGCTATTACAGGAGGATACAAACAGGTTTAAATATTGAATTATTTATGGAGAGCGGTCTGTTATACTTATTCGATAAGCTAGATCGCTAAAGTAGGACACTATTCTAATGAAATTAGATTTGGTTTGATATCTAAGAAATAATAAATAGGTCATTTTGAAAAATTTTAAGAATTATTAGTCATGTATTGAACAGTATTTGTTGTATTACAAATATTACAATAGGATGTATCTAGGTAGGTATTCCTAATTTGACCTATTGCTAAAAATATCCAGAACAATTTATTCCGTACGATCTGTGTGCGAAGTGCGAAATAACGAGTCAAATCCAAACGTTTTCCGTTCATTGACTTCATTGTTTTAAATCGATATAAATTGATGCAAAGGCCGTATAAGTGTCGATACATTAAACTATCGATATTGTCCCGATACTACTTACCACTCATCTTTGAATGGACCATCTTCGGTTGGCCTACTATTACTACGCATTTTTTACTAAGCTGGTATTATAAACCAATATGAAGTGAAAAAGCCTGTTATTAGTAGTTATTATACTAAGTGCCGCGCCTAGAATCGTTTAACATCAATTTATATATTTGAATGAAATGTTCAAAATCTATTTAAATCTCTATTGGGGTAATGCTCTACTGAATTTTGTTGATATGACATGTAGAGCTATGAAAAAATTACTTACAAAGAACTGTAAAGTAGGTAGGCGATTGTACTTAAAATATGTTTTAAATAACTTTTAAACTCAAAATATATCAGGCGAAGCGATTTTAAACTCAATGAATAAGTCAATATATTACCATTAACCTTGCACTGATCGGTAAATCATGTGTATAACTGTTATTAATGATACCACAACACCAACGTGCAAAGAAATTCTCACGCCTATCATTAGACTAGCTTAAAGTTTTTTTTCTCTAGTATATTGACTCACAAGCAAATCGTTTTCCTGAATGGAGCACCTGGATTAGGTATTTTAACTTCAGTTGCAACAATATCAACTTCGTTGTCTTATAACACTAATTACTTCTATGTACTTTATTAGCAACCTATCTCTTCTTTGTATTTAAATTTTCACCACGACTAAATAAAAAAATAAAATAAAATAAAATATGTTTATTTCGAACCAGGGTCCATATAGTGTTAGTAACAATGTAAGCTTAAAACTATGTTAGTATTAATTAATTAAATAATAGAAATTATTATTAATTATTATAATTAAAGACATTATTATTATTAAAATTATTATAATTAATTTTAGTGTCTTTGACGAGATGGACGCGAGTCCAGTGTTGCATAATAGCACTGTCTGCGTCCAGTCTCGCCGCGACCGCCATCAGGAGGCTGTTGGCGCTGCCCCGTACTCGCTGCAGTAGGGACGCGATGCGCTTTCTAATGATGGCCGAGAGGCTATCTACTTGCGCCGCGGCTAGCATCCCGGATGCGCTGCAGTGTCTAAAGAATTACATACGATTTTTGTCACGTTTCATTTTTCATTCTATTCAAAAACAAAAGACGAATATTCAATCTCTACATAATTATTATCAACGATTACACATGCTAGCATATAAACTCCATTTGGAAGCACCCATTATCTATGATTGCAGCTCGAAATCATCTTAACGTGCTCAAGATTTCCTCAAACAATTGTGCCTAATGTTAGTTTAGACGTTGGGTGGACGTCATTTGAAGGCAGTTGCACTTTCAACGTCATTCATGTGCATGCAATGTAGTGGGCCAAACCGCCGGTGCGTGGGATGGTGTTACTACATGCAGGTTCTACAGTAGCGAGTGAAGTGACATTGGCAATATCGATATCGATATTCTAATAGTATAATTATACTGAGTCACGCACTATCAAAATAAGCGTTATTTTTTTTACGCTGATCGTAAATTAAGTTAATAAGTTTTTTTTTTAAAGATTGTTATGTACAAAAACATTTCGTGAATTCAATAATACTTACTTTTGTATAAAAACGTCATCATTTCAACGCACTAATCTCGTATATCTTATTTGAATGTAAATAAAACTAGATGTGTTATTTTCAGCGTTATGAGATTGATTTGTAGTAAATATTTTTATTACTTTCTGAAAGATTCATTTCGTTATATGTATAAATTATTATCTTCTAAACTAGGTAAAAAACATTTTTATAATAAAATATTAGATTAAAAACGAAAATCAAATATAGTTTGATATATTGTTGCATTGTTTGGCTCTATCCGAGCATTAATCGCAATCAAGTGACTGACATGACCAGCAGAGCGTAGGATGCGATATTACGCGCAGGTTCTACAGTAACCAGTGGTGCGACGCGGTGAACACATCGATATTACTTTCGGTATTGGTTTTCCTGTATATTGAAAACATTTTATGTAGGCCGATGGAAGCTTTTAACGTATTCAAGCTTTTATATTTTCATCAATCAATTGTAGCTCTACATTTATGTAACGCGCTTGTTAAAAACCTTACCTACTTGTCGACATTTAAGTTAATAAATAAAATCTATTTCAATGCCTACCTAACACAGTATGAAATTATTGATATGACACTATTTAGTTGATTAATATTGTTACATTGATATTATTATGTTTAATAAATTAAACGCAAGCTGCACTAAATTGACACCTCATCAGAAATCTGATGCACTTGTGAATTGAAACCTCATTTTCACTTCGATAAACGACTTTGATTGGCTCGAAGTTTCGATATCAATCGTCCTAATGATCAAGTTAACATCACTAGTCAGGCAATTTAACGCTGCACGCCCCCGCGAGTGAATCTGCAATTAATATTGTTTATTGACTCATTACATTTCGTACTGCTCAATCGAGTCTCATTTGATGCGTTTGCACATTGCCTCCGATCCATTGAGATCGTATTTCGTAATAGAGTTTTACTTTTCATTGATATAGTTGCAAGGTAAATGAATTAACGGAATAGCTCGCTAATATAAGAAGGGAAAATCTTCATCTGATCATTCCTCTTCTTCATTCTGATCCTCAATAAATGTAGTGGAATTTAGCAACAACATTGCTCATTGCTTATAATAGCTAAGTAATAATACCAATTGTGTATGAGAAATAGATGAAATTGCAATAAAAGTTTCTAACTTCGCCATTCATAATGCCTTTCTTAGTCTTATCTATTATCTTAATTATTATCTTTTATTAAGAGCTTTGCTCAATATAGCTTGTAAACTAATCGAAATTGCACAAGTTATGGCTGGCTGGCATTTGCTACGAAAATGATAAAGATTATGTCAGAATTAATTTGTCAAATAGGTAGGTACTAACCTAAATAAAATACGCTAGTGAACTTGTTTAAACAACTGAATTCTTTGCCACTTCTTTACAATGTGTGGAAGATAACCAATTAACCAAACAATCTAAACAAATAAAAGGGAAGAACATCCAAGCCCATTGGGCTCATTACGCCATCAACAGTTTCGTAAATATAATCGTACTTTTTCTAGAGCACTTCCTCATTAAATGGAACAAACCTTTGTGAGTTTGTTCGCTCAACAGTTGTAGAGGCAGGGCCTAATTAAGGGGCCTCTAGCCACTGGACTTACACAAAGTAGTTACATTTACCTAAATGATCCTTCTAATTCCAAATATACATGCTCTAATTTTGCAATTACATTATTCATGTACCTTGATTTTCATGACAGAGGATAGCGTTCATTTCCATAAACGAAATTATGCAAAAATCCCTCCGTAGGTACTGTATAGAGACAACATCGTTCCTCCGTACTATGAAGAAACAAAACCGCATGTGAAATTTATAATTTAGGTACTTAAACCCTTACTTAGCTATGAGAGCAGAAATTCAATGAAATGTAATTCATACAAAAGTGCACAAGGCTTTATTTAATGAGAAATATTTTGACTAACCTGTCCAATTTTCTGAGTCTCCAAATGCCTCAGACTTCTTAATCCGGCCCTGTATAGCGCTGTGGGCAAAAACACAGGGAAATGATATTGTTCTGGGAACAAAGACAATAGCTGTTGGGAAGTATATGGTGAGTTTTTAATCGGAGAGCAAATTGCTATGTGATAGAGATAGTGTTGGATAGACGTAGACGTTTAGAAGAAAGTAGTGCTTATTGTTTGAATCAGATTTTTGTAACTCTTACAAAGGTTTTTTAATCCACTTCGCACTTGAACTGCATCTCACCTGAGGGAAAGTGGTGATCAGAGCAAAGGTGGAAGCGAGCTTCACCCGGAATCTTAAAAAAAATACTTTATTGTGGTCATTGAGATTGCCCAGAAAGAAGAAGAGATGGTTTTAAAAGATTCAAACATCTGATGTATTGCAAGCAATTTTACACAACATTTACCAAAACAAAAGCGCAATGGGATGGAGAATTACAGAATCTGTTAGCAAATGTATTTGGGGGTGGAAAGCCCCAACCACCCTCCACAGCGCCTGCACATCCGAACTTTGCAAATGTTCCGGATTAGCGCAATGGATGTGGTAGCTTTAGTACCTATGTGCCTCAGCCATACAGCTAGGAGTGTGGGCAGTGGAAAGTATAACACGAAAGTAGAGTGTGCTTTATGAGATTGTTAAGAGTGGTAATAGCGTTAGCAATATTTCGTTGTAATGATAACAGATTGATTTATCACTTGAGTAATTAGTTGCAGCGTTACATACTTAGTAATGAAAAACCAAGCATTGGATCGATAAATAATATTGCGAAGCGCGTAGCGTAACTTAGAGCACCAAACTAGTAGCTGGCGTTTTGTAATTTGAGAATGTCTTATAAAATATTGACGCCTATTTGAACGGTATTCATTACTTACTAATTGTTAATTTAGCGTTACATAATACTATTGTCTTGTTGCCATCTGTACATGAATAATAAAACTGTCAAGATAAAGCATTGAATTAAACAACTCAGCAAAACATTTTCATTTAGCGTCGCGAATACGATCTTCGGAAAACTTATCGGAAACTTCGGGCAAAACTTCGGGCTAATCCGCACAAGTCGGACTGCTTGGTTATACTTACGTAAAACAAACGAAAATAATACACTTTCTATAAGTACGTGCAAATCTCAGCCTGTGATTTCTCAGGTGACTGACAGCTTTCTTACCGCTTACGGAGTGACATCAGCGGAGAATTTTACAAGCTTATCCATATTATCGTACCAGTTGGTGTAGTAATGGAATCTTGCAAGTCAAGCTTCGAAAGCAGTTGCTTCAAGTTTGGAATTTTAATATAGCCGAATAGTTAACACAGTGGTATTTACCTACTTTGTAAGTACCTATAACTGAAAGAAAAGCACTGTTTTTTGAGGAAAACAAAAAAAAAACAACAAATTAAATGTATGACAAGTAAGTTGGACCTACAGCACAAAATTCTTAATTATTAATCAAATTGCCAACATCAAAGTTTGGTTTAATTATAACAAACCTAGATGCTTCCATAATTTATGAATAGATAACACGCCCTTCATCTGATAACAGCTTATGATCATGATAAAAATGCACGTGATACCTAGAGATTTCACACCTATTTCGTATTTCTAGCGGAAAAATTAAGCAATAAATCAAAAGAAACTCGTACCTACCTACTGTTAGCATTGATATTAGTTTATTTGTTTTTCGCTTGATTTACACGTGCCATTCCGAATTATTCAATTCATTGCAAAGTGACACACCACAAAATACGGAGCGTTACACGACTCTACCTATTCAAGGTTACTAAAGTACGTTAATATGAGTCTTATTTTTTCCCTAATTTAGAAAAATATCGTACTTTACTTTTACAAAGCCAGTCCGAAGATTGTCTGCTTTATGCTGACAGTAAAAACAAATGAAAAACACGCAGCGCGAATGAGGTAGAACGGATTTACAACTCGCAGTTACGCATAGCGACCCAGAAACGGACAAAAGTTGTGCTGTAAATTCAAATGCATAGTTGAAAAGAACAACTGCAGTCCATAACACGAAGTAGGCCGACCACCCGGCAGCACTCGCTACAAAAACCTCCGCTCAGTGAGGAAAGTACCTTAACAGTTTAGTACGCGTAAAGCAAAACGGTTTGTCAATAAAGTATTTTACTTGAACTCACGATAATATCATAAACTTGCTCAATCCAAATCTATTTTCTGGTGTTTGATTATGGCGTGCAATAGTTACATAACGATGATAATAATCGGAGTAAACGTAACAAAGCGATTTTACGAAATCTCTATCTTAGGCTATTCGTTGTGGAATTATGATTTCTATGAGCATTGTAATGATTCCATCTATCGTTGGTGAACACGTTAAGTTTGCTGAGTAATTAACGAGTTGTATTTGCTTTCTTGCCCTTTCTCTCCGCCTGAGAAACTTTTCTACTAGCACGTACCTTTTCTGCCAGTCTGTTCCAATTACTTCACATAATTGATACAGATTAACTTCCCTGTCTGCGCATTCTGAAATGGGCTCTCTCTAGTCTGCGTAAAGTCCAAACGATGATGTGATAGATTGAAGTTAAGACATTTCACGTCTGGTGCAGTAATTACTTGGGATAAGGACACTCGTCTCGTGCCCGAGAGGCGAAGTTCCAAGGAGTTTCCAAATGAATGTGGTTAATTTAACGGTTCTTTTGAAGATTGCGCAACAATCTTCAAACAATTGTTTGAAGTTATGAAAACAAACTCGAGCGGTTGTGTAATATCACCCGAAACAGATAGCCATCTGTCGGATCTTAGAGTTGAGCTTTTATTACGTGGTTATAATCTGCTACGGCAATTTGGGTTTCATGTTATGTGTATGTGAGCAATTATGCTAAAATGGACACGAATTTGCGGTAGCCACAAAAGAACAAGGTCTGTAATAAGAAGTGATGGTAGATCAATGTCAGACTAATTTTAAATTGCATTACGAATTAAAACCGACACTGTATTTGAATTTGCGCACTTATGCAACCGAAATTGTGAATTCCAGAGTAACTCTTGGTTAGTGAATAAGTAGGTACCTATTATGCATGAGAGAATAAAGCATTTAAGAGTGCCATTTATTACTAACTACTTAAACCTAAGTTTTTAAGATGGTCATTTTTATAGTGCAACCAGATAGGTACATACAGAAAAATGTTTCATGGTTAATAAAAACATCCCTATTTGAAAGAAACGTGTTTTAAACTCTACAACCATAACTAAAGTCCGGTCGTCGAGCAGGCAAATGCCTTTCTACACTAGCTAAAAATCTTTTAAAGATCTCATCTCGGGACTGAGCTCGATCCAATCACCGATGCACTCTTAATTAGTGATGCTGGCCAAGAGCCGTGTGGTCTATGTAAGTAGGCCAGGAGTACCATGGCCGGTGGGTTCGACGACCTGCGCGCGTCTCTAGACCCTGCTAGTGATGTACGATTGTCGAATGTTAATATCGATGCTTTACTCAACCTTGACAGTTAACACTAGTCTAAAATATTATTGTAAAATTATTTTTGTGCACTTTATAGAGCAAGTTAATTCAAGGAAGTTTAGCCGAGGAGACAAGGTAGGTAGGTACATTGACTAGGACCTAGGTGACTGTAATAATGCTAAAGGCATAGTTAGTTCTACGAGTATTAACTTAATCTCTACCACTTTTGGCACTTATTGAAATGTGCAATAAAACTGTTGCAGCTGCAGCTCGTCATTGCAAACTGCAGCGAACTTTACTGCCTCTTTGACATCAGCATTAAATTCTTTATTATCCAGTGAACTAAAGAGAAACGTTTTATGTTTCATTTTCTCATATAAGATGTTGCTTAAAGTAAATATCTTACTTAGATAATTGTAGATTCAGTATAATTTTATGTGCGTCCAACTTATTCTATGATAAAAAAGTCTCTAGGCTCCCAAGTTTTGATATCTAATTTAATTGCTAAAGTTATGTGTGAACCAAGTGAATAGTCGGTGAAAGTAACTAACATAAGTGTTCATTCTTTTCTGGGATAGAGGCGTAGAGAGTTTTGAAGTTTTAATCACGTAACAACCAAATTAAAAGTAAGTTTGTGTAGAAAACATATTTCTAACAAAAAAATAACCTTTACTTCGAACTCCTATGTTCATCTGATTAATTTCGTTGCAGGTCCAATGACAGTTTAACTTTCCCCCGGGACAAACTTGACCTTCACTGGTTGGGTTTATATTGGTAGTCATAGTCAAGCTGTAATAATCCTGGCTACACAGGATTTGCAGCGGTGAGAACGAGAAGTGGGAATAGTCCCGTGACAAAAATAGACAGACTGATACTTATTTAGTAACAACACCCACGCCAATATAAACAGATAAATAATGCTATAATTTTATTTTCTACGAATGTCTGCATTGTTCAGAGATCGAACCCGCGACCTCTGCCTTTGACCTCTGTAGCAGTTTAGTGAGTGATTCACTAGGCCAGGGGGGCCATCAAAGTAAAAGTTGCTAAACACAATAATTATTTTAATTGTTCGTAGGGTAATCTCCGTGGGAGTAGGTTACGGATCCACTATTTAAATAACAAGTCTTGGACTAAATTCTGAGAAAAGTTTATGAATATCGTGCAGACGCTATGAAAGTTCGATCGACCGACTGTTGGATAAGAAGCTTCCTTTATGAAAGTAAATCCTGTCTGCCTTGAGAGTTTTTTTTTAACCCAATGAGCAAGTGATCTGGGACTTATTTGCTTTCCTTTAATCTACTTTGGTATGAGTCTATTCCACTTTTTTGTATCCATCGCATTTAGCTTGTGCACCCCAACGGTTATTATTATGCACCACCTAACTTTAAACGTGACTATAACGATAACCTGCGTTTTTGTATGGTGTTTGACAGATTTTTGACATTTGCTATAGTTAAAATAACATGGTGCAACCCAGTCTAAGCAATTAATACTTGATCAAGCGCGAAGAGACGTCCTTTCACTCTCTGTAAAGCCCAATTAATGAACGCAAAAGATTAAAAATAATTAATTAGTTCAAATAATAATCTAGACGACAAAAAAAAATCGTTGACACATCAATACTGCTGTCAATAGGTGATGAGCTGTGAACAGTGTTTTAACAAGGCATTATGTTTTGTTGTCTAGATCAGCTAACTAATTTAATTTCGACAACAAAACGTATGCTTTCTTTGTTATAATACCTAATTACGATATTGGATGCATCTGAGCTGATGTTAATGGTAAAGAGTAAAATTTATAATACTTATTAGAAATAATCTCATGTTGCAATACCCTAGCACGGTCCATGTTATGGGTCTATGTCTATATGTAAGAACCTTTGTATACCAACATTGGAGCAATAAAGTTAACACCAGGTGCGATTGTGGTCAAATACCTGCCTTGTTATGCATTAAAAAAAATAATTCGAATTTGAAGAGTTTGTTTTGCAAATGTTTCGTCTCGTTTAGAAGCTGAGACGGTCACCGTAGCTCGAGCCCGGTTGATCGTGTTATCTTCGAGATTGCTTAATGGTTACTCAGGGATAGGGTGTCCATGTCCTTTTAATAAGATCAATAAATTACCGTTCAGTTCTCTGTCATTAACTGGAGAAAAATAGTGGGTGAAGATCTCATGTGTATGCATTGCAGTTAATTGGAGTCTGCATGGAATCATTGCTTAACGCAGTCATTTTGGTTTGGTTCACAAAATTTTAAGCGTATTCCGTTTAAAACCACAAATATTTGCCTCACTAGTCTGGGCTAGGCTGTGAGCATTTGCCTAAATGCTCACAGCCAAAGATGTAAATCCCCTGCCTGCGTCTGTAATTACCGAATTCATAGAACACCAGGGCTTTCAAGGCACTGAAAATATTATTTCTGAGCTTGTTTTTCCATCTTAGTAAATTGCAACGACACATTCATATCTACAGGTGAGATTGTGATCAATGCAAAGCATAATTCAAGATAATACTTACTCATCTTATTACGTAATCGTCCTTACTTGACTATTGGGTTTCCTTTTATCTACACCTGTGTTTGAGTATTATAATGTAACGACATCAAAACCGCAAAGCAAATCTCTCAAATGTAAAACATCGTGGTCACCCTTGCTGACGTTACCGGATTATTGGCCATTTCCTTCTAATAGAACTCGCTTAGTGGGTTTATTAACTGGTGGACTCGAGAGATATAAAATAACATTCTATAGGATAACGTCTGTGATAGCTGGTGCAATTTATATTGCATCTGAGCAGGGCCGCGCCGCCCCTGTGTGCGAAGTGTGCGGCGCACACAGGCGCCAAGACAATAGGGGCGCCGCGCCGCTACTGCCACCATATTTTTTTTTAATGGAGTATCGATAAGTAAGTAGGTACAGTATGCGCAACATAGGCCTTGTACACAACAAAACAAATATTACGCTTATTAAACAAGTCTCTCAGCCGATGGGGCACCAAGGTTCTGGAGTGGAGGCCTCGTACCGGAAAGCGCAGCGTAGGACGATCACCCATAGGTGGACCGACGACTTCATAAAAGTAGCAGGAAGGGGCTGGATGCAGGCCAGCACCAACCGGCCGTTGTAGAAACCTTTGGGGGTATTTTCAGCAGTGGACGTCCTATGATGACTGAAATGATGATGATGACCTTTCAATTCAAATTTTTGTTTAAGTACAAGAAAAGTTTAATACTGTTTTAGAGATGTTTTTGTTTCTTTTTATTTCGTTATTGACTATTGATAGTAAATATACAAAATATAGGTACTTAGTATATTATTTTTGTTTTGATGGAAAGTAAAAGTAAGAACCTTTTTATGTTTTGTACCTAGCGCTTAAAATACATTTTTGTTCAAAGTTTGCTAAGAAATAAAAAGTCTGATTATAAATAATTCATAATTAAAATAAAAAAATATTCTTAAAAATAACATTGTTTATGTATATGTCTCTACCCTGTCCATAAAGTATCCTCCCCTGTGCACCTTGTCTCTACCCTGTCCTGAGTATTTACCCTGGTCGCTTATAAAACGAGAAAAAACCAACAAATTGACTGGCCACTTGGTAAACATTTTCAACTTTTAAAGGTTTCCATAAAACAGATGTATACTTATGTAAAAATATTCAAAAAAATGCCGTGCCGTCACTTCATACAACACATTAACTCTTAACTTAGAATGGCCCTACTGTAAAACTGGAGAACATTTTATTTTAGTCAAAATTAACAATAAAAATATTCGTTAATTTAAATTCGTTTTTTTAAGACGATTCATTAGAAAAGAGGCGCTTCATAGGTTCCGCACACAGGCGCTGCCGGCGGTCGGCGCGGCCCTGCATCTGAGTCGCAAGGTGATCCAATAATCATGAGGGTTAAATCATGAAGGCTGACGGTTTATTTATATTGAACTTATCTACAATTTACTACTTTACTATTTGCAAGCCTAACTACTTAGCAACAGTCTGTCTTTTTTCCTTTCATCGTCGGGTTTAGAAGAACTAAGGTTATATTAGATAGAGATAGAGAGACTAGCTCGGAATGTAAGAGACACAGAGACGGACTCCTGACTTCCATACTTACGCCCGTATTCACAAACATTACTATGAGGTCTCACAGTGCGCGTGGACGCACGGGGTGACACACGATCACACGAACCAATCACAGAGCTCTATTCAACGCTTTGCGTTCGATTTGCTGCTTCACTTAAGCAAGCATTGTTTGTGAATACGGACATTAGATATGTAATAAGTAAAATAGTAAGACACGGGTCTTAACGCGACATTTATGAGTTAGGTACATTATGTACTCACGGCTTGACGTTTCGGCTGCTATGCTGCAGCCGTGGTCACAAGCAGTAATGCTTGATGATTTATAAATGTCGCGTTAAGACCCGTGTCTTACTATTTTAGTTGAAATGGAACGCGAAAGTTTAAAATCTTATATGTAATAAGTACTAAAATAGATACTCTCGTGCTCTCAATTACTAAAAGAATGCTATAAATTGAAAACAACCTTGCCAAGAAGAGCACTGTGACATCTAAAGCACAGATTCAGATAGAGATCTACGCGCATAATGTGTAACGTCGCGCGCGCAGGTGCTACCGCGCTTTCTCGGCGACCTATCACGAGCGAGGTCGGATCCCGCGCCAAATTGCAGGCAGATTGCCGGCGTTGCCATTGCGGACATTCCGTTGCGAAATTAGGGGTACTGTATGCACCTCGCTCATATTGCAATAGTTTAGGGAGTAGGGTCAATTGCAGTGGTAGAGTCAAACTTAACTATCTACAGGAATTCACACAACGATATTACCTTTGTATGCACGTAATTTCAAACACTGCCTTCTCTAATTTACCAGATAAGTAAATGGTTGATTTGGCCATTTAGGAAGTCTGTCATTTAGCGGTAACTTGAAAAGCTGTCGACTGTGCTTAGAAAGACGTGTCAAAACGCAATGACCCGATGCTCCGTGACATCGTTATGTGGTTATTGCCATCGCCGTGATAGAAATTCACTTGGCGCATTTGCCTTTCACCACGACACGACGCATTATTGACATTGTATGCCACCCGACTGTTTATCACTTCTACTTGCATTTGTGTCCCAAACTGTGTTGTGTTGAACCCACTGGGGCAAAGCACTATTAACTTTACCCGCGACTTCTTCGCAGTTACATTTCAATAAAAAGTTATAAAAGGAGTAACGAAAATTCATCCATTTACACAAACTTTCGCTTTTTAATATTCGTAAAGATAATAATGTATCAGTGAAGTGGTGTCCTTATTGAAACAATGTCAAGGGAATTTCGTATCTGTTTCATCACATTCATACGGACGACTTATCAAGCTAAACACTATGGCAACTTGATAGTAGCTTTAATAGGCCTACGATATTGCATCCAAAATATAGTACCTACCTATTATTTAAGCTGGTAACTGTACTTATCTATCTGATGAATAAGGCAGCAACACACACAAATGTAACTGACGTAGGTACTTACCTATATCTGCATGGCTTTTATACTCCAACTTATTTGATATTCTCTAAAAGTAACAAAATATTAAGTTACTCGTACAATAGCCAAAGCCATCCTCAGAATAAATTAACATGACGAACGAAGAATAACAATTGAACGCTTAATACCGTGACCATATTTCATAAAGCCAACCAGGATTGGATTACGAAACGAATGAGATCTTTAATTGACTCCAATTGGATTAAAAAGCGTTCGTTACTCGGGCTCACCCGAGCCAGATAGCTCGACCGACTCTGAATAGAGCTAAATATGTATAGGATTTACGAGTAGGGCAACCATCAAGCACGAAAAGCTGGAAATTCCTGAATCAGTTTTGCAGTATAACAATATCTTACACGATTCGTTGTACTAGAGGTGTGCAGAGCATATTGGCTTCTTTCCTGACGAAGTTTTGTGTCAACCTGAAATAAAACTAAGCAAGTAGCTCTAGCTACTGCATCCGTCGTTTGACCGGTTTTTTGTATTAAGCGGAAACAACTCTCATGCCCAATCCTATCTAAAAATGGTAAGAACACGGTAATGGTAACCCTACTTACCTACGAGGGAGGCAACCGCAGCCTCCATTGATACGATGTAAACTTATCTGGGATGTTATACCTACCTACTCACGCCTGTTCACATGCGAGATACGTAACCCGAGTTACGGTAGTTACAGGATGTTCTTTGTCTATGTCGGTACATTAATAGGTTTGGCTTTTGTTTCTCGGCTTGAGACAGGTTGTTGTACTAGTTTAAACTTAACACTTTTTGAGATTAAATTGATTTTAACCTATTTTTCAGGTCTTGTGTAAAGTTTACGAATGCTTTGTAATAATTAATTAATAAGTGCGTCGCCATGAAGATAGTAAAAATTAAAAATACGAATCAAGTCGCTCTAAAAATGATGTCTGACATTATTACTAAGACCTATTTTAAAATAAATCTGCATTATAAGAGCGTAATTATTGGTAAAATAACATACAGTCTCCTTTAGGCTATTGCAACTTGCGGACCACGTCACGGGTGGATGCTATAGTCACTGAATGAAAGGATCATACATTTCTCATGCATAGCATCATATAGGGTGTCGTGTAGCGCATCATTGAGACATCCGGAGGGGAACGCGTCATGGAACGGTGCATGTTACTTTTCTACGTCGCATATTAGATTCGTATTTTTAAATATTTTATGTAGGTACTTACATTGGCGATAGGGATAATCATGTGTTGTAGATAAAACGTGAATCTTAAGAGGATAAGTTTAGAAAATAATGTTTTTGTTTTCTACAAATACAAACCTATGATAGAGCTTCGAAAATAAACATTATGTGCAATATAAAGAGTTAAAACTTTTAATTACCAATTATCTGAAATGAAAATCTCACAAACCTAGATACATAATATTATTATTTCATAAAACTAGTAGCGCCATCTATCAGCTCGATGCCAAACGATCTTGGAAAAGGTTTTCAGTTTTCACTTGAGTTGCAAGTTGAGACGATTCGAAAAAAAAGTTTTTATGTTTTGATAGTCATCCAAAGGTTGAGGTTCGATAGTATTCAGTGGCAAGTTGAGACCAACCTCGTTTCAATTTGATTTTTTTTGGTGGGCATGAAAAAGAGGTTCTAATGGCATGTCATTAATAAATAATTTATTTTTTTCTTTCCAGCCAGCGCACCCGCTCGTATGAATCGGACGAGCATGAGAGGGGCGCGTGCGAGTGGTGTGAATACGCGCTCGTCATCACGCTCGCCACCATCCTCCTCATTGGAGTTTCCGCGCTGACCATCTTCTGGGTGTTCTACTACCGCGATGGGTACGCCTGGGCTGACGGCAGCCCGGCCAAGCAGTTCAACCTGCATCCCACCCTCATGGTCGCCGGGTTCATCACCTTCAGCGGCTTCTGTAAGTTATTTATTTAATTAAAACTATTGAACATAATTTAAAAAACAGCGCACTTACTTGAAGACTTTAGACGAAGTTACCTCCTACTTTAAATTAAACGCTGCCTTTATAAGGTTCTCTGGCTCCTGTAAATTTTACCTTCATCAAAATTTAACGCTGCATTTTATGTGGCTTCATAAAGTTTTACCTGATAAATTAACATAGTTAAATTAAGGCGTTTGTTTCTGCTACAACAAACAAACCACGCTTATTTGTTATTCCGTATGGAACCTGAAATACATTACCTTTCCTTTCATTGCAGTTGGAGACTTCTTTAACACATACAAATCGTAATAATTGTTTCATTTGATTTTAGAACATTATCAATAGATATTATCAGTTTGTTAAATAACGCAAGATAGCTATCAAAGAAAGTAGAAGAAGAGACAAGCAAATCCTTTTAAATCTTTTCTGAATATCAATATTCCACTGGAATACTGCATAACATCGCAATTTACATTGACCGATCTTTATTATTATTTCCAGCGGTGCTGCTGTACCGCATCTGCCGGTGCTTCAGGCGCATCTACGTGAAGCTGCTCCACGCCATCTTTCACGCGCTGGCGTTCCCGTGCATCGTCATTGGGTTCCTGGCCGTGTTCGACTACCACAACAAGTCCGGCATCAACAACTTCTACTCCCTGCACAGCTGGATCGGCCTCGTGGCTATGGGACTGTTTGGAATACAGGTAGGTGTTGGAAAAGGAATCTATACAATCCGGTCGGGTTAAGTGCGCACCTAGCGGTTGTTACGTCACATCGACGCTTTGGTACGAACAGGGCGAACGCGGGTAGATGAGCGGGTGAGTGCGAGGGAGAGTCGCATTCCAGCGAGGTATGCAGTTAACTCGACTGGGTAGCTGGCACGCGTATAACCGGGTATGATAACATCTAAACCTTCCTCTGAAATAGAGATTCCTCTAGAATCACTCATATCTGCTAAAAGATTAAACCTTACAAACAGTACGTAGGTACAGTACAGTTTACACCATGTACATAAGTAGAAATAAAAACTTGACCCAGTGAGAGGAGGCTGTCCGGAAGCTTTGCCTTCTTGTTCTTACAAGTTGTGTGTATTTAGGAGTAGCCGGCTGGACAAAGAAATAAGTACCTAGCTTTATTTATAAATAAATTGCACTACGGAATGTACCTACTCGTATGTATGTAGATAAACAGAATTTCTTTACACAAAATTAATCTTCCTTGCCCTCGTTTGGAGCTGGTTTTAAGAGATAAATACGAGTAAATTCATTTAGTATCGATGTAATCATTAACGACAGGATGTACGTAAAATACATAAGCGGAACATCTTCTAAAAAAGACGCCTAATTATTGCATTGTTAACACATGTTTTATGCAAAATTTACCAGTATGCAAATTTCGTAACAAAGGCGTTAAATTATGCAGCCTGTTATAAAAGGTGACATTGTGCTAAAGGCGTAGCTTTTTGTGTCTCGCAACGTTGAAAATAGAACCTGAGGTTTTGTAAGCTAATTGCTTGTTTACGCAAAAGTAAATTTAGACGAAATCGTTTTAGATACGCGCACACAGTTTTGGGACTGGAATATATTGATGTAAGGTATGTTAGGTAGTCATTCCTATGTTAAACTTGTTTACCAGACTAGCTAGATGGTTTCAATTTATTAAAGTAACCTATCAGGATCTTAATTAATTTGTTGATTGTTATGTTCGTCCTGGTCGTCCTGTCATTGTATTCAATACCTAATGGTTTGATCATGTTTACTCACCACTACCCATAGCTGGGCATTAACTCGTTAATCCGTTAATCGTTAATTAACGAAGTTAACATTTCTATTAACGGATTAACTTTTAAGTTAACTTTAAAAAATGTTAACGGACTCGTTAACTTCCGTTAAATTATCCTAAGTCCGTTAATCGTTAATCCAGTACCTACTATTTACCAAAAAGATACAGCAGGCACGCTGAAAAACGCTAGAAAAACGCGTTCTGACAAGTACGTTCGGGCTTCCAGAACTTCCAGAAACCAAAACAACAGTTTTTGTAACCAGAACACTAACGACACTTGTTAGTATGTGTGGGACAACTCTTGCAACTGAATTTAAGACCAGTTTTCCTCAACCGATTGAGTGGAAATTTGGTATACTTATGTAATGTTACGGTACCATTGAGCTGATCTGATGATGGAGTCATGAGGTGGCCATAGGAACTCCTAAATGAAACGGCGGCATCGCATGGAATTTAGGTTCGTTGGATTTGTCTTTTCGAGCACTTTAGTACTAGATGATGTCCAGGGTCCTGATGATGGAGTCAGGAGGTGGCCATAGGAATTCCTAAACGAAACGGTGGTAACTTAGAGTTTGGGTTTGCTGAATTTGTCTTAAATATTTTGAATTTGAATTTGAATCTTTTCGAGCACTTTGGTGCTAAATTGTATTGTAATTGAACCAAGGCTCTAAGATTGAGATACTACTAAAAAGTGTAAAATAAAATTATAATAATTAAAACTTTTTAAAAACAAGCTTTTACTAAAACGAAAAAAATAATTGTACTTAGGGGGCGTCCATAAATTACGTGAGACAATTTTGGCTATTTTTCAACCCCCCCGCCCCCCTTGGTGAGATTTGGTGAGATTTTGCCTGACCCCCTCCCCCACCCCCTAATCTCACGTGATATTTAAAAAAAAACGAAATTTAATAGTTTTGGAGTAATTCAACTGAGAAAGTTTTTTTTTGTGTGCTTACTGTTGTCGCTAACGAGTGCATCAAAAAGATCTATAAAGTTTAAGATTTTAGTTCTTGAAAGTATCTGCTAGGGACGCTGTACAGTACAATCATCATACATTTAATGCATGTCCTTTTTTACGCAGTCGCTAGCGGATGACGATCGATATAAAGTCGCACTAAGCCCACTGATTACGAATAGATCCAGAAAAACACGTGCAGTGACAGCGGTTAGTAGTCTACTTACTAGGGTCTCATTGTTTTTTTTACAGAAGTACCTAGTCTAATTATTGTTCCTTTCTACAGAATCTAGCAAAATCGATTTTGATAAAAAAAAAACTTGTTTTATAATTTTCTTAATTTCGTATTCACACATGCAGACGGAAGCATTTTTAGTTTTATTTGTTTGGACGGTATAGAATAAAATGTCACTATCATCATAGAAAATATATTTTTTTAGGGTCCCGTAGTCCTGACAAGGAACCCTTATAGTTTCGATATGTCTGTCTGTCCGAGGTTTTGCTTGGAAACTATTGGCACTAGAGAGCTGTAATTTTGTGGAGGTATGTATATTAATCACGCCGACAAAACGGTAGAATAAAATTTTGATAAAAACTTTTTTTAGAGTAGCTCCCCTACATGTAAAGTGGGGATGATTTTTTTTTCATCTTCTACACCATCGCGTAGGATATCGTTGGATGACTTGGGGGTTTCAAAGACTATTTTTCGATATAGGGATTCGTTTGCAAACTATGAAAGTTTAAAGTGCCAATTTTTTTTCGAGCAGGGCGTCCCCCCCTCTAAAAACTAGACTGTTGGCTTGAAAAATCTGGAAAAATTCATAATAACACTGCTTTTTATGAACTTTCAAGAAAACTATAACGGTTAGGGTAGGTCAGTTGGTTTAAGAGTAATAGTCATTTAACTCATGTTGTTCCGTCATCGTAACTTTTAGTTTAATTTTCATAACAATCGCGGGTATCGATGTCTCTGCATAAGTATCAATGTAGTGACAAAACGCAGTCATACTAGGCTGCTTATGCGCTCCGTCCTTCGAGTTGGATTTTTATTGACAACTTGAGGGCAGTCACGCTTTGGAGGCCGCACCGGTCACATCGCCATCTTCTATTCGTATCTAACGGGCCCGTCGACGCGTGTGCTAGTCACCCTCCCATGTGATCTCAACTTACTTCATCATCTACACGCCCAAATGTGCTAGAAACCGAAGGAATTCCCAACTGCTGCTGCCCATACTCGAGGTGGAACTGTCAACGATCTGCTCAAGGTACGTGAGTGCATAGTATTTTGTCATTGCGTACTGCTCGTACAGAACATCGATCCCTTTTTACCGGCAAGCCTTCTACGGTTTGATCCAGGTGTAGCAGGAAGCCACCAATCGCCTTTTAATCGTGGTGCGTTTGCTACATCCTTTTTGGTGCCGAAACCCGGGACAGTTTCCACCTAGCACCTGTAAATTGTACTGTATCGCGTTCCAAATATCGTGGTATTTCTGGTTAAAATACTCGGCAATTAGTAAAATCTATTCATTTCATTCATCGGTTATTGGTTGCAGAGTTAATCTATTTAATCAGTATTTACTTAATCCAACATCGTGCGGTATCAGTGCTTACGGGTCACATCAGTAATATCGTATTTATCCGAATTCCTATCGTTAAACATCGTTAAGTATTGTCTTGAATTATTGTAGGATCAAATTAAGCAATCTTTCATCATTAATCGGTGCTTAATTTATTCATCGGCTTACATTAATTCTATTTATAGACACTACATTCATCCACATTCATCTAGTACATTTGTTGTAATCGTTTTATTTATCGTGCAATATCTAAAACATATTGTAATATCGTTTAAATATCGAAACTACATTTCTACATTTTTATTTTTACTTTCGGGTAGTTGCATTGTTCCGCGCCCACCGGTGATCTCTCGTACTTATCGCACCGATCCAGCGCCAAGCAACTACGAACAACATTTTAAAAGTAAAATATTTTATCGTAGTTCAGTTCAAATTAACGTAAACAATTTTTATATTTCCTATTTTGAATACGCTAACTTCAAGTAATATTTACAGTCGTCAATTTGTATCTTGTAATCGTACCTGTAACGTTTAGCGTAACGTATCATTTAAATATCGGCCACTTGTTATCATTATTGTGTGTGCATAATCAATTCAATTCGCAGCTGCATTCCGCATCGGCCGCCGCACGTTTTTGTCCAGTCAAGCGTTAGGGTGGTAACACACTGAGTAAAATTAACATTTTTATTAATTTCATATTTCGTTTTACACTTTTACATTTAGTAATTATAAACTAAAATGTCACTTTTAAGCAAACGTTCGACGCGAAAAACGTTAAGAAAATCTAAATCTAAATCAATCGAACATGAATATTCTATGCAAGATTTACCGTCTTTGCGTCGAAAGCGAACAATTTCTATTAAACGATTGAACAAAGCTTTGGAAGTTGGTCAATTAGCGACAAGTGACCCTTCTCAGCGCGATTTGTTCTTTTCTTATCATCAAGACATTAAACAAATAGCAGAAACATTTGAAGACGCACACTTCAACATATTGGAACTTTTAGATGATACGGACGACCTGGATTCTTGTATACAGGAGCAATTTGATGACACTTATTACAAAATCGAATCTATTTACCGTACCTTAACTCGGAGTGAAAATGCTGAATTACAGCAATCGAAAAGCGTCTCGTCATCGTTCAATATTCGGTTGCCAAAAATAACGCTTCCTACTTTTTCTGGTAACATCAAACAATGGCCAGAGTACTTTGATACATTTAACGCTTTAATTCACAATTCATCTTCACTCACCGACACGGAAAGGTTTCACTATTTGGTATCATCTCTTAGCGGCGACGCATTGTCCATAGTCAAAGCATTCCCATTAACTCACGAGCATTATAATGATGCGTACCAAGCCTTATGCGGCAGGTATAAAAATAAACGCGATCTTGCTTTTACTTGTTGGCGCGAAATCCTTAATATTGAGTTTAAATCTAAAGATGCAAGGGAATTTCGTAAATCGCTTGATATAATGGACGAAAACTTAAGTATTTTGAAAACTATTAACTTACCGGTTCAAAATTGGAACTTTGTTTTAGTCTATCATTTATTGTCGAAATTAGATACAACCATGCGTCGTAGCTTTGAAGAAAAGTATTGTGATATCGAGTTTCCAACATATGACCAGTTGAAACTATTCTTGCAATCTAAATGTGAAGCTTTAATACGTGATACACATTTTTTAGAGCCATCGAAATCGAAGCCTATTCAAACTTCAATAAAACGCCCTAGTGTGTCGCACACCTTAGTGGCTGCGAACGATAACCGGCCTGCAACTTCGAGTGATAACGTTAAACCCATTCAGAAGTGTTCATATTGCAATGATACACATTCAATCTCATCGTGTTCCGAGTTTCGTAAGAAATCTATCGATGAACGTATAAAAATAGCTGAAGAAAAGAAGTGGTGCTATAATTGCTTAAAGTCATCTCATCAAATTAAAAATTGTAATTCTTTCTTTACTTGCCGGTTTTGTAAACGCAAACATCACACATTGCTTCACCGCGATAAGTCCGATGCGCCCAGTGTGTCATCAGCTTTATTCACAAGATCGCAGTCGAAGCCTACTGTTCTACTAGCCACCGCTATTGTGCAGGTGAAGGACGCTCACGGCGACTTGCAATCTTTTCGTGCACTTTTTGACACGGGAAGCCAAAGTAACTTTATAACGGAATCGGCTGTTAAGCGTTTGCAATTGGTACCTACTCAAACTTCAGTTAGTGTTAGCGGACTCGGAGATGCTTGTGCACCTATTAACGGTGACGTCACTTGTTGCGTAGGCACAAACAATAAAGTTGTTTACACATTGAACATGCATGTAATTTCTAAAATATGTAGCGATCAACCTATAGCTCAATTAAATACATCTCGATGGTCGCACATTAAATCGATTACTTTAGCGGATCCTAGTTTCGATATTCCCGGACCGATTGATATATTGTTTGCTGCTGATGTTTTTGCCGAATCGCTGTTAGGACAGCAAATCAAGGGAAGTCAAAATCAACCTACGGCTTTTAATTCGATTTTCGGTTGGCTTCTCCTTGGTAAAACGTTTTTAAATACTAGCACGGCATTACTCACACATACGTTGTCATTCAGTATCGATCACGAGTTAAACTCGTTAGTGAAACGGTTTTGGGAACTAGATAACGTACCTAAAGCAACTTCATTGACACCGGAAGAACAGTTATGCGAAAATAAGTTTGTCACCGAGCACGAGCGTGACACTTCCGGTAGATATATCGTTAAATATCCGTTCAAGGATGATTCTGATCCTATGTTTCAAGGTTCTCGCGAGGTGGCGTTACGACGATTTCATGCGATTGAAAAAAGACTATCTCGTGACAATGAATTATACACTCAATATCGCGAATTCATGTCAGACTATATCGAGTCCAATCACATGTCACTAGTGCCACTCAATCAAATGGGCAGGGGTAAATATTACATCCCACATCACTGTGTCTTACGTCCTGACTCCACAACGACACGTCTTCGCGTTGTGTTCGATGCGTCTGCAAAAGACTTAAACGCTCGTTCTTTTAATGACACGCAATTAATCGGTCCAAAGTTACAACCCGACATTTTTAAAATTCTTTTAAACTTTCGACAACATCCAATCGTCGTCATGGCTGATGTTCGCCAAATGTATCGGCAGATTTTAGTTTCGCCTGATCACCGAGAGTATCAACGTATTCTCTGGAGACCGTCGCCCAGCGACGTGCTTCGAGAGTATCGTTTGAATACGGTTACTTACGGTGTCGCTTCATCTCCTTATCTCGCTTGCCGTACTTTGCGACAGCTCGCTGATGATGAAGGAGATGCATATCCTCTGGCGAGACAAATCGTTAAATCGCACGTGTATGTCGACGATGTGGTTTGTGGATTTGATAGCTTTGACGTTGCTCAAGAAGCAAAGACGCAACTTATCAAACTTTTTAACTTGGGTCGTTTTGAATTGCGGAAGTGGGTTAGCAACGAACCGCAGCTCTTGTCTGATTTGCCCATTGAACTACACCTACAAGGTTCAGTGTCTCTTGACCAAGCGGAACCCTCGCCGTTGAAGGTTCTCGGCCTTAAATGGGACCCTTCATCCGATTCTTTTCTTTTCTCAGTAAAACCTGAAATTAAACCGTGCACAAAACGTTCTATTCTAAGCGAACTCGCTCGGATTTTTGATCCCCTCGGCTTTCTTTCACCAATCACAATCCAAGCTAAATGCTTGATCCAAAAACTTTGGATTCTCGGTGTAGATTGGGACGAAGCGCCACCTATCGAAGTCGTCCGTTCATGGACTTCTTATTCCGATCAACTTCCGAATCTTACTCGTCTTCGTATACCACGCAAACTTACCTGTTCGAATTCAAAATCGTATGAACTGCATGGCTTCTGTGACAGTTCCGAGATTGCTTATGGCGCTGTCATTTACTTACGCACAGTTGATGAGACTGGTAACGTTAAAGTTTTTTTTGTTTGCTCTAAAGCTCGAGTAGTTCCTCTGAAACGTATTCCATTGCCTCGATTGGAGTTTTGCGCTGCAGTTTTATTAGCTGACCTATACAAATATGTTCGTGACACTTACCTTTCTGACATTCCTATCAATTCAGTTTTCTTGTGGTCAGATGCTATGATCGTTTTGTCCTGGCTTCGTTCCCATTCTTCTCGATGGACCACTTTTGTAGCAAATCGTGTAAGTCACATACAAGAAATCGCACCTTCTGAATGTTGGCACCACGTTTCTTCTGGAGACAATCCAGCTGACATCTGTTCTCGCGGACTTCTTCCTAATGAAATGTTAAATAATTCCTTATGGTGGGCGGGACCGTGTTGGCTGTCACAGGAGAAAGAGTCGTGGCCTTCTCACTCTCTTGCTTTATCAAAGCAGGACGAGGATCTTGTACAGGCTGAATCTCGCAAGTTAGTGGCATTAGTGACGGGCAATGTAAATGAAAGCAAAAATTTTAACGTTTTAACCGATTTGACGAACAGATTTTCATCTTTACAAAAACTTTTAAACGTTCTATCGCATGTTAATCGAAACCAACTTGCATCTTTAATGCAAGATGCTTCAAAAGCGGAGAAGATTGAATTCAAATTCAATCCTCCCTCGGCTACCCACTTCGGAGGTGTTTGGGAGATACAAATAAAAGCGGCTAAAAGTCATTTATATCGGGTCGTTGGCGATCAAGTCTTAACTTGTGAAGAGCTGACGACACTTTTCGTACAAATCGAAGCCATTTTAAATTCGAGACCGTTGTGTCCCGTAAGTGCTGATCCCAGCGATCTGTCAGCATTGACACCAGGTCATTTCTTAACGTTAGAACCGTTAACAGCGGTCCCCGATGAAGATCTTTCTTCCATTAACATTAATCGGCTTCATCGGTGGCAGTTGTTGCAATCTTTCCATCAGAATTTCTGGTCCAGATGGAAACACGAATACCTTAACTCTTTAACGCAACGCGCTAAATGGACTAAAGATTCAAAACCATTAGCTGTAGGATCGATGGTCATCATTAAGGATGACAATCGAGCGCCGTTACACTGGACCCTCGGTAGGGTACAGCAGCTCTTTGCTGGAGCTGACGGAATCGTTAGAATCGCCATGGTTAAAACTGCAACCAATAACTTGATTCAGCGTCCATTGGTTAAGTTATGCCCTCTGCCAATCGAGGCCTAACTTAATGTCAATCTCGTATCGTATTCGTATCATATCGTTTTTCGTAAACTTAGTTTTAGTTTTATCAATAGTTTATCGTATATATCGTTTATCAGTCTTAGCGTTAGTTATTAACCAGAAAATACCATAGATATTTTGGTGGGCGGGATGTTCCGTCATCGTAACTTTTAGTTTAATTTTCATAACAATCGCGGGTATCGATGTCTCTGCATAAGTATCAATGTAGTGACAAAACGCAGTCATACTAGGCTGCTTATGCGCTCCGTCCTTCGAGTTGGATTTTTATTGACAACTTGAGGGCAGTCACGCTTTGGAGGCCGCACCGGTCACATCGCCATCTTCTATTCGTATCTAACGGGCCCGTCGACGCGTGTGCTAGTCACCCTCCCATGTGATCTCAACTTACTTCATCATCTACACGCCCAAATGTGCTAGAAACCGAAGGAATTCCCAACTGCTGCTGCCCATACTCGAGGTGGAACTGTCAACGATCTGCTCAAGGTACGTGAGTGCATAGTATTTTGTCATTGCGTACTGCTCGTACAGAACATCGATCCCTTTTTACCGGCAAGCCTTCTACGGTTTGATCCAGGTGTAGCAGGAAGCCACCAATCGCCTTTTAATCGTGGTGCGTTTGCTACACATGTATTATACAATTTCATATCTAATAAAAAATCCTTAGAAGAAAATATTAAAAGCAAAAAATACATTTTGTTAACGACGGACAACTACGGAACCCTACACTGCAAGTGGCACGACACGCACTTGGCCAATTTTTTTAATTAAGATTTAAACCCAGTTTTCTGGCAAACTCTATTTCTTGCGGAAAAAATTACGTGATATTTCCTGTGACCCCCCCTCTCCCCCACGTGAGATTTAGTGAGGTTTTTGTAGACCCCCTCCCCCCCCTAAAAGTCTCACGTAATTTATGGACGCCCCCTTAAATGGCTCGGAAACGTGGCCCCTCACTATAGGCCTTATACAGAAGCTCAAAGTTGCACAGCGTGCTATGGAGAGGGCTATGCTCGGTGTTTCATTACGAGATCGAATCAGAAATGAGGAGATCCGTAAACAAACTAAAGTCGCTGACATAGCCCGACGGATCAGCAAGCTGAAGTGGCAGTGGGCAGGGCACATAGTACGCACAACTGACGGCCGATGGGGCAGCAAGGTTCTGGATGGAGGCCACGTACCGGAAAACGCAGCGTGGGACGTCCACCCACAAGGTGGACCGACGACCTGATAAAGGTAGCAGGAAGGCGCTGGATGCAGGCCGCTACCAACCGTGCTATGTGGAAGTCATTGGGGGAGGCCTATGTTCAGCAGTGGACGTCCTGTGGCTGAAATGATGATGATGATGAAGGTTCAAATAATTTCGAAAGCTTGTAGCGCAAACATAAAAGAAGAATAAATTCCATGTGCGATACAAGCTTTCGAAATTATTTGAACCTTACAATTATTTTTTTCGTTTTATTATCATGTGTTAACGGATTAACGATTAACGTTAACTTGCGTTAAATCTTGCGAAATGTAACGTTTTAACGTTTAACGAAGTTAATTTTTTTATTAACGGTTTAACGATTAACGAAGTTAACTATTTGATTAACGGTGCCCAGCTATGCCACTACCACCTACTCTTTCCTGTGTGCTTACCATGAGTTTACGTTAGGTGAGCTCGCTAGCGACTGCGTAAAAAAATGACATTTAAATGTATGACATATTGTGCAGCGCCCCTAGCGGCTACTTTCAAGAAATAAAATCTTCATAGAATTTTTTGACGTATTCGCTAGCGAGCTCACCTAACGTAAACTCATGGTAAGCACACTGATATCAAAATGCAACGACTGACAGCCCCAGCCACGTCAACCCATTCAGGATTTGCCAATTTAAACGTACCTATCTCATCGTCTGATCGTTTACTAAGTCTACTGTACACTGCCGTAATACTCTACTAGTAATCTCTCTTCAATTGACCAAAACGACAAATGGAGGATTTGGCCTACACTCCCCACCCTGGTCAAATGGGTTGGAGAGAGCTGATGTTCGTATATTTCTCCCATAAGGGAGAGATAAGATTAAGTTTAAGAGGCGTACTTATAAACGCCTCTTACGAAATCCACGGAAAGAGTGGGGGTATTCTACTCATATCTACTCGTAATTTGTATTTCTTGTGATTCCAGTACGCTGTGGGCTTCTTCAGCTTCCTTCTCCTGCTCATCTGCAACAAGGGCACCGCCGGGTTCCGCGCCTCCCTGGTCCCCGTCCACGCCGCATTCGGTATCCTGACCTTCGTTCTTGGCGTCGCCGCTTGCCTGACTGGTTTGACTGAGAAGGCGCTCTTCAGCATTGGGTATGTAGGACTTGCAGAATTTGTGATCTTCTCTGATTTAATTGGTGCACGTTTCGGTTGTTTAATTAGCACTTAGTTTCCGTTTTGACCGATTTAAGGTTTGATCCAAAGCTTATCACAGAAATAATTAAGCTGATCAGTCCATGCGCACGATCATGAAATGGGTATTCTTTGGTGAATCTAAATCTTCTCACAAGAAACAGATCAGTTTCAGTTCAATATAATTGTGGAAATAATGAAAGAATTCAAATTCATAGACTTCCTTGGAACCTAATGCAATTCATTGACTTGAACATGCACCAATAAATTAGTACCTATTTAGTACTTTTTAATTTTATGTTTAGTTTTGGCACTGTTAGCTTCTGTCACGTTTGCATCTTCTGTTGGTACGATTGTAGAACCCACTTACTTTCCCACTCTATTTACTGGAATGCCATCATTATTTTCGCTAAGTTTCTCCGAGAAGTGACACACGCCTCATATTATGGTATCGCATTTGATGGGAGATTGCACCGTCACGTCAATTGCTTTTTACTCCGTGCAGTTAATTATCTCCTTGAACGATAACTGACTGCTGTCACTTAATTAGCCTCCTAAAAATTAATGGGCTTATTTTAAAAACGAATTTTTTTGGATATGAACCCACAGGGTGCTAAGGGGACTCAAAAACATTATTATGCCTGCACTGTTTGGCTATCTGTCAGCGGGCTAGGACAGGTTGTATCTCAAAAATGCTGCAGCAATTACAACAACAAATAATAAAATTGCAATACCTAACTAAGTAGGTATTTGCAAGATACTCTTTTGGCGTCCGTCGATTTAAATTTCACATGGGCTTCTCCAACCGTACCAAGTAGTTTGTGATCGTTGCATAGCGCACATCCATAGCATGTTTCTCCATGGCTGTCGTGTCTGTTGCTTCTATGTATGTCCATATCCACAGCGCGGATCGGTACAGCACATTGGTGGACGAGGCGGTCATCGTGAACACCATCGGAGTGGCCATGATCGCGATCCTGGCTGTGGTCATGTATATCTTGTCGAGGAACAAGTTTCGGGCGGCGGAGACTCGAGACAGCCACATAAGGGCGTCGGTGGACTTGTAGAGAGTAAATGAAGCGGAGAATGTCCAGATGTTCGCGCTTAGCGGAGATCCGCTAAGTAGATAGATACTGCCTTTGAATTTGTCTCAGATCAAAGTAGGATTTTTTAAATAGAAAATTGATGGATTTACACAAATATACAAAAAAAAATATAAGTACCTAATCGTCTTTAGCATTTTTATACATAGGTATACGTGCCTTCCGTGACTGGTAATAAATTCATTAATAGGTATGTAGTTAATTATACAAATGTAAGATAGGTAAGTAACTAGTATGTACTTTTAACATATTTGTTGAATTCTAAGTACAATTATTGACTGAGCTGAATGAACGATTTCCTGCATATAGATCTGAGTTTATCTTTATATTTTTAAAGTAATCTATCGTTTAGTGGAGACGAGGCTCCTTCGATTTAGTATAAATGGTCTGTATCAGATCAACATTTACTTTATATAGAAATATATTAAGATTATTATTGTTAACTTAAATTCGAATTTAGTTAAGTAATTGTTAAATTAAAAATAAATATTTATACATATTCCGATTTTTTTCTTGAAGGTGAAAATTGTAAATACGTCTTTTTTCTAAGTTCTATCATTGCATGTTTTTCACCGCACAATACCTATATTTTTTATCGCTTTGGGCCTTGTAATGTTTGCATGCTTAATATACCTACATAATTATTTACTTTTAAGGTGCATGGTAATTTAAGAAAAAATCTTTTAATTGATAGGCACTATCCCAAATTACTTTATTTATTTTGTATCAGAAAATTGTACTAATTGATTTTATGCTTCTCTCCTTACAAATAATATTAAACCATACCACACTATGCCGACATACTCATACCTACATTTTACCATCTTTCTGCCAAATATAAATAAAAACACCCTGTATTAAATTAGAGCCATTTATTTCTATAACAAGAGCGTAGTTCGAACTCAAATCACATAGCACAAATCATGAATTAATTTATTAAAAAACAAAGCATGTTGGTATAACACTTATGCTCGTCCTACCCTTATGAATATTAATGACGATTCTGTCACTTTCATATTCAGGCTCTGACGACACGAATGAAGCCACAAAAGGAACACTTACTTTGTTTTTAAAATTACTTATTTTCCTACTTAATTCTGTAAAAAAAATAGGCACATGACATACTACTAATGGAAAAATACATAACAAATTATTAACAAAAATTCTAATACACAAACGACGCATTTGCATAGAAAGTCGGCATTTTGTGGTAAGGAAGAAGGGTGTATCTTTTCCGTCATTCCATGGTTGTAAGTACCTACCTAACTTTAACTTCAAACTATAAGGGTTCCTTGTCAGGACTACGGAACCCTAAAAACTCCACTCAACGACGTCTGAGTGCGACAAACAATTTCACAGAGTAGATCTAAAGGTGAGTACCTATAGCCTAGTGCATTTCTTGCGAATGGCAATACAGGTAAAGTGAATGCCGTTTGGTTCGTGACAAGGTTTTAACCCTAGACAATTCATAGGCTCGTTGTTCTGTTACAAATAAATGCTCCAGTCTATACTCACTTTAACGTGTATTTTGTACTAACCCGGGGCATGCGGTGCGCAGGGCTGACGCGTACGCGACGCTGACGGACGAGTCGATCGTGGTCAACGCCATCGGAATGAGCATCGTGGCCGTTGCCATCGTGGTGCTGTACACCGTCCGTGGCACCGGCGGCTACCGCCTGCGCAAGGTCGCCGCGCAGCACCCCAGCTAAGCGCCATCCCAGCTAGGAGATAAACTGCCTGTCGCTTGCCATTAAAACCCGGTTTTCACTAAAGCGGAGAAGAGAGATGTGAACAGCCAATCAAATTCCCGAACAAACGCTGAGCGAAAGGTAATTGGCTATTTAAACGCGTCATCTCTCCGCTTTCGTGGAAACCGGGCTTATCTTACGGCCCACTATACTTTTGCCAGACGTGCCAGGTACGCGTTATTCGATTTGTCATCTGTACCTTGCGCACCTGACAAGCGTTAGTATGTGGTTGCCCTAATATTTTTGATTTGCGAAATCTGAACCCATTACGAAATGTTTACGAAACAAATTGTCTGCAATTTGTCTTTTGTTTTTTTCAATGCCGTTCATCTCATTATCATTTAGTATGATGAGAAAACGTACCTTTGAAACATTTTGTAGAGTTTTGTATAATTAATGAGAAATAATTCGAATGCATTTAGTTTTTCTACCCATCACAGTGGCCAGTTTAAGATGCGGCATTTTATCTCCAGTTTTCTACATTTTAATATTCGATTTTATGCTTACAATATAAAGTTTGGATGACACCATGATTACAAGTAAGTTAGCAAATATAAGCATAAATTCGGATCTTCCAAGTTTCTTTTAGGAGAAGGTAAGAAAGTAATCGAATGTCTGCATAGAATGATTTTACGCGGAACAATGTTAATTCAGATTAAACTCAATTATATTAAATGAAATTAAAATAATGTATTGACAGTAAAGTTATATTGTTTAGCTCAATTTGTTAACTTTGTGTTACACAAATTTTATGTAGTGAATGTATAATATTATATTGTTCTGCGGTTGTGCGTTGTTCCAATTTAATAAAAGTTAAATTAAATATTATTCCGTCTTACGCTGGTTTTGACAATCTGTCCTCTCAAACTTCTTTCTTTTCTGAACGAATGAATAGATAAAGGATAAGATCATTCCAAGAGCCATACACAGATTGGAAAAACCAGTATTTAGTCAAAATTTATTCGACTGAATTATACATTTGAAACGTAGTTTTTTTTCAATAATGATTAAATATGTATATTAAATGGGATGTTATTAGCTGGAATTTCATGAACTTCAGTATTATTTGAAGACGAGAGTCAGTTTTATGTTTATGTTCGAAGCGGAATATGTTTACAGAAATATCTACATATTATACCTAAATATTTTCCATTTCAACTCCATTGTACTCGCTGTTCTGTGGTAAATTAATCATTAGATTTAGCGTTAGATCAGACATTTGTCCCTAAGTAAGTTACGTATGGAGTTGACGTGTGAGACAAGACCTGGAGAAATGATTTCATTTCCCACACAGTCATATTCAAACGAATATTTATGAGGCCATACAAATAAATACATTAGATATCGAATTTTGGTATCAGCTCGTAGGATTTAGTGTTAAGGTATTTTAGATGTAACTTGTATATAATTTTTAATCTAATTAATGTAACGTGCGAGTGTTCGATAGATGTAGAATGTGATCAAGTTGTAGCTGAACTTACATTTAATTATAATATTTAATGGTCAGTAATAAGTAATGTAATCGTACCGAATAGGTGAATATTGGCCAACCATTCGTACCCTTGAACACACAGGCATTTTTGAACGTAAACCTTTCAATCTTTGAAACCGAATATAACCATTTTTTACTAAGATGTCCGTTTAGATACTTTGCATATGACTTATACTTAGGTGATTGTGGTTAAGAAAGTGTTCATCCAGTTGCCAAAATCGATGTAAAGTGGTCATTGTTTGTTATAATCAATTATTACTGTGTATTACATACATACATTTAGCATGTTTATCAATAATTACATTTAGGATAATGCTCAAGGTATTTAATTTTATACAAGGGGTACCTACATATTCTTTCCTTGTGTAGAGTTGAGAAAATTTTCTATTAGATTTAAATATAAATAACGAAAATTTTTGTAAAATTGCATTCCAAAGAAGCATTCAAATGTGTCGAACATTCTTTTTGAAAATATACAATCCGTGCTAAGACTGCATATAGCATTTTGATAAAACCCGGTTTGCAATGTTTTTGCAGAGTGTATTTACAAGTTTTAACTATTCCAGACTTTGCGGATCCCTTCGAAATATCGGGGCCAACTTTTTATATTATTATAGACTCCCCCCTTTCTGACATTTTGTTACGCACTTTTTGTGAATCACTATTTTCTAATAACAGTCAGACCTATAGACATTTATTTAACGCACTAAGAGATTTAATATGGTACCTGCTTATTAATGTAACAATATACATAGGTTGTTTTCGATTATACGAATAAGTTGCAAGTGTATAATAATTAATACGGTTGATCTTCAAGTATTTCAAATTATAATTATTTCGAATATTTAGGTACTGTAAGTATCAATGAAATATGATTTCGAGTTGAGTTGACTGCAGTTATATATTGGTTAGTATGAATTTTATCACTGTTTTACATTTTGAAATATTTATACGGCATTCATATGGTACATTAAAATACTTGTAATAATAATGCGTTGTTTTATTTTGTCCTGTTCACGATATAACAAAATAACTTTGTGGAAATGAGTTATTAAAGACTCTACAAACCCTTTTAACTCTTATATAAAAGATTTAGACATTTAGAATTCCTATTATGATTTTATGAAATAATAAGAATATGTATGTCGAAGAACACTTTATTCACGTTTTATTAGACAACCATTATCTAACAGTCGCTAAGTAAGTTCATAAACAGTTTGCGCAAAAAAGCTACTTATTTATAATTATATGAAACTAGTTCAGAAGCAGAACATGACGAAAGTATAGGCATTCGATGACGTTATATTTCATGATAGTTCTTAATACATTATTTCATCAATATACCTCATTTAGTCACACTGAACTTAGTACTCAGAGCACTCATATTTAAAACATTGAAGACGCAACAATTACATAATATCACAAAGATCAAAACCTACAAAAATTTGGCTTCAATTTGAGCACCTTTAGAAAATATATTCAAAGATCAAAAACAGATATAGGTAATTTGATTTTATAAGACATGAACTCAAATGATTAAATTTTTAACTGACTTAAATATATCTAACTTTAATTTGATTTTAAGTACATTTTAACTGTCACACATTTACATAAAGTGGACACAAAATCCACGTATTTTTTACAATTTCAAAATGTTTTTGAGGTTTTATCAATACAGTAAATAGCACATATTTGAAAGACGAAGAAATATTTTTAATTCATTAGCTCAGAAATTACGTACACCCTGAGGAATTGGTCGACAGTAGAACAATTTTAACACTGGAATAAACTATTAACGGGGAGAAACAACAGAAATCTTCCGTGAATAATTCTAGATTTTTTTAATTTTATACTTTTTTTCTCAAATCACATGAAAATGCCTCGATGCGCCACAGTTATGTTAGTTTGACAAATAACTACTAAAAGTCGATCGTGTTTTGTCTATGACTGATTTTAAACTTACAAATAGATTAGTACGATATTGACGAAAGATTTGTGTTTTTAAATGTAGGTAACGGGATAACTACACAGTAAATATTTTAATGTAGGAGAATTCAAATCGAATCAAGCTAATCTAATTTTGCAAAAATATGGATCTGTGTATGTAAGTAATTAATAAATGCGATTATTCATATTATTAATTAAGTTTAGGCTCTGTTTTGACAATGTAAATATTAAAAGCAATGATCCGAAAAATAGCAGAATTTTGTTAGGCCGAATTTTTGCAAATTATACGAATAGTTTTAGATATAATACTAAAAATTACATAAATATTATGTACGGAATGGATATTTCTTTAAAGCATGTGTAATTGACTGTCTATGTTTATGGATATCAAGTATTATTATAATAATAAAGGTCTTCGACTATCACACCAAATATTTTGCGATAGGGACTAGATGATGAATAAACATAATTAAATAGATCATTGTAATATACACATATACGTTCATGATACTGGGTGTGAATACACTAGCATTTGCTCCCAGTCGGATTCGAATCGACAACTGCAACAGGCAATTTCTACGAACGCAATTAGGTACTCTTTGGTAAGAATGGCACAATATTAATATTGTAGGAACGTAACAAAATAATATCAAATGCACCGGGAATGCACTAAGTAGTTATAAAGCTGCCATTTTGTGCAAATATTGGAAACTGTGAATATAAATAAATTTTAATAATATTTTATACGAAATAGATTACGATTTTCGACCATCATGCACGCAAATAAGACACTGTGCGATTACTTATTACTACTAGACATAATAACATTTGTAATTCGAATCTAAAAGATTTTAGATATATTAATTCATATAATTTTAATCGATTTAAAGATACGTAGAATTTGAGATCGTCAATGGAGAAATAATATAATATTATTGAGTGAAAATAGAGATTTGTAAAGTTTTTTGTCATGATCGTAACCATCTTTTTTCAAACTAGTATCAATCCATCACATAGGTACATATTGATTCAGGCGTATGAGAAATCATTCTTTAATACAAGACATAACCTTTAAATTATTTTATTAAGAGGTAGGTACTCCGTAAATTGACCCACACAAATTAAAAACTACAATGTTTACACTGTGCGAACGTTACTGTTTCAGTAAGGCTCTTTAGGAATAACAATATGACGTCATCCAAAAAGTTAACAGCCATAATAATATAGTCAACTTTAAAGCCTCGGATACACTGGGGTCAAATATGATACATAACGCCATTATAGACTTATACCGGTGGGAACGAGAGGCGGGATTAGTGTTGTCCTGCTCTAAGAGTGAGTGTGTGACATTCTTGTTTGGCCAATTCATATTTTTGCTTATTGTATTCAACTGAGTCTGTGTAAGATATCATTCTTATTAACTGTTAAATGAAGATGAGATCTATTATGGAGCAAGTTGCTCACTCAGTAAATACAAATTTATTCGAAAGAAAGAGCGGTTGATAGCAATATATTGCGTCATTTCTTCCTCAGTGCATCCAAGGCATAATTCTTCTGTATAGTCCAACACATATTTCACACAATAACAACACCCACATATAACACGCATACATAGAACCGTAACACCGTAGGTGCGTTCTTTTAATCCGGTAGGGCTGCCCTTACCTTTCTTCTAGCTACATCCTCTGCCATTCCGTGGCATATTGATGTAGTTTAGGCCATGAAGTATTGAGGGAACTCGTTGGAGATGGCCCTGACTAAGGCCTGGTCTTCCCGGCTGGCTTCATGTTCTTCGCAGAAGATTCTAGCGAAACAACGGAGGAGGTCTTGACGACGATGCAGATGCGCCTCGTAATCTGTGTTGCGGATTATACCTTGGAGAATCTTGAGGTACTGTTGGCGGCGCTGGATAGAATGTTGGATATATTATAACTAGTGTATCTTACTGACTGGGGAAAAGAGTGGAAATTTATTTTTATCACTACACAAATTAGACTATTGACTAGTTATGGGCATGTTTTATTGTTCACAAAGATGTTCATACTAATAAGTTAATCATAAATTGAGTGAAAGTGCCTACTTCATTACTGGCTGTCAGTAAGGAAAAAGAAAAAGACACCTATCTGAAAAAACTAAATTTCATTCACTCAGAAGGTAGAATGTCAATTGTTCTTATCCAATGGTAGCTCTAATAATTGACTTTCTACTGTATCTACTTAGTATTAAAGTACAAATTAGCTTACCGGATCTCCAGCGGACAGGTCAGCCAGCTGCCTAACTATGATATCTATGGCGACCTTCACGTCGTTGGTGTAAAAGTGCTCGGCCGTCTTCTTACGGCTAAACAGGTCGATCACCAGTTTGAGGACCGAGTGGGGCGGCGCTGGTTCATGCTCGAAGATGTGTACTGGGTCCTCTGTTGAAAATTTATCAGATAATCAGATTCATCATCATCATCATTTTAGCCATAGGACGTCCTATGCTGAACATAGGCCTCCCCCAATGATTTCCACAATGGCCGGTTGGTAGCGACCTGCATCCAGCGCCTTCCTGCTACATAATTAAAAAATTGAGTCGAAAATGTCTCCAAAAGGTTCACTCAGTGTAGGTCGATTTAAAATTTTAAATGTTTAAATATCACCAAAATTCGAATCATGGATTGATGGGATGAACGAGGCAAGTATTGTTATTTTATTATGTCACAGCCGAGTACATGAATCACCCAGTTAATTGAGCGACTAGCCCGTTGATTGAATGTCGGTGTTCAATTGAATACAAATCATTAAATGAACTAGGGTCTGTTAACTACGAGTTAGCTGATTGAAAGCCACCACCGCTAAATCTATAACTGCGGGTTTTTGAAAACATTTTGTGCTCTTCGGAAAGGACATGTCAAATAATTTTATAATAATTTCCAAAGATAGGCTTGTCTTAGCATCTAGTAGTCTTGCAGGGAATGGCAAAAACGGACTTTATTTCCGATATCGGATTCCAAACGATTTAATGCTTATAATAGACATGTTGACACCACCAATCAATTGACGTACTTTTTAAAACTGTCAAAACGAAACTCACTATTTTGTCAACTCAATTAAACTGCTTTTTTCAATTACAATGCGACCAAAAATCGTAATTTACAGGTAATTTAAAATTAATTAAGTTTTTAAGACCAGAATGAAGTGTCTTTTTTTAGAAAAGTTGTGACTTCAAATTATTGGGGAATGGTGTCAAGGTTGTCTATTCGATTTACCTATTTTTATAGCCAAAATAATTATTTCTTACCTTCTCTATTGAGCAGAAGAAGAATCTTCTCACAAAAGGTCTTAGCATTATCGACCGTCTCCAAAGCATTTAGAAGCAGGCTGTCGTAAGGCTGGTCAAATTGCAGATTGTAGGCCAGGAGTAGAGTCAGAAAGAGATCTGGAATCTGCTCATTTTCATCTGTTTCTGGAGGATTCTCGATCAGCTCTAGCAGAAATTGGGCGAACTCCACTCCGAGTTGTTCTGAAATTGTTAATTAACGAGCTGATAGACGAGTCGGAGATATGAAGGAAATGCTGCGGAAATTATGATGGAAATGGTACACAGTCTTCTTAAGCAGTTGGTACAGTCGAAAGCACTCAGACTAGGTTTTTGTAGCAAAATAACACTTATTGCAACTGCATGAGATACAGTGTTAAGTTTTACGTGCTATCGTCTGTACATTTAATAATTTTGTGAATACTTTTTGTTCACTATATTCAGTTTACGTGACACACTGTATTTTTTCATAACAGGATTTCGGTCGCAATTCAATATGATTTTTTTCTATTAAACTATCTTCACCACAAAACAAGTAATCGATCGGAATCCGGCAGTGCCGGCAGAACAAATGTTGTGTGCTGCTTACCAAAGTGTGTAACCGGCAGTTTGTCTCCCATAGACAAGACCATAGAGAGCAGAAGCGCCGAGTGTGACAGACGACTGACAGCGCGCGGGTTGTCCCGCATGTCTCGTGCTATTTCGGCCGGCAGGGCTGATAGAGCCAAAGTGGCTAACGCCGTGCGTTCCAATCCGCACATTACTCCAAACGCCTGCGAAAGAAAATAAATTATTATCATACGTACAGTTACAGAGTTTGTTCCATTAACTTTGATATAGGTAGGGTTTCTTACTCCAACAACGCGGGTGAGAAAGATAGAAAGAGCGAGAGAGACAGAAAGGGAAAGAGTCAGAATATAAAATATATTTTTCTGGACTTGATGGTCCAAATTCCAATAGGAGTTTTTTTTTAATGATAGAATGTGTATATAAAAGATTATAATATGACAAAATCACTGCCTACTTTTTTCAAAACTCTACATGTCAGGTATCAGTAGGAACAGTTTCGGATTGCAAACTGAAATTCGTAATGCAGTGATGAACTTGAATTAGCAGTTAGATTAGAGCAATGACTTACCTGTAACAAAAGCTGCCGCAGAGGCCACCTTGTCTCCATTTGGTAGTATTGCACCAGCGTCGTCACGTACGCGTAGCGATGGCTGCTGAGCACGTGCTGCGAGATGTTCATGTCTGCGTTTGACTGCGGAACAAAAAGAATGTATGTCACATTCTAAATAATAAATAAATATCCTTGGACATTTTACACTGCGCCTCTAGTCCCAAACTAGGCAAAGCTATTATGTGTACTAGACGACGGATATCATCATCATCATCTCAGCCATAGGACGTACACTGCTGAACATAGGCCTCCCCCAATGTTTTCCATGTTGCTCGGTTGGTAGCGGCCTGCGTCTAGCTATCTAGCGCCTTCCTGCTACCTACTACGACGAAGGATATAAACATACATTTAATTGCTCAATCGTTTCAATCGTTTCAATCGAAAGAAGTCTACTACTAAATAATGGTCTTCCCCAAGAATGTCCACAAAGACTGGTCTTGCGCTGCGCATTTCTAGGTGCTTCCCGCGACCTTAACTAGATCGTCGGTCCGCCGAGATGGGAGCTGCCTATATTACGTTTTCCGGTCCTTAGTCCGTACGCGATCTGATCAATAAATTTTATTTGTATTTCAGGAAGTAAACGCTGCAATTTGTGTTATAAGGCCTTCAATTCTCTCAAACTGTTAACATATAGGTACAGGTCCTCTTTAATACACTACAACTTTTTTCCTGACATACAAAGTAAACCTGTTTTTAACCGACTTCAAAAAAGGAGGAGGTTATTATATCTGTGCATAATATGCACAGATATTGGGGGAATCGCACAATGTCTTCCCATACATACAGAATACTTTTAAATGAGATAATCATCAGCTTGGTGGAGGCCTTTGTCCACTAGTGGATGTCATTCGGCTGAAACGAATGAACGAATCAACAGCTACATACCATAACCGAAATAAGTTCAAGCAGCTGAGTTTGTATGTCATGGGCATCATCATGCAAGGCCCAGCCTCTTTGCTGAGCGTCATTGGCCGCTTTGGAGAGTGAGTTGAGTGCCGTCATCATCCGCATGGCATCAGGAGCGGCATCTATGGCGTTCTTGGGGCAGGTGATGTTACTGTTCGCTTCTCGGAGAAGCGCATCTATGATCGACCGGGCTGCACCACCGGGGAGGAATTCCTGAGATGAGAGATATATCATCAATGCAAATCCTACTAATATTATAAATGCGAAAGTTTGGATGTTTGGATGTCTGGATGAATGTTTGTTACTCTTTCACACAGAAACTACTGAACTGATTTTGATGAAACTTTACAGTATTATTCTTTATAACCCAGAATAACATATAGGCATAGCTGGGCACCGTTAATCAAATAGTTAACTTCGTTAATCGTTAAACCGTTAATAAAAAAATTAACTTCGTTAAACGTTAAAACGTTATATTTCGCAAGATTTAACGCAAGTTAACGTTAATCGTTAATCCGTTAACACATGATAATAAAACGAAAAAAAAATGTACGCAAGGTTCCGATAATTTCGAAAGCTTGTATCGGGCATGGAATTTATTCCTCTTTTATGTTTGCATAAGTAAGTACAATTACTTTTTTCGTTTTAGTACAACTGCTTGTTTTTAAAAAAGTTTTTCAATATTATAATTTTATTTTACACTTTTTATTATCAGTATCTCAATCTCAGAGCCTTGTTTCAATTACAATACAATTTAGCACCAAAGTGCTCGAAAAGACAAATCCAACAAACCCTAACCAATGACATATCATATAAATAGACACGTTATGCGCCTACATTATTGTATTTTAAAATGGCGCAAGTAGTCCTATTTTATGACAGCTATTCATTATGACATTTTGCACAGAAAAGGAGAATGGGGTAGAGTGAACCTCACAGATATAGAGAACCTAAATTGTATTTTCGAATGAACTATCAAACTAATATTTAAACAAAATCATGACAAAACGTAACTTATTATTTTCACTCAAATCAACTTGAGTCTTATGCCTTTTTTGTCTTTTATAATGAGTTTTCAAATCCGGATTATTTTTATGTGCAAAATTTATGAGGTTGTATCCTGAGATTAAAAGTGGAATATTCTCTAGCTAGCTACAGACAGACAGACAGACAGACATGACGAACCTATAAGGGTTCCGTTTTTGCCATTTGGCTACGGAACCCTAAAAAGACTTTAAAATTCGATTATTTATACAAATTGCAATCTTTTTGGGATCGGGAAGTAGCATTTCTGACCGTAGGCTTGGAAATATAATCCTCGACAGGAAAACATAGTCCGTCCATATTTTTCAGATTAACCACAGTTTTGATTCAGCAGACTGTAAATACAGGTACATCAAATTTGTTTGGGACTAGAAGCGTATTTTAAAAATGTCCAAGGATAAATAATAATAGTAAATAATTATTATTATTCGTTTCCGCTATAATTTTGTTCCTCGAGTGAGTCTTTTTCGTTTGATCATAAGTCATTATAATCATACAGTAATAATAGCCATAGCATTGATTTTATCGATTTCGGATTACGTGTCAACACAGGAATATAATAATATTCTTTTCTAGATAGCAGTGTAATTTGTACATCAACTAAAAACACACGAAGGCATATTATCAATCAATCAGGAAGGCAATCGGGAAGTGCATTCGTGGCTGTTCGCGGCAACCGATCATGTCCGACTGAATGCAAGAGGTACAATTGGCTTACTTTTGCATTGCCATTCTTGAGCGGGTATAACGTATCTATACCTAGGTACTATAAAAACAACCTAGACCCTAACTCGATAAGTTTCCACCGTTTCGTTTAGGAATTCCTATGGCCACCTCCTGACTCCATCATCAGGACCCTGGACATTATCTAGTACTAAAGTGCTTGAAAAGACAAATCCAACGAACCCAAATTCGACGCGATTCTGCCGTTTCATTTAGAAGTTCTTATGGCCACCTCCTGACTCCAACATCAGACCAGCTCAATGGTACCATAACATTGCATTGTCATCGTACTTACATAAGTATACCAAATTTCAGCTCAATCGGTTGAGGAAAACTGGTCATAAATTCAGTTGCAAGATTTGTCCCACACGTGCACACATACTAACAAGTGAAGTCAAAAAATATAAAGCTTGTAAATAAATAAATAAATAAAAAATATCATTTTTTATATCGTTTCGTTAGTGATCTGGTTACAAAAACTGTTGTTTTGGGTTCTGGAAGTTCTGGAAGCCCGAACGTACTTGTCTGCCTGCTGTCTTTTTGGTAAATAGTAGGTACTGGATTAACGGACTTAGGATTATTTAACGGAAGTTAACGAGTCCGTTAACAATTTTTAAAGTTAACTTAAAAGTTAATCCGTTAATAGAAATGTTAACTTCGTTAATTAACGATTAACGGATTAACGAGTTAATGCCCAGCTATGCATATAGGCTATAATTTATGACGATCTGTGACAAACTAAATTTCACGCGGGTGAAGACGCGGGCAAAAGCTAGTACTTAATAAGATAGCTTTCAGTCACTATCTTGATTGGAGCTCAATGCAGAATTTATTTATAATATTAATTAATTGCATGTCAAGATAATTAATAAGTAATTAATTTAACCACAAACAAACTAATGCAAATTAAACACCCCCTTTTCCTTAAGTATTTTTAGTATATTTCCTGTCACTGTGGTAGATAAATAGTAAGTATAAGCATAATGACAAATTCCTTGGTGATAGCATGTTTACTAAGTTATCTTCTTTAATCACAGTTAATGAGAAAAACTTAATCAAGGCATTGTGAACTTACTCTCAAGGAAATAATTACTGTTTCCACAGCAACTTTGGACATTTCATGGCTGAGTTGAGTCTCTTTACGGACTGCCTGCACTATCTCATAGATAGCGTTGGGCTTGATGTTGCCCTCGCTACTGTCCTGGCTGTCATCCTGATTGTCAGTATCGGAAGACACTTGTTTGGTTGCAAGTTTGGCAGGAACATTTTTGTGCTGAACTTCTGCATTTTCTGTTAAAATAAATGGTTTATGTTACATTGTATTATTTCACTTTTACACCATTATCAACTGCAGGTAGAAACTACTGATTTTATACTAATTATCCAATCATATTTTTAGAAAAAAACTTATTTAACTACAATACACACAGGTATAACACTAATAACTTATAATACAGACACAAAAGAATTGATGTATAAATTATAATCTGCATTACCTTTAGCACTGCTCACAGATTTAACAGGAGATTGGCACTCTCTCTCTTCACTTATTTGCTGCTGAGACACCACAGGCCTCAAATCAAACGACGGTGACACTCCATTAGGCGGAGTGTGATCGTCCAGCCGTGGTGGAGGCTTGGGGGCCTGTGCCTTCTTACTCGGTGGTTTCACAAACATCTGTAGCTGCTTCTTTTTCTCGTTTAATCTAGACACCAATTCTTGCTTCTGAGCAGACAAACTATTCTCACCGATAGACTTAATGCAGTCATTTAAGAAAGCCAAAAAGTACTCGGGATCCACCTAGAACGAATTTAATCAATTCTAATTGGGCCTAATATTACTAATTGAATGAAGGATGCGGAAGTACTTTTAATAGCAATGATGCAACGTAGCAGACTGGTCTTGGTATTTTAAGGCATGAATAATACAGGTTTGTCAGTTTAATAAGCAATTTAACATATAAATACAGTTAGATGTAGAAATTTATACAATTATACAGGCTACAAGTGTTTAGTTTAAGGGATACTATTCATACTATAACTATCATATTCTGGGATATACCTAGACACTTACCTTCACTGAAGCAACATAATTAGAAGGAACAAATCCAACTTGACCCTTCCTATTGACTACATGCCACCAGTTTCTTTGCTTGGCATTATTTTGCTGAAGGAAGAAGAATTCACCTTCAGAGAAGCTCAGGGTCTTGGTTAACGTCGCCTCGAAGTCGTACAAGGCTTTAAGCATCTCGCACTCATCTAAAATTCATAGAATAAGTTAAACTTTACCTATCCACACCCAGATCCGAGGTACAGTACACTATGAATAAACATTTACAAACCTGGGCTAATTTGGCCGTCTCCCATTGTGAATGAAATGTTTTTGGCAATAAAACGATACCTTTTATATTTTCATACTACAGAATAGAGGAATTATTTTATAATTTCATAATAATTTCAGACTGCAATGTTCTGCAAACAACACTGAACAAATCAATTTTTTTGACACTGACTTTGACGTATCATTAATGACAGATGTTGGATAATTTGACACTGACAGATCTTGGCTGGGTTCACAGAACTTTTAATTTCGGGGCCAATTCTCTGATGTTCATTTTAACAAATGGGATGGGATTCACTTAGGCTGAGTTGCACCATCTTACTTTAACTTTGACAAACGTCAAAAATCTGTCAAACTCCATACAAAAAACACCGGTTATCGTTAAAGTTACGGTCAAAGTTAGGTGGTGCAACTCAGCCTTACACTGCGCGAATTGATACAGCCCCCCTAGACAAAACGCACTTTTTGATCGAATCGAAAATCGAATCCGTCAAAACTCCATACAAAAAAGGGGCTTTTCGACCACTTTTCGACTGGTTTGCGATTAAAATTTGCACTTTGTCTAGACCCACAGGAACATTGATACAGACAGTGCTAAAGCCTGGTCCGTGAGCACGTAGAATTTTGTCCAATGACCCCAAGCTACCCATCCTTATCGCTCGCGCGTAATTATATTGCTGTCGCGACATAAGTAAGTGTGCGAGCGCGACAGCAACATAATTACGCGCGACCTATAATGATGGGTAGCTTGGGGTCATTGGACAAAATTCTACGTGCTCACGGACCAGGCTTTAGCTAATTTTAGATTTTAGTTTCATAGTTAAATGGTAGGCTAATGCCCGTTTTTAATGAATAAACAAAACAGCTAAACTATCTTCTGACAGCTAAGCTAACTATCCATTGCGAATACCGATCTTTGTGAAAATCCTTGGGGGAGGCCTGTGTCCAGCAGTGGACGTCATTCAGCTGAAACGAACGAACATTAGCGAAACGAATAACAGGCAACTTATTACACATAAGGGCAGAAACTGCGTTAAGCGGGCCCCGGCGCGGTTTCATACAAAGTGCTCCGTCGCGGGCACCCTTTCGTATGAAATTCATGTATTGTGGGCTTTATAAAATGCATGATGACATATACCATCACGGCGCAAAAATATTTTGCTCCGAGCTTGGTACCTAACCAGTGGCGGCGTAAGTTAGGTAACCTAACTAAATGATCGTAAAAGCACTAAAGAAACATTTGCATCCAATTATGTAACGTAAACCTACGTAAACGTTTCCTGCTCCTACCTGCCAAAATTGGTAAATTTTAAAACAGCCTACTGCCTATTTATGTGCTAGTATACCCAAATGAATTTCATATTCACTTTAAGTAAATGGCCGTAAAAGTACTAAAGAAACAATCGCTTCGAATTATTTTACAGCAGGTAAACGCTTCCTGTATTACCTACCTATCGAATGCACATCGAAAGTGACCGTAGAACGGGTGAAATTTTAACGTTAGTAGTTAGTGGTTTTGCCGCGACAAAATGAGCAGGAAGACCATTGCTTCTCAATGTTTTGTCTTTTGATTTTCACCCTTGTTACTATAAAGTAGGTAACTAGTTAGTTCGAAATTAGGTACCTAACTACCTACCTATACCTACATGTACCTACTACTAAATTCGTGCGTGTCTCGACTCGAGTCTCGACTGGAGTAAAACATTAAAGAATAAATAAGTACTAGTTAAAGGACAATCGAGATAGTTTTAAAACACGATGTTAAGGTACGTAATGTGAAGTTCCTCGATTGAATACTTATTATCATCTTGTCATAATTCAAGTGAATCCTATCAAATTCCCGAGTATGATGAGGATGGGTCTGTGGGTGGGTATAGTTACCTACATACCTAATACATATCAGGTATCAAAGCGACGAAATAGGTAGGTAGGCATACCTAGCGCTTCATCTGAAAGGCTTTGGTCATCCATTTCCAGGGGAAGTGTTATTAGGTATTTAAGCTAGTGTTTTAGAAACTTGGGAACCACTGACTTCAGCCCCCAGCCGAGTAGGGCAGTAGCTGGTGCTTTGACCGGCCATATTACACGGCACCACCTAATTTGCTGCCATTTTGCCTTTGAATAGATTACATCAAAGGCGGAAGTTGGATTTAAGTTTGTAACAAAATCCATTAGCAAAATATGAGCGTCAAGTTTTGGATTAAAAATTATGATTTCATGACTTAATTTTTTTTTTGCAAGATAATACAAAATTTGAAGTAGAAATATACCTACTTTGACCAAATAAAAAGGTAGTTGTAAAACAAAACTTAGTTCCTATTCCACTATAAAAGATTAGCAGTAAAAAGAACTTAACTAAAAGAAAACGAGCGTAAAACCCTATAACAATAAACTTTAAGCCGACATTCGCCCTACATCCCGCAGTTTTCTTATTTCCTCGAAGGATATCGTAGAAACGGGCGCCTTGACCTGTTTAAACTAGTTAGCTGAAGAGAACGACCTCGCGATCGATTTAATATTGAAAACAGCTGGTGCAGACCTAAAATCTGATTCCCTGGCTCCGTGACCAAAGATTCAGGAATGTTTAGAAGAGGTGCAGCATTGTGATTTCCCATCCGCTACATTTTATCAAACAAACTAGCTTTTTTGTGAAAATCAAAGACTACATAATAACGTAAAAAGATATTATTGACTATTGACTATTGACTATTGACTATTATAAATCCTCCTGAAATTTAGACTCTACGTCATTCCATGTTCAGCAGCACATAAATTGTTTTAAATGCACTCTACAAGCCTTGAAACAAAGCTTTTTCTATCGAGTGGGCTGTAAAACCTGAATCTTGAAACTGAAAGTTGTCACCACAAACTAAACCTGTCACCAATTTGAATCATTCAATAATTCCTAATTTTGGTGGATATTCTTGAATTCCCGCAAAATTCGCTAGAGAAAAATATTCCGTACATGTGAATCGAGGACCACGAGTGTCACGGTGCACCGTGATGCAATATTAACGTTATGCAGTCGACTCGCGTCGTGTGTGACGTGATACTGCTGTGGGTCTAGACAAAGTGCACATTTTAATCGCAAACCAGTCGAAAAGTGGTCGATAAGCCTTTTTTTTGTATGGAGTTTTGACGGATTCGATTTTCGATTCGATCAAAAAGTGCACTTTGTCTAGACCCACTGTTCAACTCACTTAGTTCACTGGTATAGTAGAGAACTAGTTCACCTCTTTTAAAATAGAGTTAGACAAGATCTTTATAAAATTTTGTAAATGCAAAGGTTTTTGAGACACAAACTATTCAGATGATTATTAAAATGAAACTTTTATCTCAATCAAAATCAAAATTAGTTATATTACTATGATAGGTTATAATTATAATTAGGTTATATTACTATGATAGGTTATAGGTAGGTTCTACATTAGAACTGAATAGACTGAAATAAACTTAGTACCTACTTGGTTAGGTTACTCCATTTCAAGAAAATTTACAATAAAAATAAAGAAAAAAAAGGATATAGCGAATATTTATTGTAGTGTCTAATTAAGAAGAATGTAATTAAGTGCCTATTCGCTGGGTGCGAAGTACTAGGTGGGGGTAACATAATCGATCGCAGCGCTCATGGTGGTCAAAAGTAGAAATAATGTAAGCTCTGTCATCAGATGTATCTGTCAATGGCAAAGCGATTCTACTTAATACATTTTAATATCATTAATTAATCGCATGAAAAGGGTCCTACTGGGAACTTAAATAAAAGAGTGGACTGTATTTCGATAGGGCTGGTTTAATAGCCGTTTACAATTTGGAAATAACTAGACTATACAACGTGGTAGTACAAAAATAAGTCACAGTAGTTGTTGTGCACAGATGTTTGCCTTATGATGAGAGCGTGAATTATTGAACTCTGCCCTTGTTTTGTTCTTAATTCTTCTACATCTCGGACTTGTCCAGCCAATACCAACAACTTTCCTTTAAATACGGTTTGTGGTTGGAATTTGATATTGTAAAACTCATAAACCTGGTCTTCAAAACAATACTCATTTCGACCTGAAAACGATATTTAATTTATTACTAGTGATACAGGAACATTTAAATATATTTACTGTTATATAATGAAACCGTTAAAGTAGCTTTTTCTTTTTGTTTTACTGTAAAACTACAACTATAAAATGAAGTAAACAAACCCTGACACAATCAAAATTAAACACACTTTTTGGACTTACCTCATTTGATTTGAATGACCAAAATTATTTCAAAACCTTTTTTCCACCCAAATCTTGGTATCACAACAATTTATTAGTTGAAAATATTTGTTATTTTTTCATTTCGATATTTTTTCACAAATATACGACCTAAATGTCAATGTGACAGAGCCCACAAAGTTGTGGACGCTAGTTGGCGCTGTAATCGTGCACAGAGCCAATATAACTTACAAAATTCAGTGGCATTTTGAATTTCATAAGGTAGGTAGTCTTTTTCTCACCCCGGCACACACTATTTATTTCAACTATTTATTCACTATCATTTTTAAAAGTCTCTTGGTTTCAAAATGAAAATCTTATTCTGCAAAATGCATTAAGTAGATAAATTAACTATGCAGTAGTATAATTTAACTTTAGTTTGAAGTGCACTGGTTAATGTTACTATACATATTAAAATTTTCTCAGAATAAATAAGATTGTGTAGATTTTCTTTACTGCTTAGTTAAATAATTATACTTTCAAAGCAGATAGGTATGTAAATGTTGAAGACTTTCATTTTAACAAGATTTATCTCATAATAATGCTTATAGAAAGTTTTAACAAGCGTTGTACCGATTGTTATTTTTTAAGACTGTTTTTAGTCTTCGGGAGCTGTTGAAAAAAGAAAAGCTTTTCTTCCAAATATTTTCTTATTAAAACATGAATTCGAACAGTAACTTAAAAGTGCTTTTTCAAGTTTGAAGGCGAAGAGCGTTCCTTTTGTAAGTCATCGATTGCCATTGAAGAATCACTTGACTTACCTACTTGTTTCTCCAAAAACGTAGCTACGTTGCGCACCGAACAAAAGTTATTTTTTTGTAAATTAAAAAATGAGGCTTCTGGCGACTGGGACCGCAATTAACTGGGACCGCGGTCCCAGTCGCCGGATCCTTAAAAATTAAATAATATTCTTCCGGCAACTGGGACCACTCGTAAATGATAACTGAAATAAAAAAAATGTACAGTCACACGAAAACTTTTTAGGTGAAATAATTGAAGAAAAATCCTTTTTAATTTAAAAATATTCATTTAAAAAGGGCTACTTGACCTTTAAATCGACGAAGCTTTAGTCAACTCATACTGCTCAAAAATTATACCGCGGGATTAATTGTCGACATGAATACTTTTATTATTTTTCTTTTGTCATCTCATACCGCTTGAAAGAAAAGATAAAATACATTGTATTATTTGAAATATTTGTACATTCATGAATAAGTGTCTGGGAAAAAAATTATATGCCATAGCTTGGTTAACTATACTGATTTAATAAAAAATTCAGTCGTTTGATATTATAGTATTTATAGTAGATTCTAAGGGGAAAAATAATAAGCATTAAAATATGTTGTACTACATAAATGAAATTCAGTAAATAATCATTTACTGGTAGAAAATGCTTTAAAGTATTCAGTCCAATATTAGTATTTGTATTAATGTATGTAAAAATGGCCTAGCTTAATCTACTTATTGCTAAGCGCATAGTATAAAATCATGTCTATAACGAGTCAATGATAATTCATATAAATAATTTAGATTTTTTTTTCGTATGACTGTACCGATTTTGGCCTGAATAATATATTTTTCTAAGTTATCTATGAGTGGTCCCAATTGCCGGAAGAAAATTATTTATTTTTTACGGATCCGGCGACTGGGACCGCAGTCCCAGTTAATTGCGGTCCCAGTCGCCGGAAGCCTCCAATAATACCATTGACATCGGAAATTAACTTTATTAATATTATGAAGTTGGGTTGTTAAATGATATCATTTGACATTCTCTTGTCCATGACATTCCCTAAATTATACTTTTACTATTGGCTTGGCGCATAATTCAAAACTGATAATTCTGAATACTTAGGTACAGACAACAACACAATTACCCTGGCATCTTGAGTAGTTGTAAGTAAATAGGTAGGTACACGATTTTGCAACAAATGTAGAGTCTGATGTACTGTTGACTGTACTTTGATAATTAATAATTAACTTTTTAAAAAAATAAAACCGACTTCAAATGCGTGAACACAAAAAAAAACTAAAAATTAAAAATATTGCGTATAAAAAAGTTCATCCCCAATTTTCCACCCTTGGGGGTGAAATATTTTCTTCAAATTCGCATGAAACCACCCTTTTGATAATACCTATTCAACAAAAAAATAATCGTTCAAATTGATTTATAATCGGCGGAGATATTGCGTATAAAAAAGTTCATCCCCAATTTTCCACCCTTGGGGGTTGTTTTTTCTATTATTAAATTTAAATGGGACCACCCTTGAGGTATTACCTATACGCCGAAAAAAGATTTGTTCAAATCGGTTCATAATTGGCGGAGTTATCGCGTAACAAACATAGAAAAAAAAAAAAAAACATACGGGTCGAATTGAGAACCTCTTCCTTTTTTGAAGTCGGTTGAAAAGTAGGTGCCATAAGTACCTAGCGAAGGTTTAACAAACCATAAAGCCCCTCGCTCATGTTTCTCAGATTTTCACGTCATGGTCGTAGCGAAGTGGGTTGTCACGTGAGACGAAATTAATGTAATATTTCAGACTCAAAACGCTGACTGAAACACGAGTGTCGTGTGCCCATTTACGCAAAAATGCTCCTCTGATTACTTTGTGCGTGTGTTCTTAACGATACGATTCAGAAAATGTGTATTTCTTTTAATTTTAGTCTACTTTTTCTGATAGTATTCAAGAGTGAAAGTGCTCAAACAAATGAGGACTAAAGAATGTCACATTTATCTTGATGAAAATAATTATACTCAATCCTGAAAAAAATCAAGGTTTTGTGAAGTTTCTAAAAGGAAATTGATAGCTATAAATAAATATTCGAGGAGTTCAACCGACTTGAAAATTACACCGTCATCTACAGGTGTCTTTGAAAAAGGACCATCTCTGCTCTAAAATCTAGTTACTACCACAGAATAAATTTAAATAGTTTAAGTAACAGTAATAAGGGTCTCACAAAACAGACCTATTTAGAGGCTAAATCGTTGCGATCAAAACGGAGGGCCAAGTCGGAACTGTGGCCATCGTTTGTATATTTAAAGGCGATTACACAAGCGCCAATGTTCAGGCGCAATGCGCTCTCATTAAATTTAAAGCACCGTGCCTACTGCCTTCAGGGCTGCTATCGTTATTAGGAAGTCTTAAAACTTAAATGGACACAAATAAGGCTAGTTTCCGTAGAAGGCCATAGCGCTTATTGTTTTTAGGGCTGCTACAATTAGTATAAAGTAGGACATTCATTTTATTATCCAGTGCTTGAGACTTGAAAAAAAAAGTCGAGTGTCGCTGTTCATTTTCCCAAACCACTTATCCTGGCCTCGCCTAAAATATAAAAAAAAAACAATAATTAGTGCGATGAAAATTCCTGTGATTTTTATTCAAAGTGCTCACTCGGGTAAAGTCACCTACAAAAGTAAAAAAGCCACAAGCAAATTGCATTTTCCCCTCTCATTTTGAATACACTTGAATCTGCAAAGAATATAATTTTTTGAGGTCGGAGCTCCCCTTCGGGTTAACCTCTGCTATAATTAATTCAGGCGACATTTCTTTTTCAGCTCCCTTGTATACGAAAACCTCATTGCATTCACATATAAAATTATACAGCCGTTGGTTTGTATGTGCACAAAAATGTCGCTTGGCAAAAAAATAAAAGTTATGACGTTTCTAGGAGGGAGTTTTGAAAATCGTATTACTTTAAAGTACTTTAAAGGTTGAATTAAAAACTTTTTCATATTTAGTTGGTTAGTTTGGTATTTAAATGACATCAAGCAAGTCTTAGGCTGAGTTACACCACCTTATTTTAACCGTGACTATAACGGTAACCGCTGCTTTTTGTATGGACTTTGACAGATTTTAGATTCAGTTACAAAAGTGAGTCCATTTTTGCGATTCTGTATGACTAAATTCGTATGTAGTGTAAGTGACTAAAATTGTTTTCAGGTTTAAGATTGTTAGATTGGAGATAAGATGGTCGCATCTCACAGCCCTACCACAAAAATCGACTGAAACAGACCTATCTCCTACATTGCACAAACAACACACAGCATAAATTCGTAACATCAATACTAGCAATGTTTTAAAAATGTATGCAATTTTTCCATCTCCCTAACAGTGCACGTGAAAGTGTTTCCAGTCATTTAGAGCTTAAATTTGCGCGAATAAATGATGAATTGTTACAGAATGGGATTACAAGAGTTTGGTAAGTGCAGCGGGAATGCATTGTTTTGTAATTTCCCTCCTATTTTTTGAAAATGGAATTTTCACCATGAAATTCAAATGTTTTTTCTTTTTTTCTAATTTGTTCCTTTTTTTTCTTCGCAAAAGAATTGCATTTTCTTGATACGAAACGTTTACAGAGGCGTAGTATTACTAAGTAGATGAGATGTGCCTCTATCTTTATCCTATTCTTTAACAAGATTAAACCTATACACGGGTTTTATTAAATGAAGCTGCAAAGTTTCCCTTTAAAGCTAGATCTTATGGCAAAGAAGGCGCTTTTATTAGGAATATTGACTTACGATCAATAAATACCTAAAAGTAGTTTGTACAAAATCGACAGGATTAGGTACTAGTCGTGTCGACGTTGGCCAGTAGGTACATTTTTGTCCCAAAATCAGGTGATTTTGATTGTAAGTAGATGATTTTCATAATGATGGTATGCAACGTAGTGAGGCAAATTAAGGTTTTCATTCAAGTAGGTAGGTACGTACCTATGAATTTAGGTTTGTCTTTTTAGAAAAAAAAACTTATAGTTAGCTCTATAAGCTCCTTTTCAGACGATATTCATGCAATTTCAGATATGAATACTAGTCTCCAATATTAGAATTGCTTTTCTTCTATCTTCTTGGATGAACTTTCTGCTACTCTTCAAAGTAATGATGAGCTCACAGATATATCTATATCTGTGGATGAGCTATCGCTGCTGAGGTGCATTCTTGAGCACAGCGGATGCAAGAATAAGATTACAATTTAGAACTAGACAGATTACCTGTCAAGTCAGCCTAATCAAAGTGCCTTAAAATATCATTTGCAAACTAGTTTAATCTATGAAAAGTTAACTAACTTTGCACTTTTGATCAAAAGCTGTTTTGACTAAGTACCTAATTTGAGTCAAGTTTGTTTTTTACATAATGACATAACCTTTTGTTTTGTCACCTGTCATCCACTTTGCACTGGAGGGAAGTCTCGTGCAACATTTAACAGTTGATCTGGAACCGCTGTTTTATGGGACTCGCCTAACCATCAGTCCCATTAAGAGTTTCAAACAGAGCCAACTACAAACTGCAGACGCACGTGGTTGGAATGACGACCTATCTCGGCAGTCACTATCATCCGTGTGTTATCTCGGAGTTACTCGTAATTAACAACTTTGAAACAATCGCGAGATATCAGGCGATTACCTTTAAATATGGATCAAACAAAAATGATTGATTTTAAGTACTGAACATGCCCCAAAAGGGTGAAGTTTACTTAAATCTTTAAAAAAAATCTTTCAATTACAAATTTTTATCAGTAATCAGATTATTAGTATGGGACGTAAATATTTTTTTCAGAATATGGATATTGTTTTAGGAAAATTGTTGCATTTCAGCTCTCCTCTAGGTACATACGAGTAGGTATATTAATTGATTTTAGTTTTTAATTTGGGTATAGGTAAATACCTACAATCAATTATGTTTAAAAGCCCAAATAAAACATTATTCTATTCTTCGATACTTTGTAACAGTCAGATCACTTTAAATAATTCTAGAAATCCAATAAATCCCAGACAGTTTCATTCACCTTTGGTAATGCATGAATTAAAATACGTACTTAGTGTGTGAATGTTCTGTGATATTGATCAACAGAACGATCTAGTTATTAGTGTATAGGTAGGTAGGTACAATTAGGTAATTGATTTATAGATCTGGAACAATTTGAGTGACAAATCAAACATGTAATTTATTACCCCTGCTCTTACTAATTAGTACTTAGTAAAAGCGTGTGTAATTAATAATTAACACGCGTTGAATAGTAGTATTGACATCTCCATACTAAGTGTTCACAAGTCAAAGTTCAAAGTGTTCAACGTGTAACTTTTAAAAGGGTTAAAGCTTACAAAGCTACTTAATTTAATTTTAATTGATTACAATTCCATTTGCGATTGAAACTTTTAATGCATTAAAGAAAGTTCCCATGAATATTACTTATTAATACCCTGATTAATGCAATTCAATCTCAACTCTGCAAAGTTGAAGGAAGTAGTTCGAAGTTTGTCCGCCATCTTAGACGTGACATCTGCACGGCGGTAATCTTTGCCAAATGAATTATACTTCGCAAAGTTGGAAAAGTGCGACCGATTCTAACTTCGACTTATCTAAATAGGTTGAAGTCGCGCGAGTTCGGTTTGCGATCGAAAGATGTTTCGTTTCCGCGAATTTGTCAGAGACGTTTACTTTGCGTTTGATATTCTACGTAATTGAATCTTTTTATTAAATTCTGTATAATTGAAACAACAACACCCGCTTTTCATTTGGTTTTACAAATGCTTTGTCATTGATTACTTACTGATTTTTCCGCACGTTTTGCATGCCGAGCGTATAAGCGTACCTACTTGTGTATGCGCCCTCATATCGGCATATCCTCTTGAACGTCACAAGTGGTTCATGTGTAGGTATCCGAGAGCGATACGTGATTATTAGCGTGTATAGTAGACAGCATGTCAGGCTTTACATTGATTTTTGTTTGCAAAATAACGCGTATTGCAGCCGTATAAGGTGCCACACTGGTATAATTAAATATGCTATGTACAACATGCGCTCGTACGCGTCTGCCACAATACACGCTTGTACACAGACGACATGCACAGAAAAACTGCTAATCTAAATACCCCTAAAAATAAAAAGATACGGGAATTAAACTTAAAAATACGCCACAACACCCACATCAGCCAGATACAAATTAGATAAATAACTTTATCCATTAAAATCGCTCAGCGTGCTCGGTTATTGGCCATAATTCGAACTAGACGCTGTGGAGAGGTAGACGACTTCGAACAAAGGCCAATTATGCGCAGTGTATTATCTTTTTAACCAATGTAGCTACCTACTTATTGAAAAACGATCTAGCGAAAGTGACTTTTACAAATTGAAATGCATGCACATACTTTGCAATATTAATACAGTTAGCAAGTATAATACTATGCGCAATGAAAAAATGCCAATAAATCCTTTTTTTTTTTTATCCACAACAAGGAAGCTCTTGGCCTGTATCTCACCTGATGGTAAGTGACGATCAGGCCGAAGGTGGAAGCGATCTAAGTGTAAGTAAGAAGTGGTCCTATCTTTGTATAGTGTTTCAACTAAAAAATCCACCATGTATCAAGGATAAAGTATCCATTGCGAGATTTATTGAATTAATCCTTTACTTCCCGTTTAGTGTTTTACTTCTTTAGGTACCATTGCGAAAACCCCTAATTGATTTGATGGTTTGTAGTCGTACTTAATACCTGGTTTTATAGCAAAAGTGATTTAACTGATCGAAAAACATAAAAATGAATTTCACAGACTGCAAATATTTAACTGAAATAAACAGTATTAAGTTAAAAATCCCATCTTTGTAACTAATATCTACTTTTGCAGAGTTTTCTTAGTCTGCTCAAAGAGCACTTTTAAATAAACCATACCCATTAAGTAAAGTAAATTCAAGTAATCGGTCGTTTAAAGTGTGTGTTTTTAAGGTTAGGATTTTATTTCAGAGTTGGATTTCTTAGATAAATATCTTGAAGTGACTCCTTTGTGGAGCGACATATCTTCGAGGCACCAACTTTAAATCACGGAGGGAAGAATATCTCAAAAGCCCAACATATTTTGTACACATGTCAGGCGTCAGACGGCCAAGACTTCCAGGCGATTCGCAAAGTTGACATTCAGAAATAACCTTAGAGTGGGTACTGATATAGGACATGGTAATGTAGGTAACGTATTCGGAATATGTAATGGTATAGTTACAAAGTTTACGCCTACGAACGTCGAGTAGAGAGAAACTATTTAATATGAACTTTTTGATGATAGCTTAGACTTGTTTTGTATTCGGTTGAAATTAGAGTAGTAGCTTTCTATTGTCAAACAAGTAGTGGTTTTTTAATTACTAGTTGTACAGCAAGGCTTTACTATCTATGACTCTACCAAACTTCCATTGCTGCAAAACTCCAGAATCAGTCAGTACTATAAGTACAATTTGAATGTCAATAAAAACCCAAGGATGAACATGTACTGTTCGACTATGCATTAAAATTATACCTTTATAGCAAATGGGTCCTTTTTCATTTGCTTGATACCTGATAAAAAAATGAAAGTATCAATGCAAGAAATAAAGGCAAACCTACACGCTAACAATCTTGACGAGTATAGTCAGCAGTCAGCACTCCCCTTTACATATAAAAAAGTGCACACTAAAGTTTTTGCGGACGTCACGTTCAGAGACGAATGAAGCTCTTCGGTAGACAAAGTACTGAAGTGTTTTGCGCCTTGCCAACATCAATGCTGCAAGAATTTACTTAAAAATAAAAAGATAAAAGAGTCGCTTTATCAATTAAAAATAGATTAATGATGCAATAATGAAAAGCGTTTAAAATTAAAAATCGTAAATCCAACGTATGATCAAAATTTTCTAGAAACCTTCAGTTTTTCAATCTCAATCAATTTTGCTTTGCCCATTAATTTATGGGGTTATTCACGTCCAATCAGCCATAAAACAAAAGTGAAATAAATATCAATCTTGATTTGAATCCCCGAAAAGTCGTAAAAGAGTCAAACTGTTTTCCCGCGAATATTAGCGTATGTGAGGGGTCAGGGAGAGAATGGGCGGGAATCGGTCTCGCAGCGGCTTTACGGCTAAAGAGACATCAGGGGCTCGTTCGCGATGAATCAAGTGGCCGCTATTTACACCGGAGTGTAATACTACCCTGAGTTATTAGGCTCAATTCTGAAACATCGCTGAAAACTTTAATATTTGATAGACGAACGGTGAATGGGTCGGACTGGCCGACTCGAGATCCAAGGAACGCGGGTTCGAATCCCATCGCCGCTCGACTATTTGTGGTAAGCCCACTCGTAACACAAGCTTAACACGAGGGGCTAACGGGACTATTAGTAATTTTTGCAAAAAGTACTAATTGCTAATAATCTTTAAAAAAAAAAACAAATATTATATTACCTAAGAATTGATCCGAGCTTTTTTTGTGGTGTCAAATATTATTTCAGACCAACCGGCTGGATTATGCTATTTGCGTGTAGAATAAGATTACTCTGAAACTCGTAAGCAAAGGTATTGAGAAAAAAACTAGTGAATCGAGACCAAATGATAATATTTACATGTTTCTTCAAAATAATGGAAGAAAATAATTGAGAAGACTAGAATGAGGACAATCTCACAGGATGAGCTATACATGAACGGTAAATAGCTGATCTGCATCTTTTTATGTATTTACTACGCTACGGTGTGACTGTCAGTATTACAATTCAGAAAGGCTAGAAAAAACGGGACCACGAATACACATCAAAGTTCGTAGATGAATGATCCCACTTAACCGGTAGGGTTATTTTATTTATTTCGTTGTGCGTTTTAACAATAGTAGACAATGCAAAACAAAAATTCAAATACAGTGCTTGTAGCACCTGCAGTAGTATCTTCTTCATATTTTAGAAAAAAATAATAATTAAGAAACCTAAATCATTTAATTATAAGTTGTGAAGAACATAAGGTTACTCAAGCTGAAGTTCACCTTTGATCAAGCTTTCCTGACGTCATCTTCTTAAATGGGGTCCGTTCGAAAAAAATTTAAGTTTTAAACTAAACTCTACCAATTTTGAGCGTCATGCCACTAATCAGTCATTTAGCGCCTCTACATGCTTTACCTTTCGTGGATGATTTCAGTTCGTGGATGCTATAGTAATATATATTCACTACTGCACTCGTACTTTTGTAACGGTACAACTAAATTAAAACTCGGCCATCATGCTGAATCAAAGGTGCTCACGCGCGGCTGTCCCCAAGGATCGGTCCTAGGGCCCTACCTTTGGAATTTGGGTTTCGATGATTTTCTAGCATTACCATTACCCGAAGGCTGTTCGTTAACCGGATACGCTGATGACGGTCTCCTTTTAATAGAGGCTGACACTAGATCAAAGCTTGAAAATCTAGCGGATACATGCTTGAATTTAATATCTCAATGGGGAGACAGGAATCGTTTGCAGTTTGCCCCTCACAAAACTTATCAGCTTCTATTAAAAGGTACGAGTAATCTTAAAGTTTTGCCTCGCATTAAATTAAATGAAATAACTGTTAAAAACCGGGAATCTGTTTGCTATCTCGGACTAATTTTAGAGAAAAACTTTAGTTTTGTCGAGCACATTAAACAGATCGGTGAAAAAGCTAAAAATAACTTTTATGCCTTAAGTCACATTTCAACCTCGACCTGGGGTCTAACGTTTAAAATCCTCCGAGTAATATATTCGGCCACTTATTTAAGCTCCGTTTGCTATGGTGCACCAGTTTGGGCTGACAGAGCTACTATAGGAGCCGCTCGACGGAAACTCAACGCCTTGCATTGATTTTTCTTTGCAAAGCTTACAGAACTGTGAGCACGGAGGCTCTGCCAGTCCTGGCTGGTGTACTGCCGGTCGACTTAGAGGTACAAAAGCGTGCGGCTATGTACTTCGCATCAAGGGAAAATATAACCTCCGATTTCTTAAATAGCCGCGATCGTTCTAAAATAAGTCGATTATTTGATTCCCGAGAAGTCGTTGAAGAAGATTTACTTAATGAATGGCAAAAAAGATGGGATACGTCAGTCAAAGGACGTCACTTATATAAATTCTTCCCGAATGTACGCGAACGTCTAACTAGGCGATGGTTAGAAATCGACCATTGCTCGTCGCAGTTCCTCACGGGACATGGCAACTTTAAACATAAACTTCACGAATTCAAACTAGTTCCGTCTCCTTTTTGCGAGTGTTCCACTGATGATGTCAGTCATGAGCAGTCTGCCCATCATATCTTGTGGGAGTGTGATCTTTGGAAACATGAACGTGATATAATGCTTAATTCAATACAACATACATCTGTTTCCGCAATTTATTACACCGATCTTGTCGCGACAAGGAAAAATTTCCGTGCTTTTAAGCGATTTTGTGAAAAATATTATTGGCAGGTAGTTGCTAATTGCTCATAAGATAGGCCCCCTTAATTTAATTTATTGTCCGTGGTGCATAATCTTTTTCTTAAAGGTTTTAAACCTTTGTTTGTCACCTGTCATCCGCTTTGCAATGGAGGGAAGTCGAACCTTAATTTCGAACTCCTCCTATGTTCTTCTGATTAATTTCGTTGCGGGTCCAATGACAGTTTAACTTTCCCCCGGGACAAACTTGACCTTCATTGGTTGGGTTTTTGTGGCGGTCAAGCTGTAGATCCTGGCTACACAGGAGTTGTAGTGGTGGGAACGAGAGGTGGGAATATGTTTAATGCTTTACCTTCTCAGTTAACTCCATTTACGCGGGACTTACGGAATTAATGCGCCAACTTCCGTCGGCCACGCATTGCGGCAGTATCATATACGCTACGAGTTCTTGGCAGACCGAATAAAATGGTATTTCCACGCAATTGCGGTGCAGGTTTTGACACATTAATTATTAAAGTAGGATTTATACGAATGGCTAGATTTTACAGTTTAAGTTTTGTAAAATAAATTAATAACTAATTAAGGCTGAGTTGCACCACCTAACTTGAACGGTAACTATGACGATAACCGGTGCTTTTGTATGGAGTTTGACAGCTTTTTGACGTTTGTCAAAGTTAAAGTAAGATGGTACAACCCACCCTTAGACTTATTACTCACTGTCACAGTGACCTAATACGAGAGATTCTGGACAGACAGCTGATGTTTTAAATAACTTACAAAAAAAAATTGTCTACTTAATGCCCGTTTTCACCATCAATCCCTAATTTTTAATAGACCCCTAGTAACACCTATCAGGAATTTCTTTTTCATAGGGGTCACTTAAAATTAGGGATTGATGGTGAAAACGGGCATTTACCTCTGAAATCGCACAAAATGCACACACGCAAGTTAATCCGTAGGCAAAACCTAGTGTAACAGAAGTCATGTACGAGAATATGTAGGTATTTGTAACTTGAGTTCGCGTCCACATATACTTATGTTGAATGGGATCCAAAGACCCTCATGCAGGTCACAGTGAATGCTTCACGAACTCAACAGCTGCCTTTAGAGATACGATCTCTTTATCCCATACATTTTGCAATAACAAACTTTTCCTCGCCTATTAACTCCCTTTGAGTTTTTCCGGATTAACAAGAATTTAATGGAGCCCGTAATGGATGGGTTGTTGCAACTTTACAGCCACGTAACTAAAACTACTGAATAGTAATTTAAAAGTTATATTGTTCTCATAGCCATAGTTCTAGTGCTTCATGATGTTTCCAATTACAGTTATGGAGATTATTTTCTTTTAGAGCAGCTAAGTAATTCGCCTTTTTCCTGTCTTACTTATGTACTTAATATGAACGCCTTGTGCTTTTATAACATTTACATTACCTACTTATTACCAAACAGTATTAATTATGTTCATTTATGGAATTAAATTTGTAAAATGTATTGTTGAATATTGTTAAGAGACGTGAATAAATTATTATGGTAAGAGATGAATTTTCGAAGAAACCTAAGCTCATCTCGATGCCTTTGCTTTGAGATATTTAAAACATTTGTAATAAAGGAAATGCTCCGAAAGCTACGGAAATTCGCGGTAAAATGTGATCGGAAAATCAAACGTATTGCAAGCTTATAACTTGTAAGCTGTTTTGAATTTCCGTTGAATCTGAATTGGAATGAACGAGAAATGACAAACATTATTTCAAATTCTTTTACTTGGAATTCGTAATGAAAACATATTTTTGGATGATATTTTTTCGCAAAACTAATTAAATTCACACAACACCACCGAAACCTACGTAACATTCACAACCAAAGACTAGTAGGTAGGTATAATACTTACTTGGAGTATAACAAAAATAGAATTTGACAGTCACGTTTACGAGTTTAAAGCCTACTGTCCACTTAGCATAGTTTTCACGAAGTAGAACTCATGTTGGAGGTTTGGAGTTCGATTTTCTTAACTTGGAGGTCCTGGCGTTAATTTTCAGAGGAAAAACATTATCATGTAATTCACTTTTAATTTGGGTGAAACATTGCAAGGAAACAAACTGTTTGGTCCAATTGAGCAATGTCAGACGCCTGTGGTGGTTTATAAAATTTGACACCAGGGTTTTGAGCTCATTATTGTACAACCTACACTATAGGAACACCTACCATATTGGCCAGATGTGTTTTCCTTCTTTTGGATCTGATTTCCTTTTGAGAGGGTTCTTAAATTATAAAGATAAATATTCTGTCATTCTCCTAATGTTTTTTGTACACTAAATAAATCATGCATGGTGGATAGTGGGCCTTTAAGGGTGACACGCGTTAATGACATGGCAAAGTGTATGCAAATCTACCCCATTTTAATTAGCCGGAAGAGGGTGGGACAGATAAAATCACTTAAAAGCTTCATTAGTGGGGAAACGAACAATGTGTTTTGAATTAAGTTATTTTAATAAGAATGAAGTCAGTTTTTGAATTGAGTAAGAATCATTTTCTCATGAATACGAAATACGTACCTCATTTTTCAGTCATTAGCGTACCTACCTACTAGGTGGTGTATACAGGGTGACTTTAAAAATGTGCATGTGGATTGAGTGATCCTTGCTTCAATCTTAACAAAAATCGAGGAAGTTTTACTTAAAATATGTTAAAACATTGCGATGAAGTTTAAAAATTTGTTAAACCTAAGATAAAAATGTTATGGCCACTAAATAGGAGCACTCATACCGCACGCTTTAAGAAAACGTCAACATGTTATTTTCAGAAAATAAAGCCTTTCCACTTCTTTTTATAGTATTGAAAAATTGTTAAGAATATGTTAAAACTATTAACAAATTCAGAAATTCCTTGCACGTCCCGTTCCAAAGTTATGACGATTATTTAGGATCACTCACACCGCACACGGGCCGTACGAGTGCTCTTCAAAATAATGACGTTTTATTAATAAATACGTTTTATTTCTGTTGGGAAATGTGTGCAAACTGACGAGCGAATTTGTTAAAGAATAAGTGTGACAAAACTTAAAAGCTGAAGGAAGAAATTAACCTTTATTCTTTCCTCCAATATGCCGTGTGAGTGATCCTTACTTTTACCTCTATCTGCTCATATGTAGTTCGTAGGCAGACTGAGATAGTATCTAAAATTGTTAATTGTTTTTAACAATTATTTGGCATATATTTTGCTTTTATTAAGGTCATAATTTAAGAAATATCAGGCTTAGATGATTCCTAAAGGAAAATGTTGATTAGGGTACGTATGATTTTTTATTTTGAGAGACTGTTTCGATTCATCAGAAGTTTTCCTAAGGACGTTTTATCAAAAATAATCCTAAAGGAATTATTTGAAAAAATCTGCTACTAGCAGCATTTTTTCAATTTGGTGGCGCCCGCGGAGACAATAGGAGGTCGCAAAGTTGAAATTCGTAAAGAGCACATCGAAATCTATACATTTCTAGATGCCTGCCGTGTGTAACCTGTACTTATAAACCTACATCCTTAATTTTATATGCAGCCTTTCTACATTGTTTATCATGCCATATAGCATGACATAAAGAAAATTACATCAAAAACATAAAAAGTCATGAAAGTCTAACATGAAATTTGTTTTATTCATTTACATGTGAGATTTAACAATATTATTTTATCGTATTTTATAGTCCAACCATCGACGACGAATCGGAACAGTCTCACAAAATAAATTAACTTTTTAAAAAAATAAAACCGACTTCAAATGCGTGAACACAAAAAAAAACTAAAAATTAAAAATATTGCGTATAAAAAAGTTCATCCCCAATTTTCCACCCTTGAGGGTGAAATATTTTCTTCAAATTCGCATGAAACCACCCTTTTGATAATACCTATTCAACAAAAAAATAATCGTTCAAATTGATTTATAATCGGCGGAGATATTGCGTATAAAAAAGTTCATCCCCAATTTTCCACCCTTGGGGGTTGTTTTTTCTATTATTAAATTTAAATGGGACCAACCTTGAGGTATTACCTATACGCCGAAAAAAGATTTGTTCAAATCGGTTCATAATTGGCGGAGTTATCGCGTAACAAACATAGAAAAAAAAAAAAAAAACATACGGGTCGAATTGAGAACCTCCTCCTTTTTTTTGAAGTCGGTTGATAAAAAATCATACGTACCCTAATCAACATTTTCCTTTAGGAATCATCTAAGCCTGATATTTCTTAAATTATGACCTTAATAAAAGCAAAATATATGCCAAATAATTGTTAAAAACAATTAACAATTTTAGATACTATCTCAGTCTGCCTACGAACTACATATGAGCAGATAGAGGTAAAAGTAAGGATCACTCACACGGCATATTGGAGGAAAGAATAAAGGTTAATTTCTTCCTTCAGCTTTTAAGTTTTGTCACACTTATTCTTTAACAAATTTGCTCGTCAGTTTGCACACATTTCCCAACAGAAATAAAACGTATTTATTAATAAAAAGTCATTATTTTGAAGAGCACTCGTACGGCCCGTGTGCGGTGTGAGTGATCCTAAATAATCGTCATAACTTTGGAACGGGACGTGCAAGGAATTTCTGAATTTGTTAATAGTTTTAACATATTCTTAACAATTTTTCTATACTATAAAAAGAAGTGGAAAGGCTTTATTTTCTGAAATAACATGTTGACGTTTTCTTAAAGCGTGCGGTATGAGTGCTCCTATTTATTGGCCATAACATTTTTATCTTAGGTTTAACAAATTTTTAAACTTCATCGCAATGTTTTAACATATTTTAAGTAAAACTTCCTCGATTTTTGTTAAGATTGAAGCAAGGATCACTCAATCCACATGCACATACTTTAAAATCGTTGGCATCCTTTTAAACTGAGACTCTACATTCCCTGAATATGGGACAAATCTGATGTATGTATGTATCATGAGTAGAGTCTTAGTTTAAAAGGATGCCAATGATTTCAATGTCATCCTGTATTTAAAAATTAAAGTTAATTGATAATTTTAATAATATACCGAAGGATGGGCGTAGGTTTAAATAATTATAATGACTTTATGATTGGAGCCGTAAATAATAATTGTTTTACAACTTATAGCATAACAAATCTACTCAAAATTCATCAAGTTGCCTGAAAATGTTCACAAATTAATTAATGGTTATTTTGGTAGAAATTATTGTGGAAATGTTCATGTTTGAACATTTTAATTAAATTAATGTTATGTTACGTTCCTGGAACATAATCGACCGAATTCTTAGTACGGTCATTTCGACTAATGCCCGTTGCATTTTAGCCTAAGTACACACATTTCAAGGAAACCAATTGTATTAGTGCATGCCTTCTTAATCTTCCCCGAGTACTTTTTTACTTGAAGATAGGTAGGCCTCTTGTTACTACTATAAGTCTGTGCTACCACTTGTAGCACAAAAGTATCGCTGTGCGAATTATGATCATCAAGGTGAATGAATCACTAGGTATAGAATTAAGTCGGCCGTTTGGTGTAGTGGCGGACGAACGGACTACTATGCCGAGAGGTCCCGGGTTCGATTCCCGGCCGGGCAGAAATTGAAATGATGAATTTTAATTTCTGTGACGTGTCTGGGTGTTTTCTATGTATAATATGTATGTATTTACAAAAAAAAGTATTTAAGTATGTTTATATCCGTTGTCTAGTACCCATAGTAGGTACAAGCTTTGCTTAGTTTGGGGCTAGCGGCGCAGTGTAAAATGTCCAAGGATATTTATAAAAAAAAAGTACCTAGTTGTGATAGGGGAGACAAAAATGTACAATCAACTTAGTTGTCGATTTAAGATTATCAGTAGGAAATAGATGGAATAAGGATGAGCAAATACCATGAGGACCGATTTTCATTAAACGGACCCACGCCTAAATGTGCCGTTCTATGAAGCGCCATCGTCCCACCAATTTGTGTTTTACTTCATTTCCTCATCATTCAATCGGGAGTTTAAATGTGCAGGTGCTCAGTCTGCTGATAGCCGATAAGGCAATACAGATTAGAGAGCACAGAATTGCATGACAAACTAAGTAAAGCATGCTACAAGAATTAGTTGAACTTTGTAAGTTATTGGTATTTATGGTGCAGTGGCACTGCAATTTATTAAAATTCGATAGGGAATTTAGATTCTCGCTTTCAAAAGTTTCACCTTAAAAATGAAAGGTAATTCGCCTTGGCCGTAAGATTAGCTACATTCGGGACCATGTAAAAGCCCTGGGGCTTAACAACTGTGTTTGAATAGCAAATATCTACTTTCATCTAAAAAACTAAACACAAAGCAAAGCCGCATCGAGTAGATCCCTCAAAAGGCGTATATACTTCCGTAAACAAATTACATTGATTTGATTATTCCTTTCATAAATCCGCTTCGCCTTTGTATTTTGTTTCAAGCATATCGGCTTTTATAGTATATCCTTAAGGGTAAAGTTACCTGTCAAAAGGAGGATAAAAGAAAGTCTTGCAGGGTATTGAGGTCACCGCTGAGAGCTCTTCAGTTTCGACGAGACCGCCTGCGGCATAAAGAAGCCTCTGCACTATACGATACTAACAGAATTACGGAATATTATCTCGGAGGGTATCGTGGTGCGTCTTTTCAGAACTGATTTTTCGGGGATAAGGCTGGAGTCAACGTGTGGAAGTCTTAGAGCTTGTTGAAGTGTTTCCCGGAAAATGAAGGGGAAAATATGAGCGGGTCATTTGATATGGAGATATCATTGAGTAGTTAATACAATTGCCTGTTTGTATAAAGGTCTGAAGAAGAAGGTTACTCATATAGTGTTCGTTTAATAAGGCTTAGGGACACTTAAGGCGCGAAATTAAAAACAATTGGAAACAGCTTTGTTTTGAGTCACCATTTCCATCTTCACATCAGTTTTTTTATCATCATTACAGTATTTCTTGTTCACTTCAACCAATCTACATTCCTGTCATATTCAGTCTATAAGACTTGATAGGTACTTAACTCACAGACACCTAGTAGGTAAACTGCTGAAGCTGTATAAAACTTTTAAACATAAAATCCAGCGATTGTCAGTTATTAATTTCTTCTGTACTCGTATTTACCAGAGTTTTTCCTCTCTCGCACCTTTTTCTCAAGTGCATCATTCAAGGCTCTCTTGACCACATTAGTAAGGAAATTGTTGAAGCTACCGACATAATATGAACATTACAATAAGTATCTTGTATAATATTGATTTTATTATTATACAACCGATGAAGCTGATTTAACTAATGTTATGTCAGAATTGCTGGGGTTTAAGCGCTTCATCATCATCATCATCATTTCAGCCATAGGACGTCCACTGCTGAACATAGGCCTCCCCCAATGTTTTTCGTGTAGATCGATTGGAAGCGGCCTGCGTCCAGCGCTTCCCGGCTATCTTTGTGATGTCGTCGGTCCTCCTTGTGGGTGGACGTCCCACGCTGCGTTTATGAATAAAGCGCGTTAATAAAGCGCTTAACTGACGTATGAAGTTGAAAATCGATCAAAGCCAGTATTTAATTTAGACGCAGTAGTAAATTCTGCTGTTGGTTTAACAGCAGCTAGACTACTGTGAATAAACTATGGACATACCTAGTGCAAATACATACAGAGAGCTCTTTCCAAGATGGTAGTTTCTTAAAATGACCAAGAGTTTTTGAAGATGTGTGAAAAGATATTGAATAATTTGGACAGATTTCAGGATGTTTGACTCGTTTTGTGCATGTAACCTCAACTCCATCTACGAGTATTCGTGGAATGAGTGTAGGTATTAATATATGACAATAAAGTACCTATCTAGAATAGACAGATGTATGTATATAGACTTACACAAAACGCAAAAAAAACTAGACTTAGGAAGTCTTTTTCAGACTACCCTGGGAGAGGAGGCACAGGAGGATTGAGGTAAAAAGGTAAGAATGTTCACCGAAAAGCCTAACAGTAATGTAATTTGAGATTTTTAACGTGTTTTCACAATACAGGCATTAGAACCTACTGTAAAACTGCTTCTGTTGAGCCGCAGCCATCAAAATGATGTGTCAATACAATCAGTGGCCGCTATTAAGTTTTCCGATCCGTCGCCGGTACAAAGCCGCGGGTTTATGAGCCGCGCTCGCGACAGATTGTCATTCGAGTGCGGCTCTCGATTATGCATTATTCACGAGCGAGCTCGGACTTGGAATAAAGTGAACACGGTGTTTAATACCGCTTTAGTTTCCGTAGTTAGTGACAAGAGTCTTAGAGCCTATTGAAACTGCTTCTGTTGAGCCGCAGCCATCAAAATGATGTGTCAATACAATCAGTGGCCGCCATTAAATGTTTTCCGATCCGTCGCTGGCACAAAGCCGTGGGTTTTTGAGCCGCGCTCGCGACAGATTGTCATTCGAGTGCGGCTCTCGATTATGCATTATTCACGAGCGAGCTAGGACTTGGAATAAAGTGAACACTGTTTAATGCCGCTTTACTTTCCGTAGTTAGTGACAAGGGTCTTAGAGCCTACTGAAACTGCTTCTGTTGAGCCGCAGCCATCAAAATGATGTATCAATACAATCAGTGGCCGCCATTAAATGTTTTCCGATCCGTCGCCGGCACAAAGCCGCGGGTTTATGAGCCGCGCTCGCGACAGATTGTCATTCGAGTGCGGCTCTCGATTATGCATTATTCACGAGCGAGCTCGGACTTGGAATAAAGTGAACAAACTGTTTAATGCCTCTTTACTTTACGTAGTTAGTGACACGGGCCTGGAGCCTTCTGAATTAGCTTGTGTTGAGCCGCGGCCATCAAAATGATGTGTCAATACAATCAGTGGCCGCCATTAAATGTTTTCCGATCCGTCGCCGGCATAAAGCCGCGGGTTTATGAGCCGCGCTCGCGACAGATTGTCATTCGAGTGCGGCTCTCGATTAAGCACTATTTACGAGCGAGCTCGGACTTGGAATAAAGTGAACACGCTGTTTAATACCGCTTTAGTTTCCGTAGTTAGTGACAAGAGTCTTAGAGCCTATTGAAACTGCTTCTGTTGAGCCGCAGCCATCAAAATGATGTGTCAATACAATCAGTGGCCGCCAGTAAATGTTTTCCGATCCGTCGCCGGCACAAAGCCGCGGGTTTATGAGCCGTGCTCGCGACAGATTGTCATTCGAGTGCGGCTCTCGATTATGCATTATTCACGAGCGAGCTAGGACTTGGAATAAAGTGAACACTGTTTAATGCCGCTTTACTTTCCGTAATTAGTGACAAGGGTCTTAGAGCCTACTGAAACTGCTTCTGTTGAGCCGCAGCCATCAAAATGATGTGCCAATACAATCAGTGGCCGCCATTAAATGTTTTCCGATCCGTCGCCGGCACAAAGCCGCGGGTTTATGAGCCGCGCTCGCGACAGATTGTCATTCGAGTGCGGCTCTCGATTATGCATTATTCACGACCAAGCTCGGACTTGTAATAAAGTGAACACGCTGTTTAATGCCGCCTTTATTGTACGTAGTTGGTGACAGTTGTCATTTGTTTACGTTATGTAGCCGCTAGCTAGCTTTGATTCCTTACAAGCTTGGCTTACAAGTCTACAGTGACTGCGATTTTGATCTCTATTTTGAAACATTTAGGCTAGTTTCTTGCAAATTGGATTTATAAGTTTCAAATAGAATCAGTCATTTCTCCCTCTTCTTACTTGCGATACAATGGCAGAGATGGATAGATTTTACATTTTTTTGCAGAACACATTTAAGGACAGTTAAAAATTCAGCGACATTTAAAAAACATTATAGATACGAAATTACAAAGAGATGTGCAATAAAGTACTTAGTTTCCAACCAAACGAATGTATTTGGTGTAGGTTAATGTTGTAAGCCATCTTATTTCAGCATGTGATTTGGCAGCGGCTGGCTATACCAGATGCGTGCTTTCTTTCTTTTTTATTTCGTAATGCAAATGAATCCTCATGCCAATCCTAGTGTGATTTATCCAGACGGTGAAATGAGGTCCATCTCTGGAATAGGTCTCAAGGGACCCAGATTGCGTGGGTAACTGGTCTCCTTGTAAGAGTAGGTAGGTACTAATACTGTCTACGAGACATCTCATGTGAAATGGTACTTCGGCAGTAATCGTTATAAAACGAGAAAAATTATTTTAGTCTCAAAGTAAACCTATTAAGTACCTACTAACTCAAATGATGTCTTATTTTTAAAAGTGCGTTATTTTATCTCAAGAAATTTATACTCTCAATTATTCAAATACATGAATGTCATAAGAGAGGCATGGACATTTTGTTTGTAGCAAATACTTTGATTTATAATAAAGCGTTTACTTTATTCAACCAAAGTGCTTTTATCATTTTCACAAGGAACTAGAACATCATTGAAGTTATTTATGATATTCTGAAACAATTTTTATTGTAACAACGAAAATAATAATGTCAACCCAGACGGAGTAAGATCCGAATCAATTGCTACAACAAATGAATATAGAAATCAATGCGCCCTTGAGTTGATTGATGATAGGTCGGCCGTTACATAACAGTGTTTCGGTCGTTACTAAATAATGCAACTGGAAATGTCTCGACCTCTCAAGGATGGCTTCTAGAAATAGAACAATCGATGAAGTTCGATTGCATTCAGAGAACTTATGCATTCCTGATGAGTTCGGCAAGGCCGTATTCTTCGTCAGAATAAGGGATGGAGACTCTACCAGGTCAATTTGTTGTAGCATATCTGTAAAATGTAGAACGCGATTGTTAATAAAGCAGAAAAAAACATACAGTCAGTCTAAAACAGAACATAGAACTTCCTCTGTTTTTTAAAGTTGATTAAAAAACTAAATTGGAAGTGTCCTTTACTTATCTTACCTACCATATGAGGAGTATTTTAATCCAGTATTTAAATGTATTAGTGCGATTTAATGCTTATTTGAACCTCAGACTAATTCATTTTAGAGACATAATAATAATATTATAGTAATCTATTTATAAGAGGTGGAATTGTGTAAAGCAATCGTAATCATTTGACAGTTCATAATGTACGATAAAGTCAGTTAAACAAAGCGTTTGACAGAATAATCGTACGTTATGAACTGTCAAATGATAACGATTGTTTTAGACCGAAGCGCGGGAAACGGCGAACTGAGTAGGCGTCTTTTTTTGGCTTTTGTAAATTTAATTTGAATTAAGGATCAAATAAGTGGTGTATTGTATATATTTTGTTACTTTTTATCTGTATTTACGTAGTTCTTGTGTAATTTCATCAGTTATTCGGTAAGTCATTGCATTTTGATTTTTTCGTGATGTGTGAACCTGACGACCCTGGGGGAGGCGTAGTCCCCCAGGCGTCCAATTTTGTTACGATTTCTAATAATTTAACCGATATGGAAATCGATGTATCATTTTTATTTTCGTCTGGCAGCCCTGCCTGTCAGACGTACATAGATCAGCTGTTAGATTAATTTTAAGTTAATTACATAAATAGCCGTAATAATGTATCAAAATACACTTAATTAGTGATATAAATGTGTAAATATCGTGTACAAGTGTTTGCAAAACTGGACTTTGTGTAAACACATAGTTATAAGGAGATAAAATCGGCGACCAAATTGACAGCTACGACAACGTACAAAATTTAACCGGAGCCACCGTTAAAACCAGGGGAGTACTGTTTTCAAAAATACTGTTTACTTATAGGCCTAAATAGTTAAAATATTAATTTAACATTTCAAAATAATCAGTGTTGCAATCTGTTGGAGGTTATGTTTTTGTGGTTTTCAATCAATTAACATTGCTTTGTCACTTTCTTTATGGGAAGTAAATTGCAATCAAACAGTACAACAAAACACTCCACAAACCTCACGAAAGTGAGATTCTTCACAATTCATTACGATTCGGCTCTGTTGTGCCTCTCTTTACTTGACAATAAGTGGAAGTAAAGTTGAAGATAACAACACCTTGGCCGCAGACAAACTTACTCAACACACTCAACAATATACCTTTTGACACCTCACACATCTTTTGTTTGTTTGATTGTGTAAATTGTTAATAGTAAAATGTAGTTTTAATCCTTGTTGAAAACTAAAAATATTACCCGCAGAAAAAAAAAGAGTAAAGTATTCAATATTGCTTATTTGAATAATAATAATTATAAAAAGGATTTCATGAGAGTTAAATTATGTGGAATTAGATTAGAAATAAAGTTTAAAAATTCAAATAATAACTTATAACTCGTACCCCCTATTTTGCATAAATATCCGCTATACACTACCTTTGGATAATTTCAGACAAAAACCACATTCAACATGCTCACACGCAGAGCAGCGGCACAAGCCATTGAGCTGAAACTTAGGCGGGCACTCGAGGAACTGAAACAGAGTCAAGAAAGCTGTAACCAACTCATTAGGGAAAGAGAGGAGAGCGAGGAGGAAATTACTCATACAATAAGAAAGAATACAGAACTAAAACAAGAATTGGCAGAACTGCATGTCCGTCTCCAGGAGGTAACCGAGCACCGTGATGAACTACTGCATACAATCAGTACCTTCGACCAGTGCAGCAATATCTTTGAGCAGACCTTGATGCGCAACAATGAGTTAGAAGCTGAACTGAGGGACGCCAATAAGACCATACTGCACTTCGAAGAGGAACGAAAGCAGCAGGAGTTCACACACACTCTGAACTTATACGAAGAGCTAATTGGGAGTCCTGGTGGACGTGCAGTGCTACCAGACTTAAATGTATCTTGCGACACTAAATCATTTGAGAACGTTAGTCGGCCATTGACCTTTTCTAGTAGAAATAAATTAAAAAAGTATGTTAAAATTAATAGGTTTATTTCTAAAACAAAAAAATTAATAAAAGGGCAAGAACAGTTTCACAAAAGTATTCTGTTAAGGAAAAAGAATCTAGATTTGGTTGACAGTCTAGAAATTTACCACAGTAAACTAGTAGAGAGTAGGTCCACTCATAACTTGGACGTTGAAAGGTTGCAGGCTGAAATCACAAACTTGCATGACTCGCTTGCATCCATAACAGCTAAATATAATTCAGCCAGGGAACAAATTAACGAACATATCCTGGCAGCAAACAATCTCTTAGATCTAGGCAATCCTACTACGGATTTTAAATCTCTGCCAAACATAACAATGCAAAGTCAGCAACAAACTGATGGCGGCTTGCGGCCTTCAATGTCTTCAAAAACGGGACTGTTGAATGTACATAAATCAAGCAATGTAGTGTTGTTCTCAGATAGGCTAGGAGTTGGTTATGGCCCCATATTAAATAAAAAATTAGATTGTAAAATAATAAATAACTGTATGCCAGACGCATCTTATTGTCAATTAATGAATGGCATAAAAAATAGTAAACAATTACACAGTAATTATATTTTAATTATAATGTTAGGAAACAGTCAGAATATAAATAGGAAAAATATTCTACATAATTTTTCCATGCTGGCCAGCCTTAATATTCATAAAATAATTATGTGTGCCCTGCCATACTGTAAAAATGGCTCCTCTGAAACTAATGAAAGTATTCACTTACTGAATACTTTATTATTTAATTTGACTGTTCGTCATAGCGACAAATTTGTCTATTTTGACACTAATAAATTTATTAATAATAAGTTCATAATGACAGGCAGCTCTTTACACCTGCCTCAAAGCATAAAATTAAAACTTGCTACATTGTTAGCTTATAATATTAACTGTGTTATTAACACAAAACAAGTAAATTCCACTTTTGATATTATTAGTAGAAATACTAATACTAATATTTCTGTGACGACCTCTGATTTAAACTGAGAGGGACGACAACAGACAGGTCTATTAAAGGATTTAATATTGTTCATCAAAATTTACAAGGCCTGGCTGGCAAAGAATTAGAACTAGAATTGTTTTTAAAAAAATACGATGTTCATGTATTATGTTTAACCGAACATTGGCTTAAAAATTATGAATTGATGTTTCATATAGGAAATTATAAAGTTTGTAGTTCGTTCACCAGGGAGTCTGCTATTAGAGGGGGGTCACTCATATTATTAAATAATCAATTTAAATACAAGGAAAGAAAAGACATTGTCTCACTCTCAGTCGAACGAACTATAGAACTTGCGTGTGCAGAGCTAGAGCAGTATATAATTGTAAGTGTGTACAAGCCCCCATCTGCAAATTACCAATTATTCGAATCCACTATGGAGGAGGTCTTAAAAAAGGTATTTAAATCAAATAAGAGAGTAGTTGTATGTGGAGATTTTAATATAGATTTATTAGATAATACTCAATATAAAATAAGATTCTTAAACCTTTTTAAATCTTTTAATTTATCACATCTTTTCAATGAGCCTACTAGAATCACTCCAACATCAGCTACTTGCTTAGATAACATTTTTTGTAACTGTGATATTCAAAGTAAATCAATAATTAATTGCCTTAGTTCAGATCATAGTGGACAATTGGCCACATTTGAACACCATCATGTCCCTAGTACAGTGGATGTTGTTTGTAGGCCAATAACAACTAACCGAATTGACAAATTTAAGAAAAATATTTGTGATGGTATTGATAAACTTATATTAGATGACAATAATGTCGATCAAATTTATGAGGATCTATTCAGTGTTGTGAGTGAGGAATTCAAAACCACATTCCCACAGAAAAAGATCCGAATAAATTCTGTTAAATGTAAATTTGATGACTGGGCTACAACTGGCATTCACAAGAGTAGAAATAAAATGTATGAATTATATAGTCTTAAAGCCGATACGCAAGATCTGAGTGTTATAGAATATGTTAAAAATTACTCAAAAATATTTAAAAAGGTTTGTTTGGCTGCTAAATCAAATCATCTTCGAAACATGATTTTAAATTCTAATAATAAAGCTAAGGCTACGTGGAACATAATAAATAAACAAACATGTAAAAATAAATCGAAGGATAACACTTTTTCACTGAAAATCGGAAACGAAATTATAAATTCCGATACAGAAGTTGCAACCACATTTGAGACATTCTTCTCCAATATTGCGTCTGAAACAACTAAAGAACTGAATTCATCACCAGTTCTTGCAGAGTCTCTTTTAAAATCTAATGTCACCGAGTGCCAGTGTCTGCTCCAGTTCAGGCATATAGATTGTAATACAATAATTAAAACCTTTAGAGAATTAAATATGAAAAAAACTGAGGACCTTTGGGGAATCTCCGTCAGTATAATTGGAACAATTATTGACACTATAGCTCCTCACCTTGCATTCATTTTTAATACATGTATTGATCAAGGTTGCTTTCCTAGCTTAATGAAGTTAAGTAAAATAATTCCATTGTTCAAGGCTGGTGACAAATGTGACCCCTCTAATTTTCGACCGATTTCTATTCTACCAGTACTTAGCAAAATTTTCGAGAAAATTATTTTCCACCAACTTCTATCTCACTTCATTTTTAACAAATTATTACACAATAAGCAATTTGGTTTTACGAAAGGTAGAAGTACTACTGACGCTGGGGTAGCACTATTGAAACACTTCTTTGATGCTTGGGAGAGTAAAAAGGACGCTGTTGGTATTTTCTGTGATCTTTCAAAAGCGTTTGATTGTGTAGACCACCAAACCTTACTAAACAAATTGCGGCATTATGGTGTTTCGAATAAGTCACTTGATCTGCTGAACTCGTATCTCACAGGCAGAAAACAAAAAGTTTGTATTAACGGAACTGAGTCTTCTGGAGCACCTCTTACTATGGGTGTGCCGCAGGGATCAATATTGGGACCTTTGCTATTTCTTATTTACATTAATGACCTTCCTTACTTTGTAAAAGATCTGTGTGATATTGTGTTATTTGCTGATGACACATCTCTCATTTTCAAAGTTGATAGAGGTAAAGTAAATTTTGACGATATTAATAACACACTCTCACAGGTTCTACATTGGTTCACTGTTAACAACTTATTGTTAAATGCAAACAAAACTAAGTGCATTAAATTTACCTTACCTAATGTGAGGCAGGTTTCCACGCAATTAATGGTGAAGAATGAACCATTAAATAGCATAAAATCCACAACATTCCTGGGAATCACTTTAGATGCTAAACTTCAATGGGGTCCTCATATTGAAACTTTGTCAAAAAGGCTCAGTTCGGCTGCTTTTGCAGTGAGAAAGATAAGGCAATTAACTGACATTGAAACGGCAAGGCTAGTATATTTTAGCTATTTTCATAGTATAATGTCATACGGCATATTGTTGTGGGGCTCAGCCGCGGACATTGAAACTGTGTTTGTTCTGCAGAAGAGAGCAGTGCGGGCCATTTATAACCTTGGACCCCGATTTTCCTTGAAAGATTTTTTTAAGGAAATAAACATACTGACAGTAGCTTCACAGTTCATTTATGAAAACCTTTTATATGTCCGCAAAAATATAGAGCAATTCACGAAAAAGAGCGATTTGCATAACTTTAATACAAGAAACAAAAATAAACTTGCCGTTCCAAATTTCAGATTGCATAAGATTGGTAATTCATTTATGGGAAAATGTATTAAATTCTTTAATAAATTACCACAAACTGTTGTAGAACTACCCATTCATAAATTCAAAGCACATATTAAAAGTACCTTAATGAAAAAGGGCTACTATAAAGTCGATGATTATTTAAAAGATAAAAATGTTTGGGATACGTTACTGCCTAGCTCGCATAAATATTTATAACTTTGTACATTTTAAAGCATGTAAACCTTTGAAAAAGAGGCTGACAATAGTGACTGAGTTTCTTGCGCTGCTTCTTCTCAGCACTGGCCCATTTATTGTCCTGAAGCAGTGGTAGGGTTAATACTGGGACGTGTAAAAGTGCTTTTTTTAAGCCTATTTACAGAAATAAATGAGTTTTAATGAGTTTTTTTTTTTTTAATTATTTGACACGGATGGGTCTGGAAAGAATGTAAATTCAAAGAATAAACGTAAACGTTCCTCTGTGCATAAAGTTTGTAAACACTGCAACAAAAAACGGAGAAGGAATCGAAAATCTAATTTAGGCGGCACTGCTAGTGAATTTGAATGCCAATGTATCAATGAACTTACTACTCTAACGCAAACCGCTTCAACTCCTATTGATTCTTCACAAGTAGGTGATACACTTGTCCCAGGTCAAAAGACTAGTGAAATTCTAGGTGCTAGTGAAACACGTACTCCTGTAGGAAGAGACCTTTATGTAGCTACTGACTTAGCCCCTTACACAGTTCATGTGCAAAAAGAACAGTCCTCTCCAAACGAAAATTGCACCTTACACCCCGTATCATTTGGGCATTTTCTCAAAAGAAACAATATTAAAAACATTGTCAATGGCAGTCTTAAAAGGATAGGTAGGAATAGAATTTCAATTGCATTCTCTAAATTTGAGGATGCCAACGCTTTCCTTAACAGTAACTTGCTGAAATCAAATACTTACAAAGCATTCATACCCACATTTAATGTGACACGGATGGGAGTCATCAGAGGTGTACCTGTTAGCTGGAGTGATGAGGATATTATGAATAATATTAGTGTTCCTACAGGATGTGGAAATATAATCAAGGTAAGGCGCTTAAAGAAAAAGACAATTTCTATTGGCAAAACTGAATTTTTGCCAATTGAAACCGTTGTAGTGACATTTGATGGACAAATTTTACCAAAAAGAATATTCCTTTGCTACAACTCCCTTCCTGTGGACCTGTATATTTACCCCACAATACAATGTTTTCAATGCTGCCGATATGGGCATGTTAGGAATCAATGCCGTTCGTTAGCAAGGTGTTTTAAATGCGGAATGGGACACACTGGTGACACTTGTGATGTTGACGAAGAAAACATAACCTGCTTCTTGTGCTCTGGTCTTCATATGGCCACGAGCAGGAAATGTCCTGAGTATATTAGGCAAAGAAGTATCAAAGAATCCATGGCTAAAAGCTGCATAACTTATTCAGAGGCACTAAAATTACATCCTCCGATATCAAAGTCATTTGCTGATGTTTTGGTATCGGGGCGTTCTGGCCAACAAAATCCTTTGATTCCTCTCAGCCCACAGCAACCACATACTAATAAACAAAACACTTTAAACTCCTCATATAAAAAAACAGTTCTCATAAAGCCTAGAACACCGCATAGGCCTGGTAAAGGTTATGATCGTCATGAACACGAAGCATTAACTAAAGACTACAGTACTCCTATCTCCCCCAGTAGAAGCATTCTTAATAAGGATAATGATTCAACTCATGATTCAAATAGTTCACTTTCTAACCTCTCTATTCGAGACCTTATCATTGCGCTTATCACATCTTTGACACATAACAACAACATATTACCGTCCAACGTTGCCATACCGAAAAATGATGTACTAGTTAATAATATTTCTACTGTTTATGGGGAAAAAGTCCCTAATAGTGCAGTGGAATTGCAGGAGCATTAATCATAAGAAAAGCGACTTAAATTATATAATAAATTCTTTAAATCCGTTTATAATAGCTCTACAAGAAACTTGGCTTCGGCCTGACTCTATTTTTAAAATTTCCGGTTTCTCTTGTATTCGAGAAGACCGCTTTGATAACTACGGTGGGGTTGCCTTACTTATAAGGCACCCAATGCCATTTGTACATATTCCTATTCCGCAGCATAGTAATGATTTTTCGATTATCGCTGCTTCTGTAAATAATATATCTTTTGTTTCTATATATGTTCCACATCCCTCAACTTCTATTTATGATGAAATCGAACCAATTTTGAGTATAATACCTAAACCTGTTGTAATAATGGGAGATTTTAACGCTCAACACCAATCTTGGGGAAGCACTACTTCTAACCACTATGGAAATCGCATTCTTGACTTTTTGGATAGAAATAATTTATGTTTCTTAAATACTGGAAATTCTACACGGCGCACCCTTCCTGACGAGGGGGTAAGTGCTCCTGACCTCACAATCTGCAATCCCAGCCTTGCGTCCTCTCTAACGTGGTCGACCTTACCTTCTACATACGGAAGCGATCACTATCCGATAACAATTACCTTTCCAACTGACCAAAAAATATCTCCCACTCGCCCTCCTCGACTAAAGCATAAATTGCAAAACGCTGATTGGAATTTATTTAAAGAAAGAGTTCAAGAAAAGATTTCGTCTTTGCCTTCTATAATAAATTCCAATCATAACGAATGTGCAGAGGCTTTAGCTTCGTTATTATTAGAGACAGCTGACGAAACTTTTCCCTCGAAAAATCCTGCTCGTAATAAGTTACCTGCTCCCCCTTGGTGGGACTTTGAATGCTCTGACGCTATCAAAGAAAGAAAAGCAGCTGAGAAAAAGTATGTTTCGGACTCGACCGAAGAAAATTTTGAATATCTTTCGCAAGTTACCGCTAGTACTAGAAAACTCTTTAAGCAAAAGAAATGGGAAAGTTGGAAGAATTTTTGCTTTTCCATCTCTCCGGATACTCCTTCATCTGCAATTTGGTCGAACATTAGACGATTTAGGTCAGCTTTTAAGGAATCGACCCCAAAGGTTCTCCCTACATCATTAACTAATATTTTTTTAGATAGACTGGCTCCATCGTCTGTCCCGGAATTAATTACTCCCTTGCCCATGTCTATGTCAGAAAACGTACAATCCGGATTAAATGCTCCCTTCACTTTAACTGAACTTAAAGGCGTTCTTACTTACGTCAAGGACTCATCACCTGGTCCTGATGGAATCACTTACTCTTTTCTTGCTCAACTTTCGGATTCCTCTTTGAATTATTTTTTGAATTTAATTAACTCGATAATTTTTAATGGAAATATACCCCCTTCATGGAAAGTTCAAGAAGTTTTACCTATACTAAAACCAAATAAATCCCCCTCAGAGGCAGAATCATATCGCCCTATAGCTCTTTCTTCGGTTATGGCTAAAATTGCGGAGCACTTAGTTAAAAATCGACTTGAGTGGTATGTGGAGAGTAAGGGATTTTTAAGCAATAGTCAGTTTGGATTTCGAAAAGGTAGGAGCACGTCAGACAGCATTGCAATATTCACCACTGACATAAGACTAGCGTTTTCGATTAATGAACATTTGTTAGCAGCTTTTCTCGATATTTCCGCCGCGTACGATAACGTAGTGTTGTCCCTACTTGTAGAAAAATTGTACAAATTAGAGGTTCCCGTGATTTTAATAAATTTTATTGTAAATATCTTAGTCGGTAGAAGTGTACATATTTTTAATGAAGACTTGGAAAAGAGAACGAGGTTATTATGGAATGGGCTCCCTCAAGGTTCCGTTCTAAGTCCTCTTCTTTTTAATATTTACTCTCATGATCTGGAATCTTCCTTTGGTAACGGCATTAACGTACTCCAATATGCTGACGATTTACTTTTGTATGTATCTGGAAAGAATACTGAAATATTATGTAATACATTGAACTATAATCTTACAGTCCTAAAATTGTGGTTAGATAATAATGGCATGACTCTATCCGTACCTAAAAGTTCGGTTGTTCTTTTCTCACGAATGAGATGCCCACCACCAATTACAATTGTTTATGATAATATTCAAATACCGATAAGTAGCGAAGCCAAATTCTTGGGTGTTATTTTAGATTCAAAGTTGACAGGACTTTCACATTTCTATTATATTAGTGCAAAATGCGAACGCTTACTTAATATTCTAAGATGTCTGCGGGGAGTATGGTGGGGAGCTCATCCGTTTTCTCTAAAACTTCTCTATAATGCAATTATCAGAAGCATTCTTGATTATGGAACGCAATTCCTGGAACCATGCAGCGTTGTTGGTCTACGAAAACTAGACGTCATTCAAACAAAAGCACTACGCACTGTGGTAGGTGCAATGAAATCAAGTCCCAATAATGCTTTACAACTAGAATGCGTGGATCCTCCTTTAAGACTTCGGCGACAGTTTCTTAGTGATAAATTTTTATTTCGTGCTTTGCAATTATCCCAACACCCCCTTTATCACAGATTACTAACTTTATCCGAATATATTCAATCTTCTCCGTATTGGACACACAAAAACCCTCCGTGTCTGATAATTAGCTTTCAAAAATTTAAATCTCTTCAAGCACCTACTCATAGATCACTTTATCTCCCAATATTCTCTTCAGATTATGATTCATTAGTATTATCCCTTAATATTTACTTCGATATTAATATATCTAAGATGGACAGATATGCTAACACAAAGTTCAATCTAGTATTAGAAAATAACTGGTTTGATTGGCATCATTTATATTGCGATGCTTCAAAACATCACCAGGATGGTCCTGTTGGAGTAGGTGTTTTTCACCATCAGTATAAAATTCATCAAATGATAAAATTACCCCCTGAGTCCTCAGTATTTACTGGGGAATGCGTTGGTATACTCAAATCTTTAGAATATATTCTTTTAATGAAACTTAAAAAGTCCGTAATTTTCTCAGATTCCAACAGTGCCCTTCAGGCCTTAGCTAAGTACCCTTTTAAATCTAATATTTTTTATCCAGTAATTATGAAATGTAGGAGCTTGTATAATAAATGTATTTCGTTGGGATTACAAGTAGCTTTCGTATGGATTCCAAGCCATTGCAACATAACGGGAAATGTCAAGGCTGATAAATTTGCGAATGATGCGGTGTCTAGTGGTGACAATTTCCCATACAAAAATTACTGTCATGATCTAGTAGCTCTACCTAAAGTGTATCTTCGTCAATCCTGGGAACAGGACTGGAGCATTAGTAGTCAGACCAAAGGAAAACATTATAAACAGATACAACCAACTATTCCAATTAAACCATGGTTTTTCAAATCCTATTTACCTAAAATTTCTACTACGATTCTTATTCGTATGAGACTGGGACATGTGTGTACACCTCAACATTTGGCACGAATTCACATTATCTCTGATGATACTTGTGAATGTGGAGATGAAGTGGGCGATCTAAATCATATCTTCTTTGCCTGCCAAAAATATGATTCCTCTTCCTTTATCCAGTCATTAATATCCCTCCGTGTCCAATTACCTACATCCATAATTTGTCTGTTATCCTCTAATGATGTAAATATATATAAATGTATATCTATGTTTATTATTACTTATGATATTAAAATATAGCCTGATACGGCTATATTTTATCCTTTTTATGTCATAAACATATTTTCTGTCTAATATAAATAGTAATATGATTAGTTATTATTATCCTGTAAACAATAACACCATTCCTGCCTGATCCTTCAAAATTTTCGCTCTTCCCGGGTATTTTCCTTTAAAATCCGTTTCCCAACCTTTACACCTCGTCATTGGCAAATGCACAAGCCGTGCGCGCCAGAAAAAAAAAAAAAAAAAAAAAAAAAAAAAAAACGATTGTTTTACACAATTCCACAATTATACAGTGTGTCCGGGCATGTAGTGATCAAACTTTAAGGGCGTAATCTATGGACAATTTTATCGATGAAAATACTTCAAATTTGGGGCTTGACCCATTTCTCGCAAAATTACGAGGATTTAAGTTTTTAATTTTTAGTTTTCACCTCTTCCTTCAAAAACAAGTGAAAACGTGGGTAACTTAACATTAATAAGTAAATATTTTATATCATGCGATAGCCAATAAAATTATCTATTAGTAGAAGTAGAAAACGGAAACAAGTTTCATACATTTTAAGGGAGTAAGAATGGATTTAATTAGAAAAAAACATAACTTTTTTCACTTCTTTTTCAGTTATTTTCCAACACAAGAAAAACCAGGTCGTTAAGGTATGTTTTATTTGCATTGTATTATTAGTATTTGAGCTATTCTACAAAACGAATGTAAATTTATTTTTCTACGTCTTTAGTTTCGACGTAATTGTTGAACAAAGTTACCCCTTCCCAGCGGTTTCCATAGCGCACGCGACATGCGAAAATGCACTGTCTGAAAGAATCACACAACCTATTCCGATTACTATGGAAACCGCTGGGAAGGGGTATCTTTGTTCAAAAATTACGTCGCAACTAATAGACGTAGACTAATAAATTTACATTCGTTTTGTAGAATAGCTCAAATACTAATAATACAATGCAAATAAAACATACCTTAACGACCTGGTTTTTCTTGTGTTGGAAAATAACTGAAAAAGAAGTGAAAAAAGTTATGTTTTTTTCTAATTAAATCCATTCTTACTCCCTTAAAATGTATGAAACTTGTATCTGTTTTCTACTTCTGCTAATAGATAATTTTATTGGCTATCGCATGATATCAAATTTTTGCTCATTAGTGTTAAGCTACCCACGCTATCACTTGTTTTTGAAGGAAGAGGAGAAAACTTAAAATTCAAAACTTAAATCCTTGTAATTTTGCGGGAAATGGGTCAAGCCCTAAATTTGAAGTATTTTCACCGATAAAATTGTCCATAGATTACGCCCTTAAAGTTTGATCACTACATGCCCGGACACACTGTATACCCTTGCCGTGGAAAGTTTTCAGAGAGACTATAAATGTGATTGATCCTTAAAGTCTATTTTAAAAAAGCTCGTCTCTTGAGTTCGTAAAGCATATTGCTTTCTATTTATATCTAAACAAAAGAAAATCCTAAATTAAACTAGGCATGAATTTAATCAAAATTGGCGAAAAAGGAATTAACTTTGTTGTGGATCGAATGACAAACTCATTCTAGTATTATAATAATGAATAGATACTTTCGAATCATCCGAGTCGATAAAAGCCAAGAAAAATGTTTAAATTCTAAATGCCCTGCAGGTTTTTACACAATTATGAAATCAAGAAAACTGTGTCATGATACAAAAGTTTCAGTAACGTGGCTCATGGGAATCGCAATCCGAATTAAATTTTCAATTTGACAAAATCCCCAAGGGTTTTTAGTTTTGCTGGCAACACCGTGATAGTAGTGCCACAATGCAACTGGAAAATCGACTAAAGACTATCAGATTACAGCTGTGTTAGAGAAAACGTTGCTGGAGAGAAAATTACATTTAGAATCTGAACAGATAACCAAGCTGAAGTTTGTAAGTAGGTGGTAGGTAGGTATATTTTATTTCAATAAACAATAATACAGCTTACATTTTAATTAAAAACATTTCCTCATCCGCTGTTCTAAATTCAGACATCAAATCACAATGACAATGGCAGGAAAGATAAAAAAAAACTACATTATATTAAAACAAAACATTGATAGCAGGGAGGTCCCCCGTACCACCAGTATAGGCGTAAGTGATTCAATAAAATATGTAATCTACTTGATTCCTCTCATATAAATACTCGAAAATAAACAATAAAATCATTAGTTTGTTTTTGAACTGCTGACCAGCAAGATGCAACGCGCCGTATTGCTTGCTTTAGCCGCCGTGGTCATGACCACTATAATCGAGTCATCAGCACAAGTCATCCTGCCTCCTTTTCTACCGAACTTGATGACTCCGCGTCCAAAGGTGTGGACGCTGCGTGCGCGAAGAGATGCTGACATTGCTGACCAAATCACCCAAGATAAATCTGATGCTGACAACGGAGATCAAGCTTTAGATACTGGGATCTTCGTCGATGACATTCGGGAATATCAACACCCAAACATCAGGATTTCTCGTAGCACCAAGTTTGGTCACATGAATATCAACGAAAACTAGCAACCAGTGTAAGTGTTTTAATTATGAGGTACCGATTTTCTTTTTTTTTATCCCTTTTGTCTTCTACTCATTGTCAAAGTGTATGTAAACCACTTTTTAGTATTTATCATTGAAGTATTATACTAGTTGTGTATTTAAACACGTCATTGTATTTAATCCAAATAAACATATTATACTCGTATTATTAATGTTTTAATTTATAAATTGCGTATCACCAATAAACTCTGATCTTTTTCTTTGTAGATAAGCAATTTCTAGTTTGAGTTGTTAGCTGTAACTTTTAAATAGAAAGTATTGATTGTAGCTTAGCGCTTAGGGTACTATTCTGATGTTATAAGTCTTAGAGGATTTTAAGGGTTTATCAAAAGGTTTATCGTTTAGTGCTTTTTGCGTTAAGATATGAAAATCGTTCGTAGATCTATAAATGTTTTGCTTTTCACTGTAACTTTAAAATTTTAGCATAGGTTGTTGGGTGTCGATTATCTAAAGCTAAATACGTAACTTTGAAAGTATTTTATGCTCTTTTACTCTAATATTAACTTATGATCCTGCGACAAAAGTCGGACTCAATAGTGACGTAATCACAACAGACAGCTAAATGCGTGCTATCCAAAATTAGCGGTCGAAGGAGACCTTGGCGGAGTCTCGTTATCATTTCATAGAGCTGTGACTGTCAGATATCCAGCCGGCACGAATCCGCTTTGACTATACAAGTTTGCTAGGATATTTATATTTATTAACAACTGTAAGCTCGCTTTTACCCGCGATTTCGTACCCGTAGATTGCGTTAAAAAGTACCTATCTATGTGCTATTTTGATGTATGACTAACTAGCTTTTGCCCGTGGCTTCGCTTGCGTGAAGTTTTGTCTGTCACAGAATAATTTTATCGCGCGTCCTTGTTTCAAAAACCCGGATCACCACAGAAACTATCCTAATTATGTACCAAATTTCATCAAAATCGGTTCAATGGTTTTAAAACGTGAAAGCGTAATATACAGAAGTAGGGATAACAGTGTAAAGTTAGTCGACATCCGTTCAGTAAGTAGTTTTTGCCTACAGTAGTAATACAGAGGGCATTCTGTGACCGTTATGTTCGTAAAACATATATAGAACGCGTATGTTACCTAGACTAGTTATTTTTAAACAGTAACCAATAGTAGAGTCAAAAATACTGATGGGACGGAATTTAACAAACCAAATATGCCAAAATATTTTTGTGCTAATGTTGTTTTCAATCTAATTTATACCTAACTTCTCTTTATCTTAGCACTCTATTAAGCAAAACACCAACTTCAAATTAGGACGTCTAACTATGGCATAATAATGAACACACTCCGACATAATTAGAAATTTCATTTCATAGTAATTACCGCCTAATTCTCAACTAAATTGATTAAACAACTTGGCGTGCCGGTCTCATACCGAGAAGGCACTGAGTTTGCAATAAACATTATGGTGTAAAAGTTTATTTCGTAATTACATAAGTTAAATTCATGTTTTTAGTATTTAAATTTTATAATGATTTTTAACAAAAAAAGGATGATGATGATGATGATGATCCATCCGACCTATTTCGGCCATGACGACCATTTCGACTTCTAGCTGTCTTGGCGGCGCTGGTGTGCCCGAACTTAAAATATTAAAACTAGAATAACATTTCGATTGGAGATTGTGATCATTTTACTAAATTCAACATCGAATCGAAAGCTTTACTGCAGCTTTCGAATATTATACTTAGCTTTATTGTGTGACACTGAGACAGACCTCTTTCTTCATTTATTTTGAAGTCATTCTTCTTCATCCCATGTTCACTCGTGTTGGCTTCGTAGGTGGGAAGTAGGTTTCGGAGTTGTGCTTTAATTTTTTGCCTTACTTAGTTGTGAATCGAACTTGATGGAAGCTATGGCAGCTACTGAGTTACCCTGTAAGAATACGTTATGAATGATGTCTTTTGAGGTTTCTTTTTCTATCATTTTAATGTAAACAAATAAAAACCGTATCTAGAAAAAAAGTCAAACAAAAATAATACATCGATAAGTGAAAACCCTTTCTAAGTGGCAGCCAACACGTTCATAACTCCATAAACAACTGGAAATAACTTTTGTTTTAGGTCTACACAGAAATAATCCCTCAAAGTATATTTCGCGTGTTTTACTTACGAAATCAATTAGGTCCCGATCGACCCACGTGTTGTTTGCGTTCCGAAGAGCCAGCCAAAAGTAAACACCGCGGTATTATCCGACTAGCCTCTGTCTCTTTAATGCAAAGATTCTCAAACTTTTTGGTCTTGTAAACCACTTTCTATATTTTTCGGTTTTGGGTGGATCCCCTACGGTTTTCACAAATCATAATTGCACCACTTTCACAAGTCGCAGATGAGAACTGTCATAATTGACAAATTAATATTGTTTCAAGATTATTTCCTGAGGGAAATGAGGGTTAGAAGTTTCCTCATTGTCTGTACGGTGTATTATTTATACAAAAATACAGGTAACCTTTACCGCGTTCATTGTAGAAATCTTAGGGGGAAGCCTGTGTCCGGCAGTGGACGTCCTTTGGCTGCAACGAACGAACGAATATTATTGTAGTTCCTCATTTCACATCACACCCCTTTATAAATTTATTTTTCCCTTCAAAGTCCCCACGTGGTTGATATACACCATACTTTGGGTCTTCATCATTATCAGGTCGTTCAGTCTCCATTATAGGTACATGACTCTCCTCAATTTACCAGACGCAAATTGAGTATTTGGCCTACACTGGCGCTAGCTAGGCGTTGCGGGTCCAATGACAGTTAACTTTCCCCGGGGACAAACTTGACCTTCACTGGTTGGGTTTTTATTGGCGGTCAAGCTGTAGATCCTGGCTACACAGGAGGGAACGAGACGTGGTCCAATAGCCCCGTTAGGCGGTTCGGGGAGGCACTTTGGGCATCGCTGCTCTAATGCCTACTATCCACTGTCAGTTTGTTGGTTCAGCCGACAAGGTCACTAATAGGGCGAGTGCCACTTTGCTATCTTTTTGATGTGAGGGGGACGTGTGATAGCCCACGCAGGATTAGGGCCAGGGATATGAGGGACTCTGGCTCTGGAAGAAAAGTACTTACATTAATAACTAAGAAAGTATATACAAACGTAAGAGTATCTTACCATCTGTAAATCAACATCAATAGGTACTTGGTTGATTGTCTCGATTACCACAATGAAATTCATATTTATTAGACTACTCATAGAATGATTTTAAAATCACGCACTCGCACTTCACCAGGTTTAAAACCCAAATCGAATTAAGTACGCTTCAAAATATTACACTGGATGCTACGGATCAATGCCTACACCGTTATTTAAAACGTTAACGTTATTTATTAATTACGTTTAGCAAAATAATGGTATGGCGCGCAGTATTTATTTCAACTGGTCTGTAACCGAAAATACTGCGTCGGCTCTGACACGATCGTACAGTCAGCGTCAATTAGCAACACCCAAAGTGGGAAAAAAATTAACAACGCAACCTTATTCCAATTGTAATAAAGACGTATTGCGAACTTTTTGGCTACTTTGGGTGTTACGAACTATATGACGCTGACTGTACCAAATTGTTGTTTGCAACTTGTTAACTGGTTCGTTTAAAATGGCGGTTGATTCGAATTTAATGCGCCAAGTTTCGGGCTAATGTGGCCCGCTGATACCTGAGGATCGATGGAGGCTAATCGCGAAATTACTGATGCCCTGAAACTACATTAATGCGTTTATAATGAAATGTTGGGTGTATGGGGCCGAAAATAGAAAGACAGAAGGCTATTTTGTTTTATTGCTTGTAAAGTTTTAAGACTACTTTCTGGAGTTGATCTTCTTCTATCATGATCTAAGGACGTAACCCCGGTGTCAGACTTTAGGAACCGCCAGCTTCTGACATGGCGTTATTGACCTTATAGCTGAACATTCTTTACGAAGCAAGGCCTTATTCTTATTACTGATAATGTTCTAACGGTTAGAATATAACCAAACCGGGAACATTTGCTCAAAGTGGTTTGCTAAATTGAAAAAAAGTATAATAACCTTATGGTTATGATTTCATTTCATTTTGTAACTACGTAAAAATAACCCTTTCTACTAAATTCTTTTTGCCTACGTCAAAATCAGTGTCGCACACCATAGTAGTAACTTTGGTCGCACACAAAAAAAAAACTTCATTTGGCGTTTAAAAGTGGAAAAATGATCATCTTTCATTATTAACCTACTGTCTCTATCTACGCTGTGACAAGGCAATTTTGTAGTTAACTGTGCCTTTTATTTGATACATGTAAGCTGTCTGCCTATTCTAATTCAGATGACTATCTAAACGAGCATGAACAATAGTCAACTGTTATAATCATACTTAACATCAAAACTATTGATTTCCTTTACCTTCTATGGTGTGGGTCGATAGTAACGAGTAGGGTCAGAAGAAAGCTTAAGAGCTTTAAGGAGCCACAGTAAACGTCTAAAATAACTCGTTCTACGAATAATACTTAGCAACCTAAAAAAGACTACATTTTTTGTATTGATGATGGGTTGATATGACAGGTTGCCATGTCATAAGCTGTAAATGATGTGTGTGTGTGTGTAATCTTCAGAAGATATTTGAGCTTTACTACAAATGTAGGAGGTTCTTTACGGATTAAATGAAATCAATTTTATTGTCTGTTGTCACAGTAAGTATCGTTTATTCTAAAAACTTTATTTATTTGCGCTCTGTCACCAAATTCCAAAACGTTAATAAATGTACCGCATATAATTTGTATAAACTGTATTAGCAATAAAACTACACCAACCAAAACCCTGTTTATATTTCCTTATATTTGTCTGAAGGCTTCCTCGGAGCCTTCTATTAATCTCAAGGAAGAGTCGTGGATATAATAAACACCTGGGACGCATTCCCGGCGCGTGCCGACGGTTAGTCAGCTGCGATCCGACCAATTTAGACAATTGACCTATTTGCAGCCGTTATATTATGTTTTGTATTTAGATAAATAAGTGGAAACCTAATTTCTAAGGTTGAATTGGAGGTATTTTTATTGAGTAAAATGGACAGCGGCATAACTTTGGTTGTGAGAAACAATGTTTCAAATAGCAAAACTTTTTGGAACTACATATTTAAATACTTGTTATTATCTCCATTACCAGTTTTGATTGCAGGATACTTATTTGGGCAAACACTCAAGCAGTATATTAACGTAGGTACTTATTAGATATTTGAGGTGTTTATTTAACTGATACTGAAGTACCTACTTGAGACATCTTACTTATAATATAGCAGATGCAAAAACTCGGTGTATTATAATGTTTAAGATGGATTGCGAAAAATGAGGACGACAAAATGTAAAGCATCTGTGAGCGCCATGTTTTTGCCAGATTCTAGAGGTTTGTGATCGAGCCCGGCAAAGCCGTTTATAATTGGCAGAGAAAGGCATCTGACATTTTCGTGGCAAATGTAACAAATCGCGACTATTTTTTAGGTCACAGTTGAACCTAAAATTGCTTGTTGACAAAAATCTCGGAGGCCATTAGTACACTGTAACAAAAAATAGAGACATAAACTTGAAGTTTTTTATGGAAAGAATTTAAAAACAGAAATAATAATGTTTCTTGAAGTTGTAGTATTGCCTGACCAGGAACATAAAAACCCTCGCCATGTTGCGGAAAACTAATGGAACTAATTTCTTTTAATGGCAACAGTAACTGAAAACTTCATTGACATGTCACCTTGCATGTCATTCTATTGCTGTCAAAGTGTAAACAAACTTTATTTTAAATGTGCGCAATTGATTTTGTGAATTAAATTGCTAAAATCTTTTTATAGTCGTGAAAGAAAAGTGGTTCACAATGTGTTAAAGTATTTGTCGAAGAGAAATACTAAGGATTCGGACAATATTTTCATTGAATAATGTTTCCGACAAAGGTTGTCAAATTGACTGACATGTTTATCGTATAGTACAGTCCACTATGAAAATTAGCTGTGGTTTGTTTCAACTACCAATTTTAATTTTTTTTGTCACTTTCTAAGTGTTGAATTTTATGGAATTGGGAAAGAAGTACCGAGTTTGAAGCGTTCATGAGCAGACATTGCAGTTGAATATTCAAGTTCTGAATTTGATTATTGATGAATAATAAAATAAATCCTACTAGCTCGATTGATGGTTTCATTTAATTCATTTAAACCAGGTTACCTATAATAATATTTTTTCGTTAATTTATGAAAATATCAAATTAGCCCGTAATCCTGAATCCTGATACATAAAGTTAGCCTATTAATTTAACACAGGTACGACTGTACTCAGTGTTGCACTATCAAATGCAATTGACGCGCCTCTATGCCAGGGTTTTTATGTTCCTGGTCAGGCTATAATGTCCTTAAGGTAAACTAGCTGAGGGAGCCATAAAATATAGGACGCTTTACATTTATTTATTTGCTGGAAGGGAATAAAAGGAAATGAGAAAAAATCTCCGTAGTTATTTAGCCATAGCTTTTGGTAAGAAAAGGGGAAGGCGTGGTGTGCGTTCTATTTACTTATCACACTGGATCTAATCATGAATATGAACGCAAACGGTAGCGTTAATTCAAATATGCAATACGCAGTGGGCTTAAGGCACAAACAATACTTGCTTAAGTGAAACAGAAAATCGAACGCACAGCGTTGAATAGAGTTCTGTGATTGGTTCGTGTATGACCATGTGCGTCCACGCGCACTGTGAGACTTCATAAGTAATGTTTGTGAGTACGGGCGTTAGTTTCATTGTCACGAGAATATGTAGAGCGTGTGTAGCGTGAGCGCGAGGCGTGCAATATTAAACTAAAACTTTAATTAAATTAAACACAGGGATCTTATGCAGTCGCTATAGATGCGTTTTTGCTACAAAATTGTTTAGTCTAACATGTTTCTGTCTGTACATACGTTTGTAGTTGTTCAACTACGGAGAGGCTCGCGAAGTCTCACATAACTGTCACTCGTACGAGGAACTCTGTACCTACCTACATACTTACACATAAAACCTGTACTCTGCATCAATATAATATATACATATAACTGTCGCATTTGACAGTACATCAGGGTCAGAGAGAGGTGGAAAGAACCTTAATAAGAACGTTGTCAATAAATAGCATGTCTAGCTCGCGGTAAACTATGCATGGACAACTAGTTACAAAAACTGATTCTTCTCAACTAAATTAAATGCGTTATGATCGCATTATTTGCAAATGTAAAGAATCTCTTTATTCTAGAATTTATATAAAATATTGAATTATGCGATTTCAGTATAGAATCTAGTAAAATGGTTTTACAAATACCTGTCTCTAAAATGCGTGGTACATTAGTAAGCTACATCTCTTATCCAAACATTAGGATTTCAATTAACTCATTTTTAATGTTATTCTGAAAATATGAGTCATTTAAATTAGCTCTAAGGGTAGGACGTGGTCCGCATACGGGTTTTGTGAGTGAAAAATTAATTAAAACTGTATGCCCAAGGGCTCCAAATGTGTTTATATCAACCTCCTCCTACTCGCTTATGTTAGGTTCATAAATCATATTTTCTTTAGCAAATTATACATTATCATCTCACAGTGATTATAACACACTCTACAAAAAAACACTCATTAAAAAAGTAGAGAAAATTTTACTTGTGATTTTTTGTCTACAAAGGTACTTCATAGCTCATCGACAATTCCTGCCTAAGTATTGGATCAAACAACACAAGAACTCGACGACAGTATAACTTTTTATACTTTCAGATGACTTCAAGAGGAAAATTTTTTTCTTTGCTTACAAAGAAATTCTTGAAAGTTGTTTGAATTATTCCAAAAGGACGGTTCGGTAACGTTGTTTACGTAGCGTGTACACGATCCGCAATCAAATTTTATTGATAGACACTTAATTGCCCGGCCCTACGTTCATGAATACCAAATTATGCAGCATCGACAAATCATAGTAAAACCGAACCTTTTATCGGGAATTGCATATAAATACATTTCATATCTTACGGTCTCTGCTTAGCTACTGTGCTCTGATGTTATATCGCATAAAGATAACTAGTTGCCGAGATAGTTCGATGACAAAACTGCACGATGTTCCTTTCTGACTACAGATGGACATATTATGGAAATCATCGTCTCAAACGTACAGATAAGTGAAGGTTACACGTAAATTATACACGCTTCAGTGCCGAGAATAAGGATCTGTACCGAATAGCGATTGCAATTTAATAACTGCCGACCGTGCGAATTTTCGATTGCTCAACATATACGGTGTATGATATTTCATAACGACGCCTATTTGTGAGTCTAGGGGCGATACGCATAAGAATTCCCGAGCGGGGGGTGCGAGAACCGAGCGCTGGAGATACAAACCGCGGTAAACATCGGATGTGGCAACACCGGGCGGCGAGACTGGCAACACCGGAGCGAGCTTACGGCGGTCCTAGTACGGCGTGTTTATTCTGCCGCGGCTATCGATCGCGCGGGCGCGCGGCGCGCTGGCTCAGTCCCGCACGACGCCCCGAGGAGCCCGCTCGCCTCCTGACGGCCGATGACAGCCGCCGACGCACTGACAACAAACCGCGCCACCAACAATACGCCGCCCGACCACTAGCAAGGTCTCGCACCACTCTCCCGGCTAGTGCGCGCCACAAAACAAAAGAAACCTGTGTCATGTGAAAGTGTCGGTGCTGGCTTGCAGTTTTTCTGGCGGCTGTTCAGGTAAGGTTATAATGACATTATGGCAGTAACTCAGCGGGTTCCCTGAAGGTCAGCGCTGGGCAGTCAAGGCCCTTCGAGGCCACATATGTAATAAAAGCCGTGTTGTTAAGATCCTCTCACAAAGATTAGGCTTTCCCGTAATTATGAAAACGCTTTCCACTATGTAGTTATATGGTTATGTTTGTACTTGGTGTTGTTGCTGCAAATTAGGAAGATGTCTGAATGGTTGGTTCGCTCTCAGAGCATAAATTTGTTATTCACTCACGGTGAAGATGTGAATTAATGAGTATATTTTCAAAGATTATTTCACGCGGGCTAAAGACTTCATATCAAAAAAATGGCGGGAAAAATTCGTCCTCTAATATACAAACCGATCGTTTGTAATGTTTAGGTTAAACAAACAGAACGTAAAGTGGCAGCATTATGTACATAATTTATTACCCGGTCTCAAGTTACCTTAATGATCAAACATCGGTACTACGACGCCGTAGCTAGTTTCCTACATACGCTACGATATCTGTAGCAGCCGTAGTTTGTAGTCTCGTAGCTCGTAGTCTCGTAGTGCGTAGCAATTAAGAGCCATTTTACATTTTCGTGCGAATTTCTAAGATTTCGGAAGCATGAATTACTATCTTAAGCAACACCCAGAGATTATTTATTAACTGCGAAAGATAGGTCAATCCTTGTTGTTGACCAATAATGTAACGGATTTACTAAAACTCTTTTGCTTAATTCGCAGTGCCCCATCTCCCACAACCATTTTACGGAAAAATTGCGCCAGACTCATTTTCAAAGTCCTGTATCTATTATTTATGCTCGTATAATAAACTTAAAAATATATAGTAATCATCGGACATATATTCTTGTAGTCCAATAATCAAACGGATTCTTGAATTTCATTACCGTTATTGAGTAAAATCTAAAAATAATTTGGCAAATTTTTAAGATTTACGTCACATTTTGATCGTGATTTTTGGTTTTAATACACAGCAATAACACAATAAAAGTATCCCAAATTAAAGAATATTCATTGGAGAACTGATTTCTACAGTTATTGTTTAAATATTAGTTACTACTTTGTCAAAATATTGATGTGAATATCAGTATAAATTACAATGCGGAAGCCGACATCGATTAGTATGGCGCGAGCGCCCGTCAAGGCAGGACCTGTGTCATTTTTCCCGCCATGACGTTTACGTGCGTTCGTGTCATGAACCGGTGATTTATACGGCGACCAAATACATTTGATACTATGCCCAGAGGTCCGTTTTGAGTCGGCCGTTTGGTGGTTCGAAACGGACTAATATGCCGATAGGTCCCGGGTTCGATTCCCGGCCGAGCAGAAATTGAAATGATGAATTTTAATTTCATTAACTATGTATACATATTATGTATGAATTTAATTTAATACATAAATTATAAAAAAAGGTTGTAAGTAGTATATCCATTAAGCTAGCACCCTTAACACAAGCATATTAGTTGCTTATTTTGGGACTAGATGGCGCTGTGAAATTGTCCAAAGATTTGTTTATTTATTTATCCGCTTTCAGTTTTGTTTCGTGAAGAAGAAAAAGAACCGTTTTGTTTCGAGAGGGAAGTTTTGTTGTTAAATCTATACTAATAAAAGAGGAAAGATTTGATTATTTGTTTGTTTGAAGGCAATAGGCTCCGAAAAGAAATTCTTTCACTAAATGTTTCCTATGTAGGCTATAAAATATTTTCAAAAACTTTAGTCCAAAATCTTTGATAATTGGACGTTTAATAAATAAATTAGATAACATATTAATAATATTTTTTTGTTTCCAGTACGATTTCAGTACTAGTTTTTAGAAATTCTATGATTTAACAAAAGTGTTATTTTATGAATAATTTATTAACTTGTAAAATATATTCCCTATTGATAGATGACGTGCTTCGTATTTGGTTAAAAAGGTGTAGAATGTTATTTTGGAGATAACTTGCTTTCATAGAGATATAGAAAGATGCTAAGTAATGCGCTGAGTTCGAAACTCAGTGTCAAAGAAATCAAAATATGTGCTCATTATCCACTGCGGTATCAGTATTCAACGTTCGAATAATCTTTAGTAGTATGCAAGCAATGTAAACTGTTTACATTATAACGTCGCTGCTGTCATCATTGCTTTCACAAGCAATAATAATAAATGTTCTGTTTTTGGGCATATTGTTGCGACACCGGTTCCGCCCCCTTGTCACATTTCCCTTTAGTTTATGTGATCTGTGCTTGCTTCGAAGTTGATATCAATTAAATATTCCTTAGTGCTTTTGATTTCAATTATTTTTTTATTTTGACACGTGTTTGAAAAATCAAGGTCAGATTACAATAAAATAACAAATGAAAACGTAACATTGCATTGCAACTTGCAATGTTTCAATATTGATGAGGAGATTCCATTGGAAAGTCTGTATTCATTCCTAGGATTCCCCTAGCCTAACACCATCAAATTCAAGAGAATTCTAGAGAGTGCAGTTTCCCATCTCATGCTTAGGGGCCACGGTTTAAAATAGCGTGGTTGCATAGAGCCTGCAACGGGCAACCGCGTGCGCTGCTCATACCAATTTTCGATACAAAAGCAAGTGTTGGCGCCCTCACGAGTTTTAGCGGATTTCCATGTGGTAGCGGGAGTAGACTTAAGGGAAATCTATGCTTCTCCGACGGTTAGTTGTATGTGGCATGCTCCAGAGTATGCGCACACAATAGCCTGGTGGTTTTAGCACCCAAAGGAAAAACAAAAAACATTGTTTACAAAGAAATCTGCGGTAGGTGTAGTGTTTCAATTTTGTTGTAGAAAGATATCATAATTTTGTAAGTATTCAAATATTGAAACGTATACGTAACGTATTTTGTAGGTTTTATATTAAAAAATATAATAATTTAACAAAATTTATAATTTTTTAGAATAATTTAATTCTATTAGAACCATTTTCCACTTCTTCGCGGAAAAAGTCGCGGGTAAAAAGCTAGTATGAAATATGTAGTATTTCCCGCGGCTTTACCAGCGTGAAATTTAGTTTGCCACAGATCATCATAAATATTTTTTTATTCTGGTCAACGCTAGGGATGGATGAGCGTCGCTGTCGCTGGTGACAGGGTCTTCTGGTTAAGGGTTCATGACGTAGTTCTCAGGCAAAATGAAATCCACTCATAGAAATTAATAAACTCAGTGTATTTACGAGAATAATTACACACAGCACTAGAGTCGTATCGGAACTGAGTGAACCAACGGGGTGCGCCAAAGTTCACCTAAATTTTCAACTCCGAAAATTGGAAGTCCGAAAATGTTCTTCCTAAAATTTTTCATCCTAACAATCACAATTCCTAACTACTCTGTCTCTAATGTTCATAATTCCGAATCATTCAACTTCATAATGTCATTAGCAATAAACATCTATTATACTTTTATTTGTTCTCCTAGATTTTCTCAACATAACCATATTTTACACTATTATTCAAAGTCATATCTTTTTTGTTTAGATTTCTTTCTTTGACGATATATTAAAGTTCCAGAAACGAATCGGTCCTATTCATAATTATTGGTTTAGGTTAGGTTAGAACTGTGACCACAACGCACGAGCCGAGCGAGCGAAGCCAGAGTCCCGCTCCAGTCATTCAGTCAAGTTCCAGAAACGAATCGGTCCTATTCATAATTATTGGTTTAGGTTAGGTTAGAACTGAGACCACAACGCACGAGCCGAGCAAGCGAAGCCGGAGTCCCGCTCCAGTCATTCAGTCAAGTTCCAGAATCGAATCGGTCCTATTCATAATTATTGGTTTAGGTTAGGTTAGAACTGTGACCACAACGCACGAGCCGAGCGAGCGAAGCCAGAGTCCCGCTCCAGTCATTCAGTCAAGTTCCAGAATCGAATCGGTCCTATTCATAATTATTGGTTTAGGTTAGGTTAGAACTGTGACCACAACGCACGAGCCGAGCGAGCGAATCCAGAGTCCCGCTCCAGTCATTCAGTCAAGTTCCAGAAACGAATCGGTCCTATTCATAATTATTGGTTTAGGTTAGGTTAGAACTGTGACCACAACGCACGAGCCGAGCGAGCGAAGCCAGAGTCCCGCTCCAGTCATTCAGTCAAGTTCCAGAAACGAATCGGTCCTATTCATAATTATTGGTTTAGGTTAGGTTAGAACTGTGACCACAACGCACGAGTCGAGCGAGCGAAGCCAGAGTCCCGCTCCAGTCATTCAGTCAAGTTCCAGAAACGAATCGGTCCTATTCATTATTATTGGTTTAGGTTAGGTTAGAACTGTGGCCTTACGTTTCATTCGCAAAGAACGCACTTCTGTACGTAGTATTTATTAATATTCTATGGTATGAGTGAAAATATTATGGTAATGTTTAGGGATAAAAATGTTATGATAAAAAACAGTAGGAGTTTAAATATATTTACATAAATGATATTATTAATTACAATTTTCGGAAACATGAGTGTTATGAACATCGCCGGTAGCACTACAAATAGTATGAATGAAAACTTTAGGATGAAAAATTTTAGGAAGAGTGATCATTCGGATTTAAAATCGTTAGGAAGAACAATTTCGGGTAAATAACTTTAGGTAAGCCAATATGGACCCGAACCAACGGTCTTGCGATAGGAACGTCCGACCCGAATGATAATTGAGCACAGACTGCCTAGTACTGCTGTACTGTACTGTAAAGATTATTATTTTATTTCTAATGACATCATAACTATATATTTGACACTAATTGAAATTGAATTATATGTTTAGACGACCAATACTGCTGGAATTTATTTACTTTTTATTTTTTTATTTATTTTTTGTTTGTAGGTGCGCGTGTAACGCTCGGAACAATATGGGATGAACTAAATTGTCGAATCGCGCGCAATCAATCATTCGATTGCACAAACCGGTTTTGCGGGCGTCGAGACACTCAACAACGCGTAACAATGTCACTCTTTACGAATATTACACATTAACACAATTACTACACACACACCTATACAAACAGTTTTATCTTTTTATTAGTATTCTTTTCATTAGTATTCTTAATAAACGTAGTCATATCATCCTTATCGATTTCCCGCCTTTTGTATTTATCTGTGCACTAATATTACTATTTATGTATGTTTATCTAGACAATTTTGTGCAGCTTTTTTATTTTTTATTTTATTTTACCAATGGTCCGTGACCCTCACTCGGCATGGGGCACACTGAAAACCAGCGCCGTGGCCTTCGTCACCGTGGGCCACGGCATATGCTGAGTGGGGTCCCGTTGCAGTGGGCATCTGGTTGGTGAATGGGTGGCACTGCTCAGTTTACTCTTGTTTTTATTTTTTCTTCTTTTATTATTATGTGCCACTGTCATGTCTATGTAATTGCCTGTATTTGTGTGATGTCCACTGTAATAAATGTATCTTTCTTTCTATCTTTCTTTCTTTCTTTCTTAAAGTTTCATCAAAATTTGTTCAGTAGTTTTTGCGTGAAAGAGTAACAAACTTCAAAACATCCACACAAACTTTCGTATTTATAATATTAGTAAGACTAGTAAGAAGAAAGATAGTAAGATGAATTATTTTAGTTATTTGTTAAATAATAATAATATTTATTTATTTCTTTCTTAGCTCTGTCTGATAATGGATCTGAAGGAGTTGCAATGGCCACCTCCATTGCAAATCCATAACAAAACAATAGAACCCTATGGAGTTTGGGCTTGTGTAATTCGCCTTGACGAATACTTCGTCTAGGTACCTAAATGATATCCAGGGTCCGATGATGGAGCTGTAAGGGGGCAGATTTTTTTTCACTATGTGACTGTCTTTATTTTGTACTTAATATAATATATTTTACATAATTATTATACCTACTCGTGTTTCATTATTAATCGAAATAAGTATAAAAATCTTTAAAAGACTAAATAAACTCTATTAAAATTTTAAATTAATTTATCAAGTTTTAATACCGTATTCTACCTTAAAATTAATAACTTATATCAATTCTTAATACGGTCACGGCTCAAGATTTTTTTGTCCATTTCGGCGTTCTTTTTACTCTTTTGACGTTGCGTTGACAGTTTTTACCTAAATTCGCGCGGAATATTTTTGTGAAATGGCTCTTAAGGGTGCAGTTACACGGGCAATTAAGAGCCATTTCACAAAAAAGTTCCGCGCGAATTTAGGTACAAACTGTCAACGCAACGTAAAAAGAGTAAAAAGAACGCCGAAATGGACAAAAAAATCTTGAGCCGTGACCGTATTAAGACTTGATATAAGTTATTAATATTAAGGTAGAATAAGGTATTAAAACTTTATAAATTAATTTAAAATTTTAATAGAGTTTATGTAATGTTTCAAAATTTTTTATATTTCGATTAATAATAATGAAACACGAATAGGTATAATATGTAAAATATATATTAAGTACAAAATAAAGACAGTCACATAGTGAAAAAAAAATGCCCTCTTACAGCTCTATCATCGGACCCTGGATATCATTTAGGGACGAAGTATTCGTCAAGGCGAATCACACAAGCCCAAACTCCATGGGGTTCTATTGTTTTGTTACGGAGTTGTAATGGAGGTGGCCATTGCAACTCCTCCAGATCCATTATCAGACAGAGCTAAGAAATAAATAAATAAATAATAATAATAATTATTAAACAAAAACTAAAATATTTCATCTAACTATCTTACTTCTTACTAGTCTTACTAATATCATCAATACGAAAGTTTGAATGGATGTCTGGATGTTTGTTACTCTTTCACGCAAAAACTACTGAACAGATTTTGATGAAACTTTACAGTACAGCACAGCAGTACTAGGCAGTCTGTGTTCAACTATCACTCGGGTCGGACGTTCCTATCGCAAAACCGTTGGTTCACTCAGTTCCGATACGACTCTAGTGCTGTGTGTAATTATTCTCGTGAATACACTGAGTTTATAAATTTCTACGAGTGGATTTCATTTTGCCTGAGACCTACGCCATGAACACTGAACAAGAAGACCCTGTCGCCAGCGACAGCGACACTTATCCATCCCTAGCGTTGACCAGAATTGTGCGCATACTATGGAGCATGCTACATACAACTGGCCGTCGGAGAAGCATAGATTTCCCTTAAGTCTACTCCCGCTACCATATGGCACTCCGCTAAAACTCGTGAGGGGCGCCAACACTTGCTTTTGTATCGAAAATTAGTATGAGCAGCGCACGTGGTTGCCCGTTGTAGGCTCTATGCAACCATGCTATTTTAAACCGTGGCCCCTAAGCATGAGATGGGAAACTGCACTCTCTTGAATTCTCTTTAATTTGACGGTATTAGGGGAATCTGCACTCTCTTGAATTCTCTTTAATTTGATGGTATTAGGGGAATCCTAGGAACGAATACAGACTTACAATCGAGTTGCAATGTTACGTTTTCTTGCAATCTGACCTTGATTTTTCAAACACGTGTCAAAATAAAAAAATAATTTTAATCAAAAGCTCTAAGGAATATTTAATTGACATCAATTTCGAAGCAAGCACAGATCACAGAAACTAAAGGGAGATGTGACAAGAGCCGCCCCCTTGAGCCTTGAGCCGGTGTCGCAACAATATGCCCAAAAACAGAACATTGCTTGTGAAAGCAATGATGACAGCAGCGACGTCATAATGTAAACAGTTTACATTGCTTGCATAGTACTAAAGATTATTCGAACGTTAAATACTAATACCAGAGTGGATAATGAGCACATATTTTGATTTCTTTGTGTGTGTGAATTTCTAATGCGACACTGAGTTTCGAACTCAGCGCATTACTTAGCATCTCTCTCTATGGAAGCAAGTTATCTCCAAAATAACATTCTACACCTTTTTAACCTAGTCAGGTAATAATTTTATTAAAATACGAAGCACTTCATCTACACTGGTCATCACAAAAATCGGCCCACCTACGTTTTACAGGAAAACTCGTTTCTACTGACATAATCATGGTTCCCCAACAATATTGGTGTTATTTGAAAGCCCAATAAATATCCTTAAAGAAAAACACATTTAATTTCCTAATAAACGATTAACATATACAATAAATGTGACTTGAAAAACTTGAAAAAAAGACCTCACTTTGGGCTCACCTCTGGGATCAATTAGACCAATTTTTATGGTTATAAAACCAAATAATGATCTCACGTGTCCTCTTTAGCAGATGGATAGCGATTAATCCTAAATTAACAGTTTTATAGCCATAAAAGTTGGCTCAAGCGTAACTACCTATTTTTTGAAGAAGTGACTCTGGATTCTTCTACAGACACATTTTTGGGGTTAAATCCTTTCCTTTAATGAAATGAAGTTTAGAACTAGGCTTTTAAATAGTAATATAGTATAGTAATATTGGTGGGAAGTGGGGATGCATACGTTTGAAAGTGCTTGTCGCGGGTGGGTCGATTTTTATGATGACCAGTGTATTAATAGGATATAAAATATATTTTAGAAGTTAATAAATTAATTATGCATAAAATATAAACCCTTACCCATGTGACATGCAATAAATAATTTGAATTTGAATTTGAATTTGAATAAATGTTACGGTAAATATGATAAATGTGAAAATTATGAATAATCGCCGGTTATTATGAATAATTACCTCATGATTTGGTAAATGTGATTAATATGAGATCATTTATGTGTGTATAAATATAAATAGGCGGCTTAGGGGTGGCCCAAGGGCCACCCCCGCCGCTCCTTAACTTTATTTTTCACTTTAAATCAAAACAATGTTTTATAGGCTTTATGGGAAAGTAACGTTACGCAAAAAACAGTCTAAACTCACTATGCCAAATTATATTAATAAATGATATCAAAATGTTCAAAATGTGAGGCTGTACATGAGCGCTGTACACGATCCGGTGTTCTCTTTTATGATATTTGTTAGTATTAAGATTACATGATAAAATAATCACTGATAAATGTGATTAATTTATCACTTTTACCTCGCCTGTCGGTAATTATTCATACTAACCAGCGATTATTCATAATTTTCAATTTATCACATTAACCGTAACAGATAAGTATACCACTTACATACTTTTTTTTATAATTTATTTATTAAAATAAATACATACATAATACACATAGTTACACCCAGACCCGTCAAAAAAATTCATCCTTTCAGTTTCTGCTCGGCCGGGAATCGAACCCGGGACCTCTCGGCATATTAGTCCGTTTCGAACCACTACACCAAACGGCCGACTTGAAACAGGGACCTCTCGGCATCATAGTATCAAATGTATTTGGTCGCCGTATAAATCACCGTTTCACGACACGAACGCACGTAAACGTCATGGCGGGAAAAGTGACACAGGTCCTGCCTTGACGGGCGCTCGCGCCATACTAATCGATGTCGGCTTGCGTATTGTAATTTATACTGATATTCACATCAATATTTTGACAAAGTGGTTACTAATATTTAAACAATAACTGTAGAAATCTATTCTACAATGCATATTCTTTATTTTGGGATACTTTTATTGCAGTTATTGCTGTGTTTTTAAACCAAAAACCACGATCAAAATGTGACGTTAATCTTCAAATTTGCCAAATTATTTTTAAATTTTACTCAATAATGGTAGTGAAATTCAAGAATCCATTTCATTAATGGACAACAAGAATATATGTCCGATGATTACTATATATTTTTAAGCTTATTATATGAGCATAAATAATAGATACAGGACTTTGAAATTGAGTCTGCGGCAATTTTTCCGTAAAATGGTTGTGGGAGATGGGGCACTGAGAATTAAGCAAAAGAGTTTTAGTAAATCCGTTTCATTAATGGTCAACACTAAGGATTGACCTATCTTTCGCAGTTATTCAATAATATCTGGGTGTTGCTTAAGATAGTAATTCATGCTTCCAAAATCTTAGAAATTCGCACGAAAATGTAAAATGGCTCTTAAAGGCTGCTCGTTAATACGAGAAGTACTAGCTGATTATCAAATCGTCATGAGAATTGCAAAATACTTGAAAAAGACTTTTTTTCTTTATTGAAGTATGAGTAGTGTTCTATTATAACTTACCTTTTACTAAGATTTTGTGTTTATACATATTTTTGCGTTGAAGGAGAAGTGATATACTCTTAGAGACTTTCGTATCATCTAGATACTATTGCTTCAACTTGACGCACTAAATATTTAGTACTATGGAAGCAAGATTATTAGCCCGTTTGCATTAGTCTAATTAGCTGTTCTTGTCTATCAATTATTTCTAAGCAAGTCGTGTGAAGATGGTTGAGAACATTAACGCCCGTGGACATACGAACCAATCACAGAGCTTTTTTCAACGTTGTGCGTTTGGTTTGCTGCTTCACTTAAGCAAGTATCGTTTGTAAATACGGGCGTAAGCTACGAGTACCTACATAAATACTGTCTACTTAGAGGTAAAATTCGGAACGGAATCCATTGTCCTTGTTATTTATCTGACGTAATGTGTGTCAGTGGGATTTGTTTACTCCTCATCTCCCATTAGAGTTAATTAATTGTGTTCCCACTTAAGTAATTGGATTGCATTAAGAATATTTCTTGGCAGAGATGTTACAGAGAAATCTAGGGCGTCGGGTTGAGCCTTATTGTATTTTTCAATCCTCACCGTATTATCTATGAAAGAAAATTTTAGGTATGGTAATGCTCTTTTTCAGTTGTTTTTAGGACACAAACTAAATTGAAAGTAACATGAATCAGCAAAGCTTCTAATAATTGGTTCGAAATTCTGACACCTAGTATTTTTCTTCATTATTAAGCAGACCGATAGACTAAATTGTTTTGGTACGTCTTTTGCTTTAAAAGTTAGTTGGTAAGTTACTAATAGAGCAAGACAATATGATGAATATTTAAAACTCCATAAGTGCAACATAAAGACTTACCAAACTTCTGTCAACAAAACTGGCAGAGTCACGCGCAAAGCCTACCTCTGCGATCGTTTAAAACGAGTTTGCTCTACCGGAGCTTGTTTACCGATCATAATTTAAAAGATGTCATTTTTTATCACCTTAATATCTCGCGTAACAACGGAGGAATGGATAATATTTCAAATTAAAACGACGGAAACGAAATTGGGCCTTACGCTGTAGGATTTCGGTAGAAGATCGCGAGACGTGCCCAATCTCTGGGCTACAGAGTGGTTTACAGTATTTTCTTTTGTCTGGGGAGGTTGTTTATCAGGTAAGAACTGGTCAACATGCTCCATGTAAAATGTGATAATTTGCGTAACTTTATATGCCTGGTGCTCAACTTTCGTCAATAATTAGGTAGGTATATCAATATCTCAGAAACTAAAACACCTACATTTAGCAGGTAGGTCCCTTATAGGGTGTAGACATCCGCTATGAAAGGATTTTACAAAATTCGGGGGTAAATCGGGATACACGCATACGAAGTCGCGGGCGGCCGCTATATTTGTATAATCTCAAGCAAAACGGACTATTTTTTGTAAAAATAACTACTAAATAAGATGTCACAGTTTTTATTCCTTCATTTTGCTTCGCTCGTATAATTTCCATGCATTGTTGGTGAAAAGAATGCTCATAAAAAGTATGTCAATTGACTAGTGCTGTCAACCACCCTATTGTGTAGTACCAAACAATAGTTTTAGACCTCATGGTAACTAGGCATTCACCTACTAAAAAAACATCATAGTAATCAATCATATTCTTTGATATAAATCTACAATAATTTACCTAATTCATAAAAGTATTCTATTTTTTCTAGTAAACCACGACTAGCTTAACTCTTTTGTAACTGTTTGACATTATTTCATTTCTGGAGCACCTTGTTAATAGCTAGATTAATCAAACATACTTCCTAAAATATTACTTCAATATTAACTATTAATCTCAAATAAATACAAATATTGAAACACGAATAATCAATAGACAACTACATTTGGGAAATCAATAGACAAATACATTAGGGAACCTACATTATTATTACACTTATTACTATTTATTACACAAAACAATCACACAAAAAATATTTCTACATCTTATAATTATATTATTAACACATTAAAATCATACACATTACATTCATATATCACGCTAACATACATACATTACGCAAATACAAAATATTTATCCGCACAAGCAAACCCGAATGATACCTCGAGTATGCGGCGGGCGATATACATCGATGCCTAGCTACGTATGCGCGTGGAATGTTCAGGACTGGGACGCCGCTCGGCTGCGCCCGCGGCGATATATCGCCAGTCGAGAAAACACCATCCTACGCATGACCCGTGCCGCTCGACGCGCCCGGCTCGCCTTCCGCGCGTTATCGTATTTGTTTTCGCGTGATAACAAACAACTTTCTGTATCTTTCTTCTTTCTGACTTTCTACTTCACGTGCTGTGTTACTCCTTCTATTCTGTGTTGTCAAATAAACTCTAATAACTGTGATTCGGAACTTTATTTATCACAGTAGTTTACCTACCATAGACACAATATTTAATAGCGATACTCAAACGCTATAATAAGACGCTTTTTACAAAAAATAAATAATATTGTTTCTATTAACCTACGTGTACAAATATGAAGGGATATTATTTGTTCTAGTTAAATTCGTATTGTGTACCTCTCCATTATTTTAGACTCTACCACGATTGTAAAACTGTCTGCTTATGTTTGTGACGATGGATGGATACTTTTCGTTGATATTTACTTATGATGTACCGCGGAAAAATATCAATTACTAAAAATACGCGGAAAAATATCAATTACTAAAATTACGCAGAAAATTATCAATTAATGAAAAAACAAATTGGATGGCTCACACAATATCCGATACAGAAATAGCTTTCATGGTGGAAAGGTAATAGCTTCTGATTTGAAAGACACTAATTTATTTTGAAATCAAATAATAAACATTCCATGTTGTTGTAATCAGTCAGATGTTTTACCGTCCTTGACGTATTTTTACCAATACGCACTGAACATTCTTAGTTTGTCTTTCGGAAAGCTCGCATGCGATTTGCACATTACGTTAATACAGATCGGGCTCTACCTATGACAAACGCGACCCAACATTGGCCCTTCCTCGCCCAACCTTGGTCCGAGGACTCGATGCATAAATCATGCGGATAAGGGACACCCTTATTTAATTAATAAGCCCCTTCAAACATTTGTAGTGTTTTCGACAGTTTTCGGGTTTTAGTAGGAAATATCTAAAGGCTGAGGATACATTGGTGTATTTTATTAATAAACCTGCTTTTGTTTTGTGATGGTGACGAAAACAACTTTGGGCAGCTCACAATTAGGCTTGAACATTAGAGTCAATAATAATTAAATCATACCTAACTTTTCACAATTTTTATCTGAAATATTTTTTGGGATATCTTATCAAAACGATTATGTTATGTTATTACAATAATTGTAATAAAGTGCTCCTTGAACTGAAAAATAATAAAACATATTAAGACGGCATAATTTAAGCTGTGTTCTAACAATTTAGGTGTCTATTTCAAACGATGCTTTACCGGTTTATTCCATACATCCAAGGAATCAATATCCTAGCTATGATTAACATGACAAAGGGGCTTTTCCTTTGTTTTTCGTTGACACAAACTCCAAACCATCAGAGCGCCAACGTGTGTAGCATTTTTTCGAATAACTCTCGGAAAAAGTGCGGAATGTTTTATTATTCCACTCCGTGGGTACTACTGTGACATGTCTGTCAGTCAGTCTCGTAGTACGAATTTTCGCTGACGTACGAGTATATTTGGTTTGCCATTGCAATCAAAATAGATGGCTGCGGTGGTGGTAGTTTTAAACCGACTGCGGCTTGTTTTACCTCGACAGATATTTTTTAAACTTTTTTTTCCAAGATACAATATAACACACTTTTCAAGAACTTACTGGGTACTAAAATATACCTTTTACAATATTTTGTGTTGGAAAAACACGCGGGGATAGTGCAGATTTCAATCCATTACGAATTTCAGAAGACCGATATTTGTTTTTCCAGAAATATAATTGAAACACTACTATAAAAATTTTGTAGGTACCTATGCGTATAATAATAAGCATTAAATAAGTACCCAAGGTGTGCAATACTGGTACATTTGTCGGCCGTTTGGTGTAGTGGTTCAGAACGGACTACTATGCCGAGAGGTCCCGGGTTCGATTCCCGGCCGGGCAGAAATTGAAATGATGAATTTTAATTTCTGTGACGGGTCTGGGTGTTACTATGAATAATAATATGTATGTATTCAATACACAGCCTAATTTCTAAGCGGTGACTTATTTAAAGGACTCAGTGGTTTCATTTGTACGTAGCAACTAGATACCCACCTCGGAACAAAGCTAAAGCTCACTGGTAAGTAAGCACACGTAATAGTACCATTTGTTCTTGAATTAATCATAACCTTTAAAACCTAAACCTATTAACAAAACAAACCAATTTAATATTTCATTTGGCTAACACGTATTTGGCCGTTTGGTAGTTTGCTTTGTACAGCAACGAGCAGGCATTCAAAGATCATTTTTCAATGTTTAATGGAACCGCTTCCATTATAAGCCGTAGTTTGTTCGGCCTTTCTGAATATTGAATCGCGACGGAGTACGAGCTCGAAGGAAATAAAATTTTAGTGACCCTATCACACACGGTAATGATGCTCCAACGAATTTACCGAAAAATGCTTTAGGATTCATAACGGTTTTCCGCTGACATACGATATTTATCAATGACAAGAAAAACTATTTAAATTAAAAAATACTTTCGTCCCCACACAGTGATGTGAACCTATTTGGTTTTTACTTTGTATGGTTTGGTTTTTATGAAAATCACACTCATCATCATCATCATAATTATCATTTCAGCCATATGACGTCCACTGCTGAAAATCGCACTACTTAATTAAAATTACTTAAGATGCCACAGTTTCTTTAGTCATTGCGCGAAAAATAAAAACCTAGATTTCGCCATATTATCACGAAGGTCAAATTAAAAGAATTTCTGTTTTCGCACTATAGTATGACCAACTAAAATAGTTTTCTGATATCTTCGTCAGATATAAAACATATTTTATGACCCAATATTTCTCTGTAATGACAATATCCCGTTTCTACGTTACAGAAGAAAAATGGGCGATATATTCGTAAACCATAATTTAGTTTTATTGCTGTGAAATCCTGGTTCTCCACTTATCAGGATCGGTAAAAGAGGGTTAGCTTCTCTTGACCGGTAACTCTAACAGTAATTATACACTCGGGCAAATAAATTTTAAATATAGTCCCAGTAGATTTGGTTAGATTAATGCACGCATTACGTAATGAAATATGTAAGCAATAAAAAATTATGGGGTACAATCAATTTGAGCTGCCGTGATAACAGCTCGTCATAAACAAGCCAGACTGCTTAATCTGTTTCGTCTGCGATACTGTCTCAAGGATATATTACGGTTGTCCACTTTAACTCTAAAGTTGAAGGTTACTTTTAAGTCTTTTGTATGTTTAAAGCTCTGGAGGTACTGATCCTATTCAGTAGAAAAAAGGCACTAAGTAGATAAGTAAAAAGTTAAAAGGCTACCTCGCTTACAGCCCTGACGACCTTAAGAAAATGGTCCTCTAGTGGCGATAAATTCCCCTCTTGTGGATCTATGATTCTAGGTGATACTTAGGTGTTTGCTAGATGCGAAAGGCCGGTAGTCAATCGAAGTGACTTTTTTTTTAGGAAGCAAGTCCAACATTGGACTTCGAGGTTCATAATAATGGTGTGTAAAAAGAAAAGTGTTTCTGAGAGTTCCCATAGTTAAGGGAAATGATTAGTCTTCAACAAACTAAGCTTCGTATTTATCAAATAACTTTCAAAAATCAATGACAACCATCCAAATCCAAGTAAAATAATTTACATAATTTCTTCTCCCAAAATAATTGGGCACATCGAGGGAGTCCCTTCCAAAGGGAATGTGTTATCGCCTCCAAGTGATGCCTCCGGACCCAACTTTATAATCTTAACTTTCTGGGGAGAAACTAAAACTTCGCAACTACGGTAAAAGGCTACGTGTTTTTTCTTTAAGCAAATACAAAATGCTTTGCGAGTCCCGACGAAATTGAGAGTCCTAAAAGCTATTTTAATTTTAAAATGGCCGTAAAGGATGCCGTTGTTTTATTTGGATTGGCTGCGGTGTTTTCCTCGTCGAACTAGCTGTTACCTAGGTAAGAGCTTTTTCAGTTATAAAAGCAAGGCCTGGAGTGGTTTGTGTTGTTTGCCTCATTGAAATTCTCTTGTTAGACCGACGCCAAAGAATGAATAAGCCACGGCTTTTATTAGCGCTTACGGTGGAACTAAACACGCAGTTAGCTGAGTACTAGCATTGGTTTAGGGGGCATAACAAACTGACCATTGTGCTCTTACACAAAGCTACTGTTTTCGCAAAGCGTGTTTGAATAGATTTTTGGCTTCATTGATCTTGCTAAGCCATTGAAACTTTTTGAGCATCCTTTCCAATATTACTTATAAATAACTATCACAATGTCAAGATTTTAGCTTAGCCTTTTAAAGAAATACGTAACAAAATTAACAATGTGACTCAATTAACTTAGGTGAAACTTGATCGTATTGCACAATGTATTCTGAAGATTACATCACCGAAGAAAAGTTTCATTAAATCCCTGAACTACTGAATTTAGGAAAAATGCTAACAAGAGACTTTAAAACAAATAAGAAACAATGTTAAGTCGTACAAACGTAACTTACATTTAACAAAATTAAGAACTTAATTCAATTAGGGCAAAAGAAACAAGGTGAAAAGGGGCAGTTGTGATTTTATTCAAACCTAAAATAACGTATGCATTTGAAGGCGGCTGAACGAAATCACCCCTAATACGATGGGCTAAAATTAAGTTGGGAGTATGCTAATGAAGGCAAATGTGCCATTCACAAGCCGACGTTGGAATTTTTGTGCCACGGAGCTACAAAAGCTTAGAGACTTTCAAATTAAATAATATAAAGAATAAAATATTCCTTCACCGTCCAAACCATAATGATAAACAGTCTAAGGCAATTTAAGGTTTATTATGACATATTGTACAGTCCACACTATAGTGCAATATGCAGTACGCCCAAATAAAAACAATGGAAAGACAAAATTAGCAATGGCCAAAATATATTGCCCTAATTTTAAGCAGTTAAGCATTTAGCACTGTTTATATTGTAAAAATCCTCAAAGCGTAACGATTTGGGTTTAGGTATGGGTTTTCTGAGCTTTACTTTTTCAAGAAAAGTTTATATCTTCCCTGTGGGCCACGGCTTACTAGGTACCCCCACCCCCCGATCCCTCTCGATCCCGTATATCCTGGTAAAGACATAGGAAAAGCATTAGCTATTGCGGTGTTTCCCCTTTCTTGCTTTGCATATTTATGGAAAATCTTCACTTAATAAGTTATTTACGTTGCCGCAACATGGAGACAAGCTTGCCACAGTTTTACATACCCAAAATCATGGTTGTTTTCCATACGAGTACATTAATGTTCACTGGTGTTTAGGAAAAAATCACTAGGAGGCTTTTTTAGGCACGACACGACCTTCGATTTATAAAGTTATCTAGGTATTTCCAAATTGTTTCACTTTCGAACAAACGCAACGCAATACGGTTTTTCATTTTTGCTCTCTTCGTATTTTATCAAATTATGTAGAGAATCAGTAGTTTTGTTTTGATCATCGATCAATGACTGATTAATTCAGGTTCCTATCAAAGGGATTAACGAACCACGAAAATCCGCTTTCTTTTATCTTTATATTTACATTTATACGGAAAATAAACTTTTTGTATTACCGTATTATCAAAGACCTTGCTTAATCAAGCATACGTTCTTTGACCAAACGAAACTTTACGATCAAAGCGGTTTGACTGTAACTTGTTGACCGCACCGTTTTCAATTTGTATCCTACACAGATAACGTTGAGTAATGTATTAAGCCAGGACAAAATTGACCTTTTCACTTTTTATTGCGTCACAACCAAATCCCTGGCATATTAAATCCTTAGTCCGAATACGTACCGTATTCTATTTGAACGTATACAAAATAAATGAAGCGTGTAACCTAGATGTTTATAAATCCAGGAGTAAAGTGTCGCATGGGTCAAGGTTCTGTATACGTTTTACAAATGTTTTCTGTATAATTTGTTGACGACATTTATAAATAATTATTATTTGTCGATTCTTTTACACTTACTTATTAAAGTTTAATACATAAATTGGTTATCAGAATTATTTCTATCTTGTCTTAGAAATCCAAAAACAAAAACCATGTGTTCTTAATAATTTATTAATCTGATTTTAATAAAATTATTACACACATTTAATCTTATCTTACAAACTGAATTTTAACATGTCCTACAGACAGATTAAGGTGTTTGAAATACTCACTCATCTAAGTTAGATGACACGCAATCCGATGAAGAAGCTAAGAGCCAAAGCGAAAAGTTTAGACAAAACTAAGTTTCATCATTCTTTATTCATCTGAGACTCTCTATCATATTGCCTTTATTATTCCGACTTACAAACAATTTGAACTGGGAACACACAACGGCGATCAGTTATGTAAGGTACGCCGGAGGCCGGTCAAGGTTACCAGAAATATGGTGAGCAAGCCTCGGAGTTGTCTGCCTTAAGGCGTCTATACACATTTTATTTATTTATTTTTATTTAAAATGTTTCTGCCCACAAAAAATACTGCACAAAAGGCAACATTGCATTAACATTGAATTTAATAAAAAAATGGAAATATACAAGTATGCAAGGACGTTAAGTGCATGCAAGTGTATTTCCTTCACACTCGTTACACTTTTGACAGTAGTCGTGATCATCAGAAGTGAATTGCTTTGGGCCGATGTTGCTCGCTTTCGATGTCTCACCATCTTTGCCTGTTGGTGGTTAGCTGTAGGTATGCACTCATGCAGGGGATCGACCACAGCAGTCTTGATCAGGTCTACCTATCCATCGCATTGGTGAACATCCTCGTGACCATTATCGCGCCATTTTATCGATTTTTCGCGATAAGCCCATACATTTGTCGTCTAAAATAATCGATAAGATTTTATCACGACACGCATCCCAGCCCGGCTGGTGCCCTCCACTTTGCCCTGTATTACAAGGCGCTCTTATGGATTTACTTGCGCCATTCACTTCCACATGCCGTTTATAAGCAGGCATGGTACTGTTCCGTTTGACAGGCATGTGTATCGTCACCTTTATGTCCACTCCGCTGGAAATAGCGTGCAATATGACAGGATTAGGCACTCGCTACCGCTTCAGACAATAGAGAAAAGTCACATCTTTAGAAACCTTTTGTGCTCTTATTTCGACATCTGTCGTTTTGTAGGATGCCGATAGACAGTGGCTTTGAGCTTCTAGCAGGCCTGTTCATCTCCGCGAGTTTGCATCGAAAACAAAACACGCGCGACTACCCCTCCTGAGATACCAAATCGACAGGACAATCACGAGCGAGTATTGACGCACGCACGTATTCTTCACCCAATTGCATTGTAAAGACAATAAACCACATGTAAAAACGGTGGAGCAATTAATACTCTGCAGTATTTTTTAATTGCCTGAATAATATTAGAAACACAAAATATAATTCATGCTTATTCATGTATTTCCTCCGCCATTTTTCGCAGTTTGGCACCTCACGTCACACATCATTTTACCGAAGTCAGCCCTATGTCTTCGGCGCAGTACCGATCACTGACGTTTGTCAACAAAATGGTGCTCGACTCTTGAGACAAGCTAAATTACACCATATTGTTAACGACATTGAGCATACATTTTTTTAAATACCTTCGCGAAGAAAATCTTCTGTACGAAGTACTTATTATTATTCTGTGCTTCTAGTTTTAGCCTTTTTTGATGATACTTTATTGACAAGACAACCTGCTGTAGGCTAGATAAAATAGCCTAATAGTTTTTGGCGGGTTATGAACAGAACAAATAAGTACATTCAAGGGCTGGTTGATTATTGTTGGTTTTATGTGTAATACGCAACACTCGTACAACAAAGTTAAGTTGTACATAGCCTTGCCTTAAACACATACTTATGCTCAACATTGTCTACTTTTCACAAGTTTGCTTTTTTACCGCCTCGACGCTGCTTTGTACACACAGTGCGCGTTACATTCCGAAAAACAAAATTTAATTTATTTCACAAAAGAATAAGTGGAACAATACTCGTAAATATGATTTCCACAGGAACGAAAGAAAAGAAAGAAAGTGTTTTAATTAAGTTCGAGTTTGATATCAAAGCAGGAAAAATAATATCCAATTTAAATTTTTTTGGGTGATCTTATTGCTGATTTGAAAATAATGAGTATTCAAGCCAACAGATTCGAATAAGATATGATAAAAGTTTATTAAATCAAAGATTTATGAACATTTTAATGCTGAACAAATAAGAGGAAGTAAAAAATGAAATATTGGCTTGAATCTAATACTTACAAAAAACTTAAAGGCAAGTGAATTATAGAAGTAAAAGATAAGACTACATCCCTATTATATAATAATAATAATATATTGTTACAATGTTAACGAATACGTAATAATACAATGAAAACGAAGTAAGAGTGAAGGTAAGAAATAGACTGATTCTAAAATTGTTGATCGACAGTTTTGTATTCCACAAAACAAAAGCATTCCATTCTATTGTTTTTTATCCCAAAATCTACATGGGCAAAGGAATCAACAATACAGCCATGCCTTAAAAACTCCAAACGAAACATGCCTTTAAAAATATATTTCAGAGCAAGCATGTTTCAATTTTGGCATCACGGCCAGATATGGAGCGGAGCTTAACCGACTATCGAGCCACATTCAAATTTGAGACAAGGCTCAAAATTCAATTTGAACAATTTGCCTGTTTGCAAAAAACATTCCCGAAGCATTTAAATTTCGACTCCGTGTAACAAACTGATGGAAAACATATTTCCCGTTAGAAAAGCCGATTACGCGGCGTTCGACATCTCTCTCTGTAGCGTTTTTCTTCGACTGAAACTATTAAATTGTTTTGTGGAATGAGCATTTAATAAATAGGGAAAAAGGAATTGAGGACGTTGACTTTTGACTGTATGAAATGCCAATACTTATTTATGGTTCGCGCCAATACATTGATGTGAAAAAGAGACCCAACTGAAAGCCATATATTATATGAAATGACACCAAGTAAGATACAAATAAATTATTATTTATAGATAAGAACAGATTAAAGTCGCGTGATTTAAATTGAACGTAGTTGACTCAATGTGAGCGTTATTTCATGTTACGAGTTAGGGATCTCACGATTTAACCTATATCAGTTTGTAACCAAAGGTTTCTTTCTGCACATGACTGTGACTGAGACTATTTACTTCAATCTTAGTCGGAGTTATTTGCATGATTGCTGAAGTCTATTGGCGTTTTTATATACCACAGGGTGTCTCGATGATATACGGTCTATTGGCGTTGTTATACATATACATCCTGTATGATCCGATGATATAGGACAATCATCAGGTTTACCTAACCTAAGTATTTATCTAATAAAATCAATGGTTTTGGTTTCTCCTCTCTCCAAGGTGCTTGAGTAGCTAGGTATTTCATGTTTTTTAATTTTGATTACTTCAATAATTTGATTTACATCCATTTGCGTGCAGTGGACAGGCAGTCCTGATTGCCAAACAGTGACTTATTGAGAAGTCTCATGCGATTGATATGAAATTAATGGAAAAATCCCAACAACCATTTTTATTTCTTGTTTGGGACACATTTACCACAAGCTTTTTCATTTATTAATGTAGAAACTTCATTTTCACTTCATTTATTTGAAATATTACATAAGCTTGCGACATTCATAACTTTTATGCATGTTAATTTGGTATTAAGAGTCTAAATATGGACTATGGCTACACGTATTCAAGTTCATGATTTGCGTGTGTATCAACAGTCGCCATGGAACTGAAAAGGCGAACAACCAACAAATACTACTATAGGAAGGTCATTTATTTAACTTTTTATTGACACGAATAGGTACTATGTTGCTAATGCCTTTCATGAAATGATACTCGATTCATAAAAGTAGTCAAGTAGTAATAGTTTCAAGCACAGAGTCAAGTCTCTGATTGCTTGAATTTCCACATTTAGACTTGATTTATGTTAGTGTATCGTTTCGAAATACGGGCCTAAAAGTCCCTTTAAATACTCAGCCTATTTATAGACTGCGGAAACACAAATAAATACTCCAATTTGGAGCACGATTGTCAGTGTAAATCGGCATACGAAGCTGATACAAATGTTAATAAAATGCAATAAGCACAACATATTCATTGATCTTCCGCTCGGCTGGGCATCCTCATTGTACCTCCGATCGTTTCAATTTCAGCCTTACGTACAAAAAAATAGAATCGTCCAATTCCCACGTTTTTTCAGCGACAATAACCCGTCATACATTTATGTAAATATACCGAAACACGGTCTGCTTTAAATTAATGTATTCAGAATTTACATTTCTAGGTATACGGCCGTGGTTTTGTTCATTTTCATATTTACTGTTATAATAGTATCGATGTTAAGCTCGAGCCGAATTTGGCGGGCTCGCTTTATGGCTTCCGTATTTTATGGTAATGGGGAAACCTGAGGGGCGGGCAGAGGTCGGGTACTCTTAGATTCACCCTACGCTGGCTCCGGTTTAAAAAATAACATTGGTGTATCCTTTGAAAACAACCGATCGACCCGTGATACGAGTAGCCTATGTTTCGTAAACTCCAGGATTTTCTTCCAGGCTTTCTCTATTCGATATTAAAATAAAGGGGTACTTAAATGTATTTTAAAGTCAAATGTTAACACTGAAGTTAAGTGTCCTTGTAGGTGTAAGGTTAGGTAATCCGTTAAAATAAAGGTCTTGCTCAGTGACCTATAACTATGCATCCAAATGTGCAGTGAACTTTAATTTAGCGAAGTTCAGTGAATAGCACCTACCACATAAAGTCTGCTAAGAATTTTCAGACGGGTCTCAGTTGGCTCTATTACCGTGGCAAAAAAGAGTAAAAAATGAGTAGGTACTTTTTAAATAAGCAATTACAACGTCCTTTACTGAATCAAAGCTGTAATTAAGTCTTCGAAGTCTAATTATACTACACATAATTTATACAATTATAAACTTATTTCGAGCTATTGCTATGCGTCTTAAACAAAGAAAGGAATGTTCTTGATTCCTCAAGTGTCTTAAATTTTCAAGAAAGGAATTCTTGATTCATCAAATTTTTCCCCATAGAACGAAAGAAATACCCATAGAAAGACATTAAACGCTTCAAAGCTTATATTCATAAACAACCGAATTGTAATTCAGGCTTTCTCCTTTGCGACGCATAAATGGCGTATAAAGCTTCACTTATCTTGAGTAGACGTTATTCCCGAAACGTTTTATAATTAAAGCAGTTTCCACGCATGAAAATCCTTTAGATCTTATTTTTTATGGTTATGGGTCCTCATGCGCGAATTATAGAGATTAGAACGCACGCCCACGGCCATACAACTTTATAGGAGTCAATCGTTGAATGGAGCGGGGCAGTATCAAAAAGAACTGGTGTGTATCGGGCCAGTCGTGAATGGTTCCGTTATCAATTTTAGTCATTTTAAGGCTGTTGTACCACCTTATTTTAACTGTAGCTTTTGACGTTTGTTATAGTTAAAGTAAGAAAGTGCAACCCAGCCTTGATAGCTGAGTATTGGGTATCCATAATAATTGATGTATTGACGCACCCACAAAATTCTTGGAAAACTCCACGTAAAGTAACGATGTGTTTTTCCTCCACGTGTAAGTATGAACCTTTATTTTTTAAGATCATTCTACTAGATTCATATGAAACAGCAACTTTTTAGAACCAAGAGTCTCTGAGGCCTGACGATCGGTAAAAATTATGAGTTCTTGTTGACTACGGAACCCTTAAAAGTACCATAACTTTTACTAAATGGAGTCGTTAGTGGTAGGATTGATTTGTGTCAAAATAAAAGTAGGTACCTAGTTAACTAAAAATAGGCAGGAGGACGTGCGGTCATCGAGGGTCATTAGTAGGTACGAGTATGTTCTTTCAAATTACATCCGTAGGTATCCCCTTGCCACGGGGTATTATACAAAATTGCCCTTAACCTACTTGTAATACTTTACCTGTAGGGGTAGGGATACAGTATGCGAATGATCGTTGTTGTACCATTACATACTAATCTATACGTTTGTAGTTGTATAACTTTTTGTGATGCATTTTATCTTACCCGTTTACACAATGTTCAAGTTTTTATGTATGTAAGTAATTTTATAATTTGTGTACCTCTACCAAAACACATAGATTACCGCAAAGTTTATTTCGTATTTATAGGTACTTTTTTTAATAAGACCTGATACTTATTTGTATTCATCAATGCACTTTGCGTACATTTTACAAGTCGATTTTGGTTATTCGCCACCTCTCCCTCTCCCAGCGGGTAAAAGGGACTATTCCCATGCCTCACAACTTGTTTTTAGAGTAAAGTGGGTTTGATAGAATGATCAAAGAAAAAAGTAAACGCAATAATCCAAAAAAAGTGCAAATGGTAATGAGAAAACTGGAGAAAATCATGTGAATAGTAGTTACATACTAAATAAAGATTACAGAAATTCTAAAGAAAGATGAGAAGAATCAATCCAACTTGTACTTATTGACGTTATTGGCTGACATTACAACTGTAATGTAGGGTAAATAGGTACTAAGTACCCACCTAATAGGGTTAAATCTAGAAGAGGTCAACAGTGTGTCCGTCTCAGGCACTGAAGTTTCCAATCCCAATCTCCCTCTGCACTCCATTAAATTAATAATTACCTACTTATTAATTAAACTAAGAAACAAACTTACTTTGCAGTTGGAAAACTCGCCTTCTATACAATCTCACTCAAATATAAGTTTTTAATTAACTATTTTCAGTTTATTTATTTAATTTTGCTGTAAAAAGACTATGCTTTTAACTGAATTGCATTGACTTTTACAGCTTCAAGGAACTGCAAAGCTCAGTAAATTAATATCGCCAGAGAGACGTGACAAACGGAGTGTCCGTCTAAGTCCCTCTTTTTCTTTTTGAGGAGTTGAAAAGTTATGTTGGAGCCTTTATAAGCTTTTTGTAAGCAAACTTAGTGAGAATAAACAAATTGCCAGAATTTAACTAAGATTGTCCTGAATTGACTCTCAAATTGTTCCCAAATAACATTTCGACAATAATATTCTGAGCACTTTCGTCAACTCCTAAACCTACTTAACATTTCATACCCTGAATTTGAAGGCTTTCTTACAAATTACAATCATGACCCCGGTAATGACAGAGCTCAACAAGGCATATTACCAGTTATTATTATAACTCCAAATGTCGAGGTTAAATGTTTCGGTTGAACTCTTTAAGTTTAACCTTTTCCTAGTTCTAATTTACTACCTATCATTATAAAAGTTGATAAGAATAGAACTTCAGTTGATTTGTTTAGTAAATATTACATAATTTATAATTGGCATCATTCGTTTTTATTGAATACAGAAAAGCTCATTAAGAACTTTCTCACTAGTCGTACTCGAGTACCTACATTAGTACAATTTTAAACAACCATTAACTTACAGGAAAAGTAGAAAATGTTCATTTTACTGTCTTAGGCCTCAGCCTCGAACTTAGCGGGCAGCGGGGCGGCGGCGGCGGCGGCGGCGGCGGCGCGGGAGCGGCAGGATCTTATGCGTAAAATCAAATAGACCGGTTCTCGAAAACAGCGGCGCGGCAGCGGGGCGGCAGCGGGCAACGAGCGGGCAGCGGCGAGGGAGCGGGCAACGAGCGGGCAGCGCACTCCTTCTTTTGCCCACATTAAATCGAGCGTTAGGAATAAATTTGAATCGAAATAAAATTGTCACCGTTGTCCAGACATTTCGTTTGCGAATAAAAACAAATATCTCGACAACACAACCCCGAACACAACACTTCGCCGCTAAAGCGCCGCGCGAGCTGCCCGCTTGATTCGAGAATGGGTCTGCGTTGCCCGCCCCGCTCCAGCGCCGCCGCCGCTCCCGCCCCGCTGCCCGCTAAGTTCGAGGCTGAGGCCTTAGCGGTACGAAACCATGCGGTTGTGTCATTTTAGCCGCCATTAGAAAAGTTGAAAACTAACAAAACTAGTTTTAAAACGATAGCAACAGAAAGGGACAAGCCATGTTTAAAAATTCATTCATAATCACAGCACAAATCTAACGCTCCAAAAAGTGGAACAACAATAAAACTCTTCCCATCCAAAAACTATTACCAACAAGTGAAAAAGGCAACGGTCCCTCCCATTGTGAGAAGGTGTCGCCCTTCATAAAGATACAACCTGGAGGACGGTAGGGTTACCATATCTCAGGATTTGTCCTGCGTTTTCAGTATTTTTGGACTTTTCTGATGATTGCTGTCGGATTTTGTAAATCTCAGGATTTTTTGGAATTTCTAATGAAATAGGTAACATTGCCTACATTTTTAAGATTTCTTTAATTAAAATGAAAAATCTGTAAAGATAGTGTAAATGTGTGTGGAAATAAATAAAAGTTAAACAAAGTAAATAAATATTATCAATATTGAGTATCTCTCTACTTGAAGTAATTTTGCAGTATCTCTCTACTTGAAGTAATTTTGCACAACAAGTCACATTTTTATTGTTTTATCTGCGGATTACTGAGGATAAATAAGTGTTGATTTTCACTTATTTATCCCCTGTAATCCACAGTGTGGATAAAAACAATAAAAATGTAACTTTTTGAAATGGCTCAGTACGTTTCAGAGAAATTTCTCAAACTGCAACAAAATCTCAGGATTTTTCCATGAAAATCGGGCTTTCTCCGGACTTTCGATTTTTTCATCTGGTAACCCTAACCTGGAGCCAACCTTTTGGGCCATCCACTTGTACACTGAATGACTTGCCCTTTACCAACAATGAACCCTCGAGAGCTGCTGAGTTATTAGCATCACATTGTTGTTAACGCGTAAGGGCCAATTTCCGATCAGGATAATGTATACTTGTTTGAACAAGTCAAAATGGAGAGAACCTCTATTGAAAAAGTCATGTAACTGCTAAAGTTTTAAAATTACTTTGAAAATGTTCATAGCTCGGAATGTGCGTAGATATCTTAGCAGCATGCCTACAAAAACGGTTTTATACGCTAGATGAAAATTTAATCTTCACCTGAAAAATTCACTACCTCACTCAAGTAGACCCCATGCAATAAATATTATTCTCGGAATAAATACAGTAAGCAATAAGTACATTAAAATAATATGTGTTCGTTAATATGCATGCATTACGTTGACAAAGGTAAAGGTATATGAAAATCCAATGAATGTATTAACATTCACAAGAATCTCAAGTACAAATGTAATTATCATTGAAAGCTTACTTTATAGAACTTGCATGCATTTACAAATTATCAGAATGCATAATAGATTCAAAAATAGAACTTGCACGTAGATATTGAATCAGATTGTAGTCACGAAACCATTTGCAAACTTGGCCTTAGCGAAAATTGCAAGGCATCGCGTCGCGGACGCATTATACTTTACGAGCGCTGTGCACGCCGACCTATAATGAAAAAGCTGGTCAAGCGTGAGTTTGATTCATGCACTGAGGCTTCCGTACAAAAATGTAGGTATGTAATTGATTTGGATACAGGAATCAAAAATCGAAGGTTTTAAAGTACTGAACATGGGTTTAATAACGGAAAGATTTGACTGATTGATAGACAAACTTAATTTAATCCTAGAAATTAAAAACTGTTGTCTTCATATTTATAGTAGCTGGCGGCTAGTTTTCCGACTGCAAATATGTTTTTAACAGCATTAACAGCAAATAAATAAACATGGAAGTTTGATTTCTTCACTGCTCCAATAGACTGCAGGTCTCGAGTATTACTCGTAACAATTAAGTTAATTAATTAAGGTTTTAACATACGGCCAAAGAAATCCTGTAAATAAAGGTTCCGTTTTTTTCTTCAGGGCTACGTAATCCTAAACATTGGCGCAAATAGGCCAAATCCTTTGAGAAATTGAATAACTTTGAGAATCGACGGAGACAAAAATACCTGGTGTTCCCAAATTACACTACTTTCATAAGGGGGCCGCACATTTATCACCCACTGGAGCAATCTAATAAATTGGCCAATATTGGAGAAGGTTATCTTTAACGCCGGCACTTTGTAACTAAGGCCTTTATTAATGTTGCCCGTGAGGATAATACTTAAAATAAGTACTGTAAATTAATTTTGTATATCGGTGTGGTTAGGACTTTTATAGCGTTTGTGGATAGGTATTTCATTAAAAACCCTTTAAAGTTAAACATAAATTCATTTAATACCCAAATTAATATCAGGCTTTGAACATCTGTATTGTTATTTAGGCAATCCAATGTAAATGGCTACAAAAGATTCCTACAATAAAACACGAAACATTTTCAAATTTCAAAAGCATTTTCAACAATCAACGAGTTTTTTACAATGCCTCTAACACTGACGGTCGAATCAAAAGATTCCCACTTTACAAGATTAACTTCGAATCGTATTGTTGCTCACTTCGTTATTATTTTCAAAGTCGTAAAAATTTCGGCTTGAACATTCGAAAACATGTAAATCCGCGGGCGGCGAGCGAATTTAATTTCGGAATAAAACTTCTGAATCACATAAAAATTCTAGGTACGTAACTTTATGTTGTACTGTAAAGGCAGTTTTATGATTGACCGTAAAAAGAGCCTCCACGAGCCAATTTTATTCTTTAATTAGCCGACGTTTCTGTTTTACACGAATTGTTTTGGTACAAAGTTGACAAAATGACGTCATACATATTAATGTTCTAACGAAGCCCGGACTTGCTGGCGGGCTTGGAACAAATTTTACGCTCGTGTGTGTACGTTGCCCTACTTTTTTGCTAATATGATAATGCTGTACTCACGTGAGAGATACTTATCGATGTATTTGTAAAAATCACCAATCATCATGAAACCTGCAAAGACGATAAAGACCAAGAGGTTTTAATCTAAAATACGACTTATTCTTAGATGCTATTGTCCAAAACCATTTTGTAAGGAGATCCCAGCAATAAATAATTTCAAGTCTAAAGCTATAAGTACTAATGAGACTGAAAATAAAATGAAAACCGTGAACCGTGACCTGACCTTTATTTTCATAATTTAAAATTATATCATGTTCAAATCCACAATCATTATGTGGACCTATTGTGTTCTGTGATAAAAAAAGCTTTTTAATTTTTATTGTGTCAGTGGTTGCCTACTATCCTCTACTATCTTGCTATCTTTAGACTTACGTGGTAGTAAAATCAATTCCAGAGGTGGACCTAGAATAGCCTACACGTGACAGCCGGCCTCGCATGCACTATTAATATTTGCGGTGCACCGGGCCTTGACCTGACCTTCACCCCTCTGATATTATAAACCTGTCAGGCCCGAGACTCCGAGAGGGGATGGCGCTATAAAATTGCCCGCAAGGTGAGGACCGCTCATGTGTGCTGCCGCTACCGATCCAAAGGTCAAAGTTGCATCGATAGGAACTCGATTATGGATTCCTTGTAAAGCTTACAAACTGATTCAGCTGAAACTCCACTGATGAAACTTTTCAGAACTATACCAATTAGAATAACGGACACCATTACGGAGAAACCATAGGGGAACTAATTCCAGGGAGCATACATACTCAAGTCGATTATGTAATTGTTTTTTTTTGTATCAAAAATAAAAAGCTTCCTTACTTTTTTTTGCCCCCTAACATAGTCCTAGCTTGTCAATGTCAATTTATCAGTGGCACAAAACTGACAAAACTATGAAATTGCCGCACAAAATCTTAACGACTCACAGTGTGTTATGGGACTGTATAAACGGACATTCTCATTGATTTGATGAAACGTATAGAGCTCAGTTATACAAACATGATAGTAAAACTCCCGTTTGAAAATTCCAAGTAGTTTTCGCGGTATAAAAATTCAAAGTTACCTATTTTTTTACTTCAAAATTATGCAAAAATATTCTCACTCGTTAACTAATAACATTTAATTCAGAATTGTTATAATACTTCATAGAGCTCTTAAAACTACACGTAATAAGCGTATTAAGTGCTTCGTAAACGCATTTAGTTAATTAGGAAAAATGATTTTAGTGATTTTTGTTTTTATTTTTTTTCTCAATTATACCTTAATATATGCAAACATTTTTAATTGCAAGATATAGTCTGATATTTAATCTGATTGTATTAATAAAATCAGCTTTAAACTCCGTGATATATTTGAGAAAAAACATAAAACGTCTTAATAAAATTTTTACGAGTCTAGGGTCGACAATTTTGGAAGGAATAATTCATGTCTAAAAAGTTTTAAATCCCGCCTGTTATGTGCTTAGTGTTGAAGGTTCTAAAAAGTCACATTCACATTGTTTTTAACCGACTTCAAAAAAAGGAGGAGGTTCTCAAGTCGAGTCTTTTTTCTTTTTTAACACCCTTATATTAACTTATATTGTATGTAAGTAACTAACTAAAAAAGTATGTAAACAAATCTAGGAAGTCGAATTTATCCTACCTTTAATAATTTTCTCATCGATTTGAAACCTATGTAAATCGAATGTCAATACAATAATTTGGTACAATCGAGCTAATGATATTTAAACATCCAAAAGAAATATTGCTATCAAAAAGTGATGGGAAATTTACAATTCTATATGGCGCAATATATCACGGAATTTAAAGCTGATTTTTTTTATACAATTAGATGAAATATCAGACTATATCTTGCAATTAAAAATGTTTGCATATATTAAGGTATGATTGAGAAAAAAAATAAAAACAAAAATCACTAAAATCATTTTTCCTAATTAACTGAATGCGTTTACGAAGCACTTAATACGCTTATTACGTGTAGTTTTAAGTAATCTATGAAGTACTATAACATTTCTGAATTAAATGTTATTAGTTAACGAGTGAGAATATTTTTGCATAATTTTGAAGTAAATAAATAGGTAACTTTGAATTTTTATACCGCGAAAACTACTTGGAATTTTCAAACGGGAGTTTTACTATCATGTTTGTATAACTAAGCTCTATACGGTTCATCAAATAAATGAGAATGTCCGATTATACAGTCTCATAACATACTGTGCGACTGTAAATTCTTCTGTCCTGTATTGCTGTACTGCTGGGCTACGTGTACATTTAATAGCGGGAAAATAAACTAAATACACGCTAAAAGATAAATTTGTACGTTCTGTAAATATTTCAAGGAATACCCAGCGAAATTCTTTTTAATTTTTAACTGCAGTTCCCCAAGATTAAATTTATTTAGTCGCAGTGGTAAAACTCATTCCATTAGACCGCCCCTGCAAGGTCACACGGTTGGAAATGTGCATTTTTCTTTCGAATAAATGCTACAGAGTGCTTTAAATTATGGATGCAGTTTAGCCGAGGGAATAAATTTTTAGTGTGTAGCGTAATTGAGGCCGCTTAGCAAGGTCAGAATGGAACTCGTAAATTTTAAAAGTCGTGCAATCCGTTCGGGATATTTTGGATGCAGCAACACTGTAGGCTTGTTGAATTTTACATTTTAATCCTAGTTTTTCGGGATACAATGTTGCTAGAATCAAATGAGCACATAAGCTGAAGGGAAGTGCAGGCACGAATAACAGTAAAATAGAGTGAATTGAAATAAACTTATACGGTAAATTGAAATAAGGTTTGTTTTTTTTTATCCACAACGAGGAAGCTCTTGGCTTGTATCTCACCTGATGGTATGTGACGATCAGGCCGAAGGTGGAAGTTGATATTTTGTTGCATAGTTCTAGTGAACTGGATAAATTTTTAGGATATCCTATGTATCATAAATGTTTTACTTTAAATTAACATTAATACTATCTGAGACAGTTTTTTTTAAGTTATACAAATAGATTTAAAATCATTCTTGTTTCTTTTCCAGTTAATACAAATCTATTGAAAACTGTTTTAGGAAAAACCCTAATTTCCAAATAAGTTCACCCAAGATTTCGCTACGCTTGATAAACTTTATTAAGTTTGAATCATCAAACCAAACCAGAATAAATAACTAAAAGTTTATAATAACGAATAATGAATGAAACCGTGGCGCAAAAGCTCAGTTTACACTTCACAATGTAAACACTTAGCGTAAACCAACAGTTAAAAATGAGCGGTTAAGCCGTAACTGTAGCGGTCAGGGGTACGTTTGTCGATTAGTTTTGTTTACTGAAACTGGATTGAACGCTTGCAAAGTTAATTGATGCGGACCACCAATAGACAGGGTTGTCACATGAATGATTACATGTTTTTTTACATAAAAACACATATAAATAAAAATAATTTGATAGATATGTGTTGCTTACCTACTCGTGTATCTATTTATTGACCTATTTGACGTTCAAATATCCGCTGAAGTAAAAAAAATGGAAAAGATATCTTAGAAACTATTAAAATTCGGGAAAAAGTGTACGTTCACCTATTTTTAATTTATAAAATAACATCTGTCGGGTCAGCTAGTGTAAAATATAAAAAAAAACTGGTACCTATTCCTTACTTTGCAGTGGTGGATACCAAATGATAATGATGATGATTCTTTGTATTCAAAATAACGTGTGAGTTACGTTCCATTCCAAAATTAACGCACAATCATATTATTTAAAACATAACTGAACCAATTATAACAGAAAATACGAGAGATATGGTTAAATGTTCGATCAAAATTGCTGTAATTAAAGCAATAACGACGCCGACTAGCCAAATAGCTGATCGATCCCAAAACGGATTTCAATTTGCATTTTAATAGTTATTTTAATCCACATCAAAAATTGCTTTATAATTTGCACTGAAAACGGTTTAACATTCTGATGTTTTAAACCTTTTTAAGCAAGCGTGAATAATTATGGCTTTTCATGACATTCAGTAATATGCAATACAAATTAAAAATACGGTGCTGGAAAAGCGCTTATTTTTAAATATGTGTCATTCCTTTCCTGAGCCGCAGAATACTTATAGTACAACCAGAGCCGTAAAAATGTGGGTTACCATAAAAAAATAATTTTCAGGACATTAAAATATAAGACAGAAATAAAAACACAATATCTACGTTTACATTTCCTTTTATGGAAAAAAAGGTGTAAACTTTTATAACCATTTAGCTTTTTTGGGTTGTGTTTAAAAGCCTAGTCATCGTGCTGCAAAATTAAAAGAGTTAGTTTAAAAGAAAATACTTTTAAAGAGTTTTAAGCACGCATCATAATAATTTTTATATCAGAATAATCCGAGAGTAATCGATTGGTTTACGTATTGTATTATACCTGTATTATGTTGAACTACCCTACTAAAGCACTTGTTTTTATTTAAAGTTTGCTGTTCACAATGCCACTGGAGTTTGAACTTCAGTAAATTGCAGACATTATTGTTAATTCTATACAATCATCGATGACCTTTCGTTGTAGTGTTGACGTGAGGGTAAACATAATTTTACCGTTTGAATAAAACTTTCCATTTAAAAAAACAAAACATGTTTGAGTTTTGAAAAGTTTTAGTTAAATATTCTAAATATTTTAGTAAAATCTAACTACAGCTTCTCCGAGATCTTGTGCTCTGCTAACTTTGAGCAGCTTATTTAATTAAGATGGTTTTTAGGACAACAAATTAAAGACAGGTTTATTATTAGTAGAATTATGTCAAAAGACAAATTAATTTAATACGGAAAGTAATTGGGTACTATTTGCAAGGCAAAATTGAACATTAGTAAATTTTAAAGGGTCACAAGCCTTTATGTTGAGAACTAAAATGAATGTCCCAGGTTTTAAGGTACAAAAACAATTGTGTACAAATTACGTTGGTGTCCTAATTAACAGAGAACATCTGGCGACCCTATTAAAAAGTGGTTAGGTTTGGCGAAATATTCCAAACACCGAGATGTTTTACGCTAGCTCGTAAAAGCATCCACAGCTGAGTTATACTCCGAAAGCTTGCTGTAACTCGTGTGGTTGACCATTATGACCATAACTACCCATTTGGCTTTTAGCTCACGACTTGAGAGGCTAGAGGTGAGTTAGTGGCAGTGCGGTTTGCTATCTGACTACTAGTAACACTGTTATGAAGCTTGTAGTATTGAAATGGGCTGGCCAAAATAGTCACTTTTTAAATTTCGAAAAAAAAGGAAAAACTTTTACTTAATTAACTAATTAATTAGCTGTTATCCTTATTCTTATCCTATTTGACACTGTTAAGTATGAAGCTTCGAGAAATATTTAAATAGGGTAGCGAGCATAGTTCCGTATTACTATCAAATAAAGAAAAAGGTAGATATTTCCATTGTTTCCAAGAAAAAATATTTCTTGAAAGCTTTCCTAAGACTCTCGTAGAGTAGTAGAAACCTAACAAGTGCTGTAGATACGAATTCCATACCTATAAACTTGAAAAGCGACGTCCTCAATCTTTATAAAGGAAGGCGCTGGTTCATGCCGCTACCGACCGGGCGTCGTGGAAATCATTGGGGGAGGCCTATGTACAGCAGTGGACGTCCTGTGCCAGAAATGATGACGATGTTTGGTGATGATGTGAGGAAGAGTTCTACCGCATATACATTTCTATTATGGCACATTAAGTAGAGGCCGGAAGTTTCTTTTTACGGCGCAATGCAAATCTGAAATGTTTAATTTAACTCGACCTTCGTTTAACTCTTAGCTACGTGGGAGTTAAGAGTTTGGAGTTGTTTCTATGATTTCGTAGGTACATAAAATTTCATAATTAAATCTACAAATGTTCGTGAATGTTCGATGTGCTTATTAGCTGGAATGAAAATCAAAGTGTAATTTCCAATTATTATTGTCATTAGAACGCTCTACCTTAGCCTCGTGAAGGCAAATAATTTATTTTTTGACGTAAAAGCCTTGCCTTGAATGAGAGATATCTATTCAATGTCAACTTTAGTATCACTAAATATGGAAAATCTATTACCATGAAGCTGCGTGTACTAATTATAATTTAAAATTGTATAGTTCAAGAATTTCATGCCAATTAATAGGTACCTACATAGAATTTGTCCAGCAGTGGACGTCATTTGGTTGAAACGAACGGATACATAGAAACATATCATTAGCGGTAAACCTAGCAAAAATAGGTTATAAACTGAAGTACCTTGCCGTTGAAATCTATACGAAACGTTGCCGGGTCAGCTTAGCTCTCACCATTTTGGTTACCTCATAAATTTCAGTTCGACCACTGTATGTTGGACCGCAAATTCAACCGGTGACCCGGTCTTAAGCAACAGGGCGAGTGTGACCTGTATACCTGTACACCTGTACAGGGCAACCTGTATAGTACACTGACTGAACAACAAAGGCGAAAACGTGTAAAGTGAAGTTACCTAGCCGCAGACTCGTAAACTCGGTAAGGTACGGTGGCATTCACGGACTGAATTTGGAAACCGCGATTTTGCGAGCCATAGCACATACAAGATACAGTAGGCTAACTCCGTAGAAAGAGTTATAGCCTATTTAAGCACGTAAGGTACTTAAACGGCGTATTGTAATCAATTGTATGAAATTAATAAACTTACAACTTAAACGGTAGATTATGGAAGATGTACCTTTACCTACATTTATGACTCTCATTAATTTCGGTTATGTTTTGTTACAGGTTCAGGAGAAGTCTACGGGCTTATGTAATATGGTATGATGACGTTATATTTACTTTTTTACCTATTATTAAACTCAGAAAAGTAATATGGTGCTCTAATTGTTTAGCTCTTGTTACAGATTCACAAAAGAGGACTTGAAAAACTAAACCGAATATTACTTTACATACTGCACTGTAAATTTTAATCAAGCAATGACTGTGATGGGAAGTTAGATGTAGAAGTGACGTATCGATGGGAGCCGCATGGAGTCGCGCGCGCAGATGAGTCCGCTGCCCACCAAGCACCAGCGGCCCGAGGCTACCTACAGGAGCTGCTCCCAGTCACTGCCTCTTGACATTCTGTAAGTGTCCCTTCTGCAAGCTTAGTAGGCTTTGACAGCCGCTATCAGACGAGTCTGCTGCCCACCAAGCACCAGCGGCCCGAGGCTTCCTACAGGAGCTGCTCCCAGTCACTGCCTCTTGACATTCTGTAAGTGTCCCTTCTGCAATATTTATATTTTTTGATAGGCACTGTCGAGTGGCGACAACACACCAAGCACCAGCGGCCCGAGGCTACCTACAGGAGCTGCTCCCAGTCACTGCCTCTTGACATTCTGTAAGTGTCTCTTCTGTAATGTGAACAGTCTTTGACAACCGCTATCAGATGAGTCCGCTGCTCACCAAGCACCAGCGGCCCAAGGCTACCTACAGGAGCTGCTCCCAGTCACTGCCTCTTGACATTCTGTAAGTGTCTCTTCTGTAATGTGAACAGTCTTTGACAACCGCTATCAGATGAGTCCGCTGCTCACCAAGCACCAGCGGCCCAAGGCTACCTACAGGAGCTGCTCCCAGTCACTGCCTCTTGACATTCTGTAAGTGTCCCTTCTGCCATCTCACTAGTCTTTGACAGCCGCTATCTGATGTATATTGCGCACTAAGCACCACCGGCCTTAGGCTACTTTGAACAGCTAGTTATCAGACGTGACTATACACAGGAATTGCTCCAAGTAATGAGCAAGGGCTTGCAGATATTCCTTAAGCATCCCTTTGAATTTATTTTCAATCGTCTGCCATACTTTTTTGCCTTTTAATTTTATGCAACATCAGCCGAAGCTGTGTACAGTAGCTGTTCTATATTGTACACACGGCCACACTGTTAACTATCCATTTCCGTTTTTGCTCTCGCTCTAATCAAATGGTGATTCTTTGCGATAGAACGAGATGACATGACTAGCAATGGTAACACTGTTGCCGATAGTACATAGCACTTATTAATCGTTTACAGCTTATAGTAAGTAATCCTTTTTGCAAGTGTCTTTGGCTGTCACTTCAAACCTTCAATGCAAGTAACTCAGCAAGGCGTAGCTTTGATTTCACTAAAACAATTGGCCGGTATTATCTTACCATTCACTCAAATTGAATCACTGCAATTAACGGTAATGGTCTGTCGAAAGATAAGGAAGCAATTACGATATTAATATCGGATCAGTTGGTAAGCTACCGTTACTGCGAACCTTAAACGACAATGAGAAAAATGTGTGGGAAATGGAATGTAAAACAGTAGTTTTTTCGTAGTAGATATTAAAGTTTCTTAATTGGTGAGATTGGATATTTTTCTCGACTGCACCTAAGTGAAATGAAACACTCTTGTAGGTTGTTCTAACTTGTATTTCAGCACCACTGATTTACACAATTCCGACATTATGACGTCATCTTAATAGTACCTCTTGCTTTGAACGGTCAAATCGAACTGACTGTCCAGCGGCATGCCAGCGATAAGGTAACTTCCCCTTCCATCAGTGAAAGTCGACCGGTTCAAAACGACTTATCGACGGCATGCTCCGGAACTAGTCAAATGCAATACTTATTTCATAATTAGCTGTTATCTTAATTTTTAAAATACTAAAATGTATACAATAAAAATCTTAAATAATTAAATTAAATAATAAATATGAAATAATTGGATTTAATACAAAATAAATTCTAAAATCATTCTAATGTCTGCAAAATGCCTAGGAAGTAATCAAATAAAGTATTTTAATTTAATAACGGGTTTTTGGGTTCTTCTAAAATACAATACAAATACTAAAATTGTTGCAATAACTATTTAAAAGTAAAGAATAATCGTATAAAATACAATATAAATTCTAAAATCATTACATAAGTATTTCATCTTCCCCATTAGCAAACCAGTCTAATTCAGGCCTTAGCTTGCCTGAGGTCGAATATAATGAATCATGTACTGAATTATGCCCAATCACTGTATCAAATCAATCCACATTCCACAAATATTACATTAAGGCCATTAAGGCTGAGTTGCACCATCTTACTTTAACTTTGACAAACGTCAAAAATCTGTCAAACTCCATACAAAAAACACCGGTTATCGTTAAATTTACGGTAAAAGTTAGATGGTGCAACTCAGCCTAAGTGTACCATCTACCAGACTGCTACTCTTTCACGCCTAAACCACTGGACTAAATCTAGCTGACAGTAAAGCCATAGTCAATAGCTAGTAATATAATTAAAATAATAATCTTTTCTACCAGATGGTTGCCTCGTTCCTCGTTCCGGCCGGCAGAGGGCGAGTTGGCGGACTGCGTGCTGGTGGTGGGAGTGTCGCGGCCGAAGCTCGCCGCGGCCCTCCTGTCAGTCACGCTGCTGTCACTCTTCCTCACCTTCCACGTGCTCTATGACAGCGCACTCTATAGCATACAGGTGAGAGACACACGACACGACACTGCATAAACATAAACACAACGCCGAAGCTCGCCGCGGCCCTCCTGTCCGTCACGCTGCTGTCACTCTTCCTCACCTTCCACGTGCTCTATGACAGCGCACTCTATAGCATACAGGTGAGCAACCACAAAATACTGATTTAACTCAAATACAACACATACAGAGTGAATTTGCAATCAGTGTCCAAATTTTTAGGAGCGACTACTTAATCGATTTACGTAAAGAACACTTTATTTTTCATATTTAATTATTTTTATCCGCCGCGCCCGGTTTTAAAATTGGCACATGTGGATAATTTATTTACTTCGTTCATTAAAAAATACGTACACAAAAGTAACTGCAAAGCTTAATGGACATAATGGTGTGGAAAAATAAGCCATAACCTTTAAAACTTATGATATGGACACCCGCGAATTAGATTTTCAATTTGTTCTTGCGAAAAATATCACGATTAAAATTAATTAAGATAAAGTTGTATTGTTAAATTGTTCTATCATATATCACCCTGTATTACACTGAAGCTCGCTGCTGCCCTCTTATCCGTCACGCGCCGCTGCTGTCACTCTTCCTCATAATAAATATTCTTCCCTTCCTATTTATAAATAACAATCACAACAAATTCTCGTAATCCTCAACAAGAAACACCTAATAATAATTCACCGTACCCAACCGTGATAAACATTTCCCTCGCCATGGTATAAGGTATAATCCCACCTAATTTCACCGTGAGATATTAGCCCCGGTTATCAATACTCCGATATATTACCCACTTACTTCTTGCTTCGATCCCGGGCACGTATGAAAGGCACTTTCACGTACACTCGGCCGCGATATTATGGGTAATATGTGCAGATAGGGAGATTTACAGCTGTACTCTCCAGCTAAAAGCATGGCTGCAGTTCTATTAAATATACATAAAGTACATGGAATGGGCGATACTGGCGCGATGGCGTTTGGGAGTAAATTTTACATTAGATATTAATATCTTTACTCCTTGTGTGTTACATTAAATCTATTAATTTAATTCATGTAAGTTCTCTTAAAACTAGTTCGTTTCTATTTACTCAAAATTTTCAAACGAAAATCACGAAGGAAAAAAAATACAATGGAAAAATGCTTTTTTCAAAAGTACCTAGATAAGTTTTTGCCGATCAGTCACTTACACACTGACACTGTTTACTACGCCCGTATTCCCAAACAATACTATGACGTCTCACAGTGCGCGTGGACGCACAGGGTGACACGAACTTATCATCACAGGGCTCTAATCAACGCTGTGCGTTCGATTTGCTGCTTCACTTAAGCAAGTATCTTTTGCGAATACGGACGTAAGTATGCTTCTTGCATTATTAAAACTCTACTGACAGTGAAGAGAAAATTAGATCACTCTAATTGTCGGCCTCGTGCGTGACCCACTTTAATCCGGGCTACACATTATGCCCATTTCTTCTTAATGTGTCTAAGATCATTAGGAAGAATGAGGGTTAGGTCGGCGCGTTTCATATTTCATCACTCCGCAGACGTCACGTATAGTCCAGTCAATAAAGCATTATAGATGGAAATCCGAGGAACACAATTTCTGACTTCGGGACTCTATTTAGACTAGTTAGGAGGTGAACATAGCAAAAGTCCCCGCCCTTAGCCCTTGAGCCGGCGAGGAGAGGGGGGTTTAAAGGTACCACTTTTCGGTTTTTCGCTTAATCCTCGGTAACTATGTGTCCTAGTAACATGACTACTATGAACCAAAAAAAGCTTATTCAATTTGCTACAGGTGAGATAGTAAGTTTTTCTATATCTCGGTTGTTTGGTCACCACACGAAACCAAGTACAGCGTGATGCTCGAGCGGATTCAGAACAAATTTATAAGATATTTATATATGAGACGGTACGGGGTGTACCCATTTTACCCGTTGAAGTATCCCACCTTATTCGTTCTGGGCATGGTGGGGTATAACGAACTCAGGGTGAGGAGGGAACTCGCACTGTCCATATATATTTTTAAATTGATGCGAGGCAAGGTGAGTAACCCTGAGCTCCTGGGACACATACGGTGGAGCGTGCCCAGCCGCTACGTGGAGCGGAGGCGGCGGCCGCGGCTGCTGGACACGCCGCGCGCGCGCACGCTCCTGCTGCGGGAGGCACCGCTCACTCGCGCCATGCGCCTTATTAATACGTTAGCGGATCGAATTGACTTATTTGCTTGCTCTCTGAATGAGTTCACAATAGCTGCTCTATACGTGATTTGTTATTGTTAAGATTATTAGAATATGGTTATAGATATAAGTTTAGATTAAGCATTATTTAACAAAGTATGTTATACTATCGCATTAGGCGTCAACCTGTAATGATAGTTATAAGTGTGGAAAATAAATAAATAAATAAAAATAAATAAATCTTGTAAAGTTTTTGCGGCATCTGCTCTAGAAGGTCTGTAATATTGGAAATTTTATTTTTGTCTTACATGTTCCCATTAGGAGAAAATCGACTAAATCAACATTGAGCAAACATTATAGACATGCGGGAGCACGTTAAGCTTAGTTCCAGGGAGAGAACTGCACCGTGCGTATATTTAGACGAACCACTTGGAGCCACTTTTGACTCCTCATCACTCAAAAACTACTGTGCATTAACACTTCAAATTTGGCTCATGTGTTGAGACTTGCAAGATAAAGATCAGCTTCAAATTTCATAAATATACCTCAAACGGTTCTTTAGGTATTGACGTCATGTTCACCACCTAACTAGTCTAAATAAAGTCCCGAGGTCAGAAATTGTGTTCCACGGATTTCTCTCTACACCATCGTTAAAGCATTCATTGACTGGACTATAGCAAAATATGAGGTGGCACTTAAGTATAAAACTATAGCGTTTAGCTGAGTCAGTGCTTGAGGTATGGCAGCGACACGTTTTTCCCGTAGTACCTACCTACCGCTCCCATATCCAATGACCACCTATGCAAGCGCGCGCAGTGATCGCCATCGCCGATGCGATCTGCATGCATTGGTTTAGCTGAAGCTTAAGCCACATTTAAGCGGTAGACCAAATTGTAACACGAAGCGTATTGATGATATTTTTTTATTGATCGAACAATCGACTTATTGCGACTGCTTACTCTTTCTAAAACCAATCGAGCTATCAAATATGAACAAACATACTGTATCGGCACGTATCTCCTCAATGTTGTCGTGAACCGATTCTCGTATTCAATAGGCCGTAAACCTTAAGCGCATTTTACGCGGATTTAAACACGCACTCGACAATATGCTTGTGTTATGTCACGAATAAACCGCTTATTGTCTAACGCAAGATGGCTGTCACTTATGTTGGATTTTATACAGGGTGTGTCGTAGCGTCGCCTTAGCATAAACCTCAATGCGGGAAATACACTGAATATTGCTTACAAAGTCACTTTGATAGGCAGAAGAAATATTTTTATTTCTACTACAGATGACTGTTGACACTTTCACAAAAATATTTGGATAATAAAAGCAAACCAGTAAATTGGCACTTGCTATTTTTATTTCATACCTTTTTATATCAAACCCATTCCCAGCAAAAAAACCAGCTTTCCCTATTAGATACTTTTTCTGAACTGTACCTTAACCTAACCTACTTAAGAAATGTATTTGTAAAACAAACAAGGATTAACGTAGAACTGATATGGTTGTTTTAGAATATGAGCCTTGTGTCGGTTTCATAACAGCCCTTTCGGTGCGTGTTTCCCGTGGGCGTGCCGACCAAGCCCAAGGTAGGCCTGCGCCTATCGCGAAACTCATAATTAGTGATGTTTGGATACCGATAACTGAGTGTATTCGAATGCACACCGAAAATCCAACTTAAGGCATCTTAGGTTGCTGACACGTGCTAATTTGCAACGAAAACGTGTTGTCGTCTGTTTCTGGCAGAAAATATTTTTGGTAAAAATATAAGTTTATTCTTAAAATAACAAGTATTCGTTTCGTCAGTGGCTTAATTATTATATGGTCTGTTAATTCTTCTCAAATTGTCATACTATTGGTAATAATGAGAATATTATATTAACCTCATTTATTTAAATAAAACAATAAATGATTTGTAGTCACTATCCTCTACAGGTGTACTTATTTCTTTTTTTATGTTTCATTTTTATTTGCTGTATCCAAATGTAATTAATCACTTTGAACGCACCACCGCTTTTATAGGTCAGCGATCTCATAAAACCACTATTGTGTCGAGCGTAAAATCGATAACATGAATCGGGAAGTACGTCAGATGTATCCCATCACTAGTCGTGGTCGTAACAGTAATTAATGCGTGGTGTTCTGCAGATAGCACGACAGCGCCCTTCTTTATGACACCCTGTACTTCAGAGTTATGGCGTAATGGAAATTGTTACAGTTAACCCACCCTTTTGTGCATAGGTCAACGTTAATAAATTTACCTTATAAAAATCGATCATACTATCTAATTGACTGATTTCTTATGTGATGCGATATCTTCAGGGACACATATCAAATTAACAAGATTTTTAATTTTTTTTTGTTTATTTTTTTGTATTAATAATTATTGTTTACTAGCTGACCCGGCGAACTTCGTACCGCCTTAGCGTAGAGATTTTCTTTATATTTTTTTCCGTAAAAACCTTGTACAGAGTATTAGAAAACTACAAAAAAAAAATCAGCCAAATCGGTCAAGCCGTTTTCATGTTATGTCGTGACAACGGAAAACGGGTTTCATTTTTATATATATAGATTATCAGCCCGAAATAAAAATTCATTTAAGTACAAGATCGTTAACCTTAAAAATACAACACCCAAACCTCACTGATTGTGTATTCAATGATTTGCATACAGTTTATTAAGTCTCAAAAATAAAAACAAGTACCTAGTTAGGTAACTACTACTGTCGTAGCATAATTAATGCTTGGTGTTCTAAGTAACCATGACAGCACTCTACTCTACTTAACACCCTGTATTTCAGGATAGTGCTTAGTAGAATTTGAAACAGTAAACCCACATCTCATTCCTCAGTGAAACTACGCGTTAAGGATAAAATAATCTTCTTTATACAATTTGTTCGTCCAGCCAGAGTAGACTGACTGACCGATCCATTTATTTATGCAGAGTCTACTGAGTCTAAATATTTGGATGCACCAAATCAAACATTTAGACATAGGTTTTTAGTAAATGTTAATTTAATTTCGTAACGTTTGTAAGATTGTTAAAATCGTACAGTTAGTTGTATTGTTTACGCACTTTTTCGTAAGCATATGCAGAGCCTACTCATCTTTATTCTATTGTAGCCATGGGCATGGGGTTCAGCAATTCGGCGGTGGCGTGCATCTCCCGCCACGTTTGCATAGTAAACCGAGCCCGAGTTTATATCTCGTTTGAGTACGCCATAAATAAATTTAAGAGGGACGTGAAACTTTAATAGTTGTTCACAAAAGGATTTACTTAACAGGATATCGTTAACGTTTGTTAACGACCGGATCGTGAATCGCGCTATTGGTGTTACCTAATATCTCGATTTTACTTCGATATGCTATCAAGGCTTTATAAGAACCTAATACAGTTCTCTCTGGAGATAAACTTAAATATTTTCTATTTTTACATGCCCAACAGACTATTCTGAGACCTTTTCTCTATTTTATAAGAACACCCACACGTTCAAGTTTATTACACGAGTTTCTCAATTTACTAGCTCAATACATAGGTGTAGCGGAAAATATTCAGGTTTCCTTAAAAAATACCTCTCTGTAGACTACCTAAGTACCTACTAGTAGTATCTACTAACCTCTACTTAAGTACTGACTCTGTGCAGGCATTGCGATGATGTGAACAATGTTAAACTTTAAAATTGTTTAATCTACATATATGTATAAACATACTGACACTTAGATCACTTAATTTTATAGGTACCTACCTAATTTTAGTAACAATTTAGGATCTCTATGTAAAAATGAAACCAATACCTCCTTCTAACACCGACCGTGAATCATTGTAGGTACTATTGATTAAACGCCGCGACCAGCACAAAGATGTGGAACACTGTAAAAATGCATGTCACTCATCCACCATTATTTACTGCCTCGGTCTCATTCAACAATTTGCATGAAAAACGGGTTAAACAATCCATTAACCCCTACTACAAATCACAGATCTGCAGTCTCCAAAATAAACATAATATTTTGTGATTTATTATGCCACACCCTGATTTAATGGGGGTCATTTAATAAAAATAGATTGATTGTGTTCAGGTCCCCATGACAAAAATAAAAACCTGACGGTTATAATTTATGGTTAAACAAACTTACCTTAAGTGAAGTTTGACCGTAATTATACGAGTCGCTGCATCCGAAGAGATTTTCATATTTACCAGGTAGTCCACTTCTCATTGTACTAGGCATCGAACATTTTAGAGCATACAATACAAAAAAGTACTTGTTATGACTCGATATCCGGCGGTAGTGGGGCACGCTTACGTCACACCCCTCCAACCGTCGAGTCGTCATTCATTTCAGAGTATGATTTCGCTAAAGTTAAGTAAGGGTAAGTTAAGTGTAAACTTAGGGGTAGGGCGGGAATGAAAATCTCTTCGGATGCAGCGACTCGTATAATTACGGTCAAACTTCACTTAAGGTAAGTTTGTTTAACCATAAATTATACTTCGTCGCTGCATCCTTGAGATTTTCATATTTACCAGGTAGATGTTTAGAGAGCTTTAGTGAAATCAAAACTATGATAAATACGTTATTTAAATAAATTAGACCTTTATAAAGAATATTTATACATAATAGGTATTATCGTTAAGTAAAGTACAGTAGAATCCCGATTATCCGGATCAATGAAAACCAGGGGTGTTCCGGATAATCGAAAATCCGGATAATCGATTTCAAAGTAAAATCAAACAATAATCAACTTTTTACAACAGAAAGGGTTTTTCAATACATCATTTTTAGTCTAAAAATCTAAATTTTAGACCATTGGTCATCCATTTCTTTTAACAATGAACTAAGAAGACGTCTGTACCATGTTACGGTAGCGGCGCCTTCGGTTTTTATGGGTCCAGACCCAGAATTGGTAATTAGAAACTGTGAAGAATGAGTCCGGATAATCGGATATCCGGATAATCGAAGTCCGGATAATCGAGATTCTACTGTATTATCAAAATGCGAAGCAGAAGGTCTTGCTTCAAAATTTAAGGATATAATTCAAGGTAATTTTCTAGATTAGCCTGCTGCTTTTCTTTTAATCGATTCTATGATAACTTTTCAACGATTAGTTGTTGCATGACGGACACTTTATGCGGAATATAATTTTAGGTTATATCAATATAACTCTCACGTAATGAAAAAATATTCAAATAATGTTTAATCTATCCTAGAGGTTCTTGCATTGTGGTAAAATTTCTTCGTAGTTTGAGATTAGTTTTTTAGTATTAGTAAGGATACGAATATAACTTGTTATTTCTGTAAACTTGTAAGAAATAATTGTATTTGCTGGAATAATAACTCTGATATTGAAAACAATACTTTAAAGTGCAACTGAGATCGCCCGGGTGCTAAAGTATTAGTAAGTATTAAGTAAAATCACCGGTAAATATAATAGGCCAGGTGTCCCATTCTTCTGCGAATTAATATTTTTACTACTTCTTTTTTATGTAATAAATACTTAATAGTATTCTGATGGTAATTTTCTGCTTCAAATAAAATGTAGCTGTTGTTTGAAATTTTGCCTTCGCTTTTAAGTTTACACAATAGTTAACTGTTTTCTGGGGTCAGATTTTTTATATTGAGCTATGATAATTGAATTTATATCTAGTTTAAGATTTTTATTTCCCCAAGAATTAAAACAATTCACTAACGTGAGAGAAGCACAATGTTTAGTAACACTAGCTTTGGATTGGAAACATAATAACCAAACTGAGAACGATAACTTTATATTAACAGAATATAAAATTAAAGATTAACTAAATAAGTGGGTACTTCGCAAAAATTTGCGCGCAATCCGTGAGTATCGCCAGTCAGCGTGCTCAGTCCGACAGAACGTCGGCACACAAAAGAGGTGGCTTATTCTAACTACGTTCAGGTAATGAAACGTTTTATTAAACGTTTTTGCAGATAAGTGTGTGTGTATATAAGATAGGATAACATTTATTTATTTATATTTTTGCACATAAAACTGTACAGTGGCGGACTTAATGCCAAGTGGCATTCTCTGCCAGTCAACCACAGGTCTAGTAGAGAGACTAAGGCGGTGCAATAAACATGAAAAATAAAATATATAGACTTTGATATATTACCACTTTTCCTTTGTATATTTACTGAGTTTATCTGTCAGTAGCACAAATTGAATTATTTATTTACTTTTAAACGCGGTCTTAATAAAACAATAGTTAAAATAAGCAATATTAATACTCATCATGTCAAGACCGATTTCATGTATCGTATATAAGTATACGCTTAGAGCAGAGAGCGTTATCTAAAATTGTACTTTGATGTCATTTTTCTGAAATTAACACTTCATTGCATGCAGAGTTTACCTCTAATTGACTGTGTACGTTATAGATGTTATACTTAGTGTTTTAATAGAGCTTAAAATATGCTCTTACTTACTTACACTTACACAAGAACGTATGTTCTTGGTAAACCAATAGAATAAATAAATTAATTTATTTATTACCTTACTTTTACTAAGTAAGTAAATAGTACTTCAAAAAATAATATATTTCCTTGTTTTGTCTTATTGTTTGTCAAACCAATTGTGTTGTGTGAGACCCACAAAAAATAACACTCAAATCTTTTATTTCAGTAAGCTTGAAGATGTTACAGAGGTAACCTTACGGTAGCAGAAATATTCATACATCGCACAGCTGTCTGTAGCCGATTAACTGTTTCTTAATTATGATGTTATAGGTAAATATTTAAATTAAATAAATAATATTTGTATTTATTGCTTATCATTTTTTGCGATAGAAAGAAACCACAACCGAGAGCCGACACACCAAGTCACGAGTTATAATGTACTAACGTGAAGTTGGGGCCATTTCCCACACTACATATTTAGGAATAAATATTCGATTCGTCATTCCTATAGAATGATAGTTTATTAGGTATTGTTAACGTTTGGATTCGTTGTTATGTCGATAATATTTATAGCAATTTACCAGTTTTTTGTTAACTTTGCTAAAAGTAAAAAGATGATGATGATAGGTATATTAAGTAATGGGTATCTTAAGTAGGTATCTTGCTTGTGGGATAAGACTCTTTACATAAAGTCATTAATTTAGGCGACTGAACTAAATTCTTTACTCGAGTAAAAGATATGAACGTAAATGGTTTACGATTATCGTAGAATTACTCTTCTCAGTTAAACTGGATTTGATATACATATCAAATATTTATGTATAATATGTGTTGAAAAAACATTGCAGTTCTTAGGTAGACCAAAGTGAAAATGTTTATAAGTTGTTGGCATAAGCTTCTGTTTTGTAACTATGGAATGAAGCTGGTATACTGGTTTAAATTAAACCTTATCACGAGACCAGAATAAAGCGTAGAAAGCGGAAATAGTTCGCTGTTGTTTGTTTTGGACGAAATTGCTGTAGCAATCGCTGGTCGTCGCTGCTGTTCATAAGGATGACCGAAACTGAAACTGCTGATGTGTTTTGGCACTCAAAACCTAAAGGTAGGATTACTGCTATTAAATATCTGATATAATTATAATCTTAATAATTTTGGTGTTTATCATGCCACCGTTCAATAAAGCTGCTGCTCAAAAAATTGCGACAGTTGCACTACTACTGTAGGGTGTTGGTGATGTTTGCGCACGCGCACACATACAGTAACCGGATGGTGTTGAGGAAAAGAAATGCGTGAACCGGTTACCCCACACAGAGGCAAATATTCGAAAATAATAATTGAACATTTAAATAACGTCTTCTTGATTTAGATTAAAGTCCTTATTCCTATTGTAATTTTAATTTAATTTATGGACTTGTATAAAAGTTTTAAATAAATACATTTTATCATTTTGTGTATTTTTCTTTTTTATTACTATTTCTGCGCTACCTCGAGCAGTTACCTTGAGGGATAAGCGCCCTGTTTAATTTATTTGCGTAAGAGACACGTGACAACATGTGCAAGTATTTTTAGTCAACTTCTGGATTGACTCGTCCCTCAGTCAATTAGCCAAGATTCGCCCAAGCGTTCAGAATATTATCTCATCTCCAAATTGGAGTGCGTACACCTCAGTTTTACTTTTTAGGCTGACCTAAGCCTTCCAAAATATTATTGGCTAACGGGATAACTTTTCCGTGTCTGAAGTTAAAACTATTTACCTATGTAACCTCTATATCCGGTTTTGCTGGTTTAACAGACTGATATTTCCTCCTGTGTTGAATCATCCGATTCTTTTGATATTTCGAATCACTACTCTAGGTAATAGTTATATGACCTCAATCGCATCGAGGTTCTTCATAACGATTATGGTATTTCGGTAGTAATCGCATTACTACTCAAGGAAATACATAATATATATAAGGTCTCGCTGATGGTTTACAGGTTGATTATTCGAAATCATTGTTTCAGTACAATTGAATATAGTTTCTTATTTTATTTAAATAGTTTAAACAAAAAATCTGATAGGTAGGTCCTGTATGTAAATACACCAGCCAAGTAAATTTAGTTACGTTCAATAGCAATTATGATAGCAATGGACGTACTCACCTTACGACACCGTTTTTCGGACGGGGCGACATAGGTCGCGAAGGGCAGTTGCAGAGCAGCTGAACCACGGCGGGGTCCCACCTGGGCGCACGGGAAGACGACGGGGCGGCGGGGCCAGTGGTCACGGCAGGCGCGCCGTGCGGAGGCACGCAGCGCGTTTTTGTTCTTGTGAACTGTATGTCGGTAGTAATCGCATCACTACTCTAAGAAACTCGTATTTGACCTCAATCGCATCGAGGTTCTTTATTAAGATTTTGGTATTTCGGTAGTAATCGCATCACTACTCTAAGAGATTCGTATTTGACCTCAATCGCATCGAGGTTCTTTATTACGATTTTGGTATTTCGGTAGTAATCGCATCACTACTCTTAGGAAATACATAGATTACCTTAATAGCATTAAGGTAAGATTCCATGAACATGGTATGAACTTTATCACAGCACAACTCACATCACAGCACAACTCAGTGTTAAATTAGGAACCAATATATTACGTACCTATGTACGAGCACAGATTGAACATAGTCGAAAACATTTTGCCATTCCTTTTACAGTTGGGTAAAAACAAAATAATTGTTTTAAATATTCCCCAAACTCATCTGCCTCTCGGTCGGTACACTCTTGCCAGAGTGGTCGTAGTCATCATTGTGATTCACGATGAGTGATGTTTTTTGGAATACGGCGCGATTCCTCGCAGACTGCAGCTTGGCAGGCACTTTCGTTGGCGGAGCACTTACTTGCGGCCTTGATCCGGTCTCCTGATTCCCCAACAGGTAGCCATTATTATCCTCCAAATGTCGCGTCGCTCTAGACGACGTAATAACTGTGTATTTTATCGAAATGTTTACTTTTATGGTCATTTCACATTTAAACACACACGAAGCACACACTTTTTCCAATTTAATTTAATTTAATTTTTGCGGCACGAACGAGAAATTTCGATGTTACGATGCCCGCACTATCGAAGCGAATGACGACTCGACGGTTGGAGGGGTGTGACGTAAGCGTGCCCCACTACCGCCGGATATCGAGTCATAACAAGTACTTTTTTGTATTGTATGCTCTAAAATGTTCGATGCCTAGTACAATGAGAAGTGGACTACCTGGTAAATATGAAAATCTCGAGGATGCAGCGACGAAGTATAATTCAGAAATCGCTTAGCTCTAGCGCTTTTTCGTAAAAAAAAATGATGTGACAGTTAACAAACGGTATCAATTTCGGACTCAGATTCGAAGGTCTATAGTTCGATAGAACCCCACCACCGCTGGATTTACCCTGAATAAAAAAAGTATCCTGTAGGTAGGTTTTGATTCCTTTGCGAGTGTCGAAAATTTGTTGAAAATATCGACATAATCGGCTGTATCTTTTGATTGGCTTGGCTTAGAAGTTTGATATTTTCACAGCTTAAAGGGACAATAGACCTGAGTATTTCATGTGAATTTCAGCTTGATACGTCTACGCGTTCTTGAGATAAAGGGTCTTGACAGACAGATAGACGGACAACAAAGTGATCCTATAAGGGTTCCGTTTTTTCCTTTTGAGGTACGGAACCCTAAAAAGAACTTAAATGAAAGTCCTCGCTCTACGCACTCGCGTACCTACTTCGCTCGGTGAAGGGATTTCGAAATAAAACTATCACGAATATAATAGTAATAGCTTTAATATGTCTAACGATGACAAAAACATCGAATTACCTTAACAAGTAACAATTTACGTAAAATCAGCTGTTACGTGGGCTAACTCGATCTGCTCGAGTGGCGGAGACTGGAGTGCTCATTCTTATCCTTTATAATTAGACCATTTGTGTGCCCAAAGCAGAATTCCAACCCTCAGGCTTATTTGTAATGTTATTCTAACCTTTCGCTACATTTTGTCGCAAATTATAAATGTACACGAGGTGAACAATTTAGGAAATATCATGTGCGTTCTTCATAAATGTTAAATTGAGTGTTAGGTACCTAAGGTTATTCTAAAGCACAATTTAATCCTCCGATGTCATCTTTACAGGTTGGTTAGACTTAACAAAGCCATAGTTAAATACAAGTTGTACTTGTTAAAACTTAGATGAGACTGTAATCCAGTGCATAGTATGGTGACGGACGAAACATTATTTGAAACACGTTTCTATTCAGACTCAGATGTAATTTTTAGGACAATTCCATCGAATTTATTTATTTATTTAAGGGCTGATTTTTCAATCGTCGCATAACTTTTAACTGAAGAATAAAATTGTCATTTTGACATATTTTCCATACTGAAACTGTCAATGTGCCAAACTTATTCTTCAGTTAAAAGTTGTCCGACGATTGAAAAATCAGCCCTAAGACGTACAAAACAGGTTACAACAGCCAAAATATGATTTTAAAATACAGTACGATTTTATGGACTAGGTAGATTACAATTAATTTGTTGTTAATTGTAATCTACCTAGTAACAATTAATTGATTGAGATTACAATTAAATAGATATGTAGTTGATTTTATAAAAATAAATTGTGACTGTAACCTTACCCTACTCTTTTCTAAGGACACCTGAATAAAATATAATTTATTGCTATTTCTGTGTACAGTTTGCAGATGATAAAGGCGTTTTTACCCCACAGGCGGCCAGCATGGCGTCTGCGGCGAATGAGAACCGCAAGTTGCTGCAGAACCAAGAAGCGAACAGCAGGACCATCAACCACCCCATGGCGCTGCGCAAGCGACTGCGCCCGCCAAGGCAGCCCCGCCCCGCGAGGAGACTCCCGCAGGTTTGATCTATGGCACAATATTGGCGAATCTAGGGTTCTTTTTTTTCAGAGGGAATAGGGCCCCATCACAATCACAAATAACTGTGAAATGCGATCTTCTTTGCTGTTTTTGGGCAAAATTACCACTACCATACCATAATAACACTGATTTACCCTTAACTTAACAAAAGTACTTATTCTTTGGACGTCATTTAACGGGGCACTTTATAGCTAGTACATTTAAAACTATTTTAATTACCATCAGGATAACTATTTTAATTACATACAGGATCAAAAAATTGCAAACTTAAACATAAAATCACCAAAACATAGACACAGTGTGCAAAAATAACTTTTTCCATCTTCCGATCCTAGATTTATTTGAACCTCCAAGTTATTTTTCCGCAAAAGTTAAAAGTTCTGCTTACTTTGATATGTAAAACTAAGCAACAGGTATGTAAGACGTTTGGTTGTTAACTCACCCTATATTTATGGAGTAACCTGGATTTTTTTTGTTACTTTTATATGCCTTTGTAGATTAAACTAACCGGTCCAAGTTTATTTCAATTAGATTTTAATTAATTTGAAAGCACTTAAAAGGCTTCCTTCAGATCCATCTTTGGCGAAGCCCTAAGATAACAAACCTCTATTTCATACTAGTATATCCCTGTTTGGACTTACAGCAATATATGTAGTATTGAACTGTCAACTCTAATGAGATCATAAATAAAATAATATGTGTAAATAGAACATTATACTCTGAGATGATTGTCATTATAATAATACATTCCACATCAACTAGAATAATAATATGCAAATGGTTTCATTTGCCTTAATTACGTTTGCACATACTCCATTGGGCAAATTACAAAGGCGTTCATCCATTCCAGGCTTTGATCATCGGAGTACGGAAGTGTGGAACCAGGGCGCTGCTAGAGATGTTATACCTCCACCCTATGGTGCAGAAGGCATCAGGGGAAGTCCACTTCTTCGACAGGGATGAGAACTATGCGCTGGGCCTGGAGTGGTATAGGAGCAAAATGCCGATGTCTTTCAAGGGGCAGATCACGATAGAGAAGAGTCCTAGTTACTTCGTTACACCTGAAGTAAGTAACTTTTTACAGCTTTGTATGGTTTATTTTTAATTTAAAAATAAATGAGATAAATTAGTTCAGATTTCGGATGTCAAGAAATAATTATCGTACAATACTACAGCTACATTTTAATCGATATTCCTAATGCGATATGTAGGAACGAGTATGTCTGACCACTTGATAACAGTTTGAACGATTTGAAAAGATTCGTATAAAAGAAAAAAGCGAGTCGTCTTCTATGACTGAAATCCTCGTGGGTGAAGCTGTAAGAAGGAGTTAAATATTTTATTTAAAACAGAACATTCTTAATTGTTTTAAAATCTTAAAATTATTCACATAGACTCCACGAAATAATATCTGTGATCGAGAAATTAATGTACTTACGTAACGTTATGACGTTATGATGTTTATGAGAGTCATGTCAACCGTAGCCTACGGCTGCTACGCCGTAGCTTGCTATACTACGAAAATATAGAAACGTCTGTCGTTAGCTACGAGTACCTACAATCTACATTCATAATACATACAAAATGTATTCTGTTTAGTTTGGGTTGATTCGCTTCGAAACAGGTATTTGATGTCGTACACATAAGTAAATTATTGTTTCTAGTTTGATATGTGTTTTATAATGTGTTTTGTAATTTAATATTCAACTGGACTTCTAGCTACGAGAAACAATTTAAGACAGAATCTTTAACAAACTGAAACTTGTATTTAACTACACATGAACATGAAAGAAATAGTCTTCTTTACATTATGTATTTACTATTTATTAGTTCGTCGAAACCGATTGATCCACGGCGATGAAGCCAATGCCTCAACGAACTAATGTTCGTTCTGAGAAATCATTTCAATGTAAATCAATTTACATAAATCTTGAATACTATACCGTTGTGATTTGAATCGCATAAGAGCTTCGTAGATAAACTTTATATGAGAAATCGAGTTCTTAGAAGCAATTTGGATAAGCCGCTCACTGATATGAATAAATTGTATAGTATAATAAGTTTAGTTAAATATTCCTACAATTACTTATCAAATGTTAGGATTTTCACCCTGCACAACTATTTACTAAAGTATGAATAACATTTAGAAATAGATAAGACGTGAGCTTTTATTTTATTGAGTCAAGTTGTAAATTTTTTTAAAGCTCGTCAATCAAGGCGTTGGCTGAATCTCTTTATGACCTATGCTGTTCCTAGATGAGAACACTAGCGGTGTCCCATATAATTATAAGTTTTACCAAAGCCCTGAAGGTTCGCAGAGTTCTCACATAAACGAAGTCGAAATGGTCCGTATTGATTCCCCCCTTAATACTAATATTACTAATACTTACAATATATACCCGAGCGAGTCCGAGCAATAACAAACTCCTCAGTGTGTCTCCTCCTCATAGCCCAGGAGCCAGCCATTCTTTTATCAGAACTGAAACCACTCTATAATGGTTTGAATGAACGTGTCTGAATCTTTTGTTATCTTCTGTTACCTACGATAGGTCCCCTAGCGAGTCCGAGCCATGAACTCGTCAGTGCGTCTGCTCCTCATAGTCCGGGAGCCTATGACGCGAGTCATTCTTTTCATACTATATACTTGAACGATTCTGAAATGGTTTGAAAGAACGTGCCTGAATCTTTTGTTATCTTCTGTTACTCACGATAGGTCCCCGAGCGAGTCCGAGCCATGAACTCGTCGGTGCGTCTCCTCCTCATAGTCCGGGAGCCGGTGACGCGAGCCATCTCGGACTACACTCAGTTAAGGAGCCGCGCCACGCCGTCGGCGCCCGCGCACCCGCTGCTGCCCGGCCATCCCGTGCCCGACGCGGCCAAGCCGTTCGAACATCTAGCTATCTCGCCCGACGGATCTATCAATGTTGCTTACAGGTAAGTTATTTATTTATTTCATTACAAATAATGCATTATTTTCTTCACAGCTTCTTTTTTTTCTCAGCTATTTTACACTCTTGAAAACATCTCGCTGACAAATTCCAGGATTTGCATAAAATATTAGTTATGTATCAACTAGGTAGGTAACTACTACTCAAGTCATGCTTGAAAGCTTGTACTATCTTATTTTGTTAATTTTAAAGTGAGTCACATGAATATTTCAATTTATGAGGATTTTCTAATCTAAACAACTTGATCCGAACACTGTTAAAAACGTACAATTCAATGAACAGGGCGCAAGCTTACTGAATCAAAATTATCTATTATTATTATTCATTGAGTCAGAATCAGAATAAAGAGGTTTTACTTTAATTAATTATACTGTATTATATATAGCGGGCTCACTGTTAATTACAATTTCTCCCAAGGGTGTCAATTATCAAATTCGCCCCAAAATCCAAATTGAATGAAGTACGTAGTATCATGGTAAATACAGCATCTTATGCCTAGTTGTAATCTCGTATTTTGCAACAAAAATACAGTCTCTTACCATACTGTACAATATGTATGACAGAATAATGGTTTCCACAGACCAATAGCGATATCCCTGTACCACGCGTACCTCCACCGATGGCTCGAGGTTTTTCCCCGAGAACAGATTCTGGTGGTGAATGGAGACCTGCTTATCGAAGACCCTGTACCGCAGCTGCGACGCATCGAGAAGTTCTTGGGCCTGGAACACAAAATTGGTAAGTACTAAAAAATAATGCTCATTCAACTGGCAAAAATGTTTACAAAATAAAGAATAGATCAACGGTACCTTTGTACCTTGTCTTAATGTAGGTAGTCTAAATTCGTGCCCGAACTATAGAGTAAATAAAGAAACTTTCAAAGGAAATTTCTTTGTCGAAATCATTAAGTAACCTCCATACCTAATTGAAAACTAGTTCTTTTGTGCCTGTGTCTATTTGGCTGTATTTTGCTCTAAAAGAAAGATTACTTTGTTGTAATATAAAATGGATTAAAAATACATCAGTAGTCGGTACATAACTGAACTAGTTATTTTTTGCCTTTGTCTATTTATACTTCTATATCTTGCGCTGTAATAGCTAAAGAGGTCCCTTTTCATAACAGGAAGAAAAAACTTCTACTTCAACGAAACGAAAGGGTTCTACTGCTTGCGTAACGACACCACGGACAAATGCCTCCGTGAAACCAAGGGACGGAAGCACCCTCGCGTAGACCCAGCGGTGGTCACCAAACTCCGCAAGTTCTTTATCCAGCACAACCAAAGGTTTTACGATCTAGTAGGAGAAGACCTCGGCTGGCCAGAGGACTGAATATAAAACAAACGATTAAAGACCCAGAAGCAAAGCGAATAAAATCCATTTCGAATTTACCAACTTGACTACTTTTTAATTTCATGCCGAAGGCAATGCAACTTCGTATTTATGGCCAGTACTCTGCAACAAAGATCGCATTTTATTATTGATTCTCACAAAAACAAATGAACAATCGAATTTAAATTTTAAAATAGGAACACAGATTTAAACCTGGCATAAATTGGATTGAATCGTTCGCTAAGCTTCTAGGTATTTGAATTCGTTGGTAATGCCGCATTTTGCGCATCCCAGGTGCATGCACCATGTTGTGATCTAATACATATCAAAGTAATTTACACATATCAATAAAACATATCGTAGCTAGTAAGTTTTTTAAATCGTTTATGTATACATGTAGCATATACTTAGTATAGGGCATCTGGAATAAATTTATTTATAGCTAATTCATCGTACCTACTCAAGTAGGAATTGTTTTCGATATTAAAACATTACATTGCGTTGTATAAAGCGTTACACTTTATTTAGGTTGCCTACCTGTGTGAAAGAAAAGAGGGAACAACTGAAAATTTATGAAAGATAAAGATTTAGAAATTTGTTTAATGGTAGGCAAAGATTATTGTTGTTTTCAAGTTATCATGATAGTGTTTTTCACTGGCATTATTGCACTGATTTGTAAGACCGACCCACTGGAACCCTGAGCAATATATTTTTATATATATAATTAAGTATTGTGTGCAACCTTTATATTTATACAACGTTTATTATACAGATTTAATATTTTAACTGTTTGTGATGATAATTTCTTTTAATAGGATAAATTATTTTATATAGATATAGGTGTTCAGATATAAGTGTATAATGTAATAATAATATAAAAGATGAATGAATGTTGTAAATTTTTCGCTTTCTCTTTTTAGATGTCGTGTTTTGGTCAGTGTGTCTTTCATGTGTTTACGTTGTTAGTGGACGTGGTTTTCCCATATTACCTTAGGTATAACCCATACTTTCAAGATACAAAAATTGACAATTTAAGATAGCTTTTAATCGTTATAAAAATCTTATTTACATTAGATCCAAAACATGAAATAACACTATCGTCTAAAATCTAAATGTATATGACTATCCAAATTCTATAAAGTTTTAATTTGATGTGTGTGATGATACCTATTAATGCTGATTCTACTGAAAATAATAAGTTTAAACTACGGAGAGATATTAATATAAATTCGACGCGGGTTTTAGAAGTATTCTATTTAAGTAACGTAACGTCCAAGACTGAAGAGTTAGTTGAATAAGTCTAAGTAATACCTATTTAGCATAAAATGTCCATAGGTAATACGTAAGACAGAGGCCGCCACGCTTGCCCAGCCAGGCTGGGATGCGCGCCGTGATATACTTTATCGACGTCAAAATGTATGGGCAAAATCGATAAAATGGCGTGATAACCGCTTATCGTGGCGCGCATCCTAGGCCTACAGGACTCGACACCTTAACTTGGCACGACCCGGTAAAGGTGACCGTTCACTCTGTCGAAACTCGCGAATGTTCGCTCTGCCTTCATAAGTCAACATAAAGTACGTTCATTCTGCTCTGATATAGCTAAATCACATCTGAAATGTTGATTACTTAACAGTATTATCAAGTAATATGTAAATTGCTATAGAAAATTTACAAAATTAAGCTTTAAAAGCAGAAAGCTAACCAGACTACTACTTTATCTCCCAACCAACATAATGAATGAAACCCTTATTAGGAACCTTTTATAGACAAAAATAAACAGTTTTTAACACCAGGTCACCTAGAGAAAATGGGCAAGCGAATGATGACGGGTATTATTTTATGTTTAAAATAAAACAACGCACGTTACAAATTAATTATAAAAACTAATACAAACAACATACAACTTAATTAAGCGACACAACTTCTTTTTCACCGCTCTTGACTGATAAATTAGTGATGTTTTACCACACCTCTGTGATAATAAACCATACTCTTTCGCTCACACGAGTTATCTTAACTCGTAGCAAAATTTTAAAGAGCAGACATAAATCAATGATGTCTGTTTATTACCATCTATCTAGATGCTGAAATTCTACACTTCGACTCAGTAGAGTGAACGTTCACCTTTATCCAAAATTGAAAATGTAACTCACTGACGAGTTTTGTGTGACAATTCTAATTGATGCACGTTAGTTGTCACACAAAACTCACGACACGATATCATACGACACGGGTGATTAGTTCGTGCTAACTACTGGTTTTAGTTAAGTCAAGATGCACTTTTAAACTCGATTTAAGGCGAAGTTCTTTTACTAGGAATTTGCTTCCAATCCAAATTTCAATCAACGAATGTTTATATGTTTTTATAACCCAGTTTAAAGTACTTTAGACGCGTACGCGTATGTGAATAACTCCCTTTGTATGTAATGTGTAATAGTGAATAACACCTTACTTGATTATGAGCACTCGCTGCTAGGTTTGATGTATACAAGTTGCTTAATCTGTTAATTATTAAAATACCTATCCATTTCCTTAATTGCCTGTATAAAAAAGGTGCAATCAGCAAGATTTACAACTGTTATAAAACACAAAAAAAAATTGTAAAAAAAAAACTTGGATAATATTTTAGCAACTTGTATGTCAACAAGAATATCAAGCATATCAAAAATTTTCAATAATAGTTAAGTTTTTATTATAAGAGTTCTATAAGTTACATTTTGAAGTTAAGATATTTTATTTGTTTAGGACTAATTCAATAGTTGATAGATAATTTTAATCACTGTTAAATGTTGTGCACATTCATAAGGCGTAGTTAAATTTTTGATTAGGGCAATAATTTTATAGTAATTAACATTAATTTATTATGAATCAATTCAAAATATATTTATATTTTTATTGGGTAGAAAGAACTTTTTTCTACTTCTTTTGTGATATTTTTCATTATTTTTGTAATTGCATCTTTACCTATGGATTCTGATATTTAATTATGTTTTAAAAGTTTTAATTATAATACCTATATTTACACTAAATCAATTTTAAAAGTATTACCTAAATCTTAATGTTACCTACAATCCCTTGTAAATATCTTCTAACATTTCTTTCAATAAGTTAATTGTACCTACATCTTCAATAAAATATCCAAACTGGAATATTATGGTAAATTATTTCAAAAATATCCACATTCTCCTACATAATTAAAACCTGTTATTAGAAAAAGAAGAATTTCAACAAATAAACAAATTATAATTTTACCAAACAAATTCCACGAATGTATGATTTAATGGTAATTTATTCAAAAGAAACAATAATATTTTTAATAACAGTACAAACCATGGTAACAAAGTTTCAAATGCTTGGGTTTGCCAAGAATTTTACATAAAACAACTACCGAGGTAAACAACCGAGGCGCAATTGAGTTATTTAGTTACAGTTTGAAGCTTGAACTAAGGGTGCCGTCTCAGTAACAGCGGGAGCAAAAAATGTACTAAAACCAAATGGACAAGAAAGTAACGCTCTAGGAACAAGAAAATGATGCACGGCCTTGTATCACCGCAGAAAGATGGTGACATAATAATTTTATTGTCGATTACCCAAAGTTAAATGTCAATAAAACCTTCAGATTTCTCACTGCATAGACGACAGCTTATCAAGATAAACACTGTGACTTTTACTGTACCTACTGGGTGCTAAGTATTTTACAACAAAATGATTAGACGCGCAATATTGCTGAAACTAATTTCTGTCAGAAATCTCAGTAGTCAGGATCCGACTTTTATCAACGAGTTGCCTTTGTCTCTTCCGCGCATTGCACCGCTCGTCGTTCCGCGTTCCGCTGATATCGAGTACATCAAACTAACTTGGATTCAGTTCTAAACGAGGCGGTAGTGTTTGTCAATCAAATACACTGAGTTGTGAATGAGAATATTCAGCGGCTGAACTTTTATCGATTCGCTATTAGTAAAAATTTCGCCGTAACGCGAGGCGCGGCACCGCACCGCTCGCGTGCGATGATAGATATTTTTACATGTAAAGTAAGAACACGACGCAGCGACACCACTCCGGAGTCGTACCACGACCGCAATGCATCGTGCGTCCCTTATTAATAAACTCTGTCTGACTCTATCTCCCTTATTAATAAAAAGTTACACCCGGGATGAACATTGGATTAAAATGACATTTCCAACCTACTCGTAAATGACAATCTAGACCAGTGGGTCTAGACAAAGTGCAAATTATAATCGCAAACCAGTCGAAAAGTGGTCGAAAAGTCCCTTTTTTGTATGGAGTTTTGACGGATTCAATTTTCGATTCGATCAAAAAGTGCGTTTTGTCTAGGGGGGCAGAGTCCAAGTAGGGTGTAACTTTTATCTGTGCTTTTATTAATAAGGGGGTATTATGTTTAAATAGGTAAGTATAACAATGGTAATCATAGAATCCGCTTGAATTGGAGCATAATATTATGCAATGTCGGCTCCGAAAATAATATGATAGAAGGATGTTGTGTATCACTATATTGATGAAGATGGAGAAATGGTTTGCGAGATCAAAACAGAGGAAACGTAATGCAACTAACAAAAATCATTAAATTATTTAAAATAAAACATGTCATTTACTACAATATCGTCTTATTCTTACCTACACAATATCGTGAGTCGTTCAACTTTCTTAGAATGAGTTGTTAAGTAGCACAAAATCTGTGTAGGTACACAACATGAGGACATAAATTGTAGTTGCCCCAAGCCTCTGGACCCTGCAGCATCAATCACTCGCTTCCCTCGACGGTTACCGGAGGCAAATAGAGGTCACGGATGTAAGAAACATCACAGAGTATACAATAAGTATTTAAAGTGGGTAACTTGTAACACAAATATGTTTGACAAACCGTCAGAAGATGACGGTCCTCAATAATAAAAGTAATCTGCTAGTTTTAATGCTTTTATTAAATATACTCGTACACATAGCCTTTTAACTAATGCCAATTTTGAATCGCGTTTTGCGTATCACATCGCTTTCGAACTAGCCTTTATTACTCCATATATTATTTAAGCCTAGGTTGCATCATCTTACTTTAACTATGTATTACAAAATCTGTCAAACTCCATACAAAAACATCGATTAAATGTAGTTAAATATGGTCAAAGTTAAGGTACCTAATGCAACTGAGGTACGGACCTCCACCCACAAGGTGGACCGACGACATCATAAAGCTAGCAGGAAGGCGCTGGACGCAGGCCGCTACCAATCGATCAACATGGAAATCACTGGGGGTGGCCTATGTACAGCAGTGGACGTCCTATGAAATGATGATGATGATGAACTGAGGTAAGCCTTCAAACACCCTAATAATAACATTTTATCGTTTTTAGAAACCCAAATGGATAGGTCGCCAATCACCGTAAATATTTAATACCTTAAAAGGAATTAATCCACGTTTAGAGCGCCACGTTAAAGTTTACGCCGGTTTATATCACTGGCACTAGTCATTAATCTTAGTCACTACTTAGCTGATTCCCGCAACTTGGACGATGTTTTATTTTTTGAGGCAAAATCCTTCCTGAAGAGCACAGTTCGCGCCAAGAGAATGAGACAATAGTGTAAGTTTGATAAAATGTAAGTAAGAAAGTGTCAATAAAATGTGCAGCATTTGATATTAAAATAACAAATGCCCATTTTCACATGCAAATTTTAAGTGACCCCTTTGAAAACAAAGTTCCTGTTTTGTGTTACCATAGGGATCACTTAAAAATTAGGGATTAATTGTGACCGTTTTCACCACCATCAAAAGACACTAGAATAATCAGATGAATTAATTTAAACTTTAAAAAATTATTAGTTTTATTATACAACCTTTAGCATAGCGTTTATGCATAATTTAGCTAGCGAGTTATACACGAAAATAATAGCATACCTATAGCAAAATATGCGAGAATGATGACATGAGGACCTTTGGAAATAATCCTGATGACAGTGTTCCTCTGGTAAAAATAATCGTTGTGTGATTATTGATTACAATTGCTTTTTTGTGGATATAGGTATCTTCAGATATTTAAAAAAGCAATGATGGTGGTGGCTATTTTCAAAAAGCAATGGTGAACCATTGATCGTTGAAAACAGAATATTCCCCAGTTTCAAAAAATCTAGTTGTGTGCAAACTCCCGGTACATTCCCAGCTTCCTTCAGATAGCATCTACAGCATCAGAATTCAAACCGTTTAGCGTTGCGAAAGCTAAGCAAATGCCAGTACGGAAATACAATCCAATTTGTTCGAGCGGGAATTGTCTTAACGCTGCCACGCTGCTGCATTCGCTGCTCCATTGTGGAGATAATGGAGTAGATGGAATCTTAGTTTGACGTAGTTTTAATGATGACGTCATCAGAATTATCGGGGGTGCCAAATATAAGAGCAGGTTCAATTACAATCGTTTCTTAACTAAGTAATTGCGTGGTTGCTACGAGTTCGTTGGGATAACTTCATGATATTCTTAGCCTTTTCAATTTATTTTTAGTAACTTTTGATACCAACTTAATCATTATCATCAATTTTTGTAATGCATAGTACCTATTTGACGCAGATACTTGGTCTAAATACGATTGACGTCCTTCTTATACTAGGTACAGCGTTCTGGTCTGGAGCACAGACTGTTTAATTTGCTGATGAAATGCCGCATCGTAAAAAACGTAACCTTACAGTTAGGTTAACTCTTTGACTAATTTCCTAATAGGTGGGTACTTCTCATCGCCACGGTTCTCATCGTCACCTTCGTGGCGAATTTTATTTCTAACTTATTTCAACTTTTTGTAGACAAAAATTGTAGCGCTTGATGTGAAGATTGTATTCTCAGTAAATCAGTCAAATAGTGAGTCTCGTTTAGAAGCTTTAACGTTTTGAATTTTTTGATGCCACGAAAGTGATTCTGTACTTCACAGCAATAATTTTTTCAAACTTTACTACTGTAAATGACTCTTAAGTGTTTATAAAACATATATTTTGTCTTATTTTCATAGATAAATAGCAATAACATAATATTAATAGATACCTACTTAAATATAAGATACAATTTTACCGATTACGTCACCTACTAAGTTACAAGATTCTACGCAATTGGTTTTAAGGGTGACACTGGTGGCATTCTGAAATGCTAAAGAAGCAAAACACGGATTATCAGTACCTCAATAAAAAAAGAACTAACTGATTATTAGTCCCTCAACAAAAATATATTTTTTATTTAGGCCAGAGGGCCTCGTATTTTTGTTGTACAACTTTTAACTCAAACTTCAGATTAAATTTATCTTACCAACAGATACACAGTCACATATACAGACATACATACAGTCATACAGACAGACAACAAAAATACGAGGCTCTAATATTTTTATTGATGTACTGAACTCTACTTAGGCACCACGTATAATTTATTAGTTATTATAATATTATAAAAACATGAACACCAGTCACTATATTTGAAAATAAACCAAAGCAAGAAATCACTTTCGTGGCCTAAAATCACCTTCGTGTATAAAACACCACGAAGGTGATGCCACGAAGGTGACGAAAATTTTAGTTTTTTATGAATTATCCTTAAATTTGAATTTAACGGTTCAAGTCGAATACTACACAAATAAGTCTAACATGTTAAGTTTTTAATGGCAAAGTTTCAATTAAATTGTTTAAATTTTAGAGGTAGAAAATATTGTTCAAGCAAGCGACGGTATGTCTATGGATAATCACAAAAAGTTACGTATTTTTTTCGCGGAGTGACGATCGACCTATCTCACCTCCCCAATGGTCGAAGCGCGACTGACGTTAACCGAATAGAACGCTGTGATTGGTTGCTGGTGTTCGGTTTAACGGCAATCTTTATTATTACTCAAAATTTTACGTACCTAAAATCGTGTGACCAACGTATTTCGCTTTCTCAATTCAAAATAATTATAAGAAGATATTTTTTTGACTATTGTGTGGAAAGTATATTTAATAACGATGATTTTAGTATATGCTACACACAAATTGAATGAAAATTGTGAATGCAGTAACCAAATGTTTCATTGCAACCGAAGGTGTGACACGATGAGAACGCGAAAAATGACCCCGTTTTTTATCGTTTCATGTGATTTTTTCATATTATTTCTGCTTCTATTACGATAAAATTTATTTTGTATGTAGCTAAATAGATATTTCATCATCTGATTTCAAAGTTATTGTTCTAACTTATACCGTTTATGAACTATTATTGTGTGACCATCAAATTTGAGTGTAAATGAGAAGTACCCAGGTACCTATCATAGAGCAAGCTAATATTGCGGTGTAAAATCTAAAATAAAAAAACAGTAGTTTTGAAATGTAGTAACTGAATTTCTGCACTTTGAAAACACACTATCCAGTTCTAAATATACAGTTCCTCTGTGAAAAACTCGTCACTAGTTTCCAGCTTTTTGTTTCACACCTTCGTTAGAGTTGTTTGAAAAAGTGTCAAAAATTCGCTAGTGTTGTTACCCGGGGTGAAAGGCCGCAGACGACTGTTTGTGGGGTGAATTGCCGTTATCTCACATGTCGCTATGGCTATGGCGGGCACGACTCATGACCCCTATATCCGGAGACCAGGCTAAAGATCAGTTTAGATTGATGATATAAACGCTACACTGGAGTGGACTTTACAACCGTTTTATGACTTAATCTTCGATACAACTGGATGTGAGTTACATCCAATTGTGATGTTATAAATGACTCTTCTAAAGCAAGATTTAGGACTTATAATTTCAAATCAAGATATTGTGTTTCGAAAGAAAGCTTAACTTTTGCATTTTAAATTATCAACATACATATAGAATGCGGTGGATCATTTTATTAGATAGGTTCGAAGCACATGGACTACACGTCTAGATAAATACTGCGATATTAGGTATGTCTATTTAGTTTCCTAGCGGCCATTTTCTATCAATATTTAATGTATATTCTGATGTTGTCTCTACGTGGTTATATTTGTATAAGCTTATTTAGTATTCATTTTCATTCTAGATTACCAGTCTTCTTATTCCATTCGTTTTTGTAAAGCTCCGGCTGAGCAGGTCTGAATAAAAAATACAGCGCGCTGGATAAAAATATAAGCACTATTACTTTAACCCTAAGGCTGAGTTGCATCAACTTACTTTAACCGCAACAATAACAATAACCGGTACTTTTTGTACGGAGTTTGACAGATTTTCGAGGTTTGTTAAAGTTAAAGTAAGATTGTGCAACTCAGCCTAAGAAATGCACAGTTCCCAAAGGAGATCCGATTCTGCTTCGGTGACAAACAAAATGCCAGAAATAGGGATTGCTGCGTGTAAAATAATGGGTAAAAAAATAAAATAATGGATAAGAAAAACGGACACCTATATTTAGTTGCGGTCCACTTGGTTAGTTAATTCTAAAACTAAGGGATATTTTTAAATAAGGGAGATTTTCGTCGAAATTTCACAGAAGAGACTCACCTTTCCCGTAATTTTTCGTAATGTTATTAGATAGGTACCTACTCCCTGAAATTAGAAGTGACTCAATCTGTTGTGATTTGAAATAAAATTGGATAACTCATATTAACAGGTTAAAAAGAACAACTTGTATCCGTATTATTGTGATCAAAAATTTCAGGAATTAAATGGCTTTCCTAGTTTTCTGTAGGTAGCCAACTAATGGAAAGCCTTTTTACAAAAATAACTAAGCTCTGAACCTCCTTTGATCATTTTTCGTTTTCTTTTAGTTTCCGATTACGCCAAGTAGGTACATGACTCGTGTAATTCCTTGAAATTACGTCTAATCAGCCGTTGTTAAACAAAATCTTTTGTATAGAGAATTCAGAAAACCCAATTTTCATCACAAATGTTTAAAATTTTTTAGGAATATTACAATAGGAACTAATGTAATTACAACGAAATATACTACTATTTATACAAATGAGAAACATTATTTTGTTTACTAACAACAATTTTTATTAAAATGATACACTTTTTAAATTCTACTAAAAATTTAATTTTGTATGCTTTAAGATTTTAACTATAAAGGGGTCGAACTGGCCCGATAAAGCGATGTATCCCATAATTTGTTGTATGACAAAAGCATTGTATCTCTTGATTGATTCCATGATATCAAGGAAATACATGATTTCTTTTCTACCATACTTAGTGGTACTTCTAACGACTAATGACCGGTTCCATTGCAGAGTGAAATCACTCCCCGGCACTCGTACGTTCCGATAAGGAGTTCTATTAAAGTTCGATTTAACAATGCTATAGCTTCCACTTGTACGGACGACAGACCATAAAGCTGTACACTTTTGTTGCAAAATAGCCCGTATCACAACCATTTAAGATGCTACAGTGTTAAGCTTGATGTGCTTTCGTATGTGTCTGTGAAAAAGTTCCTAGTGAAGTGGAGTGAAAGAAAGACACGATTTATGCTTTTGCAGCTTGGGAGGTTAGATTTAAAGTTCATGAAAGTATTGCACTAAAATATACTATAAGATAAGTCTAACTATGAAATTGTCTCAAAATTATTTCAAGTAGGTACCTAATTAATTCAGTAACAATTTCCATTGCTAATTTGAATTTTGAAATTTAATTGCAAAGATCTACATCTATGAGTACAGGACGTGTAAAATTATAATCTACAATTTATTAAATGCCTAAAACTAAATCTTTAATCAAAATCAAAAATATTTATTCAGTTTAGACCACAAGTGGCACTTTATGTGTGCCGGATTATTAATGTAATCTGTCCTAAATCCAATTCTCTGATGAACTTAGTTGTAGTTTTAGACTAAGGCAAGGTAATGTCCTGACAACAACTAATTTTAGAGCAGACAAGTCAGTGAAATGTTTCAAACGACATCCACCCATAGAATGTGAAATAGTAGAGAAAAAACAAAGGAACGCATCGCGACTTTACTCACACACAGCGGACGAAGCGTATTCTAACCTGTGAATTTGACAATAAATGGTTTTAAGAATATAATATAATTACTTTATTCAGCATGTAACATTTAGAAAGAAAGAAAATACATTTATTTGGCACACTTAAAATTTTGGTGCTTACATATTTAATTTTACTGTAGCATGTTAAAAAAGCTTTTTACATTAATCATCATCATCATCATTTTAGCCACAGGACGTCCATTGCTGAACATAAGGCCTCCTCTAATGATTTCCATATGCCCGGTTGGTAGCGACCTCCATCCAGCGCCTGTTAACTTTGTGAGGTTCATTGTATTACGAAGCAGAAGTATTTGGTAATATTGAAAAAGGTGATTGAAAGATACGCAGACGAAGTCGTGAGCAAAAGCTAGTATACAAATAATACAATGTTTTTATTAAATAGTTGAATTCGGTTCAAAATTGGCTGTAAAATATACAATTTAAAGCGAAAAAAAGCTCAAAAATAATTATACCAATTGCAAGGCCAGGGTCGCAGAGGTTGCGACGTATGTTTTTCCAAGTAATTAAACGTCAAGTCAAAAGTTGGTTGGGCGCGGACGAGACAAATTTGCATTTGGCGGGTTGCCCGCTTCTGCCGCCCGCCCACAATCAGGGGTCGACAACTTTTTCACGACAAAAACGCTGAATGAAGAATTTGCTTTTTGCCGCTTTGGTGTATTCGTGTATGATAATTTGCAAATATTTGTTATGAAGTAGTAGAGCGTATAGCTTTCACAAATGTTTTACGATCTCGTTCAACTGTTTTTATCAATATGGCCGTTATTTTTAAGCCTTATTATTATAAAAGATAACACAAACTAAAAAAAACTATTTACGCGAGGTCACTCTAGTAAAAATAATTTGAATTAGTGACGCCATAGAAACGTTTGGCGCCTCGGGTCAGGATTGGCCCGAATTGATTAATGTTGCGATTACCGGCGATGGCTCAACTCATTACGAGGAATTATGCTAATTATTTGTAGCTATCGTTTCAATTAGTGCGCTCATGATTGATCGCTCTGAAATATTTAAACAAGTTTCGGCTTGATCAAATAAGTGGTTAGTTAAAATTGCTCCGATGTTTATGTTACGTGGTTAAAACGTAGAATAATGGATTGAAATATTCGTGACAATTACTATTTATAAACCTGTAGCTTAAAATTTAAACATAGCTCAGATTTCCGACCATGAAGGGTTAATGGAAATAGGAAATACGATACGACGACACGATAGGTAGGTACCTCTATATTTCAACATTCATTTTATGGGTTACAGTATGTTCAGAAAATTTACTCACCAATATTATAAATATTAAGATTATAATTGACGCCAACAGTTTAATTAAGGTTCTCTGTTCTGGGAATTATCAGAGCTCACGACGATGCGTCGACCTGAATGAAAGCTACAAGCTTAGGTTCGACTGCTGACAAAAGACTGCGACTAACGCCCGTAATTCACAAACGATGCTTGTTTAAGTGAAGCAGAAAATCGAACGCACAGCGTTGAACAGAGCTCTGTGATTGGTTCGTGTGTGACCCTGTGCGTCTACGCGCACTGTGAGACCTCATAGTAATGTTTGTCAATACGGGCGTAAGTAGTTGTAGTCGACAAATTGTACGATTGGATACTTTACCGTCTTTTATTTTATTATTCATTGGAATACAGTAAAACAAGAATACATTGGTATTCTTGTTTTACTTTTAATCCTTTAACAGGAAGGTAATTTAAATAAAAAATCTAAAATGAGGTAGCTGCTTTTAATTTATATTGTCTTTGCGAATAGCCCATATTTTAAAAGGATTGAAAGTGTAGCTTTATTGCACAAGGAAATGAAAACATTATGAACGGAAGAATGGCGCGAATGATATTAGCTAAGAAAATAAATTGTGGCAGACGTGAGAGAAATGCTTTAATTAAGCTCCCAGGCTGTGCTTTTAATTTTTTAGAGGCCATTCGAAATACACCAGATTAAATTTCTGATGGAGACGATTGATCATTGGGGTCAACGATTGGTTAATTATGATTAGCTTTGACTTTAATGTTGGTTACTTATCGACCCGAGACGCGACGATTTCATAGTTCATTCGTTCGTTCGTTTCAGCCAAATTAATGACACTGCTGGACAAAGGCCTCCCCCAAGGAAACTACTGAAAAGTATTTCCAGACATGAACCTATGGATCAGATCTTTTAAAAATATTTATAACTACATATTTTACCTTAACTACACCCCATATCTTAACCCTTATTGCTTTCCCAATATCAACTGCGTTGTTGCAATTTCTTTTTTAAAGGCTACCGTTTCAGAAAGATGTCGCATAATATTTTGATCCCAAAACACATAAGCAAATAGGACATGTCTGAATAATCTTATGACCAAAAATTGCCGTATACTATAAATTTTAACTGGTTTTAATCACACAGTTAACCTGAAAATGTTTTCGTGTGAATGTTTAAAGGCAAAAACGTCCTGCGCTCGATTCCCGCGGGGGTGACTATGCAAATTTGTCTCCGTTTTCCTAACTTTTGGTTTTGAAACTTTTTGCACAAAGTGCGCGCATTTCTCTCTAGGTGACAAAATAGAGCATGCCAACTGACTGCGGTAGTTTTAATGTTAAATTATTTTGCATCTGAAGAATAAATAATTACTTTTTAGTAGATTTCCTGTCATTTAATCTAAGGCGATTGTAAATAAAATTGAGGCTTTAATTATGATATTTAATAAAATGTGTTTTTGTTAAACGTGGTGAGGAGACTTATTTTCGACGAGGCAGAAATGGTTTGGGGCTACTTAATTTTTTTGTGAAAATCCCTAACTGACTGTATTTTTTAAGACAGTTCACCTGTAATTAAGTAGCTTTTTCTTTTAATTAATTAGCTATACTGCTATTTTAAATATACGTGCCTTACAGACCGCAACACAGTCTAGGATTAGTCTAAGCCTTGGATTAAATCATCCTATAGCTGACAGTTTGTTTGCAGTTGATTGTCTGGCTAATCCTGCAGTGCAAGTCTTAAGACTAGACTTTAGACATAATTCATACACAGTAGACAGTGTGGTTTACTTTGGTTAGTGGTTCCCAACCTTTTCTGGACTAGGGATCCCTTTGATTTTATTATTAGCAGGGAATATTAAAAAAAAGTCCTAAACTTAAACCAAAAACCATAAAAAAGTAATATAAAAAAGAAGACATATTCAATTTGAAAACCGAATACCACATCAATTAAGTATCATATTCTTCTGTACAAGTTCGGTAATCCTAGGACTACATTACATAAACCCTCTCAAAAGCACGCTCACGAAATTTTAAAACGTTTATGGACCATATTTTAGTTCATGCGGACTGGTGTGGTCCGTGAACTACTGGTTATACCACCGCTGCAACTCCTGTGTATCCAGGATCTACAAAAAACCCAACTAATGGACCACTGGTTGAGAAATAGAGTTTTTTTTTTTTTTTTTTTTTTTTTTTTTTTTTTTTTTTTTTTTTTTTTTTTTTTTTGTAAGTAAGTGCTATTGGAATGCACTTGCAATTGGAGCTAGTGGAGTACTCCAATTGCAAGGCAGTGATTGATATTATAAATGCATAATTGTTTAAGTTTTGTTAAAATCTTTTAGACTGCTAACAATGTATGATACGTAGACTTTAAAGCTTTTTGTTGTGTCTTCTTTACTGGTAATTTCTTCGAGATTATAGGGGTTTATTCTTAACAAACGGGAAGTGGTTTCATGTGCGAATCTTTGTGTGGTGAATCTAGGGCACTGAGTAAGTAGGTGTTCCCAGGTTTGCGGGGTTTGGTCGTCGCAGGGACAGCGGTCATCTGCGACGATATGGAAACGGTTTAGGTATGCCTTGTGGTAACCATGGTTGGTTAGCAATTGGGTAATGGCAAAGTCCGGCCGAATGATCTTTAAGAACTGCTGCAAGGTGTCAAAAGTTGGCAGGAGAGATCGGGTATGGACACAGGTGTTCGGGTCCATATATAAAGTTTCAGCCGACTCTTTGCATTTTTGTCTGTTTTGGTGTTTTACGAGGCTGATGGGTACTGCTTGAAAGTCAGGTGTTTTTTGCAGTCTTCCAGCGGCCTTAGCTGCCGAATCTGCTTCCTCATTGCCGTCGAATCCAGCGTGGGCCTTAATCCACGCGAATTCGACGGTTTGGCCAGATGAACGGGCTTGGTGTAGACTTTTGTGTATTCTGACAGCAAATTGGTTGTGACTGCTGCCATTTTGCAGCTCTGTAAGGCCAGACTTGCTGTCGGAAAGAATTAGTACGTCCGAGAGATGGTGGTCAACAATGTGTTTGCAGGCCATTTGTATTGCAAGCATTTCCGCCTGAAATACCGAACAGTGGTCATGAAGCTTGAACTTCTGAACGACTGTTGGTTGGGTGTTGGCGGAATCCTTGATGACAAAGGCGGCTCCGACACGATCGTCCATTTTGCTTCCGTCCGTAAATATAAGCCAGGCGTGATTGGCGCCCGCTTGAGTCAGCTCGGATGTAGAAGTAATTTCTTCAAACCGTATGCCGATTCTCTCAGACGGGTGGAGTAATTTGGACGGAGGACATGGACTCTCGAGATAGATGTCATGGGACAGAAAGGAAGTAACTCCAGAGAGCTTTGAGGTTTCAACATCGGCAACCATGGCGACTTTGGCTGGAAGCGGGGTAAGCTGCGCAAGGGATATTGCTGTAGCGGTGCTGACAGTTCTGAAACCTCGAATTATTTTAATAGCGAACAGCCTTTGAACGGAGAGGAGACGCTGGACGATATATTTGCGTCTAATGGCGGGGGACCAGATGCCTGCCCCGTAACAAATTATGGGCTCTATGACATGTTCGTAGATGGTCCGAACGTTGTCTGGGTGGACGCCCCAAGTTGGTCGAATAAATAGGCACAGTTTGCTATAGAGGGCCTTCACCTTGTCAATGATGTAATCGACGTGCTTGGAAAAGGTGAGACGCTTGTCGATTATGATGCCTAAGTACTTGATGTGGTCAGTGAAAGTGAGTCGGCGACCCTTCATCAGTAATCTACATTTGGTGGCTTTTTTGGTGAAGGCGATGGTTTGGGTTTTGTCTTGGCCAAACTCCAGCTTGACGCTTTCGCCCCAGCAAGTAATTTGGTCTAATGCACGGTTGACTATAGTCTCCAGAGTATTACGACATTTAGAGTGGGCAATCAGGAGAATATCGTCAGCATACGCCTGGATATGGCATCCCTCCGGGAGGGATGTTAAAAGGAGTTGGTCCAGTAAGAGGTTCCACAACGTGGGACCAATCACCGACCCCTGGATGCATCCCCTGGACATGGTTTTACTGACTTGGCAGTCAGAAAATTGTATGCTGACTTTTCGCTCCTCAATGTAATCAAGTAAGATGTTATATAGGTTGCTGGGACACTCAGTTTCCCGAAGTCTCCGAAATATAGCCGGCCACCAAGCTCGATCAAAAGCAGCCTTGATGTCCAATGAGACCCCGAGCACCTGCTCGCCCCTGTTTTTGGCGGTGTTGATTACATTGAGGGCATTGTTTATAGCAACGACAGTCGATCTTTGATTTTTGAATCCATATTGGTTAGACGGGCTGTTATTCGTGTGCTCCAGGTGGTGGTTGAGCCTGTTCGTGATAAGTCGCTCCAATAGTTTGCCAAAGACATTTATCAGTCCAATCGGACGGAAGCATGAAAGTTTATCGTAGTTGGGTTTGCCAGGTTTGGGAATAATTTTGGCAGTTGCGCGTTTCCACGTAGTAGGAAAGTGTTGTAGACGCAGGCAGCAGTTCATCAGACCGCAAACCTCCGCAGGGAACCAGTGAGCAACCTGGAGGCAGATGTCAGAGGTAAGATGGTCTAAACCAGGCGCACGCTTATGATTCATACCCTGCAGACCTTCCTTGATTTCTATGTACGTGAATGAGGGTTCCAGTGGGGTGTCAGGTGTGGATCTCATAAATGTTCTGGCGGACATCTGTTCTGGAGTATAGTCAGTAGTGTCATCAGGGTAGAACTGATCAAGGAGCGCCTGTGCTGTGTCTTCAGTACCACTGGTGTAAGTTCCGTCATCCAATTTCAAAGTAGACGGTGGTTGGACGAGTGGTCGTGTTTTGATTATTCTATTCGTGACAGACCAGACGTCTTCTTTCTTCTGTCTGCCGCAGAACTCACGAAAATGAGCTGTCGAGGCGGCACAAAAAGCGTCCGAGTATTGACGTCTGGCTCTGTCGCGGTCAGCGATCAGAAATAGAGTTTAGACAGTGTAAACTGAGACCGCCGAGTCCGACATTATGCAATATCGTCCGCATACAATATTCATCACCCGGATTCGTCCTAATGAGGGAATGTATTCCGAGTTTGCGGACAAAGGACTGCAGAGCCAAAGCTTGTAATTGTCACCGGTATTAATTTCTATCTGTAACCGAGTCACTGGGGAAGTGCTCGCATGCATAATTTAAAAGACAATGCAACTGATTGTGCTGTACCAGCTCTTCTAAGTTTTTAATCAACCTTTGTTCTCGAGTAGACACTTTGGTAAACAATATTGTTGATCAATATTTCTTACACTTGTTCTTTTTAAAAAGTAAATAAATTACCAATAGTTGAATGGACGTACGAGTGATATTGTCGGTGTTGATGGTAGTCAGCAAAAATGATCACCGTTTGTTTTTTGTTTCTGTATTAGTTAAGGTATACAAGTGTAAATGTTAATGTATGTTTTAAATTCAATAAATTATTTGTATTTGTATTAACCCCTTGTTAGTTGAATATGCTTGTGTTACGAATGGGTTCATTACATTAGTCGAGTGGCGGCCATTGAGTTATAATGTACTACGTAGTAATATTACTTCAATGGTGGCGGCAGGGATCGAACTCGCGTTCCTCGGATCACGAGTCGGCCAGTCCAACACCTTCACAGTTCGGCTATCGTCGCTTCAATAGAGAGAGAAACTACATAGATATAGAAAGTAAGAAAGTAACAACTTGTATTAAAAGAACAGCAACCTGTATTAGATATGTCCACCCAGATATAAATACAGATTTTATTTTAACAATAAACGAAGAGAATAGAGACATTGTAAGATTGTAACATCGTCTTACATAAATTTGCTTCAGGCTAAGAACTGACTCTATTGCAAGAGAAGTAACAATACTATGTTTTGATTGCAACATGCTCCACGATGAATTTGCATAGTAAAAATAAATACGTATTAATTTCCAAACAAATAAGACAAATTAACTTTAAAAGGACCAAACCCAACTAAAACAAAATAATTCTAAACAGGTAAACAGCATGTGTGCAAAACGTGCAAAAAATTGAAATTGAAATAAAAATAAAAATGAATAATGATTTGTGGTTGAGATTTAGTGTTATTTCGGTTAATTGCACTTGTAACACTAGAGCTACAGCAACGTATGGTGTCAACCTTATAAAATTACAGGGGTATTTTTTACGGGTATACCTTTTAGCCTACTGCACGCCCTTTTATGTACTTTGCACACATAAGCCTTGTTTTTAGTTCAGAATACCAAAATAACCGTACAGTTCCATGAAGTTGCCCTACTTATCTATATTTACTATGGACCAGAATCCAAATGTAGGTAATACTAATAAAGCAAGTAGAACAAGTTTCAGACAAAGGGTTAAGTTTGAATTATAGCCGCAGTCGACGTACATACAAATGCGTTTGCTTTAGCTAACGTTCGTTGCAATACGAAGTTCCATAAATCAAAATTGCTGCTTTAATTTAAATACATCTTGGGGAAAACCCTTGCTACACGTATGGTTATTCTTATTAGGTAAATCTAATTTTATCCTTGTAAAGAAAAAAAATGGTATTTTATAAAATATCGTTAATTGCTTAGGTACTTTTAAAAAATGTCCTTACGAATGAAATTTATCACAATTTTACTCAAATTCACACATCGTATCAAAAAGGTATACTTGCATTAATGTCACACCCACAGAACATAGAAAGAAGTCACACCTAACATAGAGACGTATCGAATTTATCACAAAATAGAAACTGTAATAAAGTTACGATGTCTAAAGTATGTATAGAGACCCCGTTTGTGGCCACTGTGTTTATTTTGGCTACAACATTAAAATGAGTGTCAAAAATACCGTAAAATTAAAAATGATTTCATAAATAGTTAAAACTGAAGATCTATTAATTACATAATATTATTTTTAATTTCATTTTGCTTTAAGAGCATAACAGTTAAATGATTTAGAGTGGCCGAAAACGGTGTAAAGATGGCAAAAACCGGTAATTCTATCCTACATTGCATTTGAAGCCAACGCATTTCGGGAGGCTAACACGATCGCGATTTACCGCGACTATACTCGGCCCAAAGGCTCGTGGCAGGCAGGGCCATAAGTAATTTTTGAAACAGTGATGCACGCTCGCCAATATTTTATTAATTATCACGTATTATAATCAACGCTATGCCTGCCTCTGTGTGACGTCACCCCCAGTGCGAGTGCGAGAGAAAACGTGATATGCACTGTTTTATTATGACACCGCCTGCCACGAGTCTTTGGGCCGAGTATAGCGAAGGGAATAAACGAAGTCTTCCACAGAACTACTTACTAGATAACGTCAGCCTAGATTTATGGGACTATAAATTCCATTAGGGCCCAACGCCACTGTAATATTCAAGTGTGTCATATTCACGGAACTTCGTATTATTGTCGTCACGTACCGCATTTGTATGTTGTATTGTACCTATGTCAAATGGCAAACAGGACATGCATGAAATCCCTAGGGACTCAAGTAGAACGGAGTAGCTTCATGCCTGTACAGTCGACTACATAGATCATCCCTTTGTGCCTTTAATAATAAAAAGTTACACGCTTGTTTAAAATGACATTTACATACTAAACTTCACGTTAAAATGATTGTGTAATTTTTATTAGTAAGCATGTTTACTACAATCTACAAGGTTCTTGTACATTTATTTTTTTGTCTTGTGTTGTATCTATCTAGGTACATAGAGGTATACCTATATGAATGTGCTTTAAGTTTCGAAATAAGTTACTATAGAAGCCCATATTATCTTAACATTGATTGCAACATTAGGTATTTTATTATTTTTTTGAGATGGACTGTACCAACTCTACTCGCTGTTTTCGGTCCACGAATTTTGAGTAAACTAATATCAGAAAATTAAGTTTCGCTTTGTAATTGATCCTTAATCAAAGCAACAGATAATTGCTTTATTTGGCTTCCTTTGATTAAATTATCACTAAGGCTGGGTTGCACCATCTTACTTTAACTTTAACCAACAAAAAACACCAGTTATCGTTATAATTACGGTTAAAGTAAGAGGCTACGGCCGGATACTCGGGCGATGACGGAACGCCGCGGAGGTTTTAGTGGGTCTTTTTCAGGGCGCCGGGAGGCCCCCGGCAGTGGTGAAGGTGCGCAAAGCATTTTCACCCCGTCAAAAAAACAGCCTACAAATGTTAATCCTATAATCTGTCGAATGTAAAACAGTAATACAAAAGTCAACAGCTGCACAAATCCTATAATGCTCTTATCCATGTGAGTGTGTGTCGAACAAACAAACACACAGAATGCACTGCGAGTATTTGCTGACTGCGAGCGACGCAAAGCACCGCTGGCTACTGGTACCACCATTTAAACAATAGTCTTAGCTAGCAGCTAGGGCTCACAAAACCGCAGAGATTTTATAAAACCTTTTCTGACTAATCTCACTATCTATAAACCAAATTTCATCTATATCGGTTCAGCAGTTTAAGCGTGAAGAGGTACCTATGGATGAATGGACGTTTAATGACTCAAAATCGAAAAAACCGAAAACTTGGTTTTGCCAAATCTGCAAACCGGTTTTGAAAAATGGCACGAAAACAGAACAGTTTTTTCGGTTTTGGTGAAACAGCCCGCTGGTAGGTAGGTATTGGCTTTATTTTAATAGGGGTTTTTTTAAACTTTAATGCCAAAACAGTACATAAGGCGAACTTAATGCACTAAAGGATTTTCAACCAGTTTACCTTTGGATTGAGCAGAAAAGAAATTTGTTTGGCGGTACTTCTAGTTTCAACATAATTTGTTACAATAATGTTATGCATTAAATGTAGATAGGTAGGTCTGTCTATATATAGTATAGAAGTGTTTAAACATCTGCAAAGTGCTCTTAGTGACTGAGGCGCTGTCCGTTAGAGACTGCAGAGCTGGCAAGCTCTCGGGCTAGGAATGCAGGCTTCATTTCAGTGAGCATGTAAATAAAGCACTAGGTATATACAGGGTGACGCCGATTTTCACTACTGTATTATTTTCAAATTAAAAGGCAGTAAACATGCTCGACGTACTTACATAAACAATGTGCTCCTTTATGAGGTTTACGTCCGTCCCGCAGTGGTCAGTAATTGGTTGAATGATTGATGTTATGCAGAGTTATTCCATACCTACTTAATATTATTGTACCCACACACTATCCTATGATATCACATCAGATTTAATTAATTTCCTATCATTATATCCTATCACAGATTCTATGGAAAATATTTCAAAATTGTACGTCGAAAAATAACACATGCGAACAGCAACGAAGAATGAGAAAACAATCCACCCTGTATTTCCGTACGAACCCAAACTAAGGCCGAACACATATTTGGCATGGAAAGTTCGCAGGCGAAAATACAAGTTCCCGACACAGTTGAGACATGCAGATCGCCCAAACTGAACTTGCCCCCGCCCAAACAGAACTTGCTCCCGCCCAAAATTCCCGCATTATCTATTTTATTTCATTTTCCTTCTCAGTTCCTTTCCGATTTCCCGGTAGGCTTGGGAAATTTTCCTCAAGCAATTTCCCTTTGTTTATATTTTCTACCTGACTGTAGGCATTTAATTGAAGAGGCAATGTATACCTACGAACGAGTTATTAAAGTTTGTTTACCTAAACGAAACGTTCCGTTGCCCGTACAGAAAATAAATATTACAGGTAATTTATTCGTTTGCCAAGAATAATAATTAGGTCTGCCTTTCTTGCTACAAGCGCTGTAAAAATTAAAATTAGTATTTAAAACACAAATGAAAATGAGCAACAACGCTGGGAAAAAAGTGCTTCAGGCACTATTAAATTAGGTACTAGTAATTGGGGTATTTTATTACCTGCGGTATTACTCTCTATTCATCACTATTAATGTAAGAAGGTACTTACTTATTTGATACTTACCTCAACATTTAGATGTCTCAACTAATTTAGCTCAAAGTCTAAGATTTACTCTCAATTCAGAGCAATTCAGGAACCAAAATCTGTTAAAGTTCTTACATAACTAGATAGTGAGCTTGCTCAGCTTAAAACCTCAATTTAGAAACGGAATATTATTTATGATGATTAAAATAAAGCCGAGATCCCATACCTACTACATACAACACCTATAAGTGAAACATAGAAAAGTAAAAAAATATATTTTAGTAGGTAAATTCACCTGGACAAAGGTAAGTAAACTATATTATAAGGTAAACTTATAATGTAAACTTTAAATACCAACGCAAATGAAAGCATTTTGCTCCAAATGAACACGTTCACAAAACCAATACGAACGTACAAATCTAGTTTAGAATCAATTAGCAGGAGACTGTTTTGTTAACTAGCTTATAAATGAACGGCATCTACAGTAGGGACCGAGCGAAAATATAAATCATCAAAATGGCATATGAAGTTGAAAAATCAAATGGGAATAAGTTTGTATAATTTCTAACTTGACACACAGTTCACAATCACTGATTACCATAACTTTTCTTTTGCTAGAGAAAGAATCGTAAGATTTAGCCGTGAGTAGGTTGGTACTTACTGGCTATCTGCACTTAGTATCTTTGGTATCACACTGGGAGTTGTGAATATTGTTATGTTTGTAAGCATTAATTAAGTACCTATTTATTTCCCATTCAAAGAAGTTGTTATTTAACACTTTAGTTATATTAAGGATTTGTATCTTTGCCAACAAACAGGAAAGATTCTTATATCTTAGGGACTGGAATTCGCTGCCTGCTGCTGCCTTTCCTGAACACTAAATCCGGGCCTTTTGAAGGCGAGAGTGAATAGGCACTTACAGGGCAGATATTTTACGTACCATCTAGACTGCATCTCACTTAACACCAGGTGCGATTGCGGTCTAATACCTGCCTTGTCATGCATAAAAAAACTGTGGAAAGTTGAAAAGGTTTTCGCACTGAAGCAAAGTCGGATCACCGTAGCCGTGTGCAATAAATAAGTGGTGCTACTGAATGTGTGTATGTTATGAAACTACGCAGCTGACACTATCAGGCATTAAGGCAAAGCTATCAATCTTGCTTTTAATTCAAATCCAGCTGGAGCTCAGGGTAATTGAAAACACAACAGAACCTGATATAAGTCTTTGTTCATTAATAAAGCAGATAGATATACACTTGCGAGCAAAAGTATGGAATCACTTACATGAAGTTGTTTCCACGCGATCTTGTGTACTAACCAATTTGTTAGTAACAAAAAAAGTAGCACCATTTTAAAAATTAAACTTTTAACTTTAAATTGATACCAAATTCATTTAAATCACACCAGTATTTAAAAAGATATCCCGGCTGATGTGAAGAAGTAAGGAAAAAGACATGTATCAACTGTTTGATACGTCGCGAGTTGCGGCCTATTTACCCCCCATAAAAGCAAGTGTTTTCAGATTTTTGCTTTCACACGTTGATCCATACACATCTCCGCTTCTTTTGACACTTTACCTGGGATTCTACACCTTCAGAAGCAGCACAAATCGTTGCATTATTGCAAAAAGGGCTCAGCCAGCGGGCTGTCGCACGTCAGCTCCACATAAGCCAGTCCTGAGTTTCGAAAGTTTGAAGGCGCTTTCAGGATACCGGTGGCTTTATCCCGAGACCAAGTTCTGAACATTGCCGGTGCACATCGCAGAGGGAAAACCGTTTTTTCATGTCAACTTCTCTACGAAATCGTCATTTGACTGGTATCGACGTCCAGCAAGAGCTCAGAAATGTTCGTAGGATAGCTGTTAGCAAGTGGACAGTTTGTCTAAGATATAAACAACAGAATTTGACTCCAAAAAGGCCTGCCACAGGCTTGAAACTGACGGCAGGTCACCGATAAGTACGCTTTCAATTTGCTCCTACACATCTCGATGGGAAGTCGAGCAAGCCACCCCCATAAGCCAATGTTTTAGCGAACCAGCACTGCACAAATCGCTCCCTAGGCCGTCTATTGACCCGACCTCTTCGATTGCTGCACAGCAAAAACATTCTGCATTCATCGGAGAACAAAACTCGCCTCCATTACTCGCCTTCCGAGTGCGACCTAATTGAAAGCGTGCTTGTCGGTGACCTGCCGTCAGTTTCCAGCCTGTGGCAGGCCTTTTTGGAGTAAAATTTTATTGCTCATATCTTAGACGAACTGTCCACTCGCTAACAGCTATCCTACGAACATTTCTGAGCTCTTGCTGGACGTCGACACCAGTCAAATGACGATTTCATAGAGAGGTTGACATGAAAAAACGGTCATCCTTCTGCGATGTGCACCGGCGCTGTTGAGAACTTGGTCTCGGGATAAAGCCACCAGTCTCCCAAAAGCGTCTTAAAACTTTCGAAACCCAGGACTGACTTATGTGGAGCTGACGTGCGACAGCCCGCTGGCTGAGCCCTTCTTGCAACAGTGCAACGATTTGTGCTGCTTCTGTAGGTGTAGAATCCCAGGTAAAGTGTCAAAAGAAGCCGAGATGTGTATGGATCAACCTGTGAACGCAAAAATCCGAAAACACGTGCTTTTATAGGGGTAAATAGGCCGCAACTCGCGACGTATCAAACAGTTGGTACATGTCTTTTTTCTTACTTCTTCACATCAGCCGGGATATCTTTTTAAATACTGGTGTGATTTAAATGAATTTGGTATCAATTTAAAGTTAAAAGTTTAATCTTGAAAATGGTGCTACTTTTTTTGTTACTAACAAATTAGTTAGTACACAAGATCGCGTGGAAACAACTTCATGTAAGTGATTCCATACTTTTGCTCGCGAGTGTAGATTGCACAAGTCGGTTGCGTATCGAACAATGTCAGCTGTTGCAAGTTCTAATCCCGTCGGAAGCAAATGTGTATCATGAATGCAAGAATTTAATTATAATTATTTATTTGTGTCTATTCAATTATATTTAAATCTTCAAAATACAAATTGTTTAGTTTACGTACAAAAAAATCGGCCAACTGAAATTAAGGCGAGAAAAAAAAACGGCAAAAAATCACTTTCGTTGTATGTAACATAAAACATCATCTGTGAAATTTTCAACTGTCTAGCTATCACGGTTCATGAAATACAGTCTGGTGACAAGCAGACAAACAGATGGCCAGTGGAGTCTTGTAATAGGGTCCTGTTTTACCCATTGGGTAAGGGATCCCAAAAAAGGGAATAACAAAAACTCAAACAGTGAACTCAAGTCGCTATGTCGATCCCTATATCATTAGTCTTTTTTCCCGGAAATAAACACGGCGCTTTTTATCTTCACCTTTTTTCTATCCAATTGAAGATAGTATACCTATATAATAATGTTATTACAATAAGTATATCGTTTGTTGTAGTGTTTTTTACCTTGATCCCAGCTTTACAAGAGTTTCAATGGAGGAAACGAGATAATATATTAAATATTATGTGGGATGTAAGTACATACCTACTGAGAGATGTGGATTGCATCATGATGTTAGGGCTGATCAGCCGTTATGGGCACCTGTCATGGTCATAGCCTAACTGGACTCGGGCTCTAGCATTTGAAACATTTTTGAACCTGATTGATTCAAGTCTATCATGTTTTAAAACCTCACATAAAACAATTTTTCAATGTAAGACAAAGACAAGTAAACAATTTACTGAAAAAAGGTAATCAGTACCTGAGTAGTTCAACCCAAATTCTTGTTTAATATAAAAGATAATCACGCGACCGACATCAAAATACGTCGATTGCCTTTATCAATTAACTCCATCGGTTACGAAAGAGGTAGACGACAGTTTAATTAGAGAGGCTGGGGCCCTCCCCCTCCTGGGGGGTCACCCGCGGCATGTTTACCCGACAAATATTAATGATTAGGTACCTACCACCCCTTAAAATATTTGAAACATATCAAGGACTACGAGGAAATGTTCGAGAAGCTTGTACATTTTAACAAGGCTCCCAAACAAGGTCATTGGTATTGTTTTCTTAAAAATTTAAAGCATCATGCATTGATAAGTAGGTCGTATCTTCCAGAAAAGGCAGGAAAGATGCAAACGAAAAATTTGGCAAAAGAGAAAGATATTTTATGTTTATTTTATGCTAGCCTCTGCCTTCGTAGATGTCTGTATACCACAGATAGCCTTTGTCGTGTTTTACCAAAAGCTTAAGTAGAATTTTCATACCCCTTAAGAGATTATGATCCCCATAGAATCTTGAATTCCTTATTTCCAGCCCTTTATGTTGAACTTAACTTCAGTATCACCGTCATGAAAACGTAACAAAAAAAACAGACAAAAGATGAAGAAAAGAATCCCATAATGATGCAATTGAATTTTCTTTTTAAAATCATTCTGTTTGTTAATTAGTAATAACATACTAGAAAGAAAGAAAATGTGTAGCAAAAGAACTACAGCAAGAGATAGAGAATTTCATCTTGCTACCATTAAAAAAATAAATCCCAAATTCAGTTTTAGTCTAATTTCCCCTTCAGTTTTGTACGTTTTCTTCCCAAATGTTGTTTTACTTAATGGAGGAAAAGCACTTTACATCAGAAAAGTATGATAGAAATCTTGTTACTTATTTCACCTTGAGTCCAAGCAATGATTGCAGGTCGTCGGTCCCCGCTGACCGCCAATCAATAGCCTCTTTTAATCAACTTACCCTCAGTTTTGTTGCTAATTAATTGACCCCCAAACAACTGTTGTTCCAGTATTGTTATACTCGTAGAAACAACTTTTATAGTCGCTTGTAACTTTCCTGTTAGCGGAATAGGTAAACTTACAGAGAGATCTAACGTCCGTATTCACAAACGATGCTTGCTTAAGTGAAGCAGCAAATCGAACGCACAGCGATGAATAGAGCTCTGTGATTGGTTCGTGTGTCACCTTGTGCGTCCACGCGCACTATGAGATCTCATAGTAATTTTTGAATACGGGCGTATAGGATATGTAATTTTTAGATCTATCTGCCAATATAATAAAATTGCAATTAAAAAGTGAGGTAGGGACCTTACTACTATTAGAATTTAAAGCACATTTTTCTTCTGTCGAGTGGCTGAGGACACAAGCGTGGTGTTTTTAAGACTTTATATCAAACCACTTTGGCAACCACTACCTAAAACATAAACGGCAGACGACTGAAGGAAATCCCAGTATACATATTCGTATTTAATAGCGTATCTACTATGGTAGTACTATGCAGATACCGTATGACGGAGTCTGCGAGGCTTTGAATGACGCCCACGCTCCAACGTCGGCCTAGAATACACTAGCGTAGTCTAGGAGATTGAGATCGTACCGGCTTATGGTATCAGCTGGTATGGTCTAGAAATACTGTCGAAAGAAAAACGAGACAATCGCCAAGTCACTATCAACTAAGGAAGAATATACTATACAGGGTGTTAGGTAAATGGGTATATGAGCCGACACTAGCCCATGTTAATATGGGAATATATGGTATGGTGAAGTCAGAAAATTGATATCTTCATTTTAATAATTTAAATTTTCATACAAATCGGATTTTATAAAATTTATTTTGTATGAAAATTTAAAAAAATAAAATGATGATATCAAATTTATGACTTCGCCATACCATTTATATGCCCATGTTACCATGGGCTAGTTTCGGCTCATATACCCATTTACCTAACACCCTGTATATGATGACTTAATGAAAGGCAGGCCTTTTAAAGATCTGAAAAGAGGCTGACAACTGTAAATTAGGTTGCCCCAATCATATTTTTTTTTCGAAAACGGTACTCTAAGTAGGGCCGCCCTGATGGCAAATAACTTAGTATCTAACTCATACTCCTCCCACCACTGCATAACCCGTCCGGATTAAATTAAGTCTAAATATTGTTAAGCCTGACTTTCGAAACTTTCCAAAAAGTTTACATGCGGAGTCTGCGTCGCCCAAATGACGTCATCGTTGACGCCTCCGCTACATTGCGGCACCCGGCTCCCGCCCACGCATTACGCTAACGTAGTCTAGGAGACAGTGATTGAACCGGCTTCTAACATTACCAAACATTTTTCTATAAGGTAAGGTACATTTCTCTTTTTAGATCAAGCTAATCCTGAAATTATGTTCAACTTATAATTTTAGAAAGTGTTTTTAGACAGTATCTATTACGTAACCAGATACTTACCAAAAATATAAGTACGAGCCTTCCTCTCAGTGAAACAACGAGTCAATAGAGGAGAACGAGTAAAATATCTTAGAACCAGTAAACTTGTGACCCGATTAAGAATTAATAGTACGTACTTAATTACTTTACTGACTTTAAATCTTGTTATTTCAATGCTTTCCCTTGAGAAAATTATTAAAATTTGAGAAGAGGCTTACGATAGAATCGACGATTAATTAACTAAGTAAACTAAGCCTAACTAATTGCTAGGAAATAATACAGGAAAATTCTATAAGGACTTGTGGTTGTAAATATGTACATACTATTTGAACTACCCTTAAAATTAAATATGACTCTCACTTCACAGCAGTGATGAACTGTTTTTCTTGAGATTCAACATCCTACTTTAACTCTCTGGTAGCTGTGATTACACCTGACTTCAACTTGTTATACGTCATACCTGCATGGCAACTATGGGTAAGTAAGCACGTGACTACGGCTTTAGTTGCCAGATACCATTTGAAGTTGAGTTTGTTTGCCCGTAAACCTACGCCTACGTACGCGCCACCGTGCGCCGTCCGCCCACGCTGTACGCTAGCGTAGTCACGGGAACGGGGATTGTGCCGGCTTTTGATATTAATGCGGTTACAATTAATAGGCTTGAAACAATATCTTTTAATTAATGAAATTATTGTGGAAGTGAATATAAGTGTACGTTAATAAAATTTGACTCAGAGCCACCATTTATATCACACCGCAGCTCGTGGCGCGTCCCATAAAAGCGAAATATCAAAACGGCATGCTTTTCTCACAGAAGCGATAAGGGTGACAGACAGACACTTGGCATTATACTATACATCTTAATTAGGGTCAAAGGATCTCAAGATTGACTGAAGACTGTTGGTTTACCTTTCTAAATAAATAAGACACCGTTAATAAATCACTATATTGAATATATTAAGTTTAGTACAGTCGACAGCACATCAAGCTATACATTTTCATCTGTGGGCTTACCATGATTACCATGAGTTTACGTTAGGTGTGCTCGCTAGCGAGTACCTACGTCAAAAAATCTATGAAGATTTTATTTCTTGAAAGTAGCCGCTAAGGGCGCTACACAATGTCATACATTTTAATGTCATTTTTTTACGCAGTCGCTAGCGAGAACACCGTAAATTCATGGTAAGCACACTGGCCCCTGCACTATGGTAGCGTAGCGCGCGCGTGGGCGACGCAACGGGCGCCCACGCGACTGACGGGAGGGAAGCCGGGAACCCACACCACCACAGATCCGGTGATTCATTGTCACAACCACATTATGGATCGTTCGTTCCTATCAATTTATTTCCGTTTATTTGCCAGTTATTGAAGGAGTTAACATCCCAATTTCAACATACAATTCGTTTAACTTTACTACAATGAATATAACCTCGACTTACCAATCATTGACAGTATTTTTTTCCCTCTAGACACGTGGTCCGACTGCTTTGTCCGACTAATCGGACCACGTGAACTTTTTTTTCCTGTTGGTTCGATTAATCGGACTACAAGGAATCGCAATTCCACTTCGTCCGACTAATCGGACTTGAAATAAATTAAGGGTGGTATGCAACAAAATCGATGCATGGAAACTATTTCTCGTGACAATTTCATATTAACTACCTACCAATGCGATGCTCTTTGGTCATAATAATAACAAGAGCTTCCTCGTGAACGCTTGGCATGGAAAGGTTCACTATTAAATAAATTTATAATAATAAATTTAAATTAATATTGATTTGAATAAATTAATACAAATATGTAAAGGAATAAATAATTTTAATTAAAGATTGTTTCAGTCAATGTAAAACGACCTCCTTTTAGTTCAATTCAAAGTTCAACTGAATTGAACTTTCAGGAAAAAAAACCGTAAAGTTAACTTTCTTAAGTAATCTTTCAAGGAAGTTGAAATAAACGGATTTTTTTATGTATAAACATTTCCTAAATGTTTATATTATTATAGATAGGTTATGTAGGTATTCATTTGTTTTCCACATTTTCAATAGGGATGTTTCCTGGGTAAAAAGCAAGAGTTTTAATTATAGGTGTACCAGAATCTCATGGCAAATGGGGAAAATAAACTTTGTTGAGTGCAATACTGGGGAAATTGGATTAAACGATCTTGATACTTTTTATTTTTTTATTTATGACTTTAATATTAATGAACATGAAGTACGAATGGCTACCTATACATTTTATATCTTATCTGTATACTTATAACTTATCACTTCATTCAGAACTAGAAAACGATTCTAAGAACTCCACTTGCATTTCTTGTTCTTCAATAGATGATCAAGTTAAAGAGGTTTATTATACAGGGTGGAAAATGCCACCTGGAGGGAAAGTACTCTTAATACTGCAGATAGAAAATTTTACTGAAAGAAAACATTCCTTAATTTTTGAAAAAAAAAAAAGAGAACTGCATTCAAAGATTTTCGATTTTTTTTCGAAAATTCACTACTATACCATACAATTTTCTGTAACATTATTAAAATAATTTAAGATTTCATGATTTTCCTTTCATTTGATTTATCAAGTTTGTTAGAGAGATTTCATCCTTATACTTAACCCGATCGATGTAATAAAAATACAGGATGTAATTCCACCTTGTATAATATAAATCGCTCTTTCAGCATTTCAATTACTCAAACTAGCTTGATGAAATCTTTTTCAATTTTCTTTACATGCTCATAACTTTTTCACTATTCCTCTGCACCAATGTATGAAAATAAAACACCTGAAAACCCCGATAAAGCAGCTATTAGGTAAGAATAATTTAAAAACAAACATAACCCACCCTCCTTCTGACGCAGTTAGGTAATAAACTAAATGTATCAAAACATTTCACTCCAACTTACTGTCAACTCAACGACGCGCTTTAAAATCAAAGATTGAGTTTGAATTATGCCCTATTTTACAATACACATTGAAAGCAATATGATTTGCTTGAGCTTTTTCGACTTTTTCACAAAAATAACAAATAGGCATGAAGAGATTACAAAATTTCTGCAGCGGCTGACAGATGTCTTGATTTACTTTGACAGGTGACAGTAAAGCCATAGACAATGGCCATATGAAAAACACACTTTTCCAATATTTTTGTTTGCCATGAGATTCTGGTACACCTATAGTCCGTCAGTTAGCTTATCAAAAAATACTCGACACCTATTTTTCACTTTTTAAAACTAATGAAAATGTAAAGAGGTAAAGCGTGCCAAAGTTCTAAAGAAAAGGCCCGTGACGTCAGTGAGTACGTAAAAGTGCTGCACTTTGTGACGTCGCGCGGAACTTCAACGCACTATAACTTTGTAATTATTTGTTTGATTGACAATTAAAAATATACGTGTCCAATATTTTTTTATATTAAAATTGACGGACTAAAAAATTTTTTTTGGAAACTAGCCTAGAAAAATCAATCAAAAATATTCAATAGATTTATTATAGTTGAATTTTTAGGAAAATATATTCCGTTTATTTCAAATTTCTAGAAAAAATATGAAAACTATGGATTTTTTTTTCCTGAAAGTTTAACTCAGTTAAACTTTGATTTGAACTAAAAGGAATAGGTCTGTTATAGTTTTTCAATTAAGAAAATGCAATTAAAAAGTGTTGAGTTAATGAAATAATAAATGTATCTTTCTTTCTTTCTTTCAAATAGGTTGGGCGGTTAAATGTCGGACCATGTAGCCTTAAGAACAGAAAGTCTTGATAGTCCGACTCCTTAATCGAACCAACAGGAAAAAAAAGTTCACGTGGTCCGATTAGTCGGACAAAGCAGTCGGACCACGTGTTCAGAGGGATATTTTTTTAGCGCATAGTAAAATTCGGCTGCAGCGTTCCTCAATTTTAGGAGTTTTTTAAGGCCAGCAATCCTGAAGTTCATTGAAAGGCCGAAGGGTTAGTTTGTATTGATTATTGGGTGATCTAACATTCTTTAAAAAAATATTGTTAGTCATTAACACTGACTATTTTCTTTGCAATATTTCGTAAAATAAAAGTTTATCCTGATCCTTATTCTGAAAAAAGGCTTTTAGCCAGAAGGTACATTCATCTTTTTTACAAAACACCGACGATAGGTATGATTTTGCTACAGTTCATATGTATTATTATTTTCTAAATATAGGATGTACTATTACTGTCCTAATAAATAAATTACGTTATTTTTCTACTTTTATGTCATTTTTTGTTTTTAAGTTTAATTTTTGATCATGTATTGAGTTGAATGGTGACAAATAAATAGCATTCGCTTCTAAGAACACAGTATAGCAGCTTAAAATATTAAGAAATTGCTTTCACCTGCCTTCTACTTAAGTAGTTTAGTCATACAGTCCATTCATCCACTTCAGCATGATTGACAGTTTACTATCCCGGTTTTAGGCGTAAAATATCGTTTGGTATTTCGCTAAAAAGGGCGGATCCGCCAGTATTAATGAAGGTACATTCGCCCTTTCTGCAAAACACCGACGATATGATTTCGGTACAGTACACATTTCCTCAAAAACTTGCAACTGTGTGATTCGGGTTGGGTTGTAGGGCTGACATCCGTTTATTTCCGTCAAGTCCCCTGGACTGGTCCTTATAGCGCTTGTAGAAGAGTTTCTCAAAATAGTGTCCAATCGATCTAGCCTAACAGCACTTCATCCCAAAAATAGATTGTTGTATTACGGCTAACTGTACAACATGACAAAAATGTTTGCATCCCTATTTCCCTAAATTCGTATACGAATATCATAAATGCGAAAGTAGCTCTACCTCACTAACTCTGTCTGTTACGCTTTCACACCTAAATCACTGAACCGATTTTAATGAAAGGTATAGAGATTTTATACCGGTTTTTTGACTAGGGACGCGCGCGATAAAGTTTTTCTGCGCCAGATAAAACACTAACAAACGCTAGTAATTATAAATTTTGATAGAGACGCGCGCGATAAATTTTTTTAGTGACAGACAAAACTTCACTCTAGTTTATTATAAAACCTGGTCTTCAGCATAATATAAAGTAATCTGGTAATGGCAGCCCTGGGCAGGGTATACGATAAACCGAGGCGGCCGGCGGTAAATCCAACAAGACGGATGGGCTCTGACCTGCGCCCTTCGCGACTACAAGATTACCATACGCACGCACTCACTTTCATACTATAAACGGCTCTCATATTTCTCTAGTGTTTAGGAGCGTCTGATGCAATAAAATGTTAGAAATAATATGTATGTGGGCCTAAGCGTAACTTACCTTTGCGTAGCTTTACTTAATAATATAGATGATTTACCTAAATCATTGAATAAAAAACGTGCGGCTACAGATATAACTGTGTGATAGTGTCTATTTACTTCTATTATAAAAATTTAAATCATTTAAATGTTAATTAGTCTGTCATTGTAGGATTTATAATTCCTATACAATGAAATAGTTGCGATATCTTGGGGTCAACGTTCAAATAAATGTTTTGTTCTCTATTCAAAAATACCAGCATAAAGTTTTAGTCTTGCTGTTCAATTTCACGTTACACGAGTATGAATACAAATAGCACCGCTATGCTTAAAGTTCCATAAAGGGCCCGATCCTTTGTAAACAGCTTCACCAGTATCATCCATTCAGTGCTTAGGTTACCGGGCAAATTCTGCTGCATTCATAATGAATAGACACTCTCCCGAATAGTCCTTTCGCGAGTCTAACTAGAAAATTCCGCGTTCCATTTCAGTTTCATTTTACTTCCGAGCTTCATCTAAATTCAGAATAGTTAGTGAGGCCACACGTGGCTCAAATACGGGTGAATCTCGTCAAGGAGAAAACAAAGCTACGGCGCTCCCGGGATCGTATGACATAATGTGACGAATAGGGTTCCCCGGGCTTCTAATTTAATACTGCCCGATCCGGCCGGCCCCGCTTTGTGGATGCATACGTATATTACACGGATTTACAAGCTGTGAGAGCCACTCCCTCTGAAAGTTGGAATTATGGCCCGCTTTTTGCCCAGTTGACGTGTGGAATATTTTATACAACACTATTTTAAGCCCTGAAATTTTAAACGGCGAATATTTTGATCGAAATGAACTTGTATCCCCAAGGAAATTGTGTTGTTTCTATTATTTGTACAATCTGAACAAGGCATTTAGATACGTGCAAATGTATTTACTTTACATGAATACAAATCATCTTTGCACTACTACTGAAAAAGTGTTAGTGTGCCTTTGTATAATATGTTACAGTTAGAACTTATAAAAATCGGTAAAAACCACTTTTGACTGTAAAAAATCAGTCAAAAGTGGTTTCGCCTGATTCAAAATCTTACCAATCAGTCCAAATTCATAAAGAATAGATTGTTACATTATGAGTTTTGAATTCTGTATACAACTTTTTTAATGCAAGAGAAGCTAGACTTAAAAATGTTTACTGTATTCTTCCCCAAAAGAATCTAAAAACAAAACATCGCTAACAAAAACTTTTGGAATTTTCATTTCCAGTTTAAAATCGGTCTGCAATAACTTAAAGCACAATAGACCAAAAAGAATCCGTACTCGTCTAAGCATCGCCACGCGTGATATAGCGCGGGATTGCACGCAAACTGATCGCGCGCTCCAGGGTACTAACTCATAGACGCAGTGCGGTTAAGAACCTACATAGAGGAACACGGGATTAAATTGGCTCACGTCAACAACACTAGTCTCAATGAAAATCAGTGAGTTGCACCACCTAATTTTAACCGTAACTGTAACCATAACAGGTGTTTTTGTATGGAGTTGACAGAATTTTGTCGTTTGTTAACGTTAAAGTAAGATGATGCAACTTAGCCAGAGAATACTTGTGTATCATCAGCACCACAAAACACGATTTCCTGTTTTTATTTCATCCATAGCCAGACTTTTAGGGGTTTTAGCAAGAGGAAGTCCTACATTGAGTTTCTTTGTAAGGACAAAGTAGTTACCTACCTAAAATTGTTTACCTAATTAACTTATCGTCACACTCGAGAGGCTATTAAGGATAACAATGTGACTTACTCGTAATTTTATTTAAGTTTGACATTGTGCCAATGAATTTGAGATTTTTATTTTATTTTACTGATTGACATTGTATTTTTATGAAATTGTATTATGTATTGTTTGAAATAAAGTAATTAATGAATTTTAATTGTAATATGAATAGATTGCACGACGACAAAATATTTGCATATCGTCATATCGATAAAACATGCCTGTTCACACTACACAATATGTACCTAGTAACAAAATTAATTATTACAATCTCTTTTTAAAATTGGACATTTTTTTATCCTTGGACATTTTACACTGCGCCTCTAGTGTTAATTACACTGCAAAAAAAAATTAAACTTGTGAACCTTGCATGTTCTTTGTAACTTCGTAAAGTTACTCATTTAATCTTTACCCTCCATCACGTATAACTGCGTTACACGCAAATTCAGTCCCGTAATGTAAGAAACCACTTCCCAATACGAGTAAGTTCAAGTTTACAATAAGTTTGTGGAATTTTTTGTATAATCTTTTTTTTTGCAGCTAATGTATTAAAAATCGTGGCAGTAAGTAGTTTTTAAGCGTATTGGCTTGCAACCATATTTATGCCTTGCTAGTGTGTGTTCACTTGGTGTAGCAAACAAGTTTTTGTTTTGATTCCAAGGATGGCTTCAGGGCCTCGATTACCGAGCCGAGCTCGCTATTAAGGCCGTAGCGAATTAACGACATAGTGTACTATGTTCTTCATGTAGTTGCTGTTGTCTGGCTTTATCTTGAAGGAGTTTAATAAGATCCCTGTTGTTCTACTACACTATGTTACACTATCTTCCAACAACACTGAGGTTGGATGTAGGATTATATTGCACACTGATGTAATCTTTTCTTACAGATGCAAGATTTCCTTGCTCTAAATTTCATTTACCTAAGAACGTTTAATGAAAGTTCACTGATAGTTTAGGGTTACTAAAAATTTAGCGTTGTATGTACCTATCATAATAAGTATTTTTCGAAGTTAATACTTCTCTTTCTAATTGCTTAAAACTACGAGTATGGTCATTTCTTAAGCGGCTAACCGTAAATTCAAGGTCGGTTTATTACTACAGGCTTTTAACTCTGTCTTTTAACTCTAAAGCGAAAACTTCAATCGGCGGGGGAGTACTCAAACGTCCTCCTTTACAACCCAATTCTTCATTGAAACTGTTCCCGATCACAAAAAAAAAACGTTTTCATCCGAATAAATTATCCGAGCTTTCCTTATTATTATCCTTGGATTTCATTTTAAGGGTGGTTCCTCTTATATCCCAACGATAATGTAATCCAAACATTTGGGGCATATAACAAAACAAAAATGTGTACTTTGTTATCTAAATAAGAAAATTGTATATTCAAATAGTATATTTAGATCAAACATGGGTGTTCCAAGAATTTAATGTGATATTCATATTATGCTTTTTCAGATTTCAATTTTCAATTCAATTTCAAAATATCTTTATTTCGTAAAATAATGTTACATTAAAACAGTTCTAGTGTACATTTTTAATCCTAGGCTGTTATAAAAATTAACATTTAACTGTTTTAAAGCTAATTCGCTTGTTAAAAACTTATGAAATATACATTTTATCTATATTTACGAATCGTAAACTGTATTAAGAATTTATTTATAACAATAAATATTTGCCTATGTAAGCTTTAGTTAAGCATTACATTTGTTAGCATGTTTTTAATTATTGTAATACAATGGAATAAAACCAACAGATAAATTTTGTGGGGGTAATCACAAAAAGCGACCGAACAAAATAGTAAAGGAGGCACGAACGAACGAGCGTTCGTTGGCAAAATATGTAAATGAGCTCGTCAATAGGAACAAGCGCCCGCGCAAGCACCCGCATAACGAAGCGCGCGCAGCGCACGCGGTCGTCCGATCTCTGCTAGTTATAATAAGATCGAGAACCGCGCGCGCAGCGCCCGCCCGACGGCCAGCGCTCGCGCCGACCACAGTTGCTATTCATCGTCGCACTCAAGAAATAAGTGATGGGGTAATTTGTATCGATTATATTTGTCGATAAATGATAAGTTTTTCTTTCTAGTCTTACAGATATTATTAATGAGTTTATTTTTACTATTTAAATTTTTATGAATGTAAAAGTTTTTAGATAATTTATAAATGTATTCGTAAAGTGTGGGAAAATTGATTTTTATGTGTAATTTGCGTAGGTTGGTTTTAAAGCGGGTGTTAAAAGCAGATTTTAGGGCTTTATTTTGGACAACTTGAAGCTTATTTAAATTTGTAGAACATGTACTGCTCCACACTGGGCATGCGTAGGTGATGCAAGGACGTACCAGTGTGCGATAAATACAAAGTTTGGTCCGGCTGCTAAGGCAAGCTTTTCTGTTCAGGATAGGATACAGAATATTTATGGCTTTTATGCCTTTGAGTCTAAGATTTAAGGTGTTATGGCTCCAATTGAGTGACCTATCTAAAATAATACCTAGGTATTTAACGGAGAGGCTCCACGGGATCTCGTATCCTTCAATTTTGAGGGTACGGGAAGGAAGTGAACGTCTTCTTGAAAACATAATTGCTTCCGTTTTGGAAGCATTGATTTTTAATTTCCACTTGTTAAAATAGTTTAATAATAGGTCAAGAGATAGTTGGAGCCGATCAATAATTAGGTCAATGTCTGCGGAGGAAGTAAACGAAGCAGTATCGTCGGCAAAGCAAGCAAGACTGGTACGCGTTTGTATATGTATATCGTTCAGGTATAGTAAGAAGAGCTGTGGGCCAAGGATAGAACCTTGCGGTACACCAGCTGGGACTAACTTAGGCTCAGAGGATACATTATTTATGTGAACTCTAAAGGAACGGTCGGTTAAGTACGATTTTATGATTTTAATTAATGAAGAAGGGACGTCAATTTTAAACAGTTTATGAATAAGAGCTTCATGCCAGACCGTGTCAAAAGCTTTCTCAATATCGAGGAGAAACATGCCAGTCGACTGTTGCAAATTAAGGCTATGAGACACCGATTCAGCCACTCTAGCTAGCTGCTGGGTAGTTGAGTGGGATTCACGAAACCCAAACTGTTCATCAATCAGAATATGCTCAGTGGCCAGTCGAAGGCGGTAATACAAGATTTTCTCGAAAAGTTTGCCCAGACAAGGGAGCAAGCTGATTGGGCGGTAACCAACGGGGTCAGACGGATCCTTGCCGGGCTTATGAATAGCAATTACTTTGGCTACTTTCCATTGGTTGGGGAAGTAGGCCAAAAGCAAGCAGGCGTTAAAAATTTTGGTCAACAAGACTATACATTTGTGTGGCAAACGTTTGATGAGATGGTTCGAAATTTCATCAGGTCCAGCAGCTTTACGTGCCTTGAGTGTGGATATGCATTTAATTATTTCTTTTGGTCTAACTAACTGAACCGGCGAAACAACCGGAAGATCACTTAAACACTGTAAAGAGGTGTTGACAGCGAGTTGTTCATCGCTGGACCAGTTATGAGTGAGGAGCATATTATTTGAAAAAGTGCTGGCCAATATATTTGTCTGCTCTTCGACATTAGAACTTAGGTCACCAGCCACCGTTCTGAGGGGAGGAACTGTAAAAGAGTTCGAAGATTTAAGTCCTTTAGCAATGCGCCAAAGGTCAGAGCCGGGATTATCTACCTTTTTTAGCTTACTATTCCACAGTTCATCGCGGTGGTTTTTTAAAGCAGAATTAATTTCCTGTTGCAGGCACTTTATTTCGATGTTGAGGAGTTTACGTATGCTACTATCGGTTTCCTTGGCGGAGTAACGTCGGAGCCGATTTTTATATTTAATTTTTCTTTTGATACATCTTGGTAGCGTGGATTCCCATGGTTTTAGGTTAGTAATTGGGATATGACAATCTCTTGCTGAAATTATAGTATTTTGAAGTTGTGTGATGGTTTGGTCAATATCAACAGCGGATTTAAAAGTCTTGTTATTTAGGTGCGTATTAGCATTTAAATAGCTGCAGTAGCCTTTCCAGTCGGCTTTAGCGAAATTGAGTTTTTGTATGGCCTTACGTTGCAACTTAATAGCAATATTTACGATGACAGGTAGGTGGTTTGAGGAGAGTGCATGAAGAGTTTTGACCGATTCTACAGTATGTATATTTTTAGTAAGAAGTAAGTCGGGATTAGTAGGTGAGCTATTTTCATTGTAATGAACAAGTGTTGGCTCGCTGGGGCCGTGAACAATGAGTTCGTTAAATAACATTAAGTTGAAAATTGTTTTGCCATGGGAGTTGGCAGGACCCGGGGACCAGTAAGAATGTCTAGCATTTAAATCGCCCATGATTAGTATCTTATTACCCGAGGAGGTAAGTGCACCAATGTCATTGGAAAGTAAGGTCTTGTTTGGTGATTGGTATACTGAGTAAACAGTGATGTTACCACTAGGCAAGCTGAGAGATATACCTATGACTTCCAAATTTTGAGTGAGTGGGGTAGAAACTAGACTATGTTCTAAGTCAGCTCTGACCAAGATTGCAACACCTTGGCCGGAGCCGTCGGGTCTACCATCAGTTCTATAGCAAGTAAAACCAGGAATCTGGAAGGTTAGTCGTTTGGTTAATCTCGTTTCATTGAGTGCGATAATGTCTACATTGTGGTCACTTACCGCCAAAGCCACAAGTTCAGATCGCTTTTTGTGAACGCCGTCGGCATTCCAGTAAAGAATGCGTAGCTCATTGGACTTAGACATAGTGACCAAGGTGAGACATAATAAGAATAACCTTATCCAAAAAGGTAGGGCATTTAATGAAGTTTTCCTTGAGGTCCTTGACGGCAGTCAGAATTTGGAGCATTTCACTGGTTACCGGATCACTCTGGGTGTTGGCGGAATCTTGACACGGGGGAACAGTTCTTGAGTTCATGCGGGGAAGTTTCAGTACCTCAGGCTGCTTTGATACCTTAGATGGATGTGAGATGTGTGCCTGGGTGGTAGTAGCGCTCTTGGTGGCCTCCGCGTATGATTTTGCAGGAGTTTTGGAGCTAATAACGGCACTGCGAATTGATTCACGCTTAGATTGAATGCGTTCAAGGTACTTCAGTCGCTCATTACACTGTGAGTAATTGGCTGGGTGATCTTGATTACAGTTGCAGCAACGAACGAACTCAATTGAACCTTTGGTAGGGCACTGCGAGGTAATATGATCGGAGGAACATTTGACACACCTGGCGGGTCTGTTGCAGTTGCGCGAGGCATGGCCAAAGCCTTGGCATCGATAGCATTGGGTGCATTTATTGCCGCTTGGTTTGAAGCGTTCAATCACAATGGCGCAGTTCAATAGGTATTTTATTTGTTTGAACTTCGACATGTCAGTACCGGGCGGAAGTTGAAGGATGATCGGCAGGCATTGAACCGGCTTGCTAAGTTTGATGTGTGTAGCCGTTGCGCCTGGAAACCCTAAGGTCTCCAGTTCATCAACCAGGCAATCGAGAAGGTTGTTCGGCAATCCCTTGACAACCACTTTATGTAGCTTTTCATCCTTTCTGGTGAAGGTGTGAAACGATGCGTCTTCTTTCAGGAGACCGCTCTTGACTGCCTGATGTCCTGTAGGGGTGTAACATTGTATTTTGACTCTGTTGTTACCCTTATACTCCAGATGATAACTTTTGTCATACTTGTCGATCACGTCTTTGATATATTGATGTGTCCAGTCCTCGCGAAGCTCAATGACAATCGGAGGAACATTTCGGGATTTCATCTTCTTAGAAGCCTTTATAAAAGGCTCCATTGTTTCATAATCTTGATCAACGGGGAGCTTACTGAAACTGTTACTTGTACTAGTTTCATTATCTGCTGAAGGTCGTTTTGGGACAGCGATTCTCTTCGGGTATCGCCATTCATTAATCTCGTCCCCAGGTCTTTTGGCTGGGTTCGCATCCAAATTCGGGGTCGATGACGAACGTGTGACGAACTTATCCATTTTATCGATATCGATATCAGCGCATCACTAGGATTGCGGCCGGTAGAAATACGATTTTTACCGAGTGCGATGCGTGCGATCGTAGCGAGCGACCGAACCGAACTGCTGCTTTTTCAGATTGAATAGGGACCAACGGACTGCGAGAAATGGAGTCAGAATTTGTGGAAGTCTTTTCAAGCATTAGCAAGTGAATAGACAATTTATTATACTTACTTACTTACTAACTTACGCCCGTAGTCACAAACGATACTTGCTTATGTGAAGCAGCAAATCGAAGTTCTAACGCACAGCGTTGAATAGGGCTCTGTGATTGGTTCATGTGTCACCCTGTGCGTCCACGCGCACTGTGAGACCTCATAGTAATGTTTGTGAATACGGGGGTTAAGCTTTTGTTTCAGAATTTTATTGTTAGTAAGGAAAATATGACGTACCTACACACGCCCACACTGTTAACTATCCATTTCCGTTTTTGCTCTCGCAGTAATCAAATGGCGACTCTTTGCGATAGAACAAGATGACATGACTTTCAATGGGCAGTTAACACTGTTGGCGATAGTACCTACTGGGGCACAGCACAGCCTGAAACTAACCAAATTCAAAGAGTTTACATCACGAAATATTTATTTAAAGCTATGGTTGTTAATTTTAAACATGACATTAATCCTTATGTTTATGAAAAATAGGTAGGTACGTTTAATTCGTCGCGTTTGTCCGTTGTTTTCCCTAACAAACTTTCACTAATAAATCGTTAAAATTACTGAAAACATTTATATTATAGGTATTACCTTTTTAAACCGGAACGTGTCCCTAGTGACACGTAACAATAAAACAAAGTATCCAATACATTAATGATGACTTTACTCCAAGTTCAAGGAGTTTCGGAGTGTATAGGGTTGCCAGGTGTCCGGCTTTAGCCGTGTTTGGCTTTTTACGGACGTGTCCGGCCAAATATTCTCTCGTCTGTCCTGGCCTGTCTGGCTTTTGTTAGGCTTTTTATGTGGCTGCAGGCAAGGCCTTATGTGCTAACATTTGAATAACGCAGTAGACACTGGCTAACATAAATTAAAGATACGTAATGTTTCATGTAGGCAGTGCCGGATTAAAACCCATTAACAAATTAAACAATAGCTTAAGGCACCATCACGTATAGAGGGCACCAAAAAGAACACAAAAAAATTGTTAACACATGAAAATTATTTTCCGCTAATTCAAGACGGGTTTCAGGTTACTAGCATGAATATCCGGCTTTTAGGGTAAAATATCAGGTCAAATTAAGCTCAGAGTCCGGCTTTTGTTTTTGGACCTGGCAACCCTAGGTAGCGTCGGAAGTCGGACGAATCAATTTGGAGTTCACTCAAATGGTACAGTCGGAAGCCAAAAGAACGGGCCAATTTAAACTTTGGCGTGTTGTTTATAAGGCAATATTAATTAAAGAGCGACCCCATTTTGTTCAAAGTAATTAGTTGTCTGCGTCGTAGACAGTTTAACATAGATTATGTATGACAAAATATTATTTGCCTTAAAATTGGTCTTATAATAATTAGTTTCATTTCATTACCATACCGACATCCGAAAACTAAATGTTCATAATATATAAGGTGTTATAATATTAGTTCTCATTCGCCAAAATTAGAATCAATCTTACACCAATTTTCATTCAACAAAATTACCTACAAAAAATGTTGAATGTTGACATGTTTTTGTTGATTGTGTAGGGCAAAACACGCGCTGGAGCCTCGGCTTAACAATGCAGGTAAACAATTCACCCCATCTGTGGTTCCATTCAATAGTATCCAATGGTGCACTGTTATTTGTCACAGCTGTGACAAGGACATACCGAGATTCTGTAACTCTGAATTACAGCAGTGTAGCAGAACTCATGTCCATTGCACTATAACTGTTGTTTATGTTCCTTGAAAATAGGAAGAAGGAATAACAACAGACACGTACAATAATTCGTTTTCCAATTTTAAATTCTTTGTTTTAGAAGTTAGTTAGTTTTATGTTAAATTTTCTTTTTCTTTTTTTGTCTAAGGGGATGATCCCAGTTTTGCCTGGAATATGGTGTGAACACACATAATGTGTGTTTGAAGAAATACAAATTACAAATTGGAACGGATCGGTTTCCGAAGTCGTGAGTGTCCTCTAGTGAATCAAATTTGCAATCTTTTGCTTTAAATCTAGTAAAATATTCACCCTACTCGCCAACAACCTTCGCCACCTTAATTAAAACCACCACAAAGCAAATAAATACGAAGCTAAATTAATGTAGCTGCCATGAAGCAATATGTACAATGCCGGCAACTAAACAGTGAAACACAACTAGCTGAGCCCGCGACGTCGTACGCGTGAAAATAGTTTGAACCTTTCCCATTTTTGCATCATTTTTCTTTACTGCTCCGCCCCTATTGGATGTAGACTGATGTTATATAGCCTAAAGCCTTCTTCGGTAAATGGGTTATCCAACACAAAAAAGAACTTTTCAAATCGGACCAACGGGACTATTCCCACCTCTGCAACTACTGTGTAGCCAGGATCTAAACTTGACCGCCATTAAAAACTTCTATCAAAACCAAATCGGACCAGTAGTTCCTGAGATTAGCGCGATCAATCAAAGACACAAACTCTTCACCTTTGTAATTATTAGTATAGATTAAAAGGAAAGCTACCCAGAAATTTTCTAACGCAAAAGTTTACAACCTCATTTTTGATGTTCATTATGCTTCTAAAACTACTTAATTAAGCTCCGTTAATTAACTTAGCCTTGTTATTGTTTTTACGGTTCGTTTTATCTTGGAAACATGATCCACAAAAATAATGATGCTGAAAATGCCCGTAAAATACTTGGAACAAAGTAAGTAACTACTCTTTTTTCTTTTTTACTTGATTCGTTATTTTTAAGTGTAATCTTTAGTAGGTAAAAATATTTTAATAAACAAGAAAGTGTTCATGGAACTGTCGTTGGAAAACTTTCTTGGCAGAGAGAGCAGTTTTTCATTACGATACGCTTCTAAGAACAGTATTATTAAAGCATTGACCAAGGCAAAAATTCCATAAATTTTTAAGCAAAAAGACCTCGTCGACCACTTAATAAAGGAATCGTGGTAATAAAACAAAATTTCCGCGTCGCAAGATCACGCGAAGGAAATATAAGAAAATATGTATCAAAGTTACGTCTGCGAAGGCTTCTAATAAATTCCCTTCACACGAACCCACTATTACCTTGACATAGTAACAGAAATAAAATAACATTTTAATGTCAAGACTGCCATGACAAAAGGGCCATTTCATGTTGGGTTGGGACAGACACGCTAAGCGCCTCAATCTATCAAGGAAAATAACATATGAGATAAGTACCTATAGATATTTGATGGATGTACTTTATGTATCATTTATTATTACTGCCAGATGGTAACCAGCTCGCTTTATAGATCCATATTTAACGCTTGTCGCTCGAAATGTCCTTTGTTTCTAGTGATTCCGGCGAAATAGAACAGGCATCACTCCCCATATATGTACATATACCTACTCTTCTCATGGATGTCGTATAAGTGACCGAGGAACAAGTACACGAATCAGATCTCTCCAACCTTCTGGCCGTGTGTTAGTGTTATCTTCCATTGGCCTCTGGAAAATAACAGAGGCTCGAATTCCTCCATAAAATAATGATGACGATAGTGAGTACCCACCTTCTGAATCTCAACTCATTGGTCCGAATTTTTCAAATTTATCCAAATACAGAGTTGAATTTACGCTTGAATTTTAATTTCGGGCGTTGTTTCTTGAAGGCTTAATCCGCAGTCAGAGCTCCTCTTATATTACATATATTACTACCTACTAGAGATAAACGATGCGGGTCCAAAGACAGTAACTTTCCGCAGACCTCACTGGCTCGTTTATTGGAGGTCACGCTGTAGATCCTGCCTACACAGGGGTTGCAATATGAGAACGAGTGGTGAAAATTGACCTACTTACCTATTATAATTTTCAGCAATGTATGCAATAGGTACTTACTTATTACTCAAAATATATAATAGGTACTCATAAAGGTAGCAGGAAGGCGCTCGATGCAGGCCGTTACCAACCGTCCTTCGCGGAAATAATTAGGGGCGGCCTATGGCTGAAATGATGATGATGGTGCAATACAAGTAAGTATATTGCATTAAAACCCTTTGCTTACCTTTCTGGTTGTTTCTGGAATTGAATTTTTCCGGATTTGATAAAGATAAATACTCTCTCTCAACTCTCGTTGATGACGGGAAACTAATTTTGACGATCACATTGATATTGAAAACAGCAAACATTATGTTCATCAGTATCGTTGCTACAATCTATCAGAACAAGTGCAATCGTAACGAAACGGAACTGAGGTTTGTTCGCGACTTTAACGATTCAGTACCTCTAGTAGGAAAAACTTTCGAGTTCGTTTCGTTGCGTATTCAAAGTGTCATCGAAAAATTTTGTATGAAAAATTAAACAGCGCCCCCTAGGGCGGCTATAATATAGGGGGCGCTGTTTAATTTTTCATACAAAATTTTTCGATGACACTTTGAATACGCAACGAAACGAACTCGAAAGTTTTTCCTACTAGAGGTACAGATGTCGTTAACGATAGCAACGGGGATCGTTACACGTCGCTCCGTCGTAAGCGACACCTTCCCAATTAGGCCACTCTGAATATTCAGCATTTTAATTTGATCACACATTTGGTACGTTTCCATATCAAGTGTCTTCAACATCCACATCAGTTGTGGAAAGATGGAAAGATGTAGACACCATTCATACATTAGCAACAATTTAGTTACTATCTAAGGCTAAGTTGCACCATCTTACTTTAATTTTTACAAACTTCTAAAATCTGTCAAACTCCATACAAAAAACACCGGTTATCGTCATAGTTACGGTCAAAGTTAGGTGGTGCAACCCGTGCAACTCAGCCTTAGTAACTTCTCGTTGAATTTTCTTCTTAAAAGATCAAATAAAACTGGTTTTCTTAGAGGTCTAACTGTAACCATTATTTTAAATTTTTAACCATTTTTTCCAAATGAGTACTTTATGCATAATTCCTAGATTTTATCGCCATTTCTTTTTAATTTATATATTTTTCAATGTACTTACTACATTTAGAACTTTAAAAACATGATTATTAAAACCCAGAGTACGACACCTAGCGCCCATTTATATTAAACTCTAACTAGCCTAGTTGTAATTCGCTTTTCGCGCGCTCTCCAACTTCCTCGACACTAACGATGCAGTCGCGAGTTGACACGTGATTTGTAACGTTTATTTTATTTTCGTTGGCATTCTGGAAACGTGTTTTCGAAGGACGCGAATTTATGCATTACAGTCCTGAGATTACATCTTGTTTTAAGTTATTTTTCGCTTGTATAGGTATACCTACAAGGTTCTGGAGTGCCGGAGGCCACGTACCGGAAAACGCACAAGGAACGGAAACAGACGTCCAGCCACAAGGTGGACCGATGACCTGATAAAGGTAGCAGGAAGGCGCTGTATGCAGGCCGCTACCAACCGTGTGACGTGGAAGTCATTGGGGGAGGACAATGATGAGCAGTGCACGTCCTGTGGCTGAAATGATGATAATGATGATGATGATGGTGTACCTACCTACTGAATAACTCACGAACAGTTGACACCACAATACATTGACACACTTTTTATTTATAAACTGTCAAAATTAGATCTTCTGTAAAATTGTACTTAATATCGTGACATAATAATAAGTAGAATAATTGAGGTCATGTCACTATAATAGTTCTTGATTTAAACTAAAAACAGAATTATAATCATCATTTCATTGCTTTAAATTCACAAAGTACCTACTCGTATTTATTGATTTCAAAGCAAGTTCTAATTACAGTTTATTGAAAGGGCCAAACTATGTGTTTAGAGAGTTACAGAGTTAGAGAGTTGTGCATTAGAATTAATTAAATTAATTATCCAATTACAGGCTTGAGTCCTACTTGAGTTTCAATCACTGTGGTTACAATCGAATTTTGATCTTAATTTCGAGCTTATACAGTCACTTTTACCCGACTACGCCTGAAAGAATACTATGAAGCAATAAAGTATTGAGTATGTTTTATAGAGCCATTTTTATCGTCACTCTGATGCAGAGGAACATTCATTTCTGTGAAGTTGTTGGGATTTTTAACGTTATTTTTTTTTTTCATTACATAGTTAAATATTTATTTTGATTAAGTTATTATTATAGTTTTTGTTATTTTCATCTTTATTTATTGCTTAGCAGCTAAAACAGCTTACTTGTCTTATATTTGTCAAAGTTACTGGAAATATTTATGGTGCGAGCAGACTTTCTCTCGGCTTCTAAGAAAAATAAATTCCACGTGTTTGATCTGCAAATGTTAGAATATGAATTTTCAATTTCATTTTCCGAGTAATACCTGACATGAGGTATATGTAGGATTGTAGGTATAGTTAATATTTACCCTGCAGTAACAAAAGACCTTTTTTGAAAGCGTTTTTTTGGAACAATACCTACTAGGTACCTACTAATATTATAAGTGAAAGTTGTGAGGATGGATGGACTGATGTTTATTACTCTTTCACGCAGAAAAAGACTGAACGGATTTCGATGATACAATATCATTGCTCATACGAGACATAACTTGCCTATAATTTATTATACATTTTTGTATGACAAACTGAACTTCACATGACCGAAGATGTGACACGCAAGACGCAGGAGGTCCAGGAGAGCTTTTAAGTGGTGTAGGGATTATTTATTTACTTTTTAGCAATAAAATACAGTGGTTATAGATGTCAAAAATATAATCAAAGACAAAAAGGATATTATGCGTTCTACACACTAGAATTACTTAACTAGACATTGGAGTCCAAAGTGCCATCTGATGAACTTTCGCCGACAAGGGATTAAAGGGCTGTTTTAAATGCCGAAATAGTCCAAGTGGTTCCTTATGCGCGGTTTAAGGGTCCATTAAACGTCATAAAACCGCTGGCACGTATTGACGCGAGAGCTGCTAATCAAAGGCCCGTCGCACACGCGCCTCGGAATTACTTCCCAAACGGACGCTTTACACCTTACTACTATCTGTACGACTAAAAAGGAAAATAACATTGGCACATGAGAACTTTACTCATGTGTCCGTAACATAGCGTTTTAAAGAAAACCTAGGGCAAGTAGATTGTCAATGAAGTTCACTGGCTGTAGATATAAAAATTAAAATTTACCATGCCCACTCCAGAATGTTGGGCTAATCGCCCAGTATTGCATCGGACATGGTAGGAATGTCAGGGGCCAGGCTCCCCCTGAAAAGCATGTCTAGATACGCCAATTTCTTATAGGTATAGACGATGCGGCACGTGAAGGTAATCCAAAGATTACGCGAATTTGCGACAAAAATGGTTACTTAGTCTAAGGCTGGTTTGCACCATCTTACTTTAACTTTGACAAACGTCAAAAATCTGTCAAATTCCATACAAAAACACCGGTTATCGTTATAGTTATGGTCAAAGTTAGGTGGTGCAACTCAGCCCAAGTGATGTCGTCTGTACTTGTAATGGTTACGAGAAATGAACAGAACCTTTTACAGAATATGTAAACCTGTAAAAAAAAATAGGTCGTAACATATAAAGGGTGGCAACAGTTTTATACTGCTCCGAATGACTTCTCAGCCTTTGTGGCGGGTAAATGGTCACTTAGGGGGTCGAATGTAAACCAGCGAACTGAACGTTAAAGAAACGTATGAGTTTTTTAACAGCTTCCAGAAAGCCTTTTGTACAGTTTCTTACCCTTTGGCATTCAGACCGCCTTTTTGTAATCTATTTGGACAGTAACTGTAAATAGATTTTGAAAAAGGTCAGTGATATTATTACTTCACTGCAAGTGCAGAGGCTTTGATATGAAGGGTATAGTGAACTTAATTTTTTTACCCTATTAATTAATACGTTCCAAATAATTTTGTCGCAATGTTTAAATACTACTGATTGGATATTAAATATTCTGTTTAGAGATTCTTCGACTCTATCAGCGTCACTTTGGTTTGTGTCATATCTAAATGCTTTACCCGGGCTTTTACTCAACAACACTCAATACTTAATATCTTCATGCAGATGTTGCCCAGTAGATGAAACCAGTGCTGCAGACCCTGTTGGACACGCAAAGGGATTTTTATGACACAGGAGGCATCGTCGTGTGTCCCTAACGTAAACTGGCAATAAGGAAAGACACCTGTGCCTACAATGAAGCCATATTTCCCTGCATTTTTGTGGGTAAATCCGGTGTAAAGGTAAATAACAATTAACCGAACAAGACCACAGCAGGTCAGACTCATAAAACAGAAAGTATCTCGCGTTTACAAGCTATATAACAGAAATTAAGCAACTTTTTCTCTAACTGGTAATTTAACGTTCTACGAGTCCAGGAAAAATATTCGGCCCAGACTTTTGACAGGATAATAGGGATTAATTTTTACCTTTGTTCTAATAAATTGTGAATTCTAAAGCAACTAAGAAGCAATTTTCTCTCCGAAATCTACATGCAAAAGTTTTACTTTGTGCTAATAATAGTCCATAATTGTCGAGGTTTAGGAGATAAAAATGCCGTATTGTGTTTTAAAAATACCTGAAAGAACAATCTCACTCTCTCTAACGATCTCAAAAAACTAAACTCAATAAAACTGTCAATTCGGGACTCGAACCCACGCACTTCGCGGTAGACTAGAAAAATCGAGTTTTTTGCTTTGTTAAAACAGAAAACGAAACTCATATCAATTTGTCCGCTCCAATTCTACATCTAATCAGGTTTATTTGTTTCGTCGAAATCGTAAGAACCGTTTTCTAATACCTACTTGAGAAAAATTTGCTTGTGTGATACATATTATAAAATAAAATAAGATAGGCACTGTCGTAGAAAAAAGTCTAGGTTTTAATCGAACATAGAATATGCATGACTCTGATATACAAAATTGGACGTGTCTATTCCAGGATTCAAACTCGCGACTGGCTTTGTTAGAGCGCGACGCGATCCACTAGACCGCATAACATTGATTGATGTTTTTACCAAAATACCGGCCATTTTGATTCCTGTTTCGGTACATACAGCACTTCAGACTACACATTTTTGTAGCGAAATAGTCCCTATTACAAGTACATAGAGGCCACAGTGTGTGGCTTGATCTGCTGTTATATTGTCGCACGTTTCAACCGCGCAATTTGTTACCCGCTAATTCCTTAATTACCTTCCCAATTATACAATTTGAACGTCTGAAATTCTGAGTACGACGTCCATTATCTACACATACTTTACTAATTTGGCTAATTACAATAGCGCTGCAGTACCGACACCGAGTGAAAGTGGTAAAGTGGTAACATCTTGACAAATCCAATTTAAGTTCTGGAATACATTTTTCAGACTCGAAGTGTTCTGCGAATTTCAGATGAACTTTAAATAACGTCTAAAATAATCACTTTACTATTATTACTTTATTCACTTCGTAATAATTAAATTGAGGAATAATTTCATGACCATCGATCTTTAGGATCGTGTTTCATAGTTTTATTCCAACTAACTTATGCACATTATTGTCGTTTTGCACTTTCAATTTATCCGCTATCTTACTAGCTGTTAATTTTTATTCGTATAAATAATATTAGTATCGTTAATTACACATTCCTCTCATCTCTTTCCCTCTATTCCATTTGCCGAGTTGTTCAAATGAAAATAATCTTTAATCATATTAAAATAAAGCCCAGTAACTATAATATTGCACCATTATCCAATCGCCTCGACAAAAGCCAAAATCTGGAGGATCATCGGGAAGACGGCGCCCTCAAAGCGAGAGCAGTTAGTCACAAGTCCGCTGCTATCAGCCTAGTGGTGTACAGATAATCCGTCACCGATTCGAAATTTAAATATAATAATATGTTTAATCTGCTAAAATTTTTATAATACTTCCTTTTGGCTTTGCCGTAGTCGGGGTAAAAAAGGATTTGAAGCTACTTTTTTTTATAAGACATCTTGCGCTAAAGTTAATAAAATATTTTATTCTTAATTCACAAAAAAAAAGTCAATTTTTTTGGATCCATGTGCATACACAAAAGCTACAGATTAGGTTTATTCTTCTTTCTTTGAACCATTGTTTGGATCCGCTTAAACAAATACCGTCTTGAGATACGTTGCGTTTACTAAAACTCGTATAAAACCTGAGGTCGCAATTGAGGGCTAAACTGTACATTCTGTTACTTTGATTTATCACATCAAGCAAGAGTGCCATTGAACAAAAAATAAAATATTTTTATCTAAATTCTAAAATCACGCCGGCACGTCACTAGCCGAGAGAGCAGTGCCGTAGCACCCTCTGTCAAACCCAAGGTGCTACGTGCCTCGGACGCATGCCAACTGCACTACCAACCCGCTAAATGTATTTACGTACCCAGATTTCAATCTAATTTTTGTTATAAAAATACCCTTTTATCAAGGAAAGGGTGAACCGTAATTGGCACCTTGCATTAGGCATGTTCTTCCGTAAACATCGAAAAACGAACGAAATATTATACAGTGTGACTTTGCATTCAGTATCCAAATTTTTAGGAGCGACTCAGAATCAGTAACTTAATCCATTTACGTAAAGAAACCATTTTTTTTTTTCATATTTACTTAATATTTTTATCCACAGCGCGCGGTTACAAAATTGGCAAACGTAGATAATTTACTTCGTTCATAGAAAAATACGTACACACAATTAACTACTTAGAGCTTAATAGACATAATGGTTCGCAAAAATAAGCTTTAACCTTTAACAATTAAGATATGGGCACCCGCGAATTAGATTTTCAATTTTTTTTTCGCGAAAAATACCACGATTAAAGATAATTAAGATATAGTTGTTTTGTTAAATTGTTAAATAGAGCTTTTAAAAAAAATTGAAAACTGATTACAAAATCATCCTGTATATTTTCGGATCGATCGTCCCACTTACCTACGTAATCTCTTTTCATGTCAAATATTCGGTAAACATACACAATATAGTTTCCCCGCATCCGTAATCCGATATGGCCGTAACGCTGGCTGGTTCAAAGGCATTTACATCGGAATAATGGCGTCAAGTGGCATACATCCCGTTCTTCCTCGTTACCCGTCGGATTGACATACACGACACGTACCATGGTGTTTCGGAGATATGTAAGCCGTATAAAATATATTTCCTTTGCTTGCGACTTCGTTTGCGCCCTTAAAAAGTTTATTCTACGCGCGCGCTTTTGTCACTGTCAACCAACGACTGTCAACTATTTTTTTTCTTGGCGCGTCGTCTAAAATAATTGAATTAATTTTAGTTATTTCTATGTATCACTCTTTGGTAGTGCTAAGTTTTTAAAAACCGGCATTAGTGTTTAACTCATTTTTAATTAAAACTTATTTTGATGACATTGTAGGTTGGCATACATGGAATTATTAAGGCCAGTAAGTAAACTAAGTAAGTAGTAAAGATTGATTGAAGGAGTCGTTCACTTCAGCTTAGCGATTTCAAATTTTTCAAGTAACGATATTCCTTGATACGTTTTTTTTCTGATGAAGCCGTTGTATACTTAACAAACACGCGAACGCCTCCCACGAATTACCCTACAATGCGTTCGTACACCCAAAGGAACGGGTATAACGTTATGGGAATATAAAAAATCTAATGTTTACATTAACATTTTATTTTCCAGTGCGTACGTACATTGTAAAATTCTGGAGGATGAGCCCGAATAAAATATTCCTTTTAACAAGAGGAAATTTTGTAGCAACTGCAAGAAAATTAATTTTGAATTCTCACAATAAAAACGACCATTCGCTTTCATAGCTGAAAGATTAATCTCTTTATAATAAACCACATAGTGGTTAATTAAACATTTATTGTGGTTTTAACTTTTTATTTTTATATTTCGGTATATCATAACACTGTTAATGATGAATCAATGTAATTTATTTAATTATCATATTATTCATTGTATCAACAAATTTTAATTTAAGGATAGTGCATCAAAAACTAGGTACCAGTCACAGAATCAATCCCAGGTTAATAGAGCTGTTTCCATTCTAGTTATTTTAATTGTAACTTCTTTTATTAAATCTTAAAGTCTACGAAATAAATGACACAACACCCAACCTTTCCCTTAAGTTTTATCCACCTGCGTAGGCGTAGGAGCATCATTAAACAAAACTGTCTAAGCAGAAATGTCAAGAACACGGTGTCACAACGGTATATTGGATTAATCGCTCCTTTCTGTGGAAAATTATACACCTACGCGGATTCAAAATGTTAAATAATGTCTCTAAGAGATTTTGGCTGTAGTGTAGGCGGCGAAATAATTATGTATTTCTCCATTACATTAACTAATTAATTATTGAAGTAATAATAAGAAAGGTAATAAATTATCTAAGTTGCCCTTAAGCAACGGTAATTGAAAATTCAAAGACTAAAATATTTGAAGTTGTTTATCAAATTAAACACTTTTTGATACAGCTTATTATCCTCTATTTACTTGATTTAGAAATTAAGTTTCTAGTCTATTTTGCCTTAAACTCTCATTTTAACACGTTGCAAATGACGAAGAGATATCGCTAGCCTATAGATTAAAGTCATCTCCTTAAAAAACATTAAAGTTACAATGAACTTAAGTGATTTACTCGTAGGTACTCCCTGGAAAGGAAACCCTGAGTTACCTAGAGTTTACCTGCCAATTTGGTAGATCATAATTGTTCTGAAAACTCATATCCCATTCAGGTAGAAATTGATAAACAAAGTTAAATTGCCGTATCGACTGATCACAACTGTCGCTGACACGACCGAAGGCCGCAGTCGCAAATGAACTGTCCGCTTCTGTTACTTGATTCATTGGACTTATAATCGATAACTTATTTTTGATTTTGATTAATTTATTATGGACACCAGTGTAGATGCCGAAAAGCACTGACTAATTTGGATATTTGGACAGAGATGACGCCCATATTCAGAAAAGATGCTTGCTTAAGTGAAGCAGCAAATCAACCGCACGGCGTTGAATAGAGCTCTGTAATTGGTTCATGTGTCACCCTGTACGTCCACGCGCACTGTGAGACCTCATAGTAATGTTTTTAAATACGGACATAAATTTGTTGCAGCGCTTGTTCTCAGCACTTGCCAAATGTTTGTCTCGAAGCGCTAGTAGGGCAAAAAAATAATGAGACACGTAAAGACTTGTTATGAACATTATGACGATTTGTATGAACTGAGTAATTTAATTACGTAGTTATACTCGTACAAATAATACAAATATTAATAAAAAAATTATTTAATTCTTTAAAACCTTTAAGCACAGAATAAGTAATAGTACCAAGGCTTTAAGATACAAAATATGAAATACCAACAAGTAACAGTTTGCTAGTTCGCTGCTAGCAGAGTACCGGCACCATTAGCAACTTAGCTCCAGAATGGAGTTTTGTAGAAACTTTGTGAATATCCATTAATAAAAATCTTGCTCTCACTTCCTGCTTTTAAAAAGTTGCTTTGAAATCCTCAACTCCATTTGCATATGTTTACATAATGTGACTTGCCACATTTACCTATGGGACGTTAGTATTAGAAGCAATTCTTTTCTCTGTGTGTTTGGGACAAACCTGCCAAATGATTGAACAACTTTTAAGGAAAACATAAGGATAAAAACTCATCATTATTTATTTTACTAACTTATTCCTCTGGTACATTGTTATAATTTACAGTAGGTACTGAAAACATCACGCACCATAATAATCCATAAATGGAGTCGATTTTCTGAAAATTTTCATTTATTATGCTCCATGATATTATCTAACCACTTTTCCGTGTGAATAGAATTAATTAGGTGATGAAATAAAGTTTCTCCCTTTTAGTCTTAAAATTGCGACGAAAACACCGCGGTGACACCTTAAAATTTAACCTTCCGCGTGCAACCGTAGGTGGAAAATATCTCGCACCCCGGTGGGATTATTTTGATCAAATATGAACTTTATCCTGGGGGAATAGGGAGATCATCCTCGGGTATTACACACCTAATAACGGTCTGATACTGCTTTGTCATTGAAATTGCCCGGTGTAACCGGTGTAACAAAGTAGGCGCCGCGTAAACCATTCGTCAGGTGTCAGCGGCGTATCATCTCTGTAACCGATACTGTATTTTGAGGAGTTTGATCGGTGCGTTCCCCTTCAAACGAAGCAGGATTCTTCATAATATTTTGACGCGGCTAAAAAATAAGTTTACTTTGCGTGATCTGAATTTATTTTTTATCCGACTCCAAACATTATTTGGGCCTGTAGTAATTAATTATTTCCAGAATTAAAAGTAAAGTATTAATATTACTAAGATCTATTTATAATTACGAGATTACCTACAATCGCACATTGAATAATTGATTGATACATGTGAGCGTGTTCCTAAATTCCCAATATCCTTTTTCCCTATCAAGTTAACATCGAATCATTTCCCAATTCGCTATTCCACCCGCAAAAACATTCCCGGTCCATAAACCAAACCTACATTGATTAAGAGCCTGCGGTGTGCAATCGGCAACGTGCGCGGGTAATTGATAACGCCCCACTTCTATGACACCCCACCACCCCCCACCCCCCACTGCAGGTGAATCGAGGCTCAGATGCTTTATCCGACACCTGCATCGCCTGTAAGCCCGCAGCACGGGGAAATCCCCCACGTCATCTTTCTCTGTCGCCCGCAACTTTTGTACGTTACTTTTTGGAAAAATCCAGTTTTAAATTCCGCTGGAAGCTGTCGAAGTAATAACGTAAGTGAAGCCTCGGGTTTATTTTACGAGGACTGCTCTGCTAACAGGCATTAGCCGGGGTAAACGCATCTGGGTTCCTCCTTTCTATAGTTATAGCTGATTCGACTGGCATTCGGTGTTTTAGGGTTTGGAATCGTAAAAAACATTTTGAATACTTAACTTTCTAGTTTTTTTAAGTAGATTTTTTAGCTTTGGATTCAGTTATATACAGTCAAGATTAACAAGAGAAAATGGACATAAATGTGAAGATAATTGAACTGTGTTACACGACTCTATATGTATAATATTCATAATTTTAAAACTATAACTACATAATTAACTAACATAATTTTGTTATAATATTCTCAAAAATCCTGTATATAGTAATTACGTTGTACGTAAGTCCTTATTTATAATTGAAAAGTTTTACAAATAGTACTGTACATAAGTAGCAAAAATATTTTAATAACATATGAAATCTTTTACTCCGTCATAAGTATTTTACATAAAAATAGAGTTTTAATACATTGCAGTATAATTTTAAAGTAATGATTTCTACGTAAAATCCTCGTAAATGTTATCAATTCGTGCCAATAGAGCTCGAATCGTAAAGGTTTCAAACCAAACTTGATGCAGCGCTTTTACGACCACTTTACAGTACGACATGCAGTAAATACGTTACTATAACGTAATTTATGTAGTGTATTAGCGCAAGCACTATGCGGGAAATTTGCCGAGACGTGTGAACGAACGAATATGAACACCATCTCGGTTACTCTCCATCCCCACCCGTGCGTCGCCCATACTTCGGTGTGCGATCTAGCGCTTCGTGTCTCAATTTTCCGCATATGGTACTTGCGCCATGCAATCAATACACTTTAAATAAATCAGTGGACAATTCCCGTAAAAAATATAAGCCTAAACGGTCAAGCCACATCACATAATTAATTTATCGTCGGGTTTGTGAAGTTAGGGCGTGTAGAGAAATTCTTGCTCTACATGAGATCTGATAAACGGACTTCTTTTTGACAGTGCGGCCATAATATTGCCTCATCCTGGCAACATTTTACCTGAAAATGTTTTTAGTGGGATTAATTTTATTTCTGTTCTGTGTTCGGGGAAAAATATTTACTATTTTATTACTTTATTAACGTCTTCTTAATCTTTGAGCGGACTAGCTTAATTTAGCTGCTAGTTCTTCTTATAAACTGCTTTAGATCTGTCTAATAGAATCTCAGCTTTGATGAATCTAACTTAGTTGGGGTTTTGTTTCTTTGTTTTAGAATTTAATTAACAAAACTGACGTTTATGATTTTCAGCGAAAGCACTGACTTCATCGCAAACTGCTCAAAACTTACCGTCTTAATCATACTGCACAAACAATGGCATACTTCAATGTTAAGAAGTTAATTGCCTAATTCCGTAGGGTAATTCCAGGATACATGCCCCAGTGGGATAGGTGCCGCGATTTTAAGTACACTATGTTACAAGCAACTTAGCCTAAAGTTATAGTACGTATAATAGAAAGGGACTTCCCCGTACCACTTTTCGCCTCGCAAACCATCAAAGAGTGCGTTCGTTTAGCCAGTGAGAGCAAAAATCTTCCGCGGCCAGACCTTAGCGAGCGTCGAAGTAATATTGGTAAGTATCTGTAAATGGATAATTTTTATGTCAGCTGTAAAATGAAGCAGATTTTTATATAATTTGATAGACTATCTTATGAAATTAAGCCGTGTGGTGACGGCAGAGTAGAATACATTTGTCACCAACCCCTACTCTTCCCGCGGGTGTCGTAAGAGGCGACTTAGGGACTACACATCAAACAGAGAATGGGCAGCAGCGCTCTCTGAAAAACATCAATCTTTTAAACTGCGATCTCCAACCCGCCTGCCTAGCGTGGAGAGTATGGCAAAACCCTCCACTATAGTGGAGGAGGCTCATAGTCCAGCAGTGGACTGTAAAGGGCTGTTGATGATGATGATGAGACTATCTTATAAATTATACGGGATAGCTATGTTTCATTCGATTTTTAGTGTTATTATATTTTTTACTAAAAAAGGCACCTATCCTATGCTAAAAGGATAGTTGCCTAATTTTTTTTGGGTATAGATGCCCTTAGGGCCATGTCCCATGCAACTAGGGGCATCTATCCTAACCTGCTCTTTTTGTCACAGGTAGCAAATAAAAATATTAAATTTCATTTTTAATTCATTTTACAACAAACAATCTTAAATAATAATACTTGGCTTGTTTGATTTCAAAATTTATTTGATCCTTAGAATTCAAAAACTATATTAACAAGTCATCTATCCCTGCATAAGGCATCTATCCTTTGAAGCAATCATACAGTGAGTCTTCTATCCCCCACATTAGGCGTCTATCCCACTTTTTAGAGGTCAATTAAAATGGTATTTACTCAGAATCGGTATAACTTAAACTAAAATAATTATAGTAATATCATAGACGAAAGACCAAAGTTTACAGATACTAAGGTCAAATTGTTGATAAAAACTTACTGACTGAGTTACAGAGCTGTTTCAAAAAGTGGGGCATCTATCCTGGACTTACCCTAAATCAGTGGTATTTTATCGTACTATTATTTTGCTATCATTAAAACTTACCATACCTACACGGGCACGATTGTACCACGGTATTAAACTAACCTTAGAACAGTTGCCCACGAATTTTGACCTGCGGGGGCTAAGTATTATGTGTTATGCCTACGTCTACCAAGAATATTTCGTTAAAAATGTTTTATCCCACCTCATTTATAAAAAATATTGCCCTTCCAATAAAACGTTGGCGTGCTAAGCATTTTTACAAGCCTATTATAGTAATAACCAACCCTTGATACTTTTCCAAGTTCAACGATACCCTTAAAGGTCATAGCATACTTATGAACCAGGAAAGGAATCAACACCTTATTGCCTTTCGCCGCGCTGTCTACCGCAAGGCAAAGCGTTTACGTTACGGTGCGGAACTGTGGATCTATGTAGTAAGTATATTGCAGTACGAATTTTCATACAAAGAAACTGACCGACTCGAGTTAAGACGGTCACGATCCGTTTCCGGGTTGATAAGTGTGCTTCGTCCTTTAATCTCCATGACGTACCACAGGTCATTGTCCCGAATGGGTTAGGTAGCGCAAAATGTGAGGGAAGGTCAGGTACTGAATTCAATTAGGGGTAGAACTTTGTTCTTATCTAATCTAGTAGCCTGGTTGTTGTCATGTTAATTTAGTTAAATATTCAAAACACGATTTTTAGCTGCATCTTCCATCTCCGGAGTATTGTACTCATTTAAACTAAATGGCGTACATAATTGTGCAGTCGCCAGGGGTTAGTCCTGCTGTAAAATAAATAAAGTTACCAGCGGATTTAAATAATTAATAATACCTAAAAATGAATAGAGCATCCTACCTAATTTTTTAGTTTTGTGGCAGCTCTATGTGTGCCAACACCAAAATTACTCTCTTTAAAGGGAATGTGATAGCTCTATCATACCTTTATATCGATAATTATGATCTACTAGCTTTTGCCCGCGGTTTCACTCGCGTGAAATTTAGTGTATCAGATCGGCATAAATTATAGCCTATATGTTAATCTGGGTTACAAACAATAATACTGTAAAATTTCGTCAAAATCCGTTCAGTATTTTTTGCGTGAAAGAGTAACAAACATCCAGACATCCAAACTTTCGCATTTAAAATACACTAGCTTTTGCCCGCGGCTTCACCCGCGTGAAATTTAGTTTGTGTCACATATCGTCATAAATTATAGCCTTTGTGTTATTCTGGGTTATAAACAATAATACTGTAAAGTTTCATCAAAATCCGTTCCGCAGTTTTTGCGTGAAAGAGTAACAAACATCCAGACATCCAAACTTTCGCATTTAAAATACATATTAGTAGGATGTAGCGATTGTATCTTCCTAAATATTTTTTTATAGCAAAGACAGGTATTTGACCGCAATGACACCTGATGCTAAGTGTAGACAGTCTATGGAGGTAAGTACACGCTATATGAATATTGAATATCTAATTATAATCGATTGCAATACATTTTAAACTCACAAAACTGAAACTCACGTTCACCGGTGTGATCTAACGGGCCACGTCTGGACGTAATACCTTCCTCGAGTCCGGCGCCTTCAGGCTACACCTTTCGCATAATTAATAGAGCCTCCACCTTGAAATTAATTATAGCAATTCCTAATACAATTAGCCGCAAGCACCTACAAAGGCCGAGCATATTGAAAGTAATTGTAATGGAAAGTTTATAACAGGTGTAGTTACACTTACAGGTTTTTAACTGTTTATCGACAGTACTAAGGCTGAGTTGCAACATCTTACTTTAACTTTAACAAACGTCAAAAATCTTTCAAATTCCATACAAAAAGCACCGATTATCGGTATAGTCACGGTTAAAGTTAGGTGGTTAAGATTCTTTAGAGCGCAAAAAACCGAAAGAAAAGGGTCCAAGAAAAACTTCTGTGATGAGTACAATAATAACTCTACTATTAGGCTAATGTATATTTTCTTGTGATTTCATAAAGTTAGTGTTCCTATTATTGGTCCAGCTGATCCGTCAGCAACAGTGAATTTAATTGCCATTTGGGCGCGATTTCAAGATTTCGCGATTAAAAAGTGGCCTAGTTGATATGTAAGTCTAGCTTTTATTAAAGTTTATTCTTAGTTTTTGCGTAAATATCTACCATCCATTTACCTACCTATCCACACAAAGGTCAAATTATGATATTAGTATAAGTACCTAAGTAAGATAAGGGTGTAGATTTATTTAATAAATACAGCTTGTTCTATTTCTTTATTTCTTGCCAGAATAATAAAAGTTCTCGCCCAAGACAATATTTTACGAAGCTTATAGTGACTTGGCCGCGGGCGGTGCGGATGCTTTACAGTCCGAACGTGATAAGTGGCTCGCGTGCATTTCCTGCATGTCCCGGATTACCTACTCCTCGGGATCTACAGGCGAGCTCACATCAGCGTTAACACTGCAGCATCTTATTCTTCTTCTTGTCGTGTCGACAATAAACCTACACAGTGTCAGCCCAATATTCCGCCACAAGAGTGGCGTTGTCAGTAGCCTTCATTAAATCTTCTTGCGTGCAGTTGTTTGGGCACACAGGGCACGACATCATGTGCTTCGTTGACTGCAGAACAAAACCACACTTGCACTCCAAGCTTGAACAGAATATTCTTTACTACGGCTGATCATCTGCATCTTATAGCATTGCAATAAATGCTATTTTTCTACAAAAATAATTCGTCTCTATGGTGATGATGATGATGTTGTGCTGCCGAAGGTATATTCCGGTACAAGTATCTAACATATTGTAATTTGTAACCCCAATCCGACTGCAAATAGTTTAAACAAAATGTTCAGGGTGCTTGTATCATACAAACAAGACAGCGTACAGATTCGAGCCCGCCTAAAACCACCGCGGGTGGCGCCACCAGCGCGATAACGTCGGTTCACCTACGATTCAAACGTTACGAAGGATTTCGTTTTAAAATATAAAACCAAATTTTACAAACTCGCGCATTTTGAGTTCTATGTCCTGAGGGATACGGGTGAAGGATACTGCTCAGTGAAGTACAGTCCGGTTGGAAAACATAAAATTAATGTACCTTTAGTTAGTTTTAATGGAGGTAAATATGTTTCTTGAATGATGAAAGAAAACGAACAAACATGGCTCCTAGATTTTTTCAAAGATTGCTATTGTTTACCTAGATACCTATTTTTAGGTTACACAACAATTCGCTGCCTAAACTATTAATGCCACCACAGGATGCTTGCTAAAGCAATGCCCAGTGATAGAAAATAATGACAAATATGGCGTACCTACTTACTCGCCAAAAAACGGAATTTTACTGACATCAATCTCAAAATTACATTACATACAAATCAATCAAGATGTGAAAAATTATATGCGAGCTAACTTGCTGATGATTCTCTCTGATGAACTCATATTTTCGATGTTTTATATTTTGAAACTACACATTATTTTATTACTAACATTATACAGGGTCGACTGTACACAGATACGCTCACCCGTCGCGACGGCTATACAACATGTCCGTGCGATTTCATTTTATTTTATTCCATTCTGATCGAATGTGCAAAGAGTTTTTCGTATTTTCGCGTTTTTGGGACACGCCATGAAAACACAGGTTTTAGTTTACTATTTGTTTAGCAAAAACGATGATGGCTTTTAATAAAAAGTCAGGGCACAGAAATATATTTTTAGTCGCCCTTGTGTTTAGGTTTTTTCCTGCAATGACCAATAACCATGCACAATAACGCTGAGTTGCACCACCTAACTTTGACCGTAACTTTAACGATAACTGGTGTTTTTTGAATGGAGTTTGACAGCTTTTTGACGTTTGTCAAAGTTAAAGCAAGATGGTGCAACCTAATACTATAGTAAGTTATTAGATAACTACGGAATATAATTTCGACTGGCAAACGTTTTCCATAATTAAAAGAAACCTTAATAATAAAATAATTACAAATGACAATGTTGAGGTGCGTTTATCTGATAGCTATGTTAAGCAATATTAAAAAAGTCTCACAAATTATTTTGTTGATATTAAAGCCACTGATACAAAATTGTCTATCCCTCCAGGGCCTGAGATTATTAAGTAGCAATACAATCTCCATGAAAGTCAATTTAATCAAAACATTATATTGTTTTCTATTCTTGTTTACCTACCTTTAAAGTTTCACGCTAAAGTTTTCCATACTAATGAGAAAAATATAATCAAATATTCATAAGAAAGAACGCGTGGTTTCAGTTTTGTTATCAAGCTTGTTTTTACATGTAATATTACTAAATTTTGTACTGTTAGAAGTTAAATATGCTGTCTAAAGCTCTTATAATATCGTGACTAGACTTATACTTAGTTATCCTCTTAAATGTAGTTAGGAATAACCCAGAACGAAATTATGCCGCAGCTCGCGTCATTTTAATGAGAAAAAAGCCTCTTAACCTGTAAGTGCTACATATAAAAAGCAACGTCCTAATTTTAGCCCACTCGCGGTTTTTAAACCATCCTAGGTGAAGCAACTTCCATTTAACTACGAGCCGCAGGTTAGTCAATGTGGTTTTTATTGTATGGTGTGGGAGGCAAAGGACAGGTTGCCTAGGTGGCCATATTTGGGGCAATTGTGAGTTTATAACTGGGGTAGAAGGGGCCAACTTTGGACAACTGATAACTTCGCCGATAGAGGCCGCTAGTGGAGGCGGTGGCAAATTTAAATAGTTTGACAAAAGCAACTACGGGAATTGATTTAGGAGTTCGCCCCTGATATATTACGTTATACGGTTATTTTGGTTAGGTTTGGTGCAAACTGCGCTTGTTGAATATTGAATAATAATATTGTAATTTTGTAGCTGATTTAAATGAAAGAAGGACAAATAGAAACTAATAATATCAACGGCAACGTTGGAAATTGAATTCATGACATCTGACTTGCCTTACAACTGCCCTTAAATTCAGGAACGAATTTCATCGGAAAAGCTTATAGAGAGAGTGAGAGATGTGCGATAATCACTATGAGGAAGGTATATTAATAAATGTTTGAGTTAAATTAGCATGAAAAATCCAACATACCAAATAATATAAGTAAAATATGCCAGCACCAGCGCTGCCTCAGGCAAATATCTTTTGTTTTTCACTTTTATTTACGACCAACAGTCAGAAGAATGAAAGGTACTCAAGTAAAAAACATTTACGTATTACCTTACATTACTCCAACTAAAGCGGACGTCAAACACCAGCGTTCTTTCAAAACATGGAGGTACTTATAGTTGAGAAGAAATATTGATCTATACAAACATTGCCTATACAAATACATATCAATCGACACATTCATGATAAACAGCTGTTTATCTCTTTCTAACTTACCCATGGTCGGTCACGTATGAAAAAAGAGATAGATAATGTTTGGTCAGTACTCATTCTGGCATCATTTTCATGTGACGTCACAAACTACCTGACTTGTGCCGATTTAAGAAAACAACATGGCCGCAATATAGGCAATCAGCTGACAACTACACGCACACACACACACACACACACACACACACACACACACACACACACACACACACGCACACAAACACAAACACACACACACACACACACACACACACACACACACAAAGCTGTCAGCTGATTGCCTATATTGCGGCCATGTTCTTTTCCCAAATCGTGTATGTACTTGCACGTGTATTTTAAAGTTACGCCAAGTCCATGGTATATACCTCAGTGTTTTACAATCGCTCAGTGCTCGCTGTAGTGAATATTTAAATTGGTCTGCTGTTATGTACTCGCCGTTAATAGTTTCCCATTCTTCGGCCCAAACAAATTCCGGCGCCGCTTTAGAGCGCAATTTAACTTTTTGCCGTGCGAGCGGCCAACTTTGTCTTTGTCGGATTATTCGATTTAACCCTCAAATCGCATGGTTTTTGACATTTTCTTTGATTTGAAAACACGCTGATAAGCTTTAGCAAACGACCAAATATGTTACTCGGACAGACGTACAATGATACGCCTTTTTAACCATTTCAAGATATATTTGGGACGTGTAGGTATAAGCGCCCTGGAAAGGGCCTATGTACTGAATAAACTATTTGATTTGATTTGTCTATAAAGATGAGATGATGCAAAGTCATGCCGATATCACAATCCTAGGACATTTCAAATAGCCTCTGCCGCAGCTTCGCTCGGGTATGTTAAATAAGAGCCCTGGAAAGGGCATAAGTATGTACTGAATAAACTATTTGATTTGATTTGATTTCTCTATAAAGATGAAGTGCTAATGCTTTTAGGCACAGATATTACAACCCTAGGGCATTTCAAATAGCGTCCGCCCGCAGCTTCGCTCGGATGAGTTAGTTCTTGCTTAAATTATTTTGCTAAAATAAAAGTAATCTGATGGTGCAAAAAAAACTCTTTAAAAATCAGCTATCTAGAAGTAAATGTTCTGTAAAAGTTCCAGCTGTTTTGTAGATTATAGCCGAATCACGCAGAGAGACAACAATTTTAAGAATTGTTTTCGTATAAGTTACTAAGTTATGTTCCATAATACCTATGGCAGGGTTAGTTTGACAAACAGACTGTTCGATTTATTAATTTGTTTATGTACTCGTATATATTTTTCGATTCCAATCACGGTCACGTGTAAAACGTTCATTAGCCTTCGTTTGCGAGCAGTGATTGAAACTGATTTGATTTCGGTGTTCCCTCATTAGCGATCGCGTATGACGGCTCTCATAGCGGAATCCAATTTGCTATTATTATTTTGCGTTTAAGCTTTATTTTGGCACTCGCAATTGTCACACTTAAGCTTCTAGTAACAAAGGTTTTCAGTGGCCATAACCAGGTATAGTAGGTACCTTATCATTGTTATTGATATAGTTGAATGACAAATAAAATGTTTGTTAAAAAATAAATTTACAGTAGCTATCAAATTTACAAAATAATTAAGTATCTATTAACATTTTTACACAATGCCATTTTGTGTTTACCCACTACGAGTAAGGTAACCAAATAAAATAAACATAAATACCCGTATACGTTTGTTATATGACTTCAGGCGCAAAATTCCGTTAATTCAACAAGCTCAATCAAATACCTAGACGTTCATTTACCTAAAGATTAGAACTAAAATGTATTATGATACATTCTCCAGTCTCTTTTATAAACCTCGTAAAACAAAAACTTGAATGCATATATCGTTGCAAGCGTCTGCGCGATGCAGTACTTTAGTCACTATAAGTAGGTACGTAAACTCTTGAAAACTTTTGTACGTATACAATTATTAGTCTAGTCTCTACTAACTCGTGTAGAGCTCCGTCGATGTTTAATCACTCTGATATATTATGTCTGAACGATAACACACACACAAATCATGGGAGACGTGGTGTCGTGGTCTTGGCAAAAACTAGGAAGCTGTTGAACAAGATGGAGCTGCTGAAAAATAATTAAGGATCGAGCACATGTAAAGAAACATATTATGCTACATCTAGCAGTAGACTGAGTAAAGCTTATGAATGATAAAGCTCTTAGGTTCAGCTTTCCTTGAAGTATATCCTTATTTCCTTTACTTTAGCAATTTCTACTACATTGTAACTTTAAATGTACATTTCAAGTCTATCATACACGTTACATTACGGCAGTAAAGTTCCACTAACCCCATCGCAACTTACAACGCCATAACCTTTCTGAAAGTGTGGTAGAATATTTTTGTAGCCCGTGACATTCGTCCGATGAACCAAACTCGATCAGTGTATCAATTATTTATACTGCAAGGCCGCTCATAACAGGAGTGTGTCTAAAAACAGTGTCGTTAAAATCAGGTCGATAGTATCGATGCATATAATGATAGGATGTAGCAAATGTGATACTCGTACCTTTGTAATTTGAGATTTATCAAATTGTCATAGCTTTTTTGTTAGTGTGGCACATACATAATAATTAAAGAAAAAATATCATCTAACAATACTCGTTGGTACATTATTTAAACACTACTTACAAACTTTTTCCCTGCCTTGCCCCGCTACTACACGCAGTCGCTGTTCCAAACATGCAAAGTCATTCATATGTATACCCTGTCGAAATCTTGTTCAAGTCAATGTATGTATTTTATCGTTTTGTATATCTTTACAGATGTAACATTCAAATGCGAAGCATACATTTTCCGGAAAGGAAGTTGCTCCAGTTTGTAAAGAAAACTCATCGCATCGAGGAGTATGGAAATTTAATTCACGAATTTTAATCAGGGAAAATGACTGTTTCTCATAAGTCCTAGCACGCGATCCACGATCTGATCATATACCTGATGGAAAGTGCCGTTCATCGAGCAATTGCAACTCACGGGGGATTGCGGTGACTCTATCTATCGATAAACGGTTTTACACGTTTCACATCACTACTTAGAAGGGGCGTAATCAATTTAAGGGTACGAGCTGTGGAAGTTTTGAACGGCACGTCGGGGCGATCGTCCCTAACTCGAAAATTGTCACTGCCCGGGCCTCGTTAGTGCTTTAGACCAAACTACTAATTGAGTAATGCTCATTACGGCTGTAGTGGCTTCTGTCTTGATTCGGACGTGCTGTTGGCTGTTTCAAGGGTTTGATGTAAGAGCGTCTTGCGACTTGGCGCTAATGACAAGGCGGGGTTTCAATTTATAACACAAACGGGTCTCGCTAGCGTTGAAAGTTTGCTCTTTAAAACTAGAATAACGTTTTCTATACTGGAAATATATGTTTGAATAAGCTATTCTTATAATATAGTGGGTGGTCATAAACTTTTCCTTTCTACACAATTTCCCACGCAAATATTAAATATAACTTTATTAGATTTAATCGAAAGACGAATTTCGGTATTCACTGAAAGTGGGTAGTCCTCCCACATGCATGTTAAAATTCAATTCAAAACCTACAAGACAAAATAGATATTCTTAGAACAGACGCAAATTACCTTAGGCCCGATTCGACCAAACTTTTATCCGAGAATAACTCCTGTAGGCCTAAGATGCGCGCATCGACAATGACATGATATGATAAGACAATTTTCGATCACGTAGATAATTTTATCATTTTCCCTAACATGGGACCATCGATAGAAAAGTCTATCGACCGCTATCGCGTGATAACCGAATTGTTGCCATATTAAGAAAAAATTGCGTTATTATGTTGGCCAACCTTGAAATATTTTAGCTCATTCGTTCAATCTCGTTCATTTCTGCTACTAATTCGGCTAAAAACACATATCTTAAAGCAGTGAGAACGTCATTAAAAAAAAGTTATGTCAATTTTGTTGACATTACATGACTGCTTGATTGTATTTGTTTGTGTTTTTAAAATTTTATTTTTATGTTTCCAGTCTTATTTTTAATATTTCTAAAGTACGGAAAATATCACACGAAGAGATAACCAAGTTAAAGAAAAACAATGAAGAATTTCTAATCATACCGATAGTATTAAAGAATGAAGTCTTCAAAATTAACAGAATAACCGAACTCCACTACCTACCCCATAATGCGAGGTTTACAGTAATTATTCAACTTACATGAAGCAGTCAGAAAGTTTATTGAGATTTGAGAAATAAAGTTACACTCATAAGTAGCAAAGTAAGTACCTAAAGTCTAAAATATTAGCTATACTCCGCAGATCTTGATTTTCATAAGTAACAGCACCGGAGAAAAGGAAAAATATCTTTATTCCTACAAATAAGCTTTCACCTTCTTTCCTATATTTATTTCACATAGTTCTTTCACCGTGTAATAATACTGTGATCAATATTTTGTATGTAAACTTAAAATACAAATAGGATTAAGTAAATGTTTCTATTTATGAACTGTTTATGTAATTGTAATATTTATAATTGTGTTTAAATAATATTCTTTCTTTTTTCAGACAGTGGATGAAGAAGTGTGGGATTATGAGTGATTATTTCATTCTAAAGCAGACATAATCAAGTCTTGCTCACTATCATGAAAATTTACAATAACAATCAGCAAGAAAAACTTCAAGGGTACTAGCTAGGCTAACCAATTCATGGAATTCTGTTTGTATTTGAAATTATAAATAGCTATTGTAAAACAAAAGTTTTCCAAATAAAGATTTTGTAAATAATGGTTGAATTATTTTGAAATTACACTGCAATAATGAATTTATTGCCTGCGTCCAGCGCCTTTCTGCTACCATTATGATGTCGTCGGTCCACCTTGTGGGTGGACGTCCCACGCTGCGTATTCCGGTACCCGGCCTCCACCCCAGAACCTTGCTGCCCCATCGGGCAACATGGAAAGCATTGGGGGAGGCCTAAGTTCAGCAGTGGACGTCCTATGGCTGAGATGATGATGAATTTATTATAATGGAATAAATTGTACAAGATTATCATCCTGTCACATTAAAGCCCTTAAAAAAGACCACATGGAGGAATTAGATTGATAGTAATGTGGAATGTATGTATGGTATCACCATCAAGTTATAAAATTAGTAAAATTCATTTATTCTCATTGTTATTATAGCAAGTTTGATTACACATCCCACCCAATGCTAATTTCTGACAATGACCTTGCCACTGTTTGATGTAGACACAAGAAGCTCGGTCACCACATTCCGCCCCATTTTCAATAATTTTACAAGATTATGTACAGATGACAGTAGGTACTTAAATCAAGCTAAACACTGTGGGGTATCTCACGACATTTGCAACTTAATATGTATTGTCTGATGTACTGTTGACTGCCTACCTAAGTAGGTAAGTAATGGTTATTTTACAAGGTAGGTAATGTAATAATTAATATGTGGGTGGGACTGTGGGAGCACTAAGATTTTGCAGCTAGCGATTATAAACTGTCGCAAGATTCGCCTCACACTGATAAACTCTTGAACTAGAACTCAATCTCCACCTAGAAGTAAAAGTATCACAAAGGTGCTAGATTCCTTTCTTTGAATTTTACTAGCCTCAAATTAGTCGTAAAATGTCATTTACCATTATAAATGATAAATAAATAGAGTTAAAGTAGCTTGCAAAAAAGTTAATCTCCTATCGTCTTGCTATCGTGGGCAAGGATCGAGGACGATAAAAACACCACATCCTATCCTATCGTGATGTCAAAATATGATATAGTTAGCGCTTCATGTTAGGGCTTGCCAGGTTTATCACAAAAAAAAAAACAAATCTATCACTATCACATTTTGACAGATGACATGATAATTTTCGGGGTGCCATGTTAGCGCCGGTAGATAAAACGATATAGTGACGTCAAAATCGATATAACGCCGCGATAGCAGTTTATCACGGCGCGCATCTTAGCCCTGCTGGTATAACTTGCACATTGACAGTTTCAGTATGGGAAATATGTCAAAATGACACGTTAATTATATTAATTAATCTCAGATTAATATTTACTCTTACTTGGTCGAATCCACCCTTAAAGTAGCAAAAAGTCCGGTCTACTGTCAGAAGATAACTAAATATAGATACAGTTCTATTTGCGAAGACGCTTGTCTATGTCAGCACAATCATAGGGACTATCTTTAGCACACAAATCAGCCAATCCAGGGCTAACACGCGAAATATTACGGCTGCTATCACTCTGCAGAGGTCACAGGGTGTGTAGGGTTACCATATAATAGAATTTGTACGGACAAATTAAACGTACGGACATATTTGACCATGATTACTCTGAACAAGCCACTAAGTTATTTCAATTTTTGAAAATTTTTAAGAATGTTTTGCATTTCAGAAATGTAGGTAAATTATTTTATTTTATTTTATTTTGTAAAAGATAAAATGTCTGAACCTTTATAATATCCAGTTACTTTCAGCTATATCTCTGGAAGAATAGATCGCTAGAATTCAACGAGGAAGGTTCTAGCTAGGCCCATGGCAGGTCCATATTATGGGAATCCAGCATCTATAAAGTTTCTTCTCCAATTTTTCTTCGGATTTTGGTAATATTTCTCTCTGTTTTGCAACAAGAATGTAGATGACTGATTTGTCAACTGTACCTACCTTCTTATTACTACTACAATAAACTGTCTGTACTTTATTGTTTCAGGATTTTCCTCCCCGATGGTGATCCTACCCGCGGGCAGTCCGATCACGTCGGCATTACCATAAGTCGATTGTGAGCCCTCGCCGCATTTATTGCGTTCTGTCAGCGGATATTTTTATTCAGCGTTCAAAGCAAGTGCACTCTTGAATTCAAAGTTGATCAGCATAAGGCACATTGAAGATTGGGACATCGTAAATCGGAATTTTAATGAGATGATATTTGTGGAGCATATATTCGAGGTTTAATCCGATGATTTTTTCGTTCGTTCGTCGTTCGTTTCAGCCAAATGACGTCCACTGCTGAACAAAGGTCTCCCCCAAGGATTTTCATAACGACCGGTCCTGCGCTGCCAGATCCAGATCATCGGTCCACCTAGTGGGGGGCTTGCCCACGCTAGACGTAGCGTGGGCACCATTCGAGAACTTTTCTGTCCCAACGGCCATCATCTCTACGAGCTATGTGCCCCGCCCGCCCAATTATTTTTTATTTTATTTCGACTTTCTATCGATTGGAAAAACCGGAAAATATGTGGCCAGCTTAGGTGACGCGTTTGTGAGGCGTGAGTGAACTTCATAGAGCGCTTCAGCGACAAACCACTCGGTTGAGTGAACTAACACTTTGTTGAGTTTAATGTTCTGCCATTGTGTCTTTTATAGACGTGAATAACTATTAAATTGTTATTCTTTTATACATGTATAATTCTTGAATATAAAATACTTGTCTTGGCTTTCCATGAATCGCTTTTATAAGAGGCCTAATCTTACGACTCCACAAACTACGGGGTATAGGTAGTTTTTAGACTGCACGGTAACTTAAAACTGTAATAAACCATGCCCTACCCATAAAACATAACCGACAGCCTTCATTATGGCGCAGCCACCAAACCTGCCAAATCGACCGCAAAATGTTTTCCACCTGCAATATTTTAAACACCCGCGACAGCGTTCTAACATTTTCCCACAAAATTTCGCGCTGCATCAGCAATTTCGTTATTGGCGCTATAAATTTTATTTTATTAGCACTGAATACAAGGCTGGACACATAAAAAAGTCTAAAAAACGACCTGCATGCCGGCCCGTGAAAGCTGGACGTTCTCATCAGTTACATAGTGGTAGTTTTAACCGGAAAATTCATTATGATGGCGGCACGAATTATATTTTAGAAGGCAGTTTTACGCGAGACTCCAGCTAGCGGTTGGTTATAAACGTATAATATTCTCGGGGTGCTTAAAATTGCAACAATGTAATAGTAATTAAATCGTTCACATTTTGGGTAATAATTCTACAACAAGCAACTTGTTTGCAATGTAATAAACTATATTTTTTATTATGATTCATATTGTGCTTGTCAGACATGCCTCTATGCTTTTGAGAACATACAGTATAAAGCAGCGTACATGCATAACTTATAATCGTAGTGTACTACGATTGCTACGAATTCGTAGCATACTGTAGTGTACTACGATTGCTACGAATTCGTAGCATACTGTAGTGTACTACGATTGCTACGAATTCGTAGCATACTGTAGTGTACTACGATTGCTACGAATTCGTAGCATACTACGAATCTGCGCTTGCTGTTTTCTGTAGCGTATCAAAACGTTGCAGCGCGTTTTCGTAACGACTAATATCAAAATTATCGAAAAAAAAACAATTTGGCATTAGCATTTGACACCTTCATTGGCTCATTTCAATTAAATTATCAAATTCTGAGTTTATAATACACAATTTAATGCACTCACATTGCATCGCTTCGCTTTGAAACGAATGAATAAATCTCCCTCGAAGCTAGTAGTTAGCAGTATACTAAAATAATATTTGAAATTGCATAATGAATGATGGCGTGATTCGCTCGTGCTCCTACAATTAAGTTGCATTTATGCAAAGTTCTCGCTTCGCATTTCAAGCTTTCAGTATCCTTATACATATAAATGAATGGTAATAATGAATGGGTGAAAAAATGTTTGAGCACTTTAAGGTTTGTAATTAAATGACTAATACCTACTTGATAGGCGTCGATTTATTAATGAAAATCAGTTTTTTGGTAATTGCGAGAATTTTTAAATAAAGCTGATGCCTCATGTCACTAACCAGCCTATGTGGTTAGAGCCTGTGTTGATGACGGTCTCAAATTTTAAAAGCAAAATGATACGCCGTACCCCACTACAGGGTCTTTTTGTAACCATAAACTACGGAGTTAAGAGATAAGAGACCTTCTCTATCAAATAGGGCCAGCGTGGATGAATATGGGCATTGAGCACATTATGAATTGCCTGTTTCCGTTTTTTTAACATAAATAAATTATTGAAATCATTATTTGCGGTTCGGTTCCTCTGTGGTTAAGTATTCCATGTGAGACTCGATCCCACCTTCGGCCTGATCATCACTTTCCTTTAGGTGAGATGCAGAACATGACTTTCTCTGTACTTTAGAGGTAAAAAACATTGAATTATTTTTATTTGGCAATGTGTTCTGACAACATTTTTAAACATCTTTTACTTATTTTTTCTTCCAACAACAATGTACTTTTATAAGGAGGGAAACCTGTTATTGGCTCTACTATAAGTCTAAATCTTACAACTAATATTTTCGATTATCGCTGTTGGTTTCTATAAATAAATACCTAAACTGATTGTCTGCGACGAGATGTGAATTGTAAGTTCCTATGCCATCAGCAAGGACCCATAACACTAGATTAAGTTCTCTAAGACGGATAGCCCATAGCTTAAGTGCTCCCGAAGCACCTTGAAGCAAATGTACTGTCTTATCGAAGCATCGCACGTGCTACGTAAGAGCTACCGTTCGAACCGTTTTGCCTGTCCGGTTATCGCGCAGCTCATAGGTCACCCTGTTCGTGTGCAGCAACCCTAATGATAGGGATACCGTAGGGCTGCCACACATTCTATCTATGTTATTTATTAATAGGTTAGCATTCGTTTTCAATTGGAATTATTGCAAAAATTGGGAATTGCAATTTAGCTTCCGCTAACGTCAAATTGTTGATTCTCATTAGAAAAAAACTCTCATATCGTTATTAATTAAAACTGTCGCTTCGAATAGTTTCAAGAAAAAAAAACTTTGATAAAAATATGAAAGTAACAAGTTTAATTACTGGGATTTTCTAAATTTTGATAATACAAAAAAGCATACCTATTAAGCCTACACTAGAATATTAAACAGGTTACATTTAAGCTTTATATCAAAACAGTAATTTAAACTTCATTATAATGGCAGCCCTAATGGCAGGGTAACCACATGAAATACGTAGGTGGGTACACCCATGCAACACTGATTTGGATTCCGGCCACTCCCGGCCGCATCCTACTGAATATTTGCAATTAGATTACGCCCAATGCGCACCGGATTCAAATTGAGTAGTTGACACCGTGAAACAATCATTTCAACTCTAAAGAACACAGTTCAGAAAACCCAATTAGTTTTCGTGTAAGATATGAATTTTTAGTCAATACAAGAGGTGGCGAAAAGTGACATCATAGCCATAACTGGCGACAAATATGGAAGAACCGTGTTTTGACAGCTCAAAAAAAGCCAATTATCTCACCTGATGGTAAGTGATGATCAGGCCGAAGGTAGAAGCGAGCTATCTGAACTCTAACTGCCGGAGCACAACAATGCTGTTAACATTGTTGTTATGGCGACAGACTTAGGTAAGATGGTGGTAGCTAGCCAGGCGAACTTAGAACAAGTCCTACCACCAATCAAACCGAACAGAAAAATCTGCCTCCACTGGGAAACGAACCCGGAACCTCTCGCGTCTGAAGCAGGTGGTCTTACCACTATACCACATAGGCGGTCAAAAGTTAGTGTATTATTCCATCAGATTCCATCATAATATGCGTTCTACCACGCTACGCTATTTTTATTTTCACTATCCCAAATGGCAACCACGTAGATTAAACAATTTACACTAAAATTAGCGCACCAGCCGTAATTCGAGCCGAAATATTTTTAGCTGCCAGTTTTTTTTAGCCTGCCCTTTCAATACAGTTATTTACGGCCACTTATACCAATTATAACCCACCCCAGGAAAGCAAACACCAATTTAAATTCTATTTTCTCAATAATAATTGTCCAAAGGGATTAACAATTTGGGGCACGCCTCTACACTCATTTATTTGATGTTTTTGTTTGATGAATATTACTTACAGTACTGTAAACTGTTTCCTTTTTCTATTAAATTCAATGCAAAGTATTATATTACCGCTTTTATTTACTTCAAAACCAAAAACGTGCCCAGGATTTTTCATCTAAAAATACACAACAGAAAAAGTTTTTATTATAAATCACCAACTATCGTATACATTTTGCAATATCTGGATATTCTTTTACTTTCTCGCACGAGTGAATTTTCCACTCGAAACGCCGCCTACACCTTGCCACGTGGCGAGTTCTTTTAGCTACGTGACGAATCTAGCGACAGCGGGTGCTGAAGCGGACGAGGTAGCGATTTGGTAACATCGTAACTCTACTTACTGTTTAAAAAAGCATCGTTCGTTTCGTTTCAGCCAAATAACAGTGGTAATCTTCAGGATTTTCTGAGCTAAAATAGAGGCTTTTTTTTTTTAAATATTACCTTAGAATTAGTAATACCTCTACCACCTTATAATCTCTTTTTCTTTAGCCGAAATTGTTGATTCCTAATTCTGGCTCATTCATAAGCACATAATACAAAACTTTCTTGTGTGATTTCTGTAAAAATTAAAACAAAAAAGTCTTTCAGAATAAGTTTTTAAATTCTCCATACAAAATTCCAATTTCACAGAAGCACCCAATAACAACGCGGCGAAGCAAATCCGTTCCTAAAATAGGCCTCTCGTTACAAAACACAAACCTAAGTGTATCGCGTAAAATGCTCCAAAGTATAGGCTAGATACTTGACAAACGGGAAAAACGTGCCCTCTACCTACCTACACTGACGTTTATGTGAACGATCAGGAAGTAACAAAAAAGCGCGTATGTGGTAACAAAAAAGCGCGTATTTTGTAACAAAAATGCGCGTATTTGGTTTCCATCATGCGCTAACTCGATAGAACAACGTACGCCCACGGGAGTGCGTGCCTTGCAAAATTTACCCCAAATAAAATTTGACAAGTTCGTGACAGGCGCTTGGTGAGGGTTCCTGTTACGAATTTTAAAAGATCTATACTTATAATAAATCTGTAGAGAGGTCAATTCTGTACATGAAATATATTTTCAAAATAACTATCAGGGGGTGATTAGTGATCGATACTGATGCCAAAAATGCAATCAGTAAAATTTTTGTCTGTCTGTCTGTCTGTCTGTCCGTCAGTATGTTCCTTATAGAAACAAAAACTACTCGACGGATTTTAACGAAACTTGGTACAATTATTCTTCATACTCCTGGGCAGGTTATAGTATACTTAGGAATTCCCACGGGAGCAGGAATTAGCGGGAAAATCCTTTTGTATGAAAAATGTAAACCGCTTAAGTTAGACGTTTGAAATTTGGCATGTAGGTACCTCAGTAAACTTAAAGCTTAGTTGCAACAAGGAATTCCCGAAATACCCACGGGAACCGGATTTAGCGGGAAAATCCTATTGTATGAAAAATCTAAACCGCGTAAGATAGATGAAGGGGGCAAAACGGGATCCACGCGTACGAAGTCGCGGGCGGCCGCTAGTTTATAATAATAATAGACCGGTTAGTTGTTTGTAATTTTCGGCCGCCCGTGACTTCGTACGCGTGGGCCGTTTTACCCTCTTAGAGGTAGAATTTTGTAAAATCCGTCCTTAGCAGATCTACATCCTATACAAGGCTGCAGTGCGGGAGGAATGGCGACGGATTATTAGGCTTACCACCGGACCTGGTGTGACGACCACGGACACTTTGGCAAGAGTGTAGCGACGAAGAAGACACCCTGTAAGTAACCTACCTGCCAAATTTTAAGTTTGTAGGTGTAGGTTTGTAGGTGGACCGACGACATCGTAAAGGTAGCAGGGAAGCGCTGGACGCAAGCCGCTACCAATCGATCAACATGGAAAGCATTGGGGGAGGCCTATGTTCAGCAGTGGACGTCCTATGGCTGAAATGATGATGATGATGATGAGGTGTTATAGTTTCTGAGATTTTATGATTAATAAGTGAGTGGTATTTAATATCAAATGCTACCCGAGCAGGGGGTGAAACGAGTTAGCAATTGGTAGAGTTTCTAATGTGTGTTTTAGAAGTCAAATAGTACATTATCTATTATATCAAGTACTTACCTACCTAAGATTAAAATCAAATGCAGTCAATTTCAAGTAACAGAAAATAAAAATGCAGTCCATTAAAATTAAATGTACGTCTGTGGAACCCTAACGGATCTAGTAACGGCTGTGCCGGTAGCACCAGTGAAATATGGAAATAAAATTCTTTTAAGCCTGATTGAAAAACTGCCTAATACAAACATAGTCAAATATTTGCATTCGTGAACAATCTGACAATTTGTATGTAGAAATAAATCGTTTTAGAATATTCGGGGGCAGTTTTATTCAATTTAAAACACACTAAGGTCCACCATTACTAATTTCATTACGTACTCGTATAAGTATTTTTGATAGTTGTCTTTGTAGATATTGAAATGTTTCCTGACATGCCGTCGACTGCTTAATTTGTTAAAAGCCACGCTACGGGTCACGCTATCTATCTTAATCGCACGAGTAAAGAAACGAACTGCCTTTAAGAATCTTACAATGTCGTCAATTTTAATAACAATGTACCTACCTAATTAGGTAGGTAACTGTTTATTTTTGTAGCAGAGAAAAAATCCTTTATACGTATTTTAACTTAAAATCGTATTGTAACTGCAATTTTTGAAATCTACTATCTGCACTGGCCCATTTATTGACCCGAAGCAGTGGTATGGTTAATACTGGAACGTCTAAAAGTGCTTTTTGAAAGCCTATTTGCAAAAATAAATGAGTTTTATAAGTTTTAGTTTTATGATTGGCAAAACAAGGGTTGTATGAAAGGAAACAGACGTGCAAGACATCAAAAAATTTTTGGGTAAAAATACGGACGAATCAATCCAAGATCATCAATCCAAGATAGAGTTGTAGTTTTAAAAAGTAACCAGCATTCATGAACACGTTGAATAAATTATACTCTCCTTAGTATCCATTAGACCAACTAATGGCCTACGGTGTGGACGAACCCTGAGTGAGGGTTGCCCAAATTGCCCAGTTTCCACTACGAACGCGAACGGTTCCCTGGTGATTATGAGGCAGACTAAAAAGGCGCATCCCTAATATTAGGGACGTCATTCATTTTTCAACAACACTTTGTTTAAGCGCGCATTTGGAACACGTAGGTATGGGGTATAAATGAGGTGTGTTAAAATTTTAATTAACAAATAGGCATGGGAAGATACTCCAAAATATAGAAGACTTAATAAAAATACAGATTACGTATTTGTTATTTTCTTGTTATCATTACTACAGAGTATTATGCAAGTTTTTAAAAGCTAGATTAAGACTGCAAGTGCACACGAAGGCTTTTAAAAGCTTTCAGCCTAAATAGGTACCTATTGTTTATACTCGTAGTTTTCATTAAAGGAATAATTTACTATTCTAATAAACTTCTCTTTGCCTCGTTAAGTTATCCGTAAACTCGTAAACTTAATGGTAAACCCGGTAAAGCAATCTAGCATTTGCATTTCTCTTCAGTAAAACCTTTTTATTCGTTCCAATGGACATTTATCGTGCACGTAATTCCACTCATTAACACCAAATGAAAAATAACTCGCTAAATGGGTAATTAGCTACAAAACACGTTTCTCTGTTTTGTTTCCAATTATGCGACAGTGGCAATTAGAATCCGTGCTTCATGTTTTGCTTTTACATTCTAATTTAATTGATATACGAGTAGCTAGTGATAGACATTTTAATAGTGATTGTCAGCACACTACATGTCAAGCTCAATGGCACGTTTCTACTGGGCATGTCTGTGTAATTTAGGAACGGAATTAATTTAAAAATATTTGTTTCTTAAATTACTCAAAACCTTGAAAATTAGAAAAGAGAAAAATGACTGATTCATAGTTCTAAGGAGTGAAAAACAACGTAAATAAAATCATAATTATGACATTAGAACCGATACTTTTTTGCATTTCCATATTATGGAGCTGGTATTTTCTTTTGTTCATAAAAGTGATTCTGATGACGACTTAACTTTGAGAATTAAGTAGGTATTTCAATTGCGAGTATGTAATACTATCAGACCAATAAAACTACGGAAATCTAATTGGTGTGTCGGTCGTACGACGCCTTCATTAGGACGCTAACACTACCCACAACTTTATTAATTTTCACAAATAGTTCTGTTTCAAGAGGAGCCACTGTAATTGTATCCGCCTCGAACTAAACAGGTTTTAACATACAATTTAATAATAAACTGTAATTGTGTAACCATATAACATAGTAATTATTAACATTTTACGAAATTAGGCCTTAATTAAAATATTTATTGAGTTATGAATTTAATTTTAATATTTAAACACCGGTCAAACGCAGATCACGAATGTTTGGTCAATTTAACCGTAACTTTAACAATAACCGGTGCTTTTTGTATGGAGTTTGACAGATTTTTGACGTTTGTCAAAGTTGAAGTAAGATTGTTCAACTCAGCCTAAGTATTGGATTTTTCAGAGTATCGGCCAAAAGCTCTACAATGAATCATAAGTACTTATAATTATTAGGTAACTATACTTACCTAATTCAAAACTTGTGTGTGTCTACTTTCCAAACCTATATTTTGAAAACAAAATCTTCAAGCTTCAATATTCAGATCCTTTTATAACCTTAAAAGCTAGTTAAACCCACTACTTTTGTTGACTTAATACCTCAGTCGGCCTCCGAAGTTATTGTGGGATAAAGTTATGAAAATTATGTCGGGACCCTGAAAGTTTATACGCAGGTATGCCTGTATATTGTCACGTTAGGCTACCCTGGCAAATGCCTATGTAAACCTAGGAACACAAGGGTGCTCCCAAGGGAAAGGAAGGAACAGTCGCTTCCCATATTTCTACATAAAGTTAGATCTAGGACACTAGATGTCAAATGTTTCAAATTCGGTCGAACAAATTCTAGTATTGAGAAATCTGACGCCCGTATTCACAAACGATGCTTGCTTATGTGAAGCAGCAAATCAAACGCACAGCGTTGGATAGAGCTCTGTGATTGGTTCGTGTGTCACCCTGTGGGTCCACACGACGCGCACTGTGAGACCTCATAGTAATGTTTGTGAATACGGGCGTGAGAGTGGGATCTAAGTAATCACAATTAGTAATGTTTCTTTGTTAAATAGTTACCATTTCTGTCATAGAGTCGTATACATACTATAACTATGTATTTAGATATATTTATTTGTCTGGTCAGTATCTAATATAGATTCTATGTAATAAACCAACACGTGCCCAATTTCAACTAAAAGATAGCTTAAATAATAATACCGCCTTTCATGATCAGAACCTCCTTACTTATGACCCAAAAACAATGAAGAAAATTATATTTCAGTAAGTTGTAACAACAAACCCTTGGAAAGGCTATCCTGCCAGAATATACAATGTCAAGTATTGTGAAGGGCTTCGGACATGCTCGGAATAATTTCCCGGAAGTGAGGATACTGAGACCTGGCGTTAATGAAGCAAACATATCTTGGATATGCCTTTACTTATACAGTAACATACTAATATAGTTATTGTTAATATTATTTGAATGTTGTAGATAGGTAACTAAGAAAATAGAGTGGTGTGTGTATAAAAAAAGGGGGAAAATAGGAGTAGAGTTAACATTTTCTTGCTCTTAGACTCCTCTCTCTTTTCTAAGTGCCTATTACAATTACCGCAATACTTAGTCACATTTCGACATCATATCTCTATTTCTGAAACTTTTTGCAGTGCTACATAGAAAAACCTTTGGATATTCACTTAGAACAAAAAACACTAAAGATTGGTCTTTTTCCAGCCGATGTTACAAATACACTAATTACACTCGTAGAAGACACGAGCATCGAACTAATTAAGGGAACTTCGTTTAAGAACTTGTAGGGTGCGCTACAGGCGCTGCCTGCTCGCATGACTATGAAAATTATTTGCAACACGCAACCCCTCTGTTTTTTCTCAATTTTCTTTACACGTAGTACGAAGCTAAGGAACGAAGTAGAACGGAACAGCAGGCTCTTCATAACTTCCTTCCTGAAAGAAAAGTTATATGTAAATACAGCTAGACGGCATCACTAGCAGAATCGAAAACCTTAAAAAAAATGAAAACAGTTTAGGCCTAATGAAGTGCGCACTTACGATCGCCTAAAAGTGATTTGGTCACAATATAACAAATGGTCACAAGATTTAAAAAAATGCTTCACAAAGTTTGAAATTTTGTATTCCACATCACATATCACTTTTAGCTTTAAGGTTAGAGAAATAATTTTCGTAACACTCAATCAATCTCACTCACTCATTCTATTGTTGAATTGTTGTCGTCGTTTGAATTTGCTTATTGTTAGGCTCAATCAAAACCTACTTACAACCACATCCATTGTGTTAGCTATTTTAGTATTTTCATTATAACACTTTGCGCGGGCTTAAATATTTTGAAATAGAAAACGCTAATATCCTAATATTTTAAGCCTTTATTCTCGTTAATGAAGTGTGTGTATGGTAGAATATTTTAACATTAAAATATTAATAGAGTCCCGTTTTTATGTTTACTAAAAGCAGGTTCAGAAAAATCAAATTCTGCGCTCTTTTCTATACTTCGTTTAATCCTTTAATACCAAGAGTTTTGTAAATTAATATCAGGTCTGGCCAACAGCTTGGATTTTGAAATAATCCATTTCCTAGTGAGCCGAACCCAGTATTCGGTCGTCTTTGATAGTGATGATCGCTAGCTTGAATTTCACAAAGCATTCGTAGTCCAGTCATTTGGTACAAATTAACGTGGTTACCTGGAAAGTTTTCCGGGAGTTTTGAAAATTGGTATTTATATAGGTAGATTTTGATGTGCTCTTTCTCGCAAAGTTGAAATTCGGAAAGAGCACATCAAAATATAAATTTTCAAAACTCCCGAAAACCTTTCCAGGTAAAACTTCCAAATGACGACATCGTGGAATACGAATGCTTCATCACCATCATTGCAAAGATAAGTACATTTATGGTAAGTTTTTCAATCCTTATCAGCCATCCTCCAGTACATATTTCATTAATTAGTGCACGAAAGAATCTAAAAATCTGATCTTTAAGTTGTGTCGTGAATAAACTCGGTCTCACTTACTGTGTACTACAAGTACTTACCAAGTGGTATAATACCCTAACGCAGGGATACGCGCCTAAGCCATAGTAAAGTAATAGAGATGGGTTATACTAGGTAAATTTGATACTAGGTGCACCTATTCCAAGTATTTATTAATACTTGATCCAAATACCTATTCCACCTAGTACGTAGTAATTTACCATACTTGACGCGACTAGTGCGGACTAATCCACGTATTATGACTTTAAAATACAATTTTCTTTGAAAAGATACAACCGTAGTATTAATAATGCAATTTGAAATTGAATAATAATGTTTTTGCTGGCTGTTGATTTATTGATATCCTCCCTTCATACTTCAACAGGCTATTCCTATCTCACACCTGCCTGCGCTCAAATTTGTTTGTCAGACAGAGACGGAGTGAATCTCTACGTTCGCACATAAGCTTAGCGAGAAATACGCGGTGCGCGTAATACACGACTACGGATTATGCAATAATAACCTCTATTACTTTGAAGGTAGGGTCGGAAATCGTGTAATTTAAAAAATACTAGGTGGACGACTACGGATTATGCAATAATAACCTCTATTACTTTGATGGTAGGGTCGGAAATCGTGTAATTTAAAAAATACTAGGTGGATCAAGTATTTTAAAAATTGGAATAGGTGCCACTTAGTACTGTAAAATACCTAGTGTGTGGATCTGTTCTAGTAAATACGTCTCATCTCTATAAAGTAATAATAGTAAATTATACTTCGTCGCTGCATCCTCGAGATTTTCATATTTACCAGGTAGTCCACTTCTCATTGTACTAGGCATCGAACATTTTAGAGCATACAATACAAAAAAGTACTTGTTATGACTCGATATCCGGCGGTAGTGGGGCACGCTTACGTCACACCCCTCCAACCGTCGAGTCGTCATTCGCTTCGATAGTGCGGGCATCGTAACATCGAAATTTCTCGTTCGTGCCGCAAAAATAAAATTAAATTAAATTGGAAAAAGTGTGTGCTTCGTGTGTGTTTAAATGTGAAATGACCATAAAAGTAAACATTTCGATAAAATACACGGTTATTACGTCGTCTAGAGCGACGCGACATTTGGAGGATAATAATGGCTACCTGTTGGGGAATCAGGAGACCGGATCAAGGCCGCAAGTAAGTGCTCCGCCAACGAAAGTGCCTGCCAAGCTGCAGTCTGCGAGGAATCGCGCCGTATTGCAAAAAACATCACTCATCGTGAATCACAATGATGACTACGACCACTCTGGCAAGAGTGTACCGACTGAGAGGCAGATGAGTTTGGGGAATATTTAAAACAATTATTTTGTTTTTACCCAACTGTAAAAGGAATGGCAAAATGTTTTCGACTATGTTCAATCTGTGCTCGTACATAGGTACGTAATATATTGGATCCTAATTTACCACTGAGTTGTGCTGTGATGTGAGTTGTGCTGTGATGAAGTTCATACCGTGTTCATGGAATCTTACCTTAATGCTATTAAGGTAATCTATGTATTTCCTAAGAGTAGTGATGCGATTACTACCGAAATACCAAAATCGTAATAAAGAACCTCGATGCGATTGAGGTCAAATACGAATCTCTTAGAGTAGTGATGCGATTACTACCGAAATACCAAAATCTTAATAAAGAACCTCGATGCGATTGAGGTCAAATACGAGTTTCTTAGAGTAGTGATGCGATTACTACCGACATACAGTTCACAAGAACGAAAACTCGCTGCGTGCCTCCGCACGGCGCGCCTGCCGTGACCACTGGCCCCGCCGCCCCGTCGTCTTCCCGTGCGCCCAGGTGGGACCCCGCCGTGGTTCAGCTGCTCTGCAACTGCCCTTCGCGACCTATGTCGCCCCGTCCGAAAAACGGTGTCGTAAGGTGAGTGCGTCCATTGCTATCATAATTGCTATTGAACGTAACTAAATTTACTTGGCTGGTGTATTTACATACAGGACCTACCTATCAGATTTTTTGTTTAAACTATTTAAATAAAATAAGAAACTACATTCAATTGTACTAAAACAATGATTTCGAATAATCAACCTGTAAACCATCAGCGAGACCTTATATATATTATTATGTATTTCCTTGAGTAGTAATGCGATTACTACCGAAATACCATAATCGTTATGAAGAACCTCGATGCGATTGAGGTCATATAACTATTACCTAGAGTAGTGATTCGAAATATCAAAAGAATCGGATGATTCAACACAGGAGGAAATATCAGTCTGTTAAACCAACAAAACCGGATATAGAGGTTACATAGGTAAATAGTTTTAACTTCAGACACGGAAAAGTTATCCCGTTAGCCAATAATATTTTGGAAGGCTTAGGTCAGCCTAAAAAGTAAAACTGAGGTGTACGCACTCCAATTTGGAGATGAGATAATATTCTGAACGCTTGGGCGAATCTTGGCTAATTGACTGAGGGACGAGTCAATCCAGAAGTTGACTAAAAATACTTGCACATGTTGTCACGTGTCTCTTACGCAAATAAATTAAAACGGGGGGCTTATCCCTCAAGGTAACTGCTCGAGGAAGCGCAGAAATAGTAATAAAAAAGAAAAATACACAAAATGATAAAATGTATTTATTTAAAACTTTTATACAAGTCCATAAATTAAATTAAAATTACAATAGGAATAAGGACTTTAATCTAAATCAAGAAAACGTAATTTTAATGTTCAAATATTATTTTCAAATATTTGCCTCTGTGTGGGGTAACCGGTTCACGCATTTTTTTTCCTCAACACCATCCGGTTACTGTATGTGTGCGCGTGCGCAAACATCACCAACACCCTACAGTAGTAGTGCAACTGTCGCAATTTTTTGAGCAGCAGCTTTATTGATCGGTGGCATGATAAACACCAAAATTATTAAGATTATATATCAGATATTTAATAGCAGTAATCCTACCTTTAGGTTTTGAGTGCCAAAACACATCAGCAGTTTCAGTTTCGGTCATCCTTATGCAGCAGCAGCGACGACCAGCGATTGCTACAGCAATTTCGTCCAAAACAAACAACAGCGAATTATTTCCGCTTTCTATGCTTTATTCTGGTCTCGTGATAAGGTTTAATTTAAACCAGTATACCAGCTTCATTCCATAGTTACAAAACAGAAGCTTATGCCAACAACTTATAAACATTTTCACTTTGGTCTACCTAAGAACTGCAATGTTTTTTCAATACATAGTTATACATATTATACATAAATATTTGACATGTATATCAAATCCAGTTTAATTGAGAAGAGTAATTCTACGATAATCGTAAACCATTTACGTTCATATCTTTTACTCGAGTAAAGAATTTAGTTCAGTCGCCTAAATTAATGACTTTATGTAAAGAGTCTTATCCCACAAGCAAGATACCTACTTAAGATACCCATTACTTAATATACCTATCATCATCATCTTTTTACTTTTAGCAAAGTTAACAAAAAACTGGTAAATTTCCATAAATATTATCGACATAACAACGAATCCAAACGTTAACAATACCTAATAAACTATCATTCTATAGGAATGACGAATCGAATATTTATTCCTAAATATGTAGTGTGGGAAATGGCCCCAACTTCATGTTAGTACATTATCTCGTGACTTGGTGTGTCGGCTCTCGGTTGTGGTTTCTTTCTATCGCAAAAAATGATAAGCAATAAATACAAATATTATTTATTTAATTTAAATATTTACCTATAACATCATAATTAAGAAACAGTTAATCGGCTACAGACAAGCTGTGCGATGTATGAATATTTCTGCTACCGTAAGGTTACCTCTATAACATCTTCAAGCTTACTGAAATAAAAGATTTGAGTGTTATTTTTTGTGGGTCTCACACAACACAATTGGTTTGACAAACAATAAGACAAAACAAGGAAATATATTATTTTTTGAAGTACTATTTACTTACTTAGTAAAAGTAAAGTAATAAATAAATTTATTTATTTATTCTATTGGTTTACCAAGAACATACGTTCTTGTGTAAGTGTAAGTAAGTAAGAGCATAAGCTCTATTAAAACACTAAGTATAACATCTATAACGTACACAGTCAATTAGAGGTAAACTCTGCATGCAATGAAGTGTTAATTTCAGAAAAATGACATCAAAGTACAATTTTAGATAACGCTCTCTGCTCTAAGCGTATACTTATATTACGATACATGAAATCGGTCTTGACATGATGTATTAATATTGCTTATTTTAACTATTTTTTTATTAAGACCGCGTTTAAAGTAAATAAATAATTCAATTTGTGCTACTGACAGATAAACTCAGTAAATATACAAAGGAAAAGTGGTAATATATCAAAGTCTATATATTTTATTTTTCATGTTTATTGCACCGCCTTAGTCTCTCTACTAGACCTGTGGTTGACTGGCAGAAAATGCCACTTGGCATTAAGTCCGCCACTGTACAGTTTTATGTGCAAAAATATAAATAAATAAATGTTATCCTATCTTATATACACACGCACTTATCTGCAAAAACGTTTAATAAAACGTTTCATTACCTGAACGTAGTTAGAATAAGCCACCTATTTTGTGTGCCGACGTTCTGTCGGACTGAGCACGCTGACTGGCGATACTCACGGATTGCGCGCAAATTTTTGCGAAGTACCCACTTATTTAGTTAATCTTTAATTTTATATTCTGTTAATATAAAGTTATCATTCTCAGTTTGGTTATTATGTTTCCAATCCAAAGCTAGTGTTACTAAACATTGTGCTTCTCTCACGTTAGTGAATTGTTTTAATTCTTGGGGAAATAAAAATCTTAAACTAGATATAAATTCAATTATCATAGCTCAATATACAAAATCTGACCCCAGAAAACAGTTATTGTGTAAACTTAAATGCGAAGGCAAAATTTCAAACAACAGCTACATTTTATTTGAAGCAGAAAATTACCATCAGAATACTATTAAGTATTTATTACATAAAAAAGAAGTAGTAAAAATATTAACTCGCAGAAGAATGGGACACCTGGCCTATTATATTTACCGGTGATTTTACTAATACTTTAGCACCCGGGCGATCCCAGTTGCACTTTAAAGTATTGTTTTCAATATCAGAGTTATTATTCCAGCAAATACAATTATTTCTTACAAGTTTACAGAAATAACAAGTTATATTCGTATCCTTACTAATACTAAAAAACTAATCTCAAACTACGAAGAAATTTTACCACAATGCAAGAACCTCTAGGATAGATTAAACATATTTGAATATTTTTTCATTACGTGAGAGTTATATTGATATAACCTAAAATTATATTCCGCATAAAGTGTCCGTCATGCAACAACTAATCGTTGAAAAGTTATCATAGAATCGATTAAAAGAAAAGCAGCAGGCTAATCTAGAAAATTACCTTGAATTATATTCTTAAATTTTGAAGCAAGACCTTCTGCTTCGCATTTTGATAATACTTTACTTAACGATAATACCTATTATGTATAAATATTCTTTATAAAGGTCTTATTTATTTAAATAACGTATTTATCATAGTTTTGATTTCACTAAAGCTCTCTAAACATCTACCTGGTAAATATGAAAATCTCGAGGATGCAGCGACGAAGTATAATTTATGGTTAAACAAACTTACCTTAAGTGAAGTTTGACCGTAATTATACGAGTCGCTGCATCCGAAGAGATTTTCATTCCCGCCCTACCCCTAAGTTTACACTTAACTTACCCTTACTTAACTTTAGCGAAATCATACTCTGAAATGAATGACGACTCGACGGTTGGAGGGGTGTGACGTAAGCGTGCCCCACTACCGCCGGATATCGAGTCATAACAAGTACTTTTTTGTATTGTATGCTCTAAAATGTTCGATGCCTAGTACAATGAGAAGTGGACTACCTGGTAAATATGAAAATCTCTTCGGATGCAGCGACTCGTATAATTACGGTCAAACTTCACTTAAGGTAAGTTTGTTTAACCATAAAATATATCCCTACTATAAACTTAATTTCCCTCACACAAAGACGACTCGAGGTCATATACGAGAGTAACCACTATTGATGGTGACAAGAAATCTTCATCTCGCCAGGAAAATCAGATGTTTTTTTATTTTCAATTAGCTGCAAATAAATTAATGACTCGACAACCATCTGGTTTATCTGGAAAGATGTTTATAAAGTGTAATAATTGTTCACCCGATAGAAGTCCATTTACGGCCAATTTCAAGAAAGGTCCCGGTCCTGGTTAGCCACTTTTTTGCGCATCTTAGGCTGAGTTGCACCACCTAACTTTGACCGTAACTATGACGATAACCGGTGGTTTTTGTATGGAGTTTGACAGATTTTTGAAGTCTGTCAAAGTTAAAGTAAGATGGTGCAACCCAGCCTTAAACTATAAACAGGAAAAATCAACCAGGCTCAATCTTAGAATGGTCTTTAATTATATCCACAAATGGCGAAAAGTTTGAAGTGTTTATTAAGATACCAGTACGACATCCCCTACTATTTGATTTTGACTATGCCTAAGCCGGTGAATCCCCCGAGACTGATGCTCTCCTCAACTTATTTCCTACAAGCCACGCATATTCGCGGCCATATTAACGGTTATAGGGAGCATAAACAGAACCTCTCCAATTGGGGAGGTGGGACTAATTCAACCCGTACACATTCCCAAGATAAAATGACACCATTATCACTCAAGGGTGGAGCGAAAAACGTATTAGGTACGTTTAATAAACTGGTCCCCTTCTCGTATCATGTTTGTGTTATTCTTGTTTATTTAATTGACGCGCTTTTCTTATGTTAAAACGTTTCTTACTAATTATTATGATACTGGGTCATGAATAATGTAGACGTGGGAAAATTTTCAAGACCCTAAAAAGTGGTTTGAAGCGGAGTGTAATGAAACTGTTTTAGGCTTCCTCTTTAGTCGAACTTATAAAATATATAAAACAATTGATATTGGAGCAGACAGTAGTTAGGGTATTCATATAGAGACATACCCTAACTAATAGAGCAGGATTATAGCGTATTAAACTCTTCTTACAGACCCACCAACTTTTAATATCTTTTGGATTAATCGTTATGGTATCTTATGAACATAGATTTATTTTTCGCGTAGGTACTTAAGTGCAATGAAATATTTGATACGAGTGAATTTGAAGAGTGCATTACCGCAGCAAAATTTTTATAAATGTTGTGCTTTAGAGAGTCGAGAGTATAGCAGATAATTAGTCCATCGTGAGCAGAAAGTTGTCCACTAATAGCAAAATTCGTTCAAATTATAGTTTTAAAGTTATTAGGAAAAAACAGATTTTGCTGGGGTAATGTTTGAAACATTACCCGGGCAAATTTTTTTTTTGAAAGTCGTTCTATCCCGGAACCAAATACATGGATAGATAGCTTTTGTTGCGTAGTAATTTGTCCACGAATAGCAAAATTTGTTCGTGTTCCGGTTTTCAAGTTATTCAGAATTTTGCTGGGGTAATGTTTTACGCAGAACGCAGAAGTTTGAAAAAAATACCAATGATAGACCTTGATATGTCAAAATTAGTTCAAACATTAGTCATTGATTTGAATGATAAACACCAGTGTAATTAAATGATTTCGAAAATCAGTTAAAACGGATTTGTGAGTAAACCAGTACTCTTACAATCGAATAAAAAGGTGTAGCATGTACTCTTGGTACACCTTTATAACCACAGTAAATATAAATGACGTGGCTTTGCGCAAAAGAGAGATTTCAAGAAATTTAATTTATTTTAACAGTCTTACTTTCGTGGCCGAATACGCAATTCCCTTATAACAAGGGAACATGGCGTACAATGGACAAATGATTTTCGAAATCATTTAATTACACTGGTGTTTATCATTCAAATCAATGACTAATGTTTGAACTAATTTTGACATATCAAGGTCTATCATTGGTATTTTTTTCAAACTTCTGCGTTGAGCCATTTACGAGATCTGGGACATCACAAAACATTACCCCAGCAAAATTCTGAATAACTTGAAAACCGGAACACGAACAAATTTTGCTATACGTGGACAAATTACTACGCAACAAAAGCTATCTATCCATGTATTTGGTTCCGGGATAGAACGACTTTCAAAAAAAAAATTTGCTGGGGTAACGTTTCAAACATTACCCCAGCAAAATCTGTTTTTTCCTAATAACTTTAAAACTATAATTTGAACGAATTTTGCTATTAGTGGACAAATTTCTGCTCACGATGGACTAATTATCTGCTATACTCTCGACTCTCTAAGGCACAACATTTATAAAAATTTTGCTGCGGTAATGCACTCGAATTTGAAATATAAGATGTTAGGAACCTCGTCCGACTTTTTTAGGCGAGCTGACCCTATGATAGCCTATGATAGCATATGATAAAAAAATATATATTTTTCAGTGTTATCAACGAAATCATCTATTATTTAAATATAACGTAAGTGCGCCTATTAACGACCCCCCAAAATTTGTAGTCTATTACCGCCCTATTTTTCTTTCTTTCATGAAAGACATAATAACAGGTTCCAGAAAACACGGTTCCTAAAAAATATCTAGATATGTTTATTGACTATCACAACGATTAAAGTTTGTGTTCGTAAATAACCAGTAAACGGAGTTATTTGACATTAAATGGGACGCGCCCGCAACGGGCGCATTTTTCATACTGACGCGCTCCCAGCTACTTAAGGTGCACCTTGTTATTAATTAGCGATTTTAACACATTTAAAATGAGTATACCAACACGTTTTTGCATAACAATATTAATTCGTACTTTAGTTTCCTTAATAAAACTTCAATATAGCCCTCTCGCTGTATTTTTGTCGCTTAAATACAATTTTAAATAAGGGCGGTAATAGAAACACTTTTAATAATTTGGTTCCTAATAACGACCCATGGCGTTGTTAGAATTTTGATAACGTTTTTTATTTTAATATTTATATCTTTAATTACGCATTTAACCTCCATTTTGTTATCTTTATCGATTCATAAGAATATTTCACATAATTAAATCAATTAACGCCATATGTTAACTGTCATAGGTTTGGCATAAAACTGCAATGAACATTAAAGAATATCTCTAATAATGTATGACAATAGATTTTATAAAAACCCGTTAAATTCTAATTAGTACCTATTTGATATAAAATAAAACCTAATAAAAATGTCACTTCACTGATCACGTCTTCATTAAAGTAGATATTTTAGCTGGTTACTGTTTTTTTTTACGGTCGCTAATAGAATAAAGTAATATTCATACTTAATTCTATTACCGCCTCATAACTATAACGCCACCTGCGAAGACTTATAAGCCTTTATTTTGTATATAACTAACATTTAAGACATGACACCAAACCAATCATGCGTTATCACAACTACTATGTAACTTTTTAGGATCTTTTGAATAATAAAAAAATAATTTAAAATTATTATACAGACAGTGTCCAATTGTTCATAGTTTAAATTAAAATACACAATTACACACAATTAACATTAATCAAAAACTAATTAAAAATTATAGTCAAATTAAAAATAGAAATAAAATATTAAATGAAAATTAAATTTTATTAAAACTCAAATACAGTTTAAATAATGACCCCCACTACTCACTAGAACACCGGGTACCGCGTAATCAAGTATAATAGAGGAATTTATTATTTTACTATTTCTGCTTGATTATTTATTTATTTTCGAGAAGCGTGCCTTTTCTCTTTTAATAATTAAAAAAAATAACTTGAAAAAAAAAACAAATTTAACTAAAACTAAAAGCAAAACAAATTTAACTTGAAAAAGTCAAGTGGTTCCCGAGCCTCTGAGTGGGAATCGAACCCGTGCCTCTTGGAATATACCCAATTGAAGAGCAATATTCTTAGCGGTCGGTAATAGAAACAGAAAAAACGTTAATAGAAACACACCTCGTCTATAGGTCGGTAATAGAAACAACTGCTTTTTCAGATTAAATTGCTATTTATTAATTATTGTGTGATTGTATACTCATTGTTACTACTTGAATTCAAAGATTACTTCATCATTGTTATAAATAAATTAAAGTGTCTTTTCTATCACCACGTCTTATATCTAATTTTCTAACGTTTATCCGAAGACAGCTTAAACTGGCGGTAATAGGCGCATTTACGTTACCTAGATTTCTTCACATTTCTACACAGCATCGGTGTCAATGTTAGTGTGCTTAATTCGTTTGCAAAGATTAGCGTAGAATACTTCTCATGAACTTTTACATAAACAGTTTTCAGAGTAAAATTAGAAGTTTCAAAGATTACCCGTTAAGCAAACATTCACATACGGCTAACTTTGAACAGTATAAAACAAACTCTACATTTGTAGTCAGAAGTACTTATTAAGATAAGAACGTTCTCAAAATAACAATAGCAAACCCGTCCGTTTTAGGCTGGGTTGCACCATCTTACTTTAACTTTGACAAACGTCAAAAATTTGTCAAACTCCATACAAAAAACACCGGTTATCGTTATAGTTACGGTCAAAGTTAGGTGGTGCAACTCAGCCTTAAAATGTTATCTGACTAACAAACTTCCAAGTGTAAGGCAGCACTAAGTGCTTAATATAATCAGAACAAATTCGATTATTACGGCTTCGTCGTCTGTTCCATCAAATTTTATTAGCGAACTACGAAATTCAGGCAAATATTATACTGGTCTTCGAGATTACTTCCCGCAGTAATTAATTTAAGTAAAGTGACACAACGGCAAACAAGTAAAGGCGAGTCGCGAGCAGGGCTACCAGACCGTTTTAATTTATTGTTTTTTGATAAATCAAAATAGTTTTTTGCATCGTGCTCCTAATAAACAATAAGATATTATTTTAATCGGCAGTCATTTTAGTTATTATAATACTTCTAGTAGTATGCAATGGCCAACTTTGAGATGAGAATACCTAGTTAACTGGGCCATTCTTATTCTTACGCATTTTTGTGTGAGATGTAAGAATAGCATATGTTTTTAAAGAAAATCAGTGCACTGTATATTAATTTACTTAGTAAAATACCTCTATTAACTAGGCCCAATATCATTTTCATCATAAAACTATTAGAAGAATATTAAAAAAAAGTTACAAGTCCAAAATGTCACGGACCGTGTAGTGTGAGATTCCCGGATTTGGACATACAATATTTTTTTCTGAAGAGATGTTATGTCATTTTGATAAATATTACAGTAATTATGCAAGATTAATACATGTTATATAAGACTGTTAAAAATTTATATCAATAATAATTACCATTTTTGATTTTGAACACCAAACATTGTGTGAGCAGTTTTTGTGTCACAACCACGTGCGCCACTTTAAATATGCGTAACTCGGTAAAAAACTATCTTTGATATTGACATTCCTTGCTAAGTTTTTTTAGAACAGTAACATTGTCATCTTATTAGATTTGCAAATGGCTGAACGTAGTGAGTGAGCCGCAAAAAATTATTTCCTATTTATTTGAAAAAAGGGACAACCATAACACGTCCATCCCGTGTACGGTTTTTAAAGGTAGGTATCAATGTCACGCTATTGTATAAAACATAATTATGTACCTCATGCAGTATAGTTTCAGATAATTGCACAAGATCTGCTAATTCACAGATAGTTTTTTGGATATATCGGACACGTTCCAAATTGTCACGGCCATGGTATTAAAAATGTGTCACTACCGCAAACTATTTAAGTACATGGTCGTGACATTACAACGCGTGGTTGTGACATTCTATTTTTATTATTTTAATAGTTTTTGTTGTTCTGCTAAATTATTTTGTGTATTGTGCAATTTTTAGGAGTAGCCTTTTAGTAAGTGTACTTATTTTTCGCTAGTATGATTTTCTAGATGCCACGAAGGAAAAATTATTGCACTTTCTCATTTCTGCAGTAATATCAAGTTTTACTGAGACAGCTCCCGGTAAAGGCCCTGCAGAGGTGGTCGGAGTTGTTTTAAAAGGAATTGCTATTAACCATATTTTTAGTGGTACGGTGACTATGAAACATGTTTAAGTTGTCAAAACCAACTGTTATGTGAATCCTACAGAAATCTCATTTGATACTCAATTAGGTACCTACTGTGTTTAAGATTTACTAATTTGTTAAGCATATTATCATATGGAAACCATGTAGGTAGCATATCGGAAGCATGATCAGATAGTGCCAATAATAAAAAGTATTTTTTTTTATTATCTAGTAGATATATTAACTACCTGACGGTATTTTTGATCTCAATTTTAATTAAATTTTTGGATGTTCAGAAAAAAGTACATATTACCAAATAACACCTTTGTTGATGAAACGAATTTAGTGTATTTTATTGTTAATGAATTTAAACTATTATGATATAAATTTAACAACATAAATATTATTATTTACAGTAAAAATGTAAAACTGTCACATCCGTGTCATGCAGTGTCACAGCCGTGTTTACGTAGGCTATTTTGTTTCCTTTCCGAGGGCTTTAAGGTTGTCCATATACATCAAAAGTATGCTTTTGGTTTATACTTTCGATACACATCGCAAAAAGTTTAAAAAAAAAATCTTTAATTTTTAAAAAAAATTTGGCACAAATTTAAGAATGGCCCAACTACAGTGTTACAACAACTTTCTTTGAAAGGTTTTCGAGGGTAGAATTTGTTTGAATTTCGACACAACGTTATAAATGAAAACCTATAGCCTACAGGCGACTGTGTACCTTTAATTTTCTCAAAAAAATTTCAATAACAGACAAAAAAATACAGTTTGGCTAATTAGCTCCGCCCGGAATGTTGGAAGCCCCTGGCAATCGCAGACGACAGAGGAACTTTTTGTAATAACTTCGCGACACGAAACAACGACATTTCCCGCCGGTTAATGGGATTGTGCAGTTAAATTCCACTGCAATTATCGTACAACGTCTGAAGGGACTGATTTTCTTTGCTATTGTGTAAAGATACTCGTGGTATAGTTGTAATCTTAGATTAATAAATTTTTATTAAGTTTTATTAATCTAAGGTTGTAATCAATTTCAAGAAAAGAATAAAATAAACATTGGCTATTCAAATTCAAATTCAAGTTCTAAAACATGCGGTATTTTATGGATGATGGACAAAAACGACTAAGTATAAACAGAGCGCTTAAACAAAATAACATTGGTGACTTTATTGATGAGCTTTAATTCTGATATCGCTTCACGCTTATAAAAAACACCGAAGCAAAGCTACTTATTTCGGAATTAAAAAGTAACGTAACCTATGTTTTTTCTACTTTCTTCGGTGATAAAAACAATGGTTTAGTAGGTTTGCAAACAATAATATAAATGTATGCGATTGATAAGATCCTAAAGCAACCCACGTTGTCCAAAGCGCTGTAACACATAAAAATTTAACTGCACTACACTACTACCCAAACCGTAACAGAATCGCTTTAACGCACCCAGCTACGTTAGTTTCCACCCGATTAGGTGCCAACGGGCGACCATGTCCCGTCCTCGCGCCCGCGACTGCTAGCCACTGGCCCGAACACTGACATTCACCTCAAACGATTTACTCCGATACAATACACTCTACACACCCTTAAGTGTTATTAACGTTCACATTTGGAAATTTGATTGAAGTTTGATATCAAAGGCGTCACCTTACTAACAAGCGGGAGAACCTAAAGTTAGACTGATTGCACCGATCGTTTGGAAACTGAAATTCGTTTTTAGGTCTATTCCACCTTGATCACCCAGGTGATCGCCTACATTATTCATTATGACCCAGTAACATAATTAGTAAGAAACCTTGATCACCCAGGTGATCAAAGTGAACTCCAGGCGTCACTTTGGTGTCCTTTGCTTTGTTCACCCATAGATAATAATAATATCACCTCGGTGATCAAAGTGGACTTATCCATGGGTGATCAAAGGACACCATCTGAACAAGGTGATCAAAGTGGAATAGACAGTTTTACGATACTTAGTTTTTATCGTCCGTTTTTAAATCACTGTCGTTTCAAAATTAAACTCTACGTAAAGTATTTTTGAGAAAATAAGTAAGATTCATCTTGACAGTGGTTTCAGTTCCATTTCCTGATTGCCCCCGTCAAGGGGGATAAAGGAGATAATAGCCCCGTCTAATGGCCTACCATTGCGGGGTCCCCGGTTAGTACCCGCTGGTCCCCTGCGAGTCCCTGTTGGTACACGCTTCCGGATCAAGATGGCTATGGCCTTGCTAATGGACAGTATGGAATTGTTTCACGTACTGAGTGATGGATACATTTCTACTTGTACCTATTCGTATCCCATGACATGACAGAATGTAGGTAGGTATACCTACATAGGATAAAGCTACAGGAAATTATATTATTGGTGTAATATTGGGTAGTGGTTTTTACCCAAATTACAGCCTACTTACCCAGTTTATTTAACCTGGCATGCTCGAACTATCTCATCTATGATGTACCTAAAAGCTTAAGCTGGGAATCAAACAAAACTCCAAGACGAGACTCCAAACCAAAAATGTCTATGTCAAAATTAATTGAATTACCTATCTTTGTAAATAATCAAAATCATAATTCCATTCCAAACACATCATAATATCTATGACTGTGTGTGTAACATCTACTCATATAATTGTCGAGGGAGACTATTGCGAAATCCACATGTACCATCGTACAAATAGTTATTCGGACGCCAATAAATGTCAAACCGTCTGGAAACCGAAACAAGCAGATTCTACATTGGTATCGGTAAACGTAGCACATGTATGTGAATTTTATTATAGCCGCTAGCCAGACAAACATGGTTTATCCATACAATATGCTAACGTAATGAAACGTTAAAGTAGTGCAGTCACTACTTTAAAAATAGTAAAGAAACACAGAGCTTCTAACATTTAATAAGTTTGTACTCGTTCGTATATGAAGAGGAAGATTATGGCTATAATGTACAGTGTACATTGTACACCCTTTAAGTTCCTACTTACCAGTGAAGGTCAAGTTTTTCCCGGAGGAAAGTTAAACTGTCATTGGACCCGCAACGAAATTAATCAAAAGAACATAAATTAAGTAGGAGGAGTTCGAAGTTAAGGTTTGACTTCCCTCCATTGCACTCTAATCCATATCTGTGGGTACAATACTTATTTATTTTTAATTAATACATCTATTAGTAATTGTTATATTATAAGCTTTAAGTAGTTACATGGCTAGAGGAACTTAAATTAATAAAAAGTAATTAAACTGCTTATTAGTGGCAGTAGAAATACCTAGGTCTAAATTTTTAAGCTTACATTTTCCTACACACGTGTGCGTTACGTGTACAAGTAAGCTAATTTTCCAATATGTAAGAAAATAGTGTCTGGCAAATAGGCAATATACACCGGTTTACATTTCAGCCCGGAGAAAATGAGCTCTACCAAGATGGAGCACCGATTATAAGAGATAACAGTGTGTTCTTGAGCCTATAATCTAAATGCCATTTAGACTATGTTTTGGTAAAAGGTTCCTTTAATAGCGTACAGATTTGTAACACAAAATTGGATGAAAAGGGAAAGGCTATTACTTCGTACTTTATCGGCGATTGCCTATGAACTGAAACGATATCCGATAGTTTCTCGGGTTATTTCAGTTCAATTTAATGTTTCATAAACATAGCATAATACGAGTATCTACCAAATGGTAATAAATATTTGAATAAGTACATTTCAGTTTATTACTTAACAACCACTCTAAATACATCCTAACTTACGATGGCACGAAACTTTCTATTTTCAATATTGTGCTTTAATCAAATCCATAAACCACATCGAAATAAATGATGCGAGATTATTTGCCGCCCTAACCACATTCCGACGGATCCAAAAACAAACACGTGAATGTTATACAGGGTGACAGGTAAAGCGATACATTCCTTGAAAGGGGTTAAAGTAGAGCTTATTTGCAGTCATTTAAGTCATATGACACCATGTCCGAAACTTGTTCATTTCCAAGTTATTCAAGATTTAAGTATTTTTTAAAAAATCTCCAGTTTTTATGGTAAAATGTACCCTTGTAATGAAGAATACGGAATAATCTTAACTTTTTTATTGTATTCGTATAGCTAAATAATAAGATTGACATTTTAAATTAAAATTTGCAAGAAAGAATCGCCATTACTCAAGTGAAAGCTAAAAAACCATGTATTATTTTGCAAAAAAAATATGTTTTAGGTAATTAAACGAAGAATTACCAACAAAAAATGTATGGAATGTTGTGTACAAATTACAGAATTTAGTTCCTTGATTCATTAGCTATTCAAAAAGGTACAGGTGTTTAACAAACACTACTTAATTATTTTTTTATTTGAATTTAAACGTCTAGTAAGATACTTTCATAAAAAAATAAATAAATAAAAAAGTCACACTAACAACTGTTCTTGGGTCTCAATAAATGAAAAACTTAGTATTTTAATAAAATTGTATCACCTAATTTTATCTAGGTACATTATTTTAAGTCCTGCTCTAACTGTGAGCCCCGTCTTCTAATACAAGCTCGTAGTCTGTTTCTCACTTTTGTTTTTGTGACTCTTGTTGTCAAACTGCTGAATATCTTGAGCTGCCCTCTGAATGCGCTCACGAAGCTGTTGCTCGTTGTTTACGGGGGTTACATACAAGAGATACTTCATGTGACCCCATAAATAAAAATTGCAAGGGGTCAGATCCGGACTTCTGGCTGCCCAAGGAATGGGTCCACCGCGCCCAATCCAACGAAGTGGATATTGTTGATCCATCCATTGGCGTACACTGAGCCGAAAGTGTGCTGTGTGTGTGAAAGCTTCGTGAGCGCATTCAGAGGGCAGCTCAAGATATTCAGCAGTTTGACAACAAGAGTCACAAAAACAGAAGTGAGAAACAGACTACGAGCTTGTATTAGAAGACGGGGCTCACAGTTTGAGCAGGACTTAAAATAATGTACCTAAATAAAATTAGGTGATACAATTATTATTAAAATACTAAGTTTTTCATTTATTGAGACCCAAGAATAGTTGTTAGTGTGACTTTTTTATTTATTAATTTTTTTATGAAAGTATCTTACTAGACGTTTAAATTCAAATAAAAAAATAATTGTGTAGTGTTTGTTAAACACCTGTACCTTTTTGAATAGCTAATGAATCAAGGAACTAAATTCTGTAATTTGTACACAACATTCCATACATTTTTTCTTGGTAATTCTTCGTTTAATTACCTAAAACGTATTTTTTTTGCAAAATAATACATGGTTTTTTAGCTTTTACTTGAGTAATGACGATTCTTTCTTGCAAATTTTAATTTAAAATGTCAATCTTATTATTTAGCTATACGAATACAACAAAAAAGTTAAGATTATTCCGTATTCTTCATTACAAGGGTACATTTTAACATAAAAACTGGAGATTTTTTAAAAAATACTTAAATCTTGAATAACTTGGAAATGAACAAGTTTCGGACATGGTGTCATATGACTTAAATGACTGCAAATAAGCTCTTCTTTAACCCCTTTCAAGGAATGTATCGCTTTACCTGTCACCCTGTATTTCCGCCATAACGTGCAGGAATCGCGTGCCGAGGATGGAATAAATAAATTAACTTGCGTGATTATGCAAGGCGGCCGATACTTTGATTATAAGTTCATTAGTGTACCATTAAAAATATTCTTTTAGAATTAAGTACCTACAGCTAGTAAAATTATATTAATACGAATTTTAAATCACCTCGCACCATTGAGTTATAATAATGTACTACGTAGTAATAATATTACTTCAATGCCTCGCACGCGATTTAATAGTAAAGATTTGAATTCAAATGTATTGCATTCGGTCTAATCTTCCTAAGGTTCCAATTTGCCTTGAGGAGATCCGCAGGAAAATATAGCCTGCAGAATTGGTAAAATCAAGTGGCAGTGGGCGGAGCACATAGCTTGTAGAGATGATGGCCGTTGGGTTCGGGTAGAAAAATTTCTCTAGTGGCGACCACGGGCCGGAAGACGTAGCTCGGGCAGGTCTCCCACTACGTGGACCGACGATCTTTTGAAGGTCGCGGGAAGAACTTGGATGCGTGCAGCGCAGGACCGGTCGTTGTGGAACTTCTTGGGGCAGACTTTGTCCAGCTGTGGACGTCATTTGGTTGTAAACTTAGTTGTACCGAATATTACCTACCTTTTTCTACCTTCGCCTATCATTTTCCTTTATTAATTTATTGTTGAGCAAAAATAAATAAGGTAGGAATAATACCAAATTCCTAGAAAAAAAAAATAAGACAAAATGCACGATTTTACGTCCTAATGGACAAACTTTATTTTATTTCACATATTAAACCTTATTTCCATAGAGGAATTAATTCCTCTATGCTTATTTCACATTAATCTTGTGCCATGCATAGGTATACATTAAAAAAAAAGTTGTCAACACTGTCAAAAAAGATAACCTACAAATTCCTACGATTTGTTTTGTTGTTATTGATTACAAATTATTAAAATTAACATTAACCAAAGCCTGAATGTTAACTACTGTGTACTCTAACTCGTTTGTTTATTAAGATTTGTCTTTGAGTCTAAAGGAAACGTGCAATAAAGGAATCCGACATCTTCATATAATTTTGGTTCGAGCTAAATGATCATCATAACAAAATAATTAACATAGAAATGGTACGACGTCAGCGAGAACCAAGCACTACAGACGACGAGATTGTAATTGGTAGTAGAATTTCTGTAACCTATTAAGTTTCTGTTATTGAATTGGACTAATAAAACCATTATTTTACAGACACATCTCCACCCAAGAAACTCAAGCGCCACAAGCACAAAAAGTTCAAGAAACGCAAAATTGAAAATGAATTTGATAGTGACACATCCATTGATGTTTCCTACGAGGACATTGTTGACAAACCATACAAAATAAAGATGAAAACTGGTAAAGAACTGCCAGGGACATCTGCAGCAGATTTACTTAAAGCCCAAACAATGAAGTCTTCGTCAGATTCTAGGAGATCCATGCCTGGATCCTCATCAAGTACACCACCAAAAGCAACAGTGAAGAAAAAGAAAAAGGGTAGAGATAGTGGTACTTCAAGTGAGGAAGAGAGATGGCTTGATGCAATCAAGTCAGGCAAGCTGGAAGAGGTGATATTATATTTTAATTTTCTAAATTCTGTTACAAAATATTTGCTTTCCCAATTTAGTAAGAAAATATTCCTAGTATTTCATTTGTAAAGACCATAATATTTTGCACAGGTTGATGAAGAGTTGAAAAAAATAAAACCAAAGGATCCTAAAATGATGACCGCAAGACAGAGAGCCATGTATGAGAGAGGAACTGATAAAGAAACTAGCCCAGGAGGCGAAGTCCTTTTAGCACTACCATCGGGTTACAAAGAGAAAGTCATGACAGCTGAAGCAATACAAAAAGCAGCCCTAAAATCACAAAAAAGAAAACAGCTGGCTGATGAAAAGCGTGAAAAGGACAAGAAAAAAACAATGGATAGATTATTGAAGAAACAAGAATCTAAAAATTTAAAGAATGCCCAGAAAGGTAAACCATTAAAAAAACTGGAACCTATGATCGTTTATAAAAACAATAATAATGAAATATCTTTGACTTTACCACCTGGAATACCATTTCCTATAGAAGCTCAGCCACCCATTGAAGCGCCGGCACCAATAAAGTGTGGTATTGAAGGATGTCCGAATGTCAAAAAATACAACTGTTCCAAAAGTGGAATTCCTTTATGTAGTCTAGAGTGTTACAAAACAAATTTAATGACCTTAGTATAACTGTAGAAGTAAAATAAGAAAAATAAAGTACCTATTGGGTAATTTTTGTGATATTTTACTTGTTTTCAACCCAGATCTAAAATTATTCTGGACAACATAAGTAAGTAAATGTTTCATCTTGTAGTAAATTGCTATCGAAGATAGATAATGTTATTTTTTATGTAATAAATGACTATGACCTAAAACAAAATATAGGATGTGATTCTTTGATAAATTGAAACAGGAAAATATTTTTAAATTAAACTACAACAGACAGCTAAACAGTGAGCATATATTTTGTAAGATTAACAAGTTAAATTTTACATAGTTATAATTATTATTATATTATTAATACAAGGTACACAATGTGGTTTCTCTATACAGAAACCAGTCTTGCATGGGAACTAATAAGAAATAGTTAACCATTATCAAAATGTGGTGAACGTCAGAATGGCGGGTGTATGATCATAGAAATTAACAAAATAAATACGATTAATTAATACCTGAGGTGTACCTTGGTGTACCTTTAGTTATTTATTTTGTACTTCTCTAAGATGGGAGCAATTACGATTGCAAAATGAGCCGCCAACCTGATATCAGGTTGGCGGGTGTATGCTGAAATTGGACGAAACAGGTAAGTTATGGTTTTCTAATATTTATCATTATTTAGTACCTGAGATGTACCTCACAAATAATGAATATGAACCAAATGCGACGAATAATTAAGGAGAAAATCGATACGAAAAATTTGATGTCCACCTTTTTTTTATGGCCACCATTTTTTATAAGAAGTTAGAAAGTTGATACCGACACAGATAATACATACCGTAGTATTTTTAAAGTCTGTTTTTATGGCACGCACACTTTTGCATTTGCCATACGCCATTAATTTGCTAAAATCAAAAAGTTAGTATTGATAGTAGCGCCCTCCTGTAAATGTCATAAATAAGGTTGTCCAACGTGGCAACAATCGGAACTAATAATCGAGACATCGTCTTCCTCTTCTTCAAATTTTATTCTCTTCTTTTTTTCCTCTCCTGTCCTTCTTCTGTTTCTCTGATTTGTAAAATAAGAAGAAATAAGACGAAAAAATAAAAAGATGAGAAAAGAATAAAAAGATATAAGGCAAAAAAATAAAAAGATAATAATAAGAAGAAGAACGTGAGAAGATGAAGAGTCGAAGAAGAAGAGGAAGAAACAGAAGAAGATGAGAAGAAGAATAGAAGATGAAGAAGAAGAGATGAAAAGAAGAAAAAATAATATTAGAAGAAGAAGGCTATGTCCCGATTACTAGTTCCGATTGTTGGCACGTTGGACAACCCTATTTATGACATTTACAGGAGGGCGCTACTATCAATACTAACTTTTTGATTTTAGCAAATTAATGGCATTGGCAAATGCAAAAGTGTGCGTGCCATAAAAAAACAGACTTAAAAAATACTACGGTATGTATTATCTGTGTCAGTATCAACTTTCTAACTTGTTATAAGAAATGGTGGCCATCAAAAAAATGGTGGACATCAAATTTTTCGTATCGATTTTCTCGGTAATTATTCGTCGCATTTGGTTTATAATAATATATTTGTGAGGTACATCTGAGGTACTAAATAATGATAAATATGAGAAAACCATAACTTACCTGTTTCGTCCAATTTCAGCATACACCCGCCAACCTGATATCAGGTTGGCGGCTCATTTTGTAATTGCAATTGTTCCCGTTTTAGAGAGGTACAAAATTAATAACTAAAGGTACACCAAGGTACATCTCAGGTATTAAAAATTTATATTTATATTATTCAATTTTGTGACCATACACCCGCCATTCTGACGTTCACAAAATGTGGACAAATAAGAGCATCTCCCATAAAAATATACATTTGTGCAGTAATTAATGACTTGTAATTATTGCATTATTAATATTAATAAATAGCCTCCCAATCGTTCATCAGCCACTGCACAAATTCAACATAATTTAATAGGATAAATTAAAATACATATCAGACTAGACTTTGCTCAACAATCTGACTACTTAAACAAAATGGCATCTCAACAACAAAGTGTAAAAACAGTAGGACTGAATTAAAATTATTTTTGTAAAAAATTTCCTATATGCCTAAGGACCATAAATATTCATATTGTACTAATGCGGCTATGTAGGAATGTGCAGCTATCTGCACTACATTGGACATAGTGATAAGTACTCACTCATCTAGCAAATAGACTATTATTTTACTTGTTCGACATGAATACAATACTTGCTTCCTTAATGAGCTTCTTAACCATTATTTCAGGAATGTTGTCCTAACATCTAAACAACACTGATTTGGCAAATTTCTTGAGCTATGTAATGTGATTATATGCATACCATTAATTTAAAGTACCATGTAAATGTACTGTGAATCTTGTACACATTGTTTACGAATTCTTAGTAGCTACAATAATAACATTCTATTTTACATTTTAATCTAGTTTACAAGACACAAGTAATAAGTTGGGGGGAAAAAATAGAATTCTTTATCATGTTAATTTCTTATATCCTTACTAAATTACACTACACTTGATTTTGTTTGGTATTATGAATGCATCGTATACAGAAATTCCAGCATAATCAATCTCAATGTCACTACCAGCTATTCTTCTAACACTGGACTGTCATTGATATACTTTTTCTATTTACTATTTTGTGACGCACTTACACCAACTAACACAACATGGATATGTAAACACTTAAAGATGTCCAATCAGTTTTTTCCACCTGCTTTTGAATCGTAAATGCTATTTCCATTCCATCGTAACCATTCACATCCCCAAGAGAGCTCGTAGAAATAGAGACCCATAGAGAACAAGGCATGGGCACAGCTCATAAAATCTACAGACCAAAGCATGGCAGCCAACAACATGGCAGAGAGATTCCAGCTTGGTATCAGACATTAGTGCGTTTAGAGCTCCTAAGGCGCGCCAAGCCAGACTGTAACCGCTAAGACTGGTTATTCTGCTTATTCGATCTGAGACGCGCCAAGCCCGAGCGCTCCTCCTCCTCATCGCTGGTGCAGGACAGCCCTCCAACAGCACCGCGAGACGACGTAGCTTGAATCAAATCCTGATCAGGTCCATTTCTGCTCTCATACAATAATATTCCTAATGTTTCTTCATAAATTCTAGCTTCTGGAAACTCTACCTTAGTGTGTTTCTTGTCAGTGGCATACACAATGGACGTGCAGCAAACCTCAGCACACTTCTTTCCGTGTCCAAAGAAGGACCAGCAACATATTTCATTGGATCCAATAACATCTTTTATGAAAAGAACTCTGCCACTGAAGCGTAGTGACAATTTGTCAAACAATTCAATATTCTTTAGAAGGTTGTCATCAGAAGTGCTTGTGTATGAATATTTGTTGTTGTGTCTGTTGATAAGCAGCTTCACCACAGGCTGAAAATTTAAAAATTTCAGATTAGTGAAAGATAGATTGTGGTTAATTGAAATTAAGGCTAACTGCGAGCTCTTATTATTGGGAGAGTATGAAATACTATTCAAAAAATAGCATAAAGAATAATGTTGGTAACTCTGCTAATATTTTAAAGCAATGACTTGAAGGCCCGTCCATCTGCCGCCATTCACTATAACTATGTTGGCGGCGTGCTCCGATGCCCTCAATGCGAAATCGGTCGGATGGATCATCATCAATATTTTAAAACATGGTCAGTCCTTAATTATAACTGTCTTTCAAAGCATGTGAAGAATAAAGTAAGGAGTGTAAGTTACTAGTTCGAAAGGTATAAGTAAAAAGCTAAAATGCATACCTTGGATGTTGACATAATAAGCAACTGCTCCTCTTTATGCGATGTAATAAGGGGCACTCTGCAAATAGGCTCTGCTTCTCTCTCCTTCTTTGCCAAAGCTTGCTGGCATGATTCTGTCAACTCCTCAATCAGAAAGTATTTCGCTTCAGCTAATAACTCCATAACTTCACGGTAACTGTCTGGCAGTGCAACTGTACCATCACGGAGATAATTTAGTATAGTCCCAAAATGCTTGCCACACCGGTCAATAAGTATCCAGCCTGAAATTTAGACACAGCTTGTTAGAACATTTCACAATGAATAAAAGAAATTAGGTAGCAACTGGGAAGTGCATCATGTCATTCACATTACCTACTTGCTATAGAATATGAAAGTGATAAAATATCGGCTGTAGTTCTAGTCATAAAAAATACCTTCAGAATCTGTGAGCACCTCCATCCTCCCACTGAACATCGTCCTCAGCATATTGTCACTCTTGGTCAGTGTACCAAGCGTAGTGTAAAAGAGAGTACCGCCCACATTTAGCTTCACGTATTGCGATGGACTGCCTTTTATCAGAGTTTTGTGATCGCCCGACATTTTATACGACGAAAATCTGTACGGGTCACTGCACGAACTACAATACACCCCTACTATTTTGAGAGAAGAGAAGCCCCTCGGATAGGAACTACAATACACGATATTAATCGTTATATTTCCTTCCTCTTTATTTTCATCGAACAATTTCGTAATTTAATACTTTTTGACGATTTCTTTCAAAAACACAAATCTCAACTCAATCAATGAAATCAATTTTTTTTTTGTTAAATAGTTGTCTATCTCACTCTTTTTTAGCTTGATCTTTTTCTAGCACAGCACACCCACGTTCGATTGAATGAAATGTATAGATGACCCACGCTGAACTGTCCCGCCAAACTCAATGACAGGGGGGCGCTACCATCGTTCAACTATATGGTTTCCAACATGGCAAAAATCTGAACCAGCGATCCGGTATTGACGGTGGCGCCCCACTGTCAATGTCATCGACAGGACAGTCCAGTATTTTGGAACTATATTTTATCTCCTTTTTACATAATATGTCGTTTATTCACTCGCACAATCGCGCGATTGTAATTTTTGTCTATGAAATTAATGCCATTGTTATTTAATTTCAAAATGAATTTTATCTTTCTGCCCAAGCCTGTGGCCCAAGCCATAATTTTAAAAAATCAAACAAAATCCAAAGACAAGTTAAAAAGTAAAAAGTGATTGTCTATTTTTTATTTTTTTTTAATGCATAAGTGCTGCCATTACACATCAAATGTGCTTACTTGAAGGGTAATCAATATTCAATCATTTCTATATATCGTCAGCTTCGACCAACCAAACCAACGCGTGCAGCCCGCGTGCGCGATGGCGATGGCGATCAATGTGTTAGAAATTTCAATGGTCACGTTTTGCCACTTCTCTATAGCCGCTGGGCCCTTATTGGTAAATGCTATTAGCTGCTAAAATGTAAAATGTGATAGTGACACGAACGAAACGAATATTTGATTATAGTGGTGTATCTAGTTGTTGTAAGGTTGTAACAGCTAGCTAGAAGGGAAACGATAGCTTCTTTGATAAATTCTACATTTATGTTTTTTTAATGATTTTGATATAACAAAATGACGTTACTTAGAAAGACGTAATAGCACCGTAAGACGCAAGCAAGAGCAGAAATCTTAAATAAGAACCGCCAACCAGCGGTTTTTGTTAAAGATTTCTGATTAAACAAAACATTATATGAACTAAAATTCACATCCTGTTTAAACTAAAATAAAGACTATTTTGGTATTGTTATTAATCCTGTGTATTAAATTATCACCTTATTAAACTGAGCTTAAAAGATGGGGATTTGTGTTTTAAAGTGTATCAATGGGTATTTTTTATTCAGGCAACATTATTTCCGGCGGTTGACTGACTCTTGCTACTTACCGCCTGCGCGATATTTTGGAGAATTTCGCGCCTCATTCATTCTTTATTTCATGATTATTTGTATAACATTCCAAAATGGGTGCATATTTATCGGAACCAGTAACTGAAAAAGTGTCAAGCGATGAAGCAAACGCGAAACTGGAGTGTGGCGCCAGCTCCATGCAGGGGTGGCGTGTCAATCAAGAGGTACCGATATTGTTTCTTTGCTAATTATTAGTATATTTGTGCTTAATAAAGCAATATTTAAGCCGCGAACCATGCAATATTATCATAATATATGTTATTATTCAATCGTTTTCGTCGTTAAAAGCTTTTATTGTTACTGTCTAGCCTTTCGCTATTTCCCTCACTGGTGGTATATTCTGTAACCTATGTGCATTATCATATTTGTATTTATGTACTCGTTACTCTTTTGCTTAGTTTCTGCAAAATGTAACGTTTAAATCGACAGAGTTTCATAACTATTCATGATAACTTTGCAGGATGCACACAATACGATATTAGATTTTGATGTGAACACATCATTCTTTGCTGTGTATGATGGTCACGGTGGGGCAGAAGTAGCAACATATTGCTCACAAAACCTACCGGACTACATAAAGAATACAGAAGCTTACAAAAGTGGTGAACTTGTAAAAGCATTAGAAGATGCATTCCTGGGATTTGATGCCACTATTGCTACCAAAGAGGTTATGGATATTTTAAAAGAACTTGCAGGTAAAGAACATAAATTATTATGATTTTATCAAATAACTACATATTAAACCCAAAAAGCTATCTAAGTCATAAACATCCCAAGCAACAACAAACCTAACCTTAAAATTATTTATCAATCTAAATTGTTGCAAAAAAACATACAATTAAATGTTTGACCTTATAATGTCCTTTAAAATAAGTATTTGCCAAGCCATGTGTAACCCTAGGTTAATTAAAACATAAATTATTGTAAATCTTTGATAATCTCATGTTATCTGTGAGCTAACTAACTTGGCAAATGAATATTTTCTAGAAGTATGATTTTTAAGTTAGACTTCTTAGCAACTGGTAATTAATTTAATTAATTGAACAATCCTATTCTATTCATTAAAAATGTGCACCAATCTATTTTTTTTAATGTGTGATGTGAAAGAAAATGTAATGACTGAAAATTAACAACACTATCATCTGTCGGCTGTCAGCAAGGCGATCCTCTCGGGCCCGCTATTTTTAGTTTGGCAATACAACCCATTATTGATTCATTAAATTCAAAATTTAATGTGTGGTACCTAGATGACGGAACTATCGCTGGCGATATTTCATCCGTTCTCTCAGACTTCCACACCATCATTGATAAATTCAAAAGTATCGGACTTGATCTCAATTATTCAAAATGCGAGCTATTTATCCCAGAATCAAAATTTTCACATGTTCAGTTACAAGACATTATTACAAAATTTTCGGCTTTAGCTCCCAATATCAAAATTCTCAATAATACGTCACTCCGTCTTTTAGGTTCCCCTATTTTTGACGAGGCTATTCCGATTTTTATTAATGAACAAATTTCCAAATTTCAGCAGTCCTCCGAAAATATGCTAAAGATAAACCCTCACATGGCTTTGTATTTAATCCGTTTTTGCGCATACGCCCCAAAATTTATATATTTTTTACGTAGTACCCATTTTTGGCTTTTTCCAGGACTACTATCAACCATTGATAGTTCGCTCAGGGAGACACTCTCCAAAATTCTAAATTGTGCATTTAGCGATAACGCCTGGAAACAGGCCTCTCTCCCTGTGCGTTTCGGAGGACTAGGCACACGTCAGATATCGCATATTGCCCTTCCAGCTTTTCTGTCTTCTGCGTATGGTACAGCCGAACTCTTTAATAAATTACTATCCCCTTCTTTAGGGGTAGTGGAGTTGGCTCACCTCGCAGAGGCCAGAAACGCTTGGACTAGGGCATGCCCGGGAGCCGATCCACCTACCTCTCTATCGTCTCAGAGGCAGTGGGACGAGCCGCTCTGTTTGCGTTTTCAGAGTGATCTATTGGCTTCCTCCGAAAATGCTGCAGAGCGTGCTCGCCTACTAGCGGTCTTTCAGGCAGAGTCCGGTTATTGGCTACATGCTCTTCCTTCGGCCAATATCGGGACTCTGCTTGACAGGAGTACACTGTCCCTTGCCATTTCCCTTAGACTTGGCGTCAAAACAAACCATCCCCATCGCTGTCGTTGCGGTACTCGCGTCGGTGAGTTAGGACACCATGGCCTCTCATGCCAAATGAGCGCTGGTCGAGTCTCCCGACACGCCTGCATCAATGACGTCATCCGCAGAGCTCTTGTCGCCGTCAATGTGCCAGCAGTTTTAGAGCCTAACGGCATATTCCGTGACGACGGCAAGAGACCTGACGGCATGACGCTCATTCCCTGGAAGCAGGGACGTCCTCTTGTGTGGGACGCAACATGCGCGGATACGCTTGCTCCGTCTCATACAGGAGGTACCTCCCTTGCCGCAGGCGCGGCGGCGGCCTCGGCTGAGTGCTCCAAGCGGCGCAAATATGCAGCTCTCAATGAGAGTTATATATTTGTGCCGTTTGGGGTTGAGACTCTGGGACCATGGGGTCCAAGCGCTCGTTCCTTTTATAAGGAACTGGCAAAGAGGCTCACCGAGGTGACCGGTGATCAAAAGGCTGGCAGCTATTTTGGTCAGAGAATTAGCCTGGCCATTCAACGTGGCAATGCTGCCAGCCTTTTGGGCACCATTCCTGACAGCGGCGCTGGGGGTGAAGTATTTTTTATTTTGTAAATAGTTTTTATCATTAGTAATTTTTAAATTTTAGTTTTTAAGTCATTTTAAGTTAATGTATTATTATAAAATTTATTCTCTAATTACCTTCATAAATTAAAAACAAATTGAACACCTTAGGTGATCTTATTTCTTATAGGTGAAATAAATCCTCCAGGTCCGAGCGACAATGATGAGTCCGAGGATGAAAACGTCAGTAATTTATACCAAGAAGCAAGTCTGCCTTTACAGGTGAGCCTTTAAAATATACATAAATCAGTATACTCATTAAATTGACATTATTTTTTTGAGCAGTCTTCCTTTAACACATTTATTGTAACAGGAGGTTCTGGCCAAGTATGAAAATAAGCTGAGCACGCTGCACCGCGCAAAACTAGGCGACACAGCTACACCCTTGTCTCCCTGTTTGCGAGCCAAGAAGAATACAGATGAACCAGGTGGCTCAGGTATGTGATGATTTCAGGCTCCAATATTATTCTGTTTCAATGGATGGAACAAGTCTCCCCATTTGGTTCCTTTAAAAACAGCATTCATATTTTTCATTGCATAACAGCAGGGTTTTGAAAATATATTTTAGGTAACAAAAATGTTTAATACTGATAATCATTCCATTATTTATTTTCATTTGTTGAGGTGATATAATCTTTACAGTTGCTATTTTAATACAAAATAAGACAAGACCTTGACCTTGAAAGCATAATCTCTGTTTTAAATATTTATTTGGGTTTTTATGCACTAATCATTAAGTAAAAAATGGAACCATAATAGAATGCCTATTGTTCACATTTCTAATGTGGTTAGCTAGGTTTAAATGTTACATAAAATGATTTTAGCTTGATAGTGATAGTTGAATTCTATACACAAAAGAACTGTACGTCATAGCCCCTATTAAATACAACTGATTAGGATATTATTATGTAAAACATATTGCAGGAGCCTCAAGTTCGAGTTCAGGGTTGTCGTTTGCTGCAGGATCAAGCTCGGAACAGGCAGGCGAGGGTGCTTCGTCCAGCAAAAACGGTGCTGTTGAGATGGACACGACCCCGGATAAACCGGATGAAGACTCTGGTGGTGTATCCTCAACTAATTCAAATGAAGAAGACAAGGATGTGAATGGAGAGGTGGGTAACATAAATCTTTATTTCATTGCTTATAAAAACTCCTTTGTATTATTTTACTGTAGCCATGTGTCTGTTACCCAGTAGTTTAAGTATTTGAGCTTTTCCACTAAATTGAGTAGGTTCAGTTCTCAGCTAATTTGCACCCAATTTAGTTAGGATGTTGCAGGCTTGAATAAAAAAGTGTCTATAAAATATTGTATGCTGTATAAAAGTGCTTTTTAAAAGCCTACTTGCAAAATTAAAATGAAGTTTTATGAATGAGGTTTTTTATGTGCAATGTTAGCGTCTGTGTAAAGTTAAAGTATTTGAGTGATGAATTTTATTGTATTCATAAAATATTACCTGTCTACAGGTTTCAACCAGTGAGCCCGACGAGAAAGCTAAAGAAGCCCAAAAGGCGTCAAAATCAATCTCCACAGCCCCAGACAGCTCCGAAGACAACTGTCATCAGCCGGAGCAAAGCGGAGATGCCAAGCCCACTGGCAACGGTGCCAGCGCCTGCAACGGAGAGGTCACAGACTCCAAACAAACTGATAAGGAAGAAGATAACATTACATCTTCTAATGGTGCTACCCCTGTGAAGGGGAAGGGCAAGGGTAAGTCTTCATTTGATGTTAATATTTTTAATAGGGTAGAAGTAATTTTCCGAGTGTTTAAGAGCGCTTTCACATTTAGTCTAGGTGCAGACCATCGATTTTTCGTCGGCCGATAGTTTAGTCGGGCAGTTGATCAGTATGGGCATGTATGGAAGTGCGCACATTACACCGATTTGATTTGGCCGATTCTTCATACAATTTAAAATCGGGCACAACTATGGCCGGCAATACACGGACCGCTTGAAGCTGTCGACCGCTCGAATCAGTTGCAGCTGCTCGAGCGGTTCGTGTATGTGCGTCCATAGAACTCTGCAGTTCACTGTGCAGTCGACAGCTTGAAGCTGTCGACCCTGACTGCTTCAAGCGGTCCGTGTATTGCCGTTCTATCGGCCAACTAAAAATCGGTGGTCTGCGCCTAGGCTTAGGCGACTTTAGCAGCGCGACATACGCTTGACAGACGCGCTGCCGATAATTTCTTCATACTATGTGACAGCCTTCACATTATAAAAACGCCGCTGCTACGCTGGTCGCGCTTCTAACGCCCTAATGTGAAAGCGGCCTAAGAGGCGCCAATAATGTGGCAATCTTGAAAAAAGCTTGCATAATATTCAGACTGATTTCTTACGAAACCGCGGCACTATCGTTGCCTGCAGGTTATGTATGTTTTCACGAGATAAGATACGTCATTTTAAAATATGAGTTATATGCATGTATTATCTTGTCTTGGCTAGGGCTTAGGTGGCGGTGTCGTGCGAAAAGGTGTTTTATACTTTCCTGAAATCTTATTTTACTAGATTTTGTTCATTGCTTATTTACGAGATTGCCAAATTATACATGTTAGCGCCAAATGTTAGTGATAATAAATGTCTAGGCTTATCAAATTTTGCTTGTAGGTGTAACCACGCCAAGTTATAATCGACAGTTTCAATAAATCAGTCTAATTGACCAATATAATGTCCCACACTGAAAAGGCATGTTCCAATGTGTCCCAACTTACAATCTAACACCCTTACCTTGCTAACAAGGTGGTATCATCACCACAGTTCTAACCTGTACAGCGGTTGAGATATTTCGCCACTCATAAAAATGCCCATTCTAGAGAAAGTATCGCCCGTGTCGAGCACAGACAAAGCCGCGCCTGAGAGGCCTAAGAAGTCAAAGCTCCGTCGCGCGGCGGCGGCAGTCTACGAGACGCTGTTGAGACAGGCGGCTGAAGAAGACGACGAGAGCGACTCCAACGACGAAACCTTCGAAGGCGGCGAGATCAACTCTTCAGACGAAGAAAACGTCAATGGGCTCGAGGAGTCTTCCAATGACGGTGAGTGGTTGATTCTGCACATGATTGGCGAAATATCGGCTCCAGCTCGAAGCTCGTGTGGCTGGTACCAAACCTAACCACTCGGCTTCGAGAGCTTTAAAATTCCGAATTGATGAACCACTTCAGACATTAAAAGGGGTCCTTAAAGATAGGGAATTTTGTAATCTCTTTGTTCCTGATGAATAATGGCGTGAATATTTTGTTCTATCAGGTGAGGCTGAAGAGGAAGAGGAATACGAGGCCGAGTCCAGCGATGAGGAGGGCGAGGAGGACGCGTCCCTCACTGAGGAGCCCGGCAACGATAGCGGCTGCACGGCGGTCGTGGCGCTCCTCAAAGGTAACCTGCATAATTTTGGATAACATAAGTTTTACTCATTGAAAATTTTGTTGATGCTCTTTGATGGATAATTGTAATAATAGATATAATTTTGCACAAGTCCACATGCAAGATGTGCTGGTGAGCTGCACTTCTCTTTCATAAGACACATGTTGTACCACACTAACTCGGTGAATTGAATCTTCATTTGGATGCATTTCTTTCTACCCTCTTCACTCTATACTGATTACGTTTGTGATCCGAGTACTCATCGTCATATTTTTTACAGGCAATGAGCTCTACGTTGCGAACGCTGGCGATTCGCGATGCATCATCTGCAGAGAAGGCAAAGCTATCGACATGTCGATAGACCACAAACCGGAGGATACTCCCGAACTGGAGAGGATCACAAAGGCCGGGGGCAAAGTCTCCAACGACGGCCGCATCAACGGAGGCCTCAACTTGTCCCGGGCCATCGGAGACCACTCCTACAAACAGAACAAGGAATTGGACGCTAAGGAGCAGATGATCACAGCGCTCCCTGACGTGAAGACGCTGACCATTGACCCGGTGAAGGATCAGTTCATGGTGCTGGCTTGCGACGGAATCTGGAACTTCATGTCTAGTCAAGACGTGTGCGATTTTATTCTGCCCAGGCTGGCAGAGGGTCGCGAGAGGCTATCGCAAATTTGTGAAGAGGTGCGTATCAGTCTTATGATGTCAATGCTTTAAAATGTTCCCCTGTAATTTTCTGTTTACAGAAAGATTAAATTTGGTCTTGTATAGCATAAATAACCATTGTCAAATGACAAATCTAAATGGTAACTACTGCTTCGAAGGTGTGGTAAAAGCGTAAATAATTATTCTAATCTTACACTTTAATTCATACTTACAAAATGCTTTCAGTTGTTTCTTGAAATATTCTAATATGCCTTTTTGTTGTCAGATGTTCGATCACTGCCTAGCACCCAGCACCATGGGCGACGGCACCGGCTGCGACAACATGACCGCGATCATCGTGCGGTTCAAAGACGGCGCCATCGCCGACGCCGCCTCCGCGTCCACAGACGGCGCCAAGAAGCGCGCCGCCGACGAGGAGCCGTCCGCCGACGACCAACAACACTCTAAGAGGCAAAAGGTCGACGACCCCCTCTCCAGTTCGGACGTCACGTCCAGTGTGTAACTAGCTTTAAGGACGAAGTGTTCAAGCCACGCATAGTATTCGTGAAACTTTCGGTGGAGACTAATCTTTATAAGTGGGAGTTTTCGTAGCAATTAATTTTCAGTTTTCTTTTTAGGGAAACGATCCCTATTTTGTGTCCGATGATCCCGACCACTATTTGCACGTTTTAATATGCGAGTTTTCCTGTGTTATCTAATTAAGGATGCAAAGATCTGGAGTGAAAACTTTATGATAGCCCAGTAGAAAGCAGATAGTAATTGCGCATGCACATAGCTTGAGGATATAGAAAAGTTAATGACGTTTAATATAAAAAGTTATTTTAATAACAATGAGAAAATATTCTGTGTATTCAAGATGCATTTTGAATAGTATGTTTCTTCACAGGCTCTTAGAACTGTTGCATTCACAAAATGTTAGCAGTAATGTTTGTGCTTTAGACAGAATGGATGAATCAGGATTAATAAAAAATGTTTGGTAAAGCTGTATGCTCACTATTAGCATGGATAAAATTTTTCAGTGTTTTGATAAAAGCTTTTAAATACAAAGATTTTGATCAATTAAAGTAACTTTTGAATAGTGTGTGTACAGCTGAAGGGGGAGTTATTACTCCCAAAGTAAGAACTGACTTGTTGATGATAGGATGTAGTATTTAAGCAGTCTTAAGTGTAAGTTACTGAATAATTAGTGTTTTGATTTTAGTTTTTTTATTTCCATAATTACTTAATATTAGGTGAAATCTTACTTTTTGATTAAGGTAGCTAAAGAAAGCGATTTATGTTACTTGATACATTTCAGTCACATTTTCATCCAAATTTTTGAATAGTCTATTGGTAACCAAAAATGTGCCATTTAGAAGTCATTTCGTTTAATATCCCATCGAAGAAAACGTTTTATATTGGGTCAAATAACATTTTTGATGGCATTAATTCTAAGTTTATTTAGACAAAAGTTGTTTTGTTGTCGCATTACTTTAATAACGCGAATTTACTGGCGTTTTAAGGAAATTTATAACTTTTTGACGAAGCAATAAATGTTAATTCGATTTCATAAGTAACATGTTAATACTTTGGATTTATTATGACTGGTTCAATATCTCATGGTACTAATTTTTGGCTAAATAAATTCATATTATTGAAATTATGATTGGATCAATTAAATGTCTTGAGCCTTTCTAAAGGAGGCCAATTTTGGAAAGAACATAAGTAATATACATTGCTGTGTGGTTAATGATTGTCGACTTCAATTTCAACAATAAAATAAATTGCTGTTTGAAAGATCGTGAAAGCCATAGCAAATTGAATTCAAAGTTCTATCAGTTTAGATTATTTTGCAGGCTCTATTCCCAATTGAACTCGCAACCATTACGGCAGTAGGAAAGGGTTTTGGATGGTGTTTGGTGCAAAAAATTACATTGGCATGTTCCTACTACATAAAAATTATTCTAAAATTAACATGAAATCAAGGGAGTGTATGTATATTTCAATTATTTATCTGTGTTACTCTGTAGTCGTAAGTAGTTATATTTTTGTAATCACAGGTATTGTATAAAATAATGACATGTTTATATGATTCATGTTGACATATTCCAAAATGGGATTTTTTTCATTGTGATTTGTTTCGTTTGATAAATTATTACAACTACAATTATGCAGATAACCCCACTATGATTTAAATACAGTTCAATTATAATAACTGTACTATCATTTTCATGTGTGTTTCAATGAAAATTAAATTTTTACAGACTGTAACATGGTTTTCTTTATAAATTGCCTACTTTACCTTTGAATCATTATGAGATGAAATGGAAAGAAAGTTATTTGTTCCTAGTAACATCAATGAAAATTAAAAGAAGAATAATTTACAAATAGCTACTTTATTCAGGCTTACCAATACGTTTTTTGTGATACATTATCTGAGTTGTGTGAGGTATTCAGTAGTTTCTATTTGAGTTGCTTCCAAGATCTGAAGAGCGTCGTATTCACTGTCGAGCTGCTCTAGAATCATTGTCTTGTCATTTATTTCTGCCTGTAATAAAATTGAATTTTTGTAGATGGTGAGAGCAGTCGCCTGGCTAGCGAAAGGTCGTGAGTTCGGTTCCCAATTTTAGGCCAGACTTTTTTTTGTTATTTAAAAAAAATACGATTTTAAGGCCGACTTCATGAATGCTAATACTATCTGACGAATTGTTATAAACCATTTTATATTAACTTGAACTTTTATGCACCGCCTTTCTTCACTAAAGGTTGACTGGGAGATAATGCCATTACGGTATGAAGTTCGCCCTTTGAGCCTCTACCACTGTAACTTCTTACTAATTTTGTATTTTAGGCTACGAGAAACTTACTTGCAACTTCGCTTGTTCAGACTCTCTTTCCTTCGCTATGGATTTTAACAAATTCATAGAACCAATAGCAGCCATTTTCTGTTTTTCAACATTATCCCCAAGTTGTTTTAATATTTCTAGCAGTGAATTGATGATCTTCCCGAAGTCTTGAAGTTCTGCAAAAATTTGAAAAATTACCCCCTATTCCACTGTAATCCATTGGTCAAATCCATTAATGGATTAGATTCCTCTTCGGGGTACACTTTAGTCCATCGATGGACTTGTTTCCGCATCAGAGTATACCCCAATCCATCAATGGATTTGATTCCGCTTTTAAGTACACCCTAATCCAAGAAATTTTACATAACTGTTTTTAAAGTAGGAGTAGAATAATATACCAACATCTTTTATCTATACATTGGATTATACATTTTAATTCGTGATTTATTTTATTGAAATATAAATAATATAGATATAGAAAATACGAACTCATTTATTTTTAAAGGAAAAAGCCCAGGTATTTTAATTATTTAAAAATCAAAATTAAAATCATGACTTAGTTAATCACGTTGGCCTAAGTTGGCACGCGGTCTTAATCCATATATAGCACGGACAGCTCTTTTCTGTAATATAAAAAATTGGCCAAGTGCGTGTCGACGTGCCACGTGCAGTGTAGGGTTCCGTAGTTGTCCGTCGTTACCACAATATATTTTAAAAGCAAGCAAAGTCACTTTTCAAAGAAATTGTATAATACATGAGTCAAATATAAAGACTATTACTCTTAAAGTAAGTGATCTATCTTAACCGCTATAGTTTTCCTTGAAAGTTCATGAAAAGCCAACAGTTTAGTTTTTAAAGGGGGGGGGGGGGAGACAAATTCATCCCCACTTTACATGTAGGGGAGCTACCCTAAAAAAATTTTCTTTTTTCAAAATTTTATTCTACCGTTTTGTCGGCGTGATTAATAAACATACCTTCACAAAATTACAGCTCTTTAGTGCCAGTAGTTTCTAAGCAAAACCTCGGACAGACATATCGAAACTATAAGGGTTCCTTGTCAGGACTACGGAACTCTAAAAAGCTATTTCAAATTACAACCCTCTCTCAACAAATAAAAAAACTTAAAGCCTTGAAACGACAAAAATAATTTACCCTTTATTATTGAAATTCTTAGTTTTGTCATTTTAACTCTTCCAGAAAATGGCCCACTATTATGTACCTGGGCTTTTTCCTTTAAAAATAAATGAGTTCGTATTTTCTATATCTATAATATTATTTATATTTCAATAAAATAAATCACGAATTAAAATGTATAATCCAATGGATGGATAAAAGATGTTCGTACATATTCTACTCCTACTTTAAACAGTTGTGTAAAATTTCTTGGATTAGGGTGTATTTAAAAGCGGAATCAAATCCATTGATGGATTGGGGTATACTCTGATGCGGAAACAAGTCCATCGATGGACTAAAGTGTACCCAGAAGAGGAATCTAATCCATTAATGGATTTGACCAATGGATTACAGTGGAATAGGGGAAAATTACGCGGTCAAATTCAATCGTTCAACTTTTAGGTAGGACAAAACTACCTACATTTTGTGAACGCATAACGGAAATACTATGATTAGTTTACACATAACTGAGTTAGGGTAAACGACAAACAACTTGGGAGAGCTTTTACTAACTTGTTTCATAGTCTTTGCAAGTGTCTTTTACGTTTTCAGTTTCTTTGAGGACAGCGGGTTCTAAAACGCGTATTTTATGAATATCGTCATAAAATAAATGCGCCTTTTGCAATTCCTCTGCCATTTTCAATTGTAAAGCAAGATATTTAGTAAAAATTGCGTTCAAAGTTGTTTCGAAACTGGTGCTGGTGCTATGAGGTGCTATGTTTGTTTTTGGGTAACATAGCAACCAATTTAGACAAACAAACAGAGCCATTCACTTTAAAAAATTCGGACTGGTCTAAGAACTGACAGTACGATTCGGACCGGACTGGTACTTATGTCAGTTGTCAGATATGTCACTAATGTCAGTCAAATTGTCAATGTCAGCTGTGCATGTTTATTGCGAAAAATTTTCATTGTTCTTGTCTTGTTTGCTCTCATTTTGGACGTTAACAAAATAAACTGCACTATCGAATTAGTCACGCTTACCCAATTGATCTGGATACTACCCTCCATGAATATATTATCACATAGGCATGGAAGGGCTAACGCAGAATGAGAAAATAATATGGTCTTGCTGGGAAGAAAAGGCTCCCAGGGATGTGGTTCGGGAGGCAGCCGCCAAAGGAACCCATTTAAGCCTTTGCTTGAAGTATTTAATGCATAAGAATAGCTGGAACGAAAATACGGCTACCGACTGGTTCCTAGCTGAGGTATGTTTACCCAATTTACAGTGTGATTATTTATTTATTTACATTATGAAGTACTATTAAAGCTATTGAAGTCTATAGCAGTTACATCACAATAAATAGAAATCAAATATCAGTCAGTTTAGTGGGGTACTTTTGATTGCTTAAGAAAGTAACAAAAAAGTTAGAAATACCCTAATATTTATATTATGATAAATTTTTCAGGTGAAAGCATGGACTGTGCAACTGTTGATGCGTAAACAAATTTTCAAAGTGCTTCACATACTGAGTAAAGTCAAAATAAACCCTGAGAAACATTTGATATCGCTTGCAAAAACTTCTCCGCAAATAGAATACAGAGATTTTATCGTTGAAAACTTGGATAAGCTGTCAAAAGATATATTAGCTGAAAATGTCAATGAATGGCAAGAGTTCAGAAGGCACTGGAATTTGTTGAGGTACCTAGAGAAATCTTTTGAAGTAGATGGCACGTTTAAACAGAACAAAGTGTTTGGCGTCGGCAAAGACAGAATAATTGTAAATGAGAGTGAAATAAAAGCCTTGACGGTTGAGAACATTGAGAAGTACCCAAGTCCATGGAAAAGTAAAATAGCTACTACACTGTTCTTTGAGTCATTTGGTAAGTTTTTTCTTATTGTGTCAATCAGATCTTAAAGGAAAGTATATTGTGTTCTCATAGGTTGGTAGTCTTAATTTAAGCATTAAAAACCAGCTACAGATTACTATTTAAAACACTGAATGAAAGCTACTTGAATTGCTCATTGCCTTATTTATTTCTAATGACAAGTAGCATTGAGTTTAATGATATTTATTTAGTTTGTAAGTACTTGACGTATTTGACACATTTGAGGGGAACAAATGGGTGTTGTTGTTTATATTAAACTAATTAATTTATGATATCAATGTTGGTAAAGAGGCTGTGATAACGATGCTTGCTGTGTAATCTATTTAAGCATGCACTACATAGTTTGGAGTGATATCCGTTAAAATTTTATAAGTATGCTACACTGAATTTATGTTAATTGCCTATTGCAAGTGTACTATGTTGTATCAATTATTTTTTATTTACTTCCAGAGTTTTCCTTACTGGACTTTTCAACACCTCAAGCAGTATGGGATCACCTGGTGCAACATAATAAAGCGATGATACTCGTTCGCTGGATTAATGTGCAGATGTCGGAAGTGGTGCGCGATATGAATGCTCGCTACAACTTTTTTAATAACGAAAACTTTGTCCAAAAGTTCCTCAATGTTGATACAAAAGGGTTCAGTAATGATATCCTTGACAAATTAGACGAGATTTTTCGCAACTGGTCAATTACTGACAATATGATTGCCAGCATTGCTAATAGCAACTGCTATTGCTACACCAAAATGTGTATCTACGACACATTGTCTTCCTATGGCATAGTGAATGAAAATGAACGCAACAACTTGTATGTTACTATATCTAGACTTTCTCGAACGCAGAATTTAAAGCTTATTGACGATATCTTCACTGAAACATGCTCTACTATAAGCAAACCAGACTTTTATGTAGCATTAGCTAAATATTGTGTTAAAAATAAACTGTACAAAGTTTTAACCATGTGTGTTGAAGGTAATATTTTGGAATCGCATCTATCTGATGTAGAACAAGAAGCTAAGGAATGCATAGAGTTATGGTTGCTATTTAAAAGCATCGAACAGACATCCGACCGGCAGAGTCACGTGGTTCCAGTGTACAAGACCTGCCAACAAATAGCCAAAGATGAAATTGATGATTACATATCTTCAAATCCTCATTTAATTCTTGGCATGATACTTTTAGAGGATAATGCGAAACTATTTGATATTTTTTCTAAAGAAGAATTTTTGTACTTTAAAGACTTTAAACTGCCAAACAAAGGGTATAAGAAGAAGTTGTCTCATTTGTATAATATTTACCAAAAGTTTTCAAAAATTAATAATCAGAAACAGTCTCAGGATGTGAATGTATATCAATTACTGTCTGGGTACCGAGGATTGGATGTATCAAAAATATTTGAGTTTCAACTGATAAATCAGAATGCTAAGAGTCTTATTACCGAAAAACCTGACAGACGCAGCCTCGGTAGTCTTTTAGCTAACGAAGTGGATGTTAACACCGTTAGCGTTAAGTTACTCACGCAAAAATCCATGGATATGCCAGATTTTGCTAACGAAAAGTTGATGAAAAGATATGGGTATGTTGCGAAGTTGAACCACGTTTATTATTTGAAGCAATATAGACCTTGTAACGCCAGTCAAGCTTTCGTTGAACAGCAATATCTAACGTACAATCGCTTGCAAGAAAAGAGTGTTAAGAGTGCTTGTTGTGAAGCTCACGCCTTGGCTTTGCAGAATTGGTCTGACCCTGCCATGACGGCATGCGCTATATCATTCGTTGCGATGATTGGTTGTAACCCGACAAGGTGCAGAGTGCACATGACGGCCGCTAGGATGGTCAAAGACTACTTGATATCATACAAAGGACTGTCTACAGAAAAGGCTACCAAAACAGTAAATGACTACATGTACAAGCTAATTCAGAGCAACGAGGAAGCTGCAAAGGAGATTTTGGGTTATCTGGAACAAGTCACCCTAGACACTCTCCGTGAGAAGCAGGACTTAGATGGGAAGGTGGATATGTCAGTTGTGCTCTTCGAATCCCAAACGATGGTGAAGTTCGCCATGCTTCACAACTTACCTTTACCAGAGTTACAGTTGAAGGAATTTGTGAACACCAATTCTTGGTTCAACTTTTTGCTTTTCGGGGATGTATTCCGTTACCCGCTAAACCAGATGTTGCAGCTGACTCAGGAGTTTGAAAATAAGTCTTATGCAGAACATTTAAAGCACATAATGCTGCACAGGAACTCGGACGAGGGATCTGATAAAGATTTTAAATCGAACCCAAATAATGGACAAAGGCGAGCCTCGAGAATGAATTCTATTGAAGTGGTAAGTATCCTCGCATGCACAAATAAATAGTGGCATTAAAATTGCATGGAAATGTAATGCCAAGCTCACATCGCGCTGCAGTCAAGCCAGTTATATGTCATATACTAAAAGAAATCAAATTCATTTTTATACATTTTACAATTCATATTATAATAGATTTTTTTTATTGTTTCTTACCAGAGCCCGACTCAGAGCACCCACAGCAACTCATTCGAGTTCCCAGTCAGCGTGTACACAGGCCGCGAGCTATGGGAGGTGGCGGCGTCGTGCCACGGGCCTGAGGACCCGCCCGCTGCGCTGCTACGCGCCGCTGAAGTGTGCAGAGAGCCTCTACTGGTACTCATCGCCAGCTGCTACGAGGTAAGCGTCCCTCAGCTCAGTCCCTGTCCCCCCGGCTACAGGCCGCGGGCTGTAGGCGGCGGCATCATGCCACGGGCCTGAGGACCCGCCCGCCGCGCTGCTACGCGCCGCTGATGTGTGCAGAGAGCCGCTGCTGGTGCTCATCGCCAGCTGCTACGAGGTAAGCGTCCCTCAGCTCAGTCCCTGTCCTCCCGGGTACAGGCCGCGGGCTGAAGGTGGCGGCCACGGGCCTGAGGACCCGCCCGCCGCGCTGCTACGCGCCGCTGATGTGTGCAGAGAGCCGCTGCTGGTTCTCATCGCCAGCTGCTACGAGGTAAGCGTCCCCCAGCTCAGTCCCTGTCCCCTCGGCGTTTATTAATATCGTTCGTTTCAGCCAAATGACGTCCACTGCTGGACAAAGGCCGGCCATAACGACCGGTCCTGCGCTGCCCGCATTCACGTTCTTCCCGCGGCCTATTATTAGTATTAATATCACTTTCATGTTATTGACCTGGTAGTCGAGGATCAACAATGTGGAATAAAATCGTCATTAACCTACATCACTTCCAAATTATTCATGGAAATGTAATTTATGCCTCATGTTATCTTACTTCACGGATCAAAGAACACCAAACTTTTTTCAATTTACTTCTAGATAATATATTCACTTTGGTAAATGGTTTTATAAAATTTCTTCCAGCCAAACGCAGTCGACGTTCTCTGGCCGCAGTGGATCCTAGCGTCATTGGGCCCGTCTGCGCAAGTCAGCAACCTTCAAGACATGGACGAACAGGGCACGCCCGTGGATACTTTCCAAAGAGTGGCAGAGATCTGTCTTAGAGAAGGCTACATTTCTACTCTGCACGAGTCTATGCTTATATTTATGCCGGTAAGTGTTACTTTTGAATTCCAACTTCTCATTTAATTAATATCAAAACCTTGTGACTATAAGGTCTCAGAATTGAGACAACCGTCTTGGTAAACGTAGTGTAGGACGTCCCCGCTCGATGGAACGACGACCTAAAAACATAGCTGGGCATTAACTCGTTAATCCGTTAATCGTTAATTAACGAAGTTAACATTTCTATTAACGGATTAACTTTTAAGTTAACTTTAAAAAATGTTAACGGACTCGTTAACTTCCGTTAAATTATCCTAAGTCCGTTAATCGTTAATCCAGTACCTACTATTTACCAAAAAGATACAGCAGGCACGCTGAAAAACGCGTTCTGACAAGTACGTTCGGGCTTCCACCCGATCACTAACGACACATTTGTTAGTAGGTATGTGTGGGACACTCTTGCAACTGAATTTAAGACCAGTTTTCCTCAACCGATTGAGCTGAAATTTGGTATACTTATATAAGTACGATGACAATGCAATGTTATGGTACTATTGAGCTGGTCTGATGATGGAGTCATGAGGTGGCCATAGGAATTCCTAAACGAAACGGTGGAAACTTATCGAGTTTGGGTTTGCTGGATTTGACTTTTCGAGCACTTCGGTGCTAAATTATATTGTAATTGAACCAAGGCTCTGAGATTGAGATACTACTAAAAAGTGTAAAATAAAATTATAATAATTAAAAAACTTTTTTAAAAACAAGCTTTTATTCTGAAATGCAGTTGTACTAAAACGAAAAAAAAATTGACCAAGTGTGTGTCGTACCACGCGCAGTGTAGGGTTCCGTAGTTATCCGTCGTTACCACAATATGTATATTTCAGGAGCAAGCAATTACTTCATCTAAAGTCACTTTTAATATTTTCTTCTTAGGAATTTTTATTAGGTATGAAATTTTATAATACATGAGTAAAACGACTATTACTCCTAAACTAATTGATCTATCCTAACCGCTATAGTTTTCCTTGAAAGTTCATAAAGAACACTATTATCATGATTTTTTCGGATTTTTAAAACCAACAGTTTAGTTTTTAGTCCTACTCGAACAAAAATTTTCACTTTAAACTTTAACATTTTGCTAACGGATCTCTAAAGCCATTTTAAAAGACCTATCCAACGATACCCCACACGATGGGGTAGAAGATGAAAAAAAAAATTCATCCCCACTTTACATGTAGGGGAGCTACCCTAAAAAAAAATTTTTTTCCAAATTTTTTTTTTTCGTTTTGTCGGCGTGATTAATATGCATATCTCCACAAAATTACAGTCAGTTCCTTGTCAGGACTACGGAACCCTAAAAATAATTGTACTTATGCAAGGTTCAAATAATTTCGAAAGCTTGTAGAGCGCAAACATAAAAGAGGAATAAATTCTACGCGCGATATAAGCTTTCGAAATTATTTGAACCTTGCATACAATTATTTTTTTCGTTTTATTATCATGTGTTAACGGATTAACGATTAACGTTAACTTGCGTTAAATCTTGCGAAATGTAACGTTTTAACGTTTAACGAAGTTAATTTTTTTATTAACGGTTTAACGATTAACGAAGTTAACTATTTGATTAACGGTGCCCAGCTATGCCTAAAAACATAGCTGTGTCTGGATGAAAAAAATCGTGACATTAGTGATTTGCTTAAAATCTTGGTAGGGGAATGCCCGTTTTCACCATCAATCCCTAATTTTTAAGTGACCCCTATGAAAACAAAATTCATATTATGTGTTACCATAATAGGAGTCATTTAAAAATCAGGGATTGATCGTGAAAACGGGCACAAGTTTATTAACTACCATAAGCTGCAACTGTAATGAACTACAAAGAACTAGTGTTATATTAAACGTGTTTTTTTAAACATAGACTAATCTACTCTTTACAGGAAAGTCCCCTGACACAACTCACTTCGTTCCTCTACCGATGCATTCGCCACCGCAACTTCGATTCTGAGACGGTCAGATTGCTCAGCAACTTCTTGCAGCACTGCCAACGTAAATACAGTGTCGATGCTGCCAATATGACGTGGCAACTGTCGAAGGAGGCACTGCAAAGGATAGCGGTGGCGCTTGTCAAGATAGCCATCGGGCGGAGTTTTGATAGTGCTTTCCATCAGAGAGAGTTCTTGAGATGCCTCGCTGTGGCGCAGTTTGAGAAAAATTGCACTGGTAAAACAATTTTTTATGAATTTATGACGTCCTAAAAGACATAAGTAGTGAATGCATAATGATCATATTTTATTCTTATTTTTACAGTGGCCACACCCAACTTCATGACCTTATATGAAATACTACAAATATCGATGGAAACGTCATTCGTAGTGGACATATCAAAACTGCTCCAAGACGACTCCAAGCATTACCTGACAGAATGTATCGATTTGTACATCACTAACCGAAACTATGATGTTGCCCTCAAGATAGCTAAACTGGCAAGTTTGCCTGTCGGTGAAATTTTGAAAGCAGAGTGGACGCATAAATACCAATTGCTGGTGAATAAAGAAGATGTTACTTTAGAAACCAAAGACATTACATTGTTTATAGCTCAATGTAGTGAAGCGTTCAAAAAAGCATCCGTCACATTCAAAGAAGGAACAGATTTTCTCATCCAACACACAGAGAACATAACCGACTCCGTACAGAAGTTCTATTCGTATCGAATTATAATGAGCTGGTTCGAGGAAAATTTGGAATACGGACATAGGAGAGAAGAGATCGAACATCGAATGTGGGAGGCATACTTCGAAAGCGAGCCTCATAATGACGTGTTTCTCAACAACTATTACAGTACTTTGCATTTTATTTTGAACGGGCAGAAAGACCCTTCTGTGTCTCGGAAGATTGGAGTCGTGAATGTTGAGAAGCCTTTCTCATTGACTCTTGGGGAAATAGAAATCGAGTCAGACGTGGGTAATATAGAAAACGTGGTGATGTTGGAAGAGGCTGAGGCTATTGACGCTTGGAGGAAGGTTATTAACCAGTTGTTGGAATGGCGACTACTAGTAGATGCTTTCAGACTCTCAGCTTTGTTTAAGACTCCACCGGAGTACCGGTATAGGCATCCTGCGTGTCCCGTGCAAATTATGAGGACCTGTCTGAAGCTAGCTGAAGGATCGTGTACACCGTATGAGCTACCACAGGAATTAAGACTAGTGATTTCAGTGCCGATGCTGCAAAACAGATTGACAAGTACGTAGACAACATTTAGATCCATGTTAACTTAACGCTCAACACAGTAAGAGCGGCACGGGAGGGTGTAGTTGTAACGTCAAACGTCAGCGAGACTTCAGGTCTCCTTCAGAATTATGTGTTGTCACTTTACAATATGTCAATGTCACCCCTCCTCTGCCGTTCCCATATCTCAGACACTGGCTGAGTTAAGATCTGCTGAGTATGAGTACATATACCTGCATAAACTTGACGTGCATTAACCTTTCTTTCTATCACAGTCTCGGGGACTTCCGATGCCAGTTTTGAGGAGCTGGTGGTAATTCAAGAGAAACAGGACAATGTACCAGAAAGCGCCCATTTGGCGGCTCGCGAGGAAGCCGATAGATTGTCAGCGCTCGATGCATTAGCCGTCCGCAGCGGGTTGTCATTGGCTAAACAGGTATAAGCTTGTTCTTTTTTTTATTGTAACTTCTAGTAGAAGCATGCTTACGTAACGCAAGAAATTATACACCTTATCTCCGCTGTCATCTAGTATTTAGTGTCTCGATATTTAAAGTATGTAGAGATAATGATTAAATTATGTGCATACCAGCACAGACTGCATAAACTCTCGCTAGAGAAAATGCTATTTTTTCTCAATCTGTTTTAGCATGAATTTCCTTATTATATAAATGTAGGTACTTATTTGTATTAAGTTTTTATTTTATACGAATTCAGTATACAGGATGTAAATAAGCGACACTATTGTCGCTTTTTTACTTATTACTACGAATGGTGTCGGTATCGGTTTAGATCCGAAAAACGCGTGTTCTATCCTTGGATCCACTCGTAACACAAGCATATTTGCTTACCACGGGGGTTAACAGGGCTCAATTTTTTTGAATTATTTGTTATCTTTAATAAAATGTTGGTTTTAGGTTGCGAGTTACTTCCGCATAGCTTTACAAGTGGGTTGGGACTACTTATCGGTGCTAAAGTACCAGAACCGCTCGGTGGACTTCATCAACCTCGTCAGCGGCAGGGCGAAGATGTCTCTGGCGAATCTGGTCTTCAGGACTTTCAATATACCTTCGAAGCAGGTAATAAAAAAATAAACAACCAACGAAATAAATAAAAAACCTTTCAATTGGATCCACTAAAATCTCGCATTAAAAAATATTTAGGTATATTTATAGTAAAAATATACTTAGTAAATCTAAATCAAAAGGTAAACGTATTTTCTAAAAACTTTAATTTTAACGGTTCATATTTTTATTGCCGTCTAATAATGTTGTTCTGTTCACAGATTGCAGAATATCTTTGCCGCGAAATGGTAGCTGCGATAATATCCCCCCACCTTGTAAAGACTTCCACTTTCCGCCAAAAAGAACACTTCCAATACACCCTCTGGGGTTACACGCTCAGTTCCGACGTAGAAATGTTCCTGAACATGCGACCTGACGCTTGTAGCCAAATCGGCAGATTGATCCTCGACCATCTGATGGCATTCCAAAAGATATACAAAGCGAATACAGCATCGAAACTTCCAGAAAACACAATGGACGACAGTTCCCTCGACGTTGAAACGTTGATAGACGAGGAATACCAAAACGTGGAAGCCGATGAAGTGGAATCTGTATTAACTGAAGAAGGAACCCTTATGTCAGCTGATACAGAGTCTATTTATTCTGTTTCCACAGTTTATACTGTAGGGAACAAAATGTCCAGAGATTCGAGAAGAAATCTTTTTGATGTCATTGCGAAAAGCAACGTCCATATTCGATATGAGGTCAAGTCCAATATAAGGAAAATTACGAAAGGCGCTAAACTGTCCACGAAGCAGGTAAATACCCTATTTTTATTACTCTTATTATGTGCTCATCATAGGATTGTGATTTCAAAGAAATAATATCTTACTAACGTTATTTATCGTATACTTATCCTTATTCGTGGATAATTTACGCAGCGTTATCTAGTGTGCCCATGTAACTAATCCAGATTTTTTTTGAATTGCTACATTTAACTGTCTGTTTGTTAGTAATAAAGAAAGCCAAACATCAGGAGAAATGTAGACAAGTTGTAAAATCAACACTCATCAAGGACACAACTTTCAGTATTGAACAAAACACACAAACGATAAACAACAATCTATAAATAAATAAAAACCGACCGACGATCTCATGAAGATAGCAGGAAGGCACTAGATACAGGCCGCTACCAATCGGGCGACATGGAAATCATTAGGGGAGGCCTATGTTCAGCTGTGGACGTCTTGTGGCTGAAATGATGATGATGGAAGACCAATTACCTGCATAATATGTTTAATGCACCTCACCACTCGTCTTCAATGGGATTGTTAAATGGTATTGCGGGGAGGCCTATGTTCAGCTGTGGACATCCTGTGGCTGAAATGATGTTGATAAAAGACCAATACTTGCATACGTTTAATGCACCTACCATCTTCATCAATGGTCACTTTATTAAGCTCATTTCTCCCAGGTGAACATAATATCGATCGAGCTGCTAGTTCTCGCGCACGAGTGTTTCTCTTGCGCGTGCGACACGGAGGGCGTGGCCACGGCGCTGCGGTCTGCGCAAGCGCTCTCTGCTCGATTGCTAGCGGCGCGGTCATGGCGGCTCATGGTGCGCCTGCTAACTGGACTGGCTCGCTACACCGAGTGCGCATACACCTTTCAGGTGAGTTAAAGGAATAAATTGGAACATAGTAGTTCCAAGAATGGGCGGAACAACAAAAAAGTCGCGCAAGGTAGACTAGGCTGCGCGTGCGACACGGAAGGCGTGGCCACAGCGCTGCGGTCTGCGCAGGCGCTCTCCGCTCGGTTGCTAGCGGCGCGCTCGTGGCGGCTCATGGTGCGCCTGCTTACTGGGCTGGCTCGCTACACTGAGTGCGCATACACCTTCCAGGTGAGTGAAACAAATTGGAAGACGGTAAATAGTTCCAAGAATTAGCGGAACAACAAAAAAGTCGCGCAAGGTAGACTACTGCGCGTGCGACACGAAGGGCGTGGCTACGGCGCTGCGGTCTGCGCAAGCGCTCTCGAATTCCTCCTATGTTCTTCTGATTAATTTCGTTGCGGGTCCAATGACGGTTTAACTTTCCTGTGGGACAAACTCGATCTTCACTGGTTGGGTTTTTATTGGCGGTAAAGCTGTAAATCCTGGCTACACAGGAGTTGCAGCCGTAGGAACGAAAGATAGGAATAGTCCCGTAAAGATCCAAGAATGGGCGGAACAACAAAAAAGTCGGGTTTCTATTGGGGGTTAAGCTGTAGATCCTGGCTATACTGGCTGGGAATAGTCCCGTAAAGTTCCAAGAAAGGGCGGAACAACAAAAAAAGGCGCGCAAGGTAGACAAGACAGCGCGTGCGACCTATTTTATTTGGGTTTATTTAGTACACTAGATTTTGGCGGGTGATTTTTTTCCCATTTCGAACGAAAAAGCGTACGCAGATGTTCGAACTTAAATATTTGCTTAAATGGAATATGCACAAGAAATATGGCCATGAACCTCAAACGGTTTGTGCATGCGTCGGTATGTTAAGACAAAACAAATGCTTCCAGACATAATAGAATCTTAATAATTTTCCTCATCGATTGCATAGGGAACACATTTTCCCTGATCACACGACTGTCACCTAAACGTTCATATTAATAAGAGCGATATTTGAAACTCATGTTACTGTCTTTGTATTAAGTTACCGATAAGTCGGGAGAGTCCCTGAACCGACCGCGCAGTCTACATTATGATTCACATAATCAGTGTAACGCGTTTTCGATATTACCTACTTGACTAGATAGTATCGGATTGCGGTATGCAGATGTAAATGTAGGTCATAATCTAAGTAATAAAACTAACGGTTACACTGTGAACTAAGCGAACAAGCTAAATTATTGATTTTATCAAACAGTTACGAAGTTTTAGCCCTTTTAATATTTTGGTATTTGTTCGTTCAGATGAAATTTCTTAGGTAACTTTAATAATACATTTCTAAATACATATTTTGAAAAATGGCTCAAAATGATTTTACTTCTTGATGTTTATACTTTGTTCCTGTTACTAGTTACGATTATGCAATATCGCATTATGCAATATATCTGCTAATTTCTCAAGACTTCTTCCTTCGCGTGCGTATAATACACTACGAAAAGGTAAATTGCAATTGCAATAAAAAATATTTATTCAGTATCATCATCTCACATTTTATAAGAGTGTAAATTCTGAATATTGAGGAAAATATGAAACGTTCCTTATCAAAGAGTACTGTTAGTAAATAAACATGAATGTAGTCACATCAGCCGTTTCATTATGTGTTTGTAAACATACGGCACGCTCGGTAATTCCCGTTCCCCGGATGATATGTTCGCATGGGGTAAAGTACCGCAACTTCCTTAAAGATCGCTATAAAAGCCTGAACATATACTGGAACATTATCAGTTCTAACCGACAAGATGCAACGAGTAGTGTTGTGTTCCCTGGCCGCCGTGCTTCTGGCGTTCGTCGCTGAATCGTCAGCGCAGCGTTTCATCCAGCCGACCTACAGGCCGCCGCCTCAACGACCACCGAAGATATACAGACTGCGAAGAGATGCAGGCGAACCGCTATGGCTGTACCAAGGTGATGATGTCCAGCGAGCCCCAGCCACCGGCGACCATCCTTACCTTCCGCCAAACATCGACGACATCCATCTAGACCCCAACACCAGATACGCTCGCAGCGTTGACTCTCCTAGCGCTAAGCGTGGAGGAGGCAGCCACAGCACCTCCAGTGGAAGCAGGGACACTGGCGCCACGCACCCCGGGTACAATCGCCGCAACGCCCGAAGCATAAGATTCGACCCCATCTCCCCGCTGCCGTCCCCGACTTTCCCTAAACCATTCGACCCGTTCAACCCCCGGCCTGTTTCGCCCACCAGACCCTTCCCCTTGTACGCGAGAAGCAGAAGAGATATCCAGTTCCCGCAAAAGCCGAAGCACCATGACATCGTTCTTACCGGGTGGAACCCCAACGCTCGCGTCCAGCCTTGGCAGAAAATTAGGGTTAGGGCGTAGTTAAGATAATTGTGTTAATAAGACAGTTGCATTGTAATGTAACTAGTTAAATTGTATATAGCACTTGATTGTGATGTTATTTTTACCAAATATATTTATTATTTTAAATACTACTTAATTTTTTGCTTTAAACCTTGTCTCCATCTTTGGTCAGTCAGTACACTGCTACATCCCTCTGAAAAAAAAAACTACAAGGAAAGATAATACCTGAGAATATCTAAAATATATCAATCTATAGAACTCGAACTCGACCCAAGAACTCGACTTATTGTAGAAAGAAGAACTTTTGTGCATGCGTCACATGTGTCTCAAGGCAGCTCGGTCCTGGGTTGTCTTTTTGTTAAATTGGGCATCTTGAGGTTCTTATTTAATATGGACATGCATGTTTCCTCGTCTTAAGAAAAGGGGAAGGCCACCTAAATTTCAAATATTCAATAAAAAAAAAACAAATCAACCAGACATGTTTTTATGATTGCGGTTGAAATAGGTATTAAAGTACTATTTAATTAAAAATAAAGAAACAAATCAACAACAGTCCAATGGTGTCGGTGGTCGGGCTGGATCCGAGAAACGCGGGTTCGATGCCCGCTACGCCGCTGGACTATTGTCATAAGTGCCATTAGTGGTCAACATTGAATTTGATTTGATTTTGTGATGAACCCACTCGTAACACAAGCCCATTTAGCTTACCACGAGGAGTTAACCGGACTATTAGTAATTTGTATTTCCAAATTAATTATATTCTTATTATTTTATTCATGTTATTCATGTGAAAGAACCACGTATAAAATTCTTAAAAAAAAACGTGCATACTAAATAAAAATAATAATAATGTTTATTTACTTCTCTTTTACAATATAGTCATTACAAAATACTGTCATGAAAATGACTGATTGCTGGTGAGTGATATTTTTAGGAAAAGTTATTATTGAGGTTGAATTTTATGATAGGGGCATTCTGTTTTTTGCTTAGACGTTTTATTTACTTAGACGGTCAGTGCACTGCTTTAACGGGTGCTTAAATTGATTACATATTGGGACTATAAAAAACAAAAAGTTTTTAATAGTTTTATATGAAAATATTGATTTGTATGATATTCAAGATTGAGTCGATGTAGTTCCACGTAATCCTCACAAAAACATTAATGAATTATGACATTATTGCAAGTAACTGGTCCATAGGGACTGTAATGATATTATTTTATGAGTAGTTAAGTTTTTTTCAGCACTAAGTATCGCCGAAAAGTATATCGGCTTGAAAGACGAACATTTTAATCGTTAAAAAAATTATAAGGTCATGAAGTCAGTTAATTTACAATGATAAAACTTTATCATTAACTTGAACGTAACGTAAAGTGACCTCAGTGTTCTTTAATGTGTATGTTAAATCGATATTATGTATAGCTTATAATAAACAAACGCTTGTGCGGTTCTTCCCTTTTCCCGTCTGACATTGGTATAAAAGTTCGAAATTAACAAGACCAGTATCAGTTTGTACTGTTACTTCAACAAGATGAGACGTACAGTCCTGCTGTCTTTGGCCGCCGTCCTGGCATTTGTGCCCGAATCGGCTGCCCAGCACATCATTCTGCCGACCTACAGGCCGCCGCCTCAACGTTTTCCGAAGATATACCGAGTGCGAAGAAGCGAACCGCTAAGGCTGACCGACGTGGAGCCAGAGCCATCTCCAGAACCGTGTGACTATCCATATGTACCGCCACACCTTTGCGGTCTTGTAGATCCGTACGAATACGCCAACTCTGCCCATCTTGATGTCGAAGGAAGCAGTCAACAGAAGCCAAAGAGTAGAGACGCCCGCAGTGTCGATTCTCCAAGCGCCAAACGTGGTGGAGGCAGCCACAGCACCTCCAGTGGAAGCCGGAACACTGGCGCTACGCACCCCGGGTACAATCGCCGCAACGCCCGAAGCTTAGGACCGAACGTTGAATCTCCAACTGTACCTAAACCTCTCATGCCTACCTGGACGGTGCACGAGCCTAAACTCGCAAGGAACGCAAGAGACATCCAGTTCCCGCAAAAGCCAAAGCACCATGACATCGTTCTCACCGGGTGGAACCCGAATGCCCGCGTCCAGCCCTGGCAGAAAATTAGAGTTAAAGCGTAGGCTAGCTAATAATATTATACCAAAAAGAATGTGATTGTTGATATTGTCATTATTGTGATATTTTTTACCCAAATGATATTTACGACTCGAATTTTCTACTGACAATGGATAAATTCAGGCAAGTTATACTTAAACGAATTTAATATTGTTTTCTGTGTAAAATGTTTACTAGAATTTTGACATTAAATAGCTTTTACCTGATATTTTGTTCTTCTTCCTTCGAAACCTTAATAAGATAAATCTATCGATTAATGTACCTACACCCCTCCCCCTACATTGTTAAAAGTACATAAGTAAGTATTTGCAATCGTAGTAGGCCTTGTAGTCCTATGGTAAAACAAATAAAATATTAACAAAAATCAACACGTAAAGAAGGTTAATACTATCCTAGTCGAAACCAGTATGAAACTTTCATAAATCTAAAGCAAACTTATCTTTATTTTGCAGGCGTTACGAGACAACCACCAGTTCGAGTTCCTCCTTGGCCAATTCGACTACATGCTCGGCCAACAGCCGGACAAGATTGCAGAATTCAAGCAGGGCCTCCTCGACTTCTTGAAAACCCACTGTCCTGGGGACACGGACGCCTACATCATGGTGGCTTTGCACTTTAACATGTATGCTGAGGCGGCCAACGTAAAACGAAAGCAGGCGTTAGATCTGATTGAGGACTTGGAGAAACTGGCGATGGAAGCGGCCAGAGGGGTCCCGAAAAAGCCGAACCAGCCACAAGTGTGGCTACAGATACATGATAATGTTACGACGAGGTAAAATACATTTATTGATATACTAGCGGTGTAATACCCGCGACTTCGTTCGCGTAAAAACATAGGACTTTCATACAAACTTCCAACCCCGTTTTAACTCATTAGGGTTGGAGTTTCGTAAAATCCGCTCTTAACGGATGTCTCCTTTAAAGAACCTACCTAGCTATAGAACTCAATAATTTTACGATCGCCTGTCTTGGTGGTTTGCATATCGGACTTTCACTTTATTTTTCTAATCCCGCGAGAGACTCGCGTGATAAACAAGAGCGTTTATTTACCCAAGTAAGCCTTTTGAAGCACGCATGAATTGTTTACTTATTCGCATATCAAATACATTAATCTTTTTATTTTTTTCCTTATCTACTCAGATGTCATACTTTCATTCTGTTTACTTTTACTTTTTCCTGTTTAGTTTAGGATTTGGTAATTAAAGTGATAGTTAGAACAATACCTATAAGTAGGCATCTTCTATATTTTAGTTACTATTTTTTTTAAGTTGGAATCAAATCTAGTTTTGTGGTTACAATACTAGCGGCCGCCCGTGACTTTGTACGCGTGTTAAGGGTTAATTTTGCAAATCTCGCCGTAAAAACCATCCTTGGACTTCAACGAACATTTCAAAAAATGAGTTGGTTGGTAAAATTGGTCCAGGCGTTGTTGAGTTATGTGCTTGCCAACACATCTGTAATATACAAACTTTTTTAAATTACAGATTAAGTCCCTCGCGTGTTATCTTAATAACCTATTCTCACAGCAATGTTTTAACATTACAGATCTCTCCTAGAGACAGCTCTGAACCACTGCACCGACGCTTCGGAGTTGTACCTCCAAGGCGGCTGCACCGGCTTCGCTGGCGAGATGGCAGCACTGGCGCAGCAGGTGGCCTTGCAGATGTCGCTGCTGAACGCTTCGCCCACCAGGCTCATACTGAACAGAAGCACTGAGCAGATGTATAAACTCGTCAGCGAGTATTTGAGGTGGGTAATGGAACTGTCTTTTGTTTTTTTTGGTTGAAGAAGGGCTTTAAAATCTAAGTGTTGTGTTTTGTTTCTTTGGTTGAAGTTTGAAAACAGCAAGTCTAGCACATAACTGAATAACGCCCGTATTCACAAACATTACTATGAGGTTTCACAGTGCGCGTGGACGCACAGGGTGACACACGAACCAATCACAAGGCTCTATTCAACGCACATAAGCAAGCATCGTTTGTGAATACTGGAGTAAGTGCCTGAGGTAAGGGAGCGGCACGAAAATAGTGAGGTGTATAATAACAAATGACGTAACAGAACGTACAAGCCGAAAGCACATTTGAAGTCTGACCTTTGACGTCATTAAAACTCTCCCGTGCCTGGCCCATACCTCAGGCATTGACTCAGTTATGCAGTATTTGAGGTGGTCAATAAACTATTGTCTTTTGTTTATTTGGGTGATGAAGTGCTTTGAAAACATCTTGTTTGAATAGTGTAGTGACTAAGTTGAAGTATGACATAGCAGATGATGAATAGTAAGGTCACGGCTTCATTGAATCATTAGTGTCGTTTGTGTTGGGTTGTTTTACTATTATGTAGCTCGCCATACCAATCTCCTCTATAAAGTGGGTCATACAAACTGATCATTGTTAAATGATAGAGTTTGCGGTTAAAACTTGAACTCGTCAACATATTTTTTTTAAACATGCTGATTAGGACTAAACTTTAGTACCATATACGTAAGGACGGTCCTTAAAGGACCTTGCATTTGTGTTGTCTTTCCACCAAATTAACGGGACAATATTTCAATATCGCTTCAGCTTCATGGAGGGCCTGGTGCTGCTAGCAGGCCGCGGCGGCGAGGCGTGGCGAGAGCTGGCCTACCGACGCGCGATGGGCAACGACCAGGCTTACCTGCGCGATATGGCCGCCTACAGGCCCGACGTGGCACATCACTTCTTAGAAAGGTAGCTATACTATATTCTAGCTATATTTAGACAGATGTTTGCGTTGCTAGTGGCTGTAGCAGCGAGGTGTAGTGAGAGCTGGCCTACCGACGCGCGATGGGCAACGACCAGGCCTACCTGCGCGATATGGCCGCATACAGGCCCGATGTGGCACACCACTTCATAGATAGGTAGCTATACTATATTCCAGCTATATTAAGAGAGATATTAGCATTGCTAGTGGCTATAGCAGCGAGGTATACTGAGAGCTGGCCTACCGACGCGCGATGGGCAACGATCAGGCCTACCTGCGCGATATGGCCGCCTACAGGCCCGACGTGGCACACCACTTCATAGAGAGGAGCTATACAATTTTATTCCATTGCGTGCATGAAGTAACAATACAGTTTTTGGCGGGCCTACAGGCCACAGTTTATTTAACAGCGATAGTGACTTGTCTAATGTGAAAGTCAGTTTTATGACAGATTAATTATATTTTTCTTACCAACCTATGGATTAGTCTAACTATACAAATATTAAACAAAAAAAAAAAACTTAAATAGACCGTTTTTAATTACATGTAGTAACAGTGTAGGTTATCATTCGTGTTATATCCTACTTTTATTTACTTTACAATACGAGCTGAAAGTAGAGCGGCGAGCTGATACGTAATTTGGTTTTATAGGTACAAAACGGAGAAGAACAAAACCCCGGTGTCACAGGCCGCTATGACGGAGCTGCGCAATCTGTGCAGATGATATTCGGCCCGACGCTGACACAGTGATGTCACGATCTCATTCTTAAAACGACTCATTTAGCATAGGACATTAACCCATGCCATACCCATAACCGACTATGTAATATTGCGCATGTAGTAAGCTATATAAGCAATCAGGCGTTCAATGGGTTAAATACGCAATATAGCTTACGCCAAATGTATATTGTTAGACTATATTAATGCTTTTATATCGTTATAATTTCCAATGTTATCCAAATCGTTAATTTAAAATTAATAAGATATTACTCAATCTGTTTAATATTTTGCTGTGATATTATAAATTGACTGATGATATAAGTATATTTTTGTATTCTATTTTAAAATAAATAAAAATGCATTTTAATATTCTCTCTTATAATGTTTTATTATTTCGAGTGCTGGATCGTAAGAAGTTGTCCATACATCAATAAAAATATACGTTTCACATATAATAATGAATATAAGGACCAACTATTCTCCAATGACATAAGAAATACACATACAATTTACCAAGTAGGTATGCCTGCGTTCAGCAATGAGAATTATGCCCGTTTTCACCATCAATCCCTATTTTTTAAGTGAAAACAAAAATCCTGTTATGTGTTACCATAGGGGTCACTTAAAAGTTAGGGATTGATGGTGAAAACGGGCATTAGACTTTTAAAAATTCACTTCAGTCACTCATACTTAAGTAAATGGAAGCAATTGAAACGAAAAAAATGCTAACAATAATAAATACTTATTTATAAAACACAATACGTATGCATACGTATAAATAACAAAAAATATTACGCTTAGTTGTACTGGGATGTTCATATACCAACATAATTTATTTACAAATAATTGAGTATATTGTAAATGAACTTCATGCAAGTGAAACTTTTAACAATGCATTAACTTATCATAAATCACTTTTAGTCAAGTAGGTATTCAAGGGTTTTAAGTAGGTAGTACATAAGTACAGTCGGAGGAATACGAAGTAAAACATGTGGTTTTTTTGTAGTTATAATAAATGAGGTTTAACAACAACAATGTTGAAACATTCTGATGAGTTACCGCTGTATCATGCTTGTCATGTAAAAAATATGTTAGGAATTCAATATAATCTATAAATGCTATCTTCTCAAATAGTTTTGCACCGTTTATTATTTCTAGTAAAAAATTAAATCGACATAATTATTATGTAACACTTATTGCACTTACATTCTATTGCATTGTAAAAAAATATCACATCATACGTTTTTCATCTAGGACATATTTATACATTTTCAACAAATAGATCGTTTCTCCGTATTGAGTGAGACACCATAGGCACTTAATAGTGAATAAACTCTAGATTAAGTTTGTTGTGTTACAGACGCTTTAAGAGTTTAAGTTTTTAAAACTCCGTCTCTTTCTATGCTACTTCAGTAAAAATTGCGGGGCTATGTCGTTTCCGTATTTCCCAATTTGTTGTTAGTCGCTCTTGCTTGACTTGCTTTGAGAAAAAGGTATCAAGATCCGAAAATACGGACAACTTTTTAGTGAGTACCCCGCTGTTACTTCATCTGAACTGTTAAGATCAGAACGTATCAGAACGTTCACGCCAATATAAGATAGCAATATTGCAAATAAATATGGCCGACTTAAATTGCCACCACAATGAAAAAAAAAATCTTCAGTGTTTGTTATTTACAATATCGCCAATCACTGGCGAGAACTGTAACAATACTTGATTACGCTTATCTACATAATATTATTTAATCTGGCGCTACAAATCGATTGCAAGGGCTCCAGAACGTTCTCGGGCATGTGGTCGACTAGCATGCTCGGTGTTACCACTAGTTCCGCGAAGTCTTCGGCGTTTGCCCACCGGAGTTTGTACTTTGGCTCACGGTCCAGGGCACTTCTGTAAAAGATATTGAAAAACAGTCTTTATTACAAGGCCCTTTGTTTAATAATCAGTTAATTCAATTGACTGCGTAAAAGGGTAGATAGGAATTTTTACATGTATGAGGTCATATTAAAAGTAATTGTAAAAGATTAATTGTTAGACTTTGATTTCTGATGGCATCATATTGTTTATTTCACTATCACTTTGTAAATAAATTGCAAACAGACATGACTCATATCCTAGAACATTTGTGTTGGGATTAATAACTTAATTCAGGACTTCGTCATGGCAAAAGACATTGACATTGAATATTATTGTAATAATTATAATAACCACAAAGTCCACAAATCATGATAAGAGTGACTTATTGCAAATTATTGAGTTTTTGCGATTAGTTTTATTTAATGAATATTCAATACCTACTACCTAAACTAAGTAGATTCTTATTATTATTCTGTGCCTCAACGCGCATATGGTTTCGATAAGTTAATTATGTATACAGTTTCAAACGACCTTACCTGTCTATACCGGCTGGTTTGTGAGGCACAATGTGAAGAATGCGTCCCGCGATGTACATTCGTTCTATGTCCTGTAATGTAATACAAACATTTGAGTGAATGTTTGGCTATGATATGCTAAATATAGAAAGGTATAGTTCGTGTCATCCACGAAGACTCGCCCCACCATTCTTCCGCTAATGTTTGAGTGTTCGCACATTGCAATAAAGACGCTCGAATTGCTCGTATCAAACTCCCCGCACCCCGCGCTTCCCTCGACCAAAATTGGTACCTAGGGCGCGTCTTCGTGGATGGCACGATCTATGTCTTATTTTTTGGCTTTTTGTCAATAAAATAAGTTATAATTTACTTACGTATGAAACACTTCTCACTAATCTAGTTGGACCGATTAAGTTCGCCTCGATGTCATCCGTCGGTGCACTGAAGACAGTGTTCAGATCCGTCTCAGGTATCGTGAAGAACATATAGCGCAGTCCTTTCAGCAATATCCGGTACTGAAAAGACAAGAAAAATGTTAAGAAAAAGTGTTGATGGAGTCCTAAAATGTTACCATTTTGAGAATACTGCAGTACTTAGATGTCAGAAAGGAGGACTTACGCCCGTATTCACAAACGTGCTTGCTTAAATGAAGCAGCAAATCGAACGCACAGCGTTGAATAGAGCTCTGCTTATACCTACTCGTAGTAATGTTTGTGAATACGGGCGTTAAAACGTACTCTAACGGTATTTTTGTAAGCAAATCTTTGACTTTAATTTAGATAAAGGAAAAACTATACATAGAGAAGATTTTTATGAAAGTTGGTAAAACTTCATAGCTCATGCGACTCTCTCAAATATTACTTTACACTTTGAGTCTTATTCAAAGATACCTACAAATAATTCAAATATTGAAATTAGCTCACACAGCCTTGAATCTAATCTTGAGTATACATTCATACTCGAGTTTGGGCCTAAGAGGTTTGCGAATAATGAACTATCTTAAATTAAATAAACAATATTTTTCTCTTTCTCTTTCTATCACTAAAGTTACCTTAGGTAAGTTGGTAGCGTGCATGGTCTCTAAAAGCCGGTCGCGGAACATCTGCGCGCTCTTGAGACTGATCCTCATCACCAGGTCATCACCGACGCCTACCGTCATAACGAAACCCTCGGTGTACCGTGCAGCATCACGACTTAGTAAGCCCGCTGCAAAAGGACAAATAAATTATGATGACTCCACGTCAAACGAACTGGATCTGGTTATTTTAGGCCCCGAACAGACGGTGAAACGCAACTGCAACGAAACTGCAACTTTCTGATGATTCTTATGAATGAAACTGAAACTGAAAGTTTCAAACTGGTCGCGTCATGTGTGGTCTCTCAACGGACGCTATGGCAGACACTTAGATGCAACTCAAAAGTAACTAGCAGTTACAGTTTCGTTGCAGTTGTGTTTCACCGTCTGTTCTGGGCCTTAGAATCTGGAATTCACGTGGATATCGTAAGAGACATATGAACACATGAAGCCTCCCCAACCCGTTTAGCCAATGTGGAGAGTGTAGACCAAATCCTCCATTTGTCTCTGGTAAATAACAGAGGTTTGTGCAGTATAGATTAAATGACCTGATCTGAAATAACAAGTAGTCCATAGTAAATAGGAATGTTTTCGAACTCGACGCCATTAGACCGTCCTACGAGTAAGTAGGTACACACGGCCACAGTGTAAACTATCCATTTTCGTTTTTGCTCTCGCTCTCATCAATTGGTGATTCTTTGCGATTGAACGAGACGACATGTCCGGCAATGGGCAGTTAACACTATTGCCGATAGCACATTACTTATCATCATCATCATTTCAGCCATAGGATGTCCACCTGGACGTAGGACGCTGACTTTGTACTTTTAGCTTTGACGTAATTAATTTTACAAAAATCATAATTTTTCCATGATTATAGGTACTTATTTAACAGTCAAACCCCATATTGCAGTTAAGTACATGACAAAAATTGTACAGCTTGTCAAAAATATTTTTAACAGATTCCAATAATAATATTATGTTAACAACGTCGTAACAAGATATTTTTAGTAGTCGCTTGTTAACATCTGGAGTTAGTATGCTAATTAAGATTTAAATTTGAATAGGCAAGTAAAAGGTAAACAGACTTACACGGTGTTGAAAATGCAAATACTTTGAGATGGGGATATTTTGGTTTTAACTTGATACCAAGTAAAGTAGATATTGCAGCTCCCAAACTGTGACCTGAAAAGTAGGTAAATATTATTAAAATACTTGTTAACTTTCTAAAGTCTGTGTTACTTTACACGTTCCTTATGTAAATAAGGCAGGCATTTTTCTTGTTATCGTAATAATTTGAAGATGCAACGATAAGATGTTATGATACCTAAATATTCGTTACCTACCTGTTATCACTAGTTCATAGTCGGGATACTCAGCAAACGCTCTTTCCAAAATTGGTGCGAGTCGTTCTAGGGTCTTCTCAGTGCCCAATGCCATGCCTTTATGAGCCAGGGAACCTTCTGGTAGACCTAAAACACAAAAGATAATTCATTCTACGTCAAAGATAGTGTTGGAATTAAATTTAATTTATCAAACGTTTCAAATCCTTAGCTAGTAATCCTTAGTAGGTAAGTAATTATGGAAAATACGAAACTAAATTCCTACAACATACAGGAGAAGAGGAAAATTCCACCAACCTTCGGCTTGAAACGCATGCGCAGGGGCGGCTAAGTCTGTGAACATGTCAGGAATCGAAATGGACCCTCGGACGGTCACCACGATGCACCTACGTTCGTGCTCAGCAATTACGTAGAAAGGCACCTGATATAACAATGTTATCGTCAGAAAACAAAACGGAAGTACCAAAAATCAACAGTTTTTCTCTAAACTTATCTTACAGAGCAGCTGTAATTAGCAAATTAAATTAAGGAACCGTGTTACTTAGCTTACGCAGCAATCGTAGCTACACGGTAGTAGTCAAAACAGTGGTCGTTCGTAGCTACTTATTAGTAGGTAGTCGTACGCAGCAGTCGTAGCTAAATGTAGCAGTCGTAGCTAAATGTAGCAGTCGTAGCTAAATTTAGCAGTCGTAGCTAAATGTAGCAGTCGTAGCTAAATGTAGCAGTCGTAGCTACATGTAGCAGTCGTAGCTAATTAGTAGAGTAGTAACGTAGCAGTTGTAGCTACTCTTTAGTACCCGACGTAGTATTTGTAGCTACGTAAATGACAAACGTAGGTAATATACTCAACATCAAATAAATCGCACCTTCCGCGACGCGAACTTTAAAGATTTTCTTCTGACACAATCATGGTGCTCCAACAATATTGGTGTTATTTGAAAGCCCAATAAATATCATTAAAGCAAAACACATTTAATTTCTTAATAAATGATTAACATATACCATAAATGTGACTTGAAAAATGACCTCACTTTGGGCTCACCTGTGGGATCAATTAGACCAATTTTTATGGTTATAAAACCAAATAATGACCTCACGTGTCCTCTTTAACAGATGGATAGCGATTAATCCCAACTTAACAGTTTTATAGCCATAAAAGTTGGCTCAAGCGTAACTACCTATTTTTCGAAGAAGTGACTCTGGATCCTTCTAAAGACACATTTTTGGGGAAAAAACCTTTCCTTTAATGAAATTAAGTTTAGAACTAGGCTTTCAAATGGTACCAATGTTGGTGGGAAGTGAGGAATTGAGGATGCATACTTTTGAAAAGTGCTTGTTGCGGGAGGTGCGATTTATTTGATGCATATTAGTAGCAGTCGTAACTTCTTCGCCGTTATTTAACTGTAGTCAGTGATAGCGTAGTGTACTAGAGTTATTAGTTTGATGATGGACGAGAAAATGTTTTCGTTGTAGGATTAAAATTTCTTGTTATTGGTTAGTTAGCTGCTATTAATATAGTGTAAAATATGGCAATTAGCTTACTTCAAATATGTGGTTCTCGAAGGAAACGAAGAGGAAGTCTTTGTCGGCGACATCGGACATGTACTTGAGCCCTGCGTAGTTGCACATGCAGCAGTTGTCACCCTTGACATGTCGCGGCCTGCACACAAATGGAATTTTAAAGTTGAGGAAGGAAAAGTAGCATCAGTCCTATTTACATACATTAACGATAGAAAGATACCTAAATAACAGCGCAACCTTTTAGTTGTTTGCAAATATTTGATTCAAAACGGTTCAATAAAATAGAAATGGTAGGTACAGTTAGCGATTTAATAAAATAGTGTGCAGATGTTACGAGTAGTTCTTGTTTTATGATAAACAAACCAATTTCTGCTAAACTTAACAAAGTATCATTTGTTTTTGAAATTAATTAATTATTTACATAATTTGCGTAGCATTATTACTTCTAGTAACAATTAACTACGAAGTTGAACTATTAATGTACCTACTTTAGATTAAGAAGTCCATAAAATATTAAAAAGAAACACTTACCTCCAACAACAGCATCTCAAATACGGAAGTAGGAAGCAAAACCCAGCACAGTAGTATCTATACAGCACATAGAGTCCGCCATACGCCGCTGTAGCATACTTCAAGTAATGCTGAGCCTCCTCTACCGTCATCCAGGCCGGTACGTCGGCGCAGATCTTTCGCATATCTGTGGTATACTCGTTCTCTTCAGTGACTGTCTCAGCATCAGCAGGCTGGGTGGCTTTCTTGATCCTCGACTCGCGTTTCTGACGGACGCGTAGAAGTATGGACCCGGCAATCAAGTCGTAGAGAACCAGATCTGATGATCTGAACAGTATACTTAGAAGCGCTGGAAAGAAAGTTTATTCTTTAATTTATAGACTTTTTTATTACGGAAGCTTGCAGCGGTCGGCCTAGACAGGCTGCTCGCTTTTAGAGTGATCTGGCTTAAGTTGGAGTATGGACATAAACCACAAATCAATCAATGTACCAATCAATTGATTGTGGCTACATACCTAAGTGGCTGAGTGTGATATGATTGTCCTACTAAAGTATAGCTAGACCTTATTAGATAAGTTTTACGAGTAAACTTAGGCTAAGTATTAATTATAATATCTCTCACATGCCATTTCGCTGATTGCTTCCTTCATCTTGCTGTCTTTAAAATACCAAAACGTCCACCGAAGCCTGCTCTCCCATATTTCTGTGAACTTCTTATGGTAGTAGTCCCTCTCTTCTGGGGTCTGCAGATCTTCGTACTTCAGAGTCCCTAATGGGTCGTAGGCAAAGTACACTGCCAGTGCCATTAAAGCCATTGGTATCCATGACAGTATGACTATACCTGAAATAAATGTTTTATAAGGAAAGACGTAGTGAAATAAAAGAAGAGGATAGAAAAGCACGCCTTATTATTTCATACTAAAGAATACCTGATCCTTTAGTCAAAGTATCAAACATTTGTGACAGATTTAATTTCATGATTGCTTTAAATTCCGTAAAGAACCTACAAAAATGTAGAGAAAGAGAAGAAAAATACTTTGGCTTCATACCTGTTTTGAATTAACTTATTAAAAAAACTACTTACATTGTAAAATCGTCTTGGTGAACCCAGATACTTGGCAATCGACTGATCCAATTATTACCCAAATATTACCCATAACGAGTAATCCCATCTCCACTATCAGGAAGAACAATCTGAAATCATTCATGATCATTAGGAAAAGCAATTTAATAAAATCAACAAAAGGAAAAAAATATTTGTAAGTTTTTTGTTTATCTCTCTTCCAACTCCATGGCTAGTGATTAAATTATAACGAACTATGCAGTACTTAGTACATTATCTAGTCTTATTAACTTTAATAGGTAAATAATAAAGATAATAAAATTCTCAAATAATAAAGCCTTTAATATTATAAACATTGGGGCAAATATACTTGCAAATCAGTAGATGCCCGACGTATCTCCGGGGCTCTTCGTTTGTGAGAGAGCCTCGCGCGGAGTGTACCGCAGTGGCTACCAGAAGCAGGATTTCCACAACCTGCACCAAATAAAGTCTCTTAATTTAACTTATTCAAATCAAATCAAATCTTTTATTCAGTATCCACCACCACTTAGGGACAATATAATATGGGCTGGTGCTGAGAAATATTTGACTAATTTCTGTTCTATGAGATTTATAATTCAAATAAGTAAGTATCTTAGAAGCTAACAGAATACAGCTTCCATAGCACTAGCTTTGGATAACTTACATTAGCATTCTATTCTTTAAGAAGATTAATGTGTTTCCGAGATACGTTAGGTTATGGGGTCACCATATGAGATAAGAATTGTCTAGCTCGCTCACATCCACAATTAATTATTTTTACTTATGTTTAAGGTCAACAGTTATGTTGAAAACTTTCATGTTGCATTTTTACTAAATTCTCACTTTACTATGTACGGGATTTGGCAACACAACACTTTTAAAAAAGGTCGTGCAACCAAAATCGTGGATCCAAACATCGGGATCTTTTTAACTTTTTTAAAAGTGTTTGTGTGTTGCCAAATCCTGTAGTAGCAGTAGTAGTGAGAATTTAATATTGTAAGTAGATTTCCTTACTAATTAAGTAGTAGATAAGATATAGGTATGTGTCACTTATGAATGCTTGTTCTTTCTGAGGGATAAAGTGTAAGTACCTGTATCATGAGGCATCCATCAACGAACAGCTGCGCGTACGATGTCTCCCTGCAATCGAAGGAGCCGCTGTCTCGCAGCACGAGCGACAGGAGCAGCAGCCTGGAACAGTTAGCATGTTAAAACAAACTATTAAGCATCCTTTAAATTACAGTATCATATTCAAGTCAAGAGTTTAGTTCTATTACGTGGTATTAAAATTTTTTGTGACTCTTACAAGGTCTGAAATGTAGGCTTCTCTGTGCTGAATCTTCAGTTTTAACTCAGTGTAGAGTGGCCTTTGGCGAGTTTAACAAATCATATTTTTACAGTCATACTTAGGCTGGGTTGCACCATCTTACTTTAACTTTAACAAACGTCAAAAGTCTGTCAAACTCCATACGAAAAACACCTAGTGACTGTTAAAATAAGGTGATGCACAGCAACTCAGCCATTGATAAAAGAAAGAGCCGTGCGAAAAAGATTCTCGAGAGGCCACGCAGCCAAAGTTACACTTAGACCCAAAGCACACGATGCGTTAACTTGCGGCGCGGTGCGTTGCCGGAGCGGTGTCGCTGCGTCGTCTCATAGAAATATTTCTGCCGTCCAATCACTATAATGCCGTTAACCCACAATTGGTCAATTTTGACTTTTGAATACCATCCGAATCAGAAAAAAATGCTTAATCTAGCACTATTATCGAAATTTTTATATCTTGTTTAGTTCCTGAGATAAAAAAAATAAGAAAGCCGCTAACTGCTACGCCTCTGCAAGATTACATAACTAAAATGCAGTTACATTACATTTCTTAGCTTAAACGCGGTTAAGCGTCTTTAATTGTTATTAGAATTAAAAATTTAAGAAAAATTACAAAGCTTTATTGCCGTTATTTACAATTTCTAGTCAATACAGCCGTTAAGGTACTTTAACGACAATATTGCTTAGCTGCTCTATGCCAAGCTTTAATAGACTCCTCAAGACTAAAACGCCGTTAAGTAAAATTATTAGACTTAAACGCAACAAATGTCCAATAACGGCATTATAGCTTTGTATTACATGAATTTATTTATTAAAATTGCACTAGTAAATTCACCATTAAGGCTAACCAAATGTAACAATCTATGTGTTTTTTACATTTTTACAAGACTTAAATGCCGTTAACCTACATTCCTAAACTATAATGCGGCTATGTTCAAAAAGTTGAATGAAGTGTTCTAAGCGTTGTTGCGTGCGTCGATCACTCAGCTCAGTCAGAGTTACTGATGTGCCGCTGATAACGCTCCCGGAAATATTCCTAGCGTTCTCAACAAAAGAAATTTAGTTTTAATTTTATGTTTGTTGTTTATTAATATGTGATGTGCAATGTTTCTATGTTTTATTATCTAAGACTAGTCGTTATAAACAAGGTATGAAACGTGTTAGTGAGATATTGCTGTCTTGTCACTATTTTCGTGGCTAATACGCACTGCAACTTAAGGACACGGCAGCGCAGTAATTGAGCATCAGTGTGCCTCTGAGTTTTAAATGATAAGAACACGTTGCGTTTTGTTTTCTAATTTTAAAAATTAGTAAAAGAAGTCTGGACGTTTTCGATAATTTTACTTGTTCATTTTGTTTTACATCTTCTATGTTAGACGAAGACATAACGTCCGTTTGTTTCAGGCAAATGTCGTTCAACGGCTGGACAAAGGTCTCCTCAAGGATTTCCACAACGATCGGTCCTGCGCTGCCCGCATCCAGGCACCTCTTCTGACCTTTACCAGATCGTCGATCCATCTAGTAAGGGGCCTGCCTGCCCACACTACGTCTTCAGGCTCGTGGTCGCCACTCGAGAATTTTTCTACCCCATCGGCCATATGCAGCTCTGCCACTTGATTTTAGCAATTCTGCGGGTTATGTCAGTCACTTTGGTTTTTCTACGGATCTCCTCATTTCTGATTCGAGCACGCAGGGAAACTATGCTTGGCATAGCACGCTCCATCGCCCTTTGGGTGACCTTGAGCCTTTTTATGAGGCCCATAGTAAGCGACCACATCTCAAATCCGTATACTATCACTGGCAACACACACTGGTCACAGACTTTTGTCTTAAGACACTGCGGTATTTCGGACGTGAAAATATCGCGAAGCTTCTCGAACGCTGCCCAGCCGAGCTGGATTCGACGATCGACGTCTCTCTCAAAGTTGGACCTACCTAACTGGATGGTTTGTCTCAGGTATACATAATTGTCAACAACTTCGAGTGTAGTCTCCAACTTTCAGAGGAGTGGGTACAACACGGACATTTGACATGATTTTTGTCTTGTCCATGTTCTTTTTGAGACCCACTTGTTGCGAGGCTCTACTGAGGCCATCGAGCATTGTGCCTAGATCTGCCACAACTACGATATCGTCTGCAAATCGAAGGTGGGTGATGAACTCGCCGTTGATATTTATGCTGAATCCTCTCCAGCCCAGAAGCTTGAAAACATCTTCCAGGGCGGTGGTAAACAGTTTCGGAGATATTACGTCTCCCTGTCTCACCCCTCGCTGCAACTAGATAGGTTTCGAGACCTAATCCTGGAGACGGACTGACATTATGACGTTTTTATACAAACCTTTTTTGAAGAGGAGTACCACCATACTTCTTTGCAATGCCGTAGGCGTTTATCCCTTGAGGATGACGGAATCAAACAGCTTCTGAAAAGCCTTGTACCGGCGTTCCGCCTGCTTTCAGAAGCTCAGCTGTGATTACATCATCACCAGGTGCCTTGTTGATTTTTAGCTATTTGAGAACCATTCTAATCTCGTACAGACTAATATACGGGATATATTCGGCAAGTGTCGGGTCAATCTAGCTAGCACGTATTTTCTATAAAAATGTGTCAAATGATCCGTCACATTGGCTATCCACAACTTATTCAGAAGTCGTGAAACAGGCCCTTACTAAGCGATTGTGAAATATGCCCTTAATGTCAAAAAACTAACAAATGGACAGTAACATTATGTAATTACGTGTAAAAAGACATTTCTGTCATTAAAACAACATTTCACGAAGAAAAAATTAAATTTAGTAAAGGTGTAGTTATATTGAGAATATTACCGTGAACCACTTATATGTCGACTTAATTTGATACTATTTTATTTAAGAATTGTAGTTTATTTCCATTTGATAAACATGATTCTCACCATTCTCTCTAACTAGGTGATTATTATAAGCAGCTTGAAGTTAATTTATTAGGTAAGGCTTGCCGCGTTGTACATTATTATTGAATTAAATAAATAGATCTCAATTTTTATTAACTACAAAATATGGTAGTTGTAACCTGTTTCAGTAAACAGGCAAAACAATATAAATATATTGCGGCATTGGTAATAAAGTGTCGTCACTTATTATTTTTATTATTGTGAAACTGCTAAGTTTGAGAACTTTCAATAGTTGGTTTTAATTGATCTCAAATAATGAAAATGTCAAAATTTTATTTTGTGTTCTTTTATGAGTATCTACTTTTTTAAAGTGGTAAATTTAAAAAATCATCATAATAAAACGTATGATTGATATCAACGAATGCTAAAAATAGTAAAGACTTGATTTTTTTAAAATCAATATAAATTTTCAACACTAAAACAGGTTTTGTTATTTTTGACATAAATGCAATTTTCTTTATTTCCTGAACTATTAAGTAGCTAGTTCTTAGCTTAAATGCCGTTATGGTGAAAAGTTTTGTTTTTAACTGCATTTTAGTCTTGTAATCAAAACGAATCAAACAGGCATACCAATAGTTTCGTAATTTATGTGTTAATACTAGACTTAAATGACGTTAGCTAACATTAGCTGCATTTAAGGTAAGTATTTTCACGTTAAAAAATAATAGTTTTACCGAGCTAAAACGTCGTTAAACTATTTAACGGCATTAAAGTTTAGTAGAATTATTAGTTAGAAACTCATTTTACAAATGTATCAAAGTTATTCAAGATCCAAAACTTAAACGCCGTTAAGGTAGCCATACCGGCGTTTTAGTTGTGTATATTTTGAGATATTATTTCAATAATACTGAGTTAAAATGTATAAATTAAAATATTTCAAAATCTATAATATGTAGCGTCGTGAGAGTTTGTGTCAATTGTAGCTCTTAAAAATACCTTTAAAATGATGTATTTAAATTACAAATTACTCTTTTACTTTTGAAACAGCGATTTTTTTTTAATTCGTGATCTTTAAACTCGTTTTTCTCCG